>NC_086097.1:202087459-202696709 GCF_963921235.1 Mobula hypostoma | reverse complement strand
AGTGGTTCTGACCAGACGTGCTACATTCCAGTCTATTAAATCTCTGCAAAGCTGAAGGATGGGCACAAACTGTCAAATGCAGGACAGTGAAACCAACATATCTATCAGTTTGCTTGGTTTCTGGATCAACATGACCTGCCAAATAAGACCTGTCTAAAGATGAGAGTCACATTCATCTGAAGGGGAATCATGGCCCAGAGATGAGAGATCATCTATTTTTTTATTTATTTAATTTTAATATTTTTTTTACAATTTTTTGATTTTTGTATTTGACTGTTTTAATCCAAATAACCATTGTTTTGAACAATTTATATCCACTGTAATAGTTTTAAAAGTGTCTGTTCTCTGTTGCCTCCTGTCAAAGCATTCCCGGGCCTCAGTAGTAAGCCATCCAAGGTCTTGTTACACCTCACTTGCAGATGCAGAAGGTGGGACAGATTGCCCTCTACATCCAGACCATGCAAGTGCGTGCAGGCAAATGACTGTGGATCCAGCACTGGGCAATGGGCCATATCGAGCAAGATACACTCAGTGGCGACTTTATTAGGTATACATGTATACCTACTTGTTAATGCAAATATATAATCAGCCAATTGTGTGGCAGCAACTCAATGCATAAAACATGCAGACAAGGTCGAGGTTCAGTCGTTGTACAGACCAAACGTCAGAATGGAGAAGAAATGTGATCTAAGTGACTTGGACTGTGGAATGATTGTTGGTGCCAGATGGGGTGGTTTGAGTAACTCAGAAACTGCTGATCTAGGATTTTCAGATACATATGAGACTCTCGTTTACAGAGAAAGGTGCGAAAATCAAAAAGCATACCGTGAGCATCAGTAAAAACAAAAACACCTTGTTAATGTGAGAGGTCAGAGAATGGCCAGACTGATTCAAGGTGAAAGGAAGGCAACAGTAACTCAAATAATCATACATTAAAACATTGGCGTGTAGAATAGCATTTCTGAATCCATAACAAGTTGAACCTGGAAGTAGATGAGCTACACAGCAGCTGAAGACCATGAACTTACACTCAGTGGCCACTTTATTAAATACAGGAGGTACCTGATAAAGTAGCCTCAGAGTGCATATCCCAATAATGCAGACAACTGATTACAAATAATATAGCAGCCCAGTGGCACATTTGCAAAATACTGCTCCAGCATCCGGAGTCTGATCCTGACCTCCAGTGCTGCATGGAGTTTCTCACCATGACTATCTGGTTGCATCTTGGTGCACAGGTTTTCTCCTACATTCTAGAAACATGCAGGTTGCTAAGTTAGTTTCTACACTTGACCTGACTTAATTGGCTACTATAGAGAGTACAGGTCGAATATGGGGGAGGGGAAGGTAGAGAAAAATAAAGTGGATTAAGGGAGGATTAATATCAATGGGTATTTGATAGGCAGTGCTCACTCAGTCATCCTAAGCACCTTTAATTAGATCTATAATGACTATTGACTGACTGGTGGAAACACGTGTTAAGTTAAAATAGTGGAAAAAAGCATTCCGAGGATTTTTTTTTTGCTTGATTAAATTTGTTCAAATGTCATCATGGTGAAACTGTATTAGATGTAGCTTTCAATTCTAGTAGTAAACTCGAATTTGCTACAGTCTTCACTGTGAAAGACACTAGCAGAATGCCAGAAATACAAAGGCATCAGGGGGCAGAAGGAGCAGGTGCTTGGGAAGCTGACAAGTCTGAAGGTAAATAAGTCACTTGGACCAAATGCATCTCACCCCAGGGTTTTGAAGACGTAGCTGAAGAGACTGTGGAGGCATTAGTAATGATCTTTTAAGAATCACTAGATTCTGGAATGGTTCCAGAGGACTCGAAAATTGCAATGTCACTCCACTCTTTAAGAAGGGAAAGAGGCAGAAGAAAGAAACTTATCAGCCAGTTAGCCGGATTTCAGTGATTGGAAAGATTTTGGGGTCTGTTATTAAGGATGAGGTTCCGGGGTACTTGGAGGCACATGATAAAGTAGGCCAAAGTCTGTACTGTTTCCGAGGCAGGGTTTCCCAGCCTGTGGTCCATGGACCCCTCAGTTAATGGTAGGGGTCCATGGCATAAAAAAGCTCCTGCCTTAAGGGGGAATCTCGCTTGACAAATCTGTTGGGAGTATTTTGAGGAGATAAAAGGTAGGATAGACAAAGGAGAGTCAGAAAGCCTCTAATAAGGTGCCAAACGTGGGGCTGCTTAATCGGAGCCCGTGGTATTACAGGAAAGATACTAGCGATGGATAGAAGAATGGATGATTTGCAGGAGGCAAAGAGTGGGAATAAAGGGGGCTTTTGTGGTTGGTTGTGGCGACTAGTGGTGTGCTGCAGGGGTATATGTTGGCACCATGCCTTTACAAGTTATATATCAATGATTTGGGTGATGGAATTGTTGGCTTAGTGGCCAAATTTGAGGATGATACGAAGATAGTGGAGGAACAAGCAATGTTGAGGAAAGTTCGGCATCTGCAGAAGGCCTGAGACAGATTGGGTGAATGGGCAAAGAGGTTGCAAATAGAACATAGTGTAGGGAAGTACATGGTCATACACTTTGGTAAAAGGAATAAAGGTATGCACTATTCTCTGAATGGAAAAAATAATCAAAATTTAGAGGTGCAAAGGGACTTGGGAGTCTTCATGCAGATTCCCGAAAAGTTAACTTGCAGGTTGAGTTGCAATAAAGAAGGCAAATGTAATCATGAGGAATTCTGCAGTTACTGGAAATTCAAGCAATACACATCAAAGTTGCTGGTGAACGCAGCAGGGCAGGCAGCATCTCTAGGAAGAGGTACAGTTGACATTTCAGGCCGAGACCCTTCCAAATGTAATGTATTGGCAAATGTAATGTCAGCATTCACTTCAAGAGGACTAGAATACAAAAAACAAGGATATAATGCTGAGCCTTTATAAAACATTGATCAGACTGCACTTGGAGTATTATAAAGAGTTTTGGGCCTGATTTTAAGAAAAGATGTGCTGACATTGGACAGGGTACTGAGGAGGCTCTCAAGAATGATCCCAGGAATGAAAGGGTTAACATATGAGTAGCATTTAATGTCTCTGGGCCTGTTCTCAATGGAATTTAGATGAATGAGGGGGGGGATTTATTAAAAGGCAGTGATGCAATAGATGGAGAGGATGTTTCCTACAATGGGGGAGTCGAAGACCAGAGGGCACAGCCTCAGAGTGGAGGGACATCCATTTTGAACAGAGATGAGGAAAAATTTCTTAGCCATCTGTGGTGGATCTGTGCAATTCATTGCCACAGACAGCAGTGCAGGCCAAGTCGTTGTGTATATTCAAGACGGAGGTTGATACATTCCTAATTAATCAGGATATCAGAGGAAGGAAGCAAGAGAATGGGGTTGAGAAGGATAATAAATCAGCCATGATGGAATGGTGGAGCAGACTCAATGGGCTGAATCGCCTAATTCTGAACTATGTCTTATGGTCTTACAGAGTGAAAAGCTTGTCTTGCATTCTGTTTACTCAGGTGAAATCATTACACATTTTATTAAGCTGGAATAAAGTAAAATAATAACAATACAGGATAAAGTGCAAAAGCTACTGAAAAAGTGCAGTGCAGGTAAAAGATAGAGTACAAAATCGTCACCACTTTGAGGTTAAGAATCTGTCTTATTGAGTTCAAGACTCTGATCACAGCATGATAGAAGTTGTCCTTGAGCACGTTGGTACATGCATTGAGGCTTTTCTATCTTCTGCCTGATGGTAGAGGGGAAATGAGAGAATAACCGGGGTGGATGGGACACCTTTGATTATGGCAGCTGATTTACTGAGGCATCAAGGTTAGACAGAATCTATAAAGGGCAGGCTAGTTCCTGTAATGTACTGAACTATGTCTACAATTCTCGGCAGTTTCTTGTGGTCACGTGCAGAGCAGTTGCCATGCCAAGCTGTCCTGTATCCAGACTGAATGCTTTCTATGGTGCTGTGAAAAAAAAATGGAAAGACTCAACAGGGATATGCTGAGTTTCTTTAACCTCCTGCAGAAGTTGAGGCACTAATGAGTTTTCAATGTCATGACATCAGTGTGGTTGGACAATTAGTAATGTTCACACCTAGAGACCTGAAGCTCTCAGCATGTGCACTGCTCTTCTTTCTGAAGTCAATGGCCAGCTCCTTTGTTGACACTGAGGAAAGGGTGGTTGTCATGACAACATGTCACCAATATCTCAAGATACCAATATGGTTTTCAAATCAGTTAAAACTAACAGAATTGACTTTACTGGAACCTGCAATAAAAATAGAAAATTCAGTCAAGCAGATTTGTGGAAAGAGAAACCACTTAATGCTCTTGCACACACCTCTTCCTCAGTTTATTACACAAATGCTGCTTGAATGACTAACTTCTTTCAAAATAATCTGTTTTAATTTTCAAACAATCCTGGTTTTCAGAAAATAGAACAAACACTCATTGGAGTTTTTCAATTCTTTGGATAACACTAATTTATTAGCAAAAATGCCACAGAAAGACATCAACCAATATAAACATTGGTGGAGAAAACAAAACAACATAATCTTGTATCCAAGTAGTCCTTAGTTGTGAGAAACTACCTTAAGAACACATGCTATCAACCAACTTTCACCTGAAGAGAACAGAATCCACAAAAAGTAATAAGCACAAGATTAAAGTAGTAAACCCACAACCTATAGAATTCTTGAGGAAATAACTGAAGTAAATGACAATGGCAACTCAATAGATTATCTGCTTTGTCATAAGGCCATTAGGTAAAACTCCAAGTCTGATTTATTTTTTAAAAAGTCAATTAATATTGCGAACTTAACCAGTAACACAAAGCATTTGGAGAAGATGAACACAAACTTTTTGGCTAAAAATACATAAGGGTCAGATTACTACAAATAGTCCACAGTATCTACAAGCAATTATTTCAGTGATATCTATAACTATCTATATATGTATATATATATAAATATCTCTATATAATTCTATATATACAGTGGCATGCAAAAGTTTGGGCACCCTGATCAAAATTTCTGTGACTGTGAATAGTTAAGTGAGCAGAAGATGAACTGATTTTCAAAAGTCATAAAGTTAAAGATGAAACATTCTTTTCAACACTTTAAGCAAGATTAGTGTATTATTTTTGTTTTGAACAATTTTAGAGTGAAAAAAAAAGGAAAGGAGCACCATGCAAAAGTTTGGGCACAACAAGAGATTTGAGCTCTCAGATAACTTTTACCAAGGTCTCAGACCTTAATTAGCTTGTTAGGGCTATGGTTTGTTCACAGTCATCATTAGGAAAGGCCAGGTGATGCAAATTTCAAAACTTTATAAATACCCTGACTCCTCAAACCTTGTCCCAACAATCAACAGCCACGGGCTCCTCTAAGCTGCTGCCTAGCACTCTGAAAATTAAAATAAATGATGCCCACAAAGCAGGAGAAGGCTATAAGAAGATAGCAAAGCGTTTTCAGGTAGCCGTTTCCTCAGTTCCTAATGTAATTAAGAAATGGCAGTTAACAGAAATGGTGGAGGTCAAGTTGAAGTCTGGAAGACCAAGAAAACTTTCCGAGAGAATTGCTCATAGGATTGCTACAAAGGCAAGTCAAGACCCCCGTTTGACTGCAAAAGACCTTCAGGAAGATTTAGCAGACTCTGGAGTGGTGGTGCACTGTTTTACTGTGCAGCCACACCTGCACAAATATGACCTTAATGGAAGAGTCATCAGAAGAAAACCTTTCTTGCATCCTCACCACAAAATTCAGCGTCAGAAGTTTGCAAAGGAACATCTAAACAATCCTGATGCATTTTGGAAAAACAGAACTTTTTGGTCGCAATGAGCAAAGGTGTGTTTGGAGATAAAAGGGTGCAGAATTTCATGAAAAGAACACCTCTCCAAATGTTAAGCATGGGGGTGGATCAATCATGCTCTGGGCTTGTGTTGCAGCCAGTGGCACGGGGAACATTCCACTGGTAGAGGGAAGAATGAATTCAATTAAATACCAGCAAATTCTGGAAGCAAACATCACACCGTCTGTAAGAATGCTGAAGACGAAAGAAGATGGCTTCTACAACAGGATAATGATCCTAAACACACCTCAAAATCCACAATGGACAACCTCGAGGCGCAAGCTGAAAGTTTTGCCATGGCCCTCACGGTCCCCCGACCTAAACATCATTGAAAATCTGTGGACAGACCTCAAAAGAGCAGTCCATGCAAGACGGCCCAAGAATCTCACAGAACTAGAAGCCTTTTGCAAGGAATAATGGGCGAAAATCCCCCAAATAAGAATTGAAAGACTCTTAGCTGGCTACAGAAAGCATTTACAAGCTGTGATACTTGCCAAAGGGGGTGTTACTAAGTACTGCCATGTAGGGTGCCCAAACTTTTGCTTAGGGCCCTCTTCCTTTTTTATTATTTTCAAACTGTAAAAGATGGAAATAAAAAAGTAATCTTGCTTAAAATATTAAAGAAATGTGTCATCTTTAACTTCATGCCTTTTGGAAATCAGGTTATCTTTTACTCACTTGGCTATTCACAGTAACAGAAATTTTGACCGGGGTGCCCAAACTTTTGCATGCCACTGTATATCTATATCTATATACACACACACACACACTCCATAGTCAATCTAAACCTTCTCTCCAACACAGCTCATAACCCTCCATGTTCTTTTTACATCCACCTGCATACCTTAAGAGTGTTTTAAATATCCCTAAATATCCCTATTGTATCAGCCTCTACTGCCACAGCACCTACAACTCTGTAAAAAACTTAGCTCTGACATCTCCCCTAAGCATTCCTCCACTAACCTTAAATGAATGTTCTCTGATATTGGTCATTACTGCCCTAGGAAAAGGTGCTGGCTGCCCACTCGATCTACGCTACTCATAATTATATACATCTCTATTAAGGCACCTCATCCTCCATCACTCCAAACAGAAACGCCCCAGCTAATGCAAACTTTCTTCATAAGACATGTTCTCTAAGCCAGGCAGATTTCTGGTAAATACCCTCTGCACCCTGTGAAGGAAGCTTCCACATCCTTCCTATAATGAGGCGACCAGAACTGAACACAGTAATCTAACTGCAGTCTGAGCAGACTTTTACCGACATATTAATTTCTTGTGAGAGGATCACCATGATTGCTGTGAGTATGACCTGCTCAGCACTTCCAGCATTGTGTTTATATTTCATACTTCCACCTTCTGCAGTACGTTGTGTCACAGTGTAGCGGTGTGCTACACACAGCGCTAGAATAACCACACGGAGTCGGTGAGTTGGAGTTGCGATGAAAGAGATTTATTCAAACTTCGCGGCCTGCTTTAAAGCCTTCCCGTTCCCGCCCTCCCTGGGCGGGACTGCTGTGGGGAATGCCTATTCCCAGACCCTTTCCGCGCGCGGGATTTTCCCCCTGCTGGTGAAGATGGCCTGGCACCCTTTTTGGGGCTGGCCCTTTGCCTGCGCGCGCTGTTGTGAGCCAGTTCGTGTGTGCCAGAAAGTGGGTCGCCACATAACCCCCCCCCCCAGAACCCGCGATACCTCCCCCAATGTCCACAGTCTGGATCGGCCTCTGTTTGGGAGCTCTGCCCCTGCGCCGCGGTGCCTGAGCCTGGACCGGCTGTGCCAGGTCCACATGGGCCGGTTTGAGTCGTTCCACCGTGAAAACCTCCTCTCTCCCCCCAATGTCCAGCACGAACGTGGACCCATTGCTCCTGATCACCTTAAACGGCCCCTTGTAGGGCCGCTGTAGCGATGCCCGGTGTCCACCTCGTCGTACAAAAAGAAACTTACAGTTCTGCAGGTCTTTGGGTACGCAGGTCGGGCTCTGTCCGTGCTGTGAAGTGGGTATGGGGGCCAGGTTACCGAGCCTCTCATGTAGTCTGTCCAGGACTGCTGTGGGTTCTTCCTCTTGCCCCCTTGGGGCCGGTATGAACTCTCCTGGGACGACAAGGGGTGCGCCGTACACGAACTCGGCCGACGAGGTGTGCAGATCCTCTTTGGGCGCCGTGCGGATTCCGAGCAGGACCCAGGGAAGTTCGTCCACCCAGTTAGGCCCCTCCAGGCGGGCCATGAGAGCCGACTTCAGGTGACGGTGGAAACGCTCCACTAGTCCGTTCGACTGTAGGTGGTAGGCAGTTGTGTGGTGTAGCTGCGATCCTAAAAGGCTGGCCATAGCCAACCACAGGCTGGAGGTGAACTGGGCGCCCCTGTCGGAGGTAATGTGGGCCGGTACCCTGAAGCGGGCTACCCAAGTTGCGATCAGTGCTCGGGCGCAGGATTCGGAGGTGGTGTCGGTGAGCGGGACTGCCTCTGGCCATCTAGTGAACCGGTCTATCATAGTTAGGAGGTACCAAGCTCCTCGTGACACTGGCAGGGGCCCCATGATATCCACATGGATGTGGTCAAACCTCCAGCGGGTGGGTTCGAACCGCTGCGGCGGAGCCTTGGTGTGCCGCTGCACCTTGGCCGTTTGGCACTGCATGCACATTTTGGCCCATTCACTGACCTGTTTACAAAGCCCATGCCACACGAATCTGTTGGAGACCAGCTGGACGGTTGTCCTGATGGAGGGGTGCGCTAAGTTGTGAATGGATTCGTAAACCCGCCGGCGCCAAGACTGCTGGGACGACGGGGCGGGGTTGGCCGGTAGCTACGTCACATAGTAGGGTCCTCTCACCTGGACCTACGGGGAGGTCTTGGAGCTATAAACCGGAGACTGCAGTCCTGTAACTGGGGATCTCAGCGTCTGCCTGCTGTGCCTCTGCCAGCGCTGCATAGTCCACCCCCTGGGACAGGGCCTGTATGGTAGGTCTGGAAAGTGAGTCCGCCACGACGTTGTTCTTTCCAGAGACATGCCGGATGTCCGTCGTGTACTCGGAGATGTAGGACAGATGTCGCTGCTAGTGGGACGACCAGGGGTCGGACACCTTAGTGAACGCAAAGGTAAGCGGTTTGTGGTCTGTGAACGCGGTGAAGGGCCTACCTTCTAAGAAGTACCTGAAATGCCGGATTGCCAGGTATAGTGCCAATAGCTCCGGGTCGAAAGCACTGTATTTGCGTAGGTGTTTGCTGAAGAACGCCAGGGGTTGCCAGCGACCCTCGATGAGTTGTTCCAGCACTCCACCGACCGCTGTGTTGGATGCGTCCACCGTGAGGGCAGTAGGAACATCCGTTCTGGGGTGCACTAGCATCTCGGCGTTTGCTAAGGCTTCTTTGGTTTTAACGAAAGCGGTTGCGGCCTCTTCGTCCCAGGTAATGTCCTTGCCCTTACCCGACATCAGGGTGAACAGGGGGCGCATGGTTCGGGCTGCTGAGGGGAGGAAATGGTGGTAAAAATTCACCATACCCACGAATTCCTGCAAGCCTTTGATTGTGTTGGGTCGGGGGAAGTGGCGGACCGCGTCTACCTTGGCGGGCAGCGGGGTTGCCCCGTCTTTAGTAATCCTGTGGCCCAGGAAGTCGATGGTGTCGAGTCTGAACTGACATTTGGCTGGATTGATTGTAAGGCCGAATTCGCTCAGGCGGGAGTAGAGCTGGCGGAGGTGGGACAGATGCTCCTGCCGACTACTGCTGGCTATGAGGATGTCGTCCAAATAGATGAATGCAAAGTCCAGGTCGCGTCCCACCGCGTCCATTAGCCGCTGGAAAGTCTGCGCGGCATTCTTTAGACCAAACGGCATTCGGAGGAATTCAAAAAGTCCGAACGGGGTGATAAGTGCTGTTTTGGGGATGTCGTCTGGATGTACAGGGATTTGATGGTATCCCCGGACGAGATCTACCTTGGAAAAGATCCTTGCGCCGTGTAGGTTTGCTGCGAAGTCTTGAATGTGCGGCACAGGGTAGCGGTCTGGCGTTGTAGCCTCGTTCAGTCTGCGGTAGTCACCGCATGGTCTCCAGCCCCCCGTTGCCTTGGGCACCATGTGAAGAGGGGAGGCCCATGGGCTGTCGGACCGTCGTATGATCCCTAATTCCTCCATCTTCTTGAACTCCTCCTTCGCCAGTCGGAGCTTGTCCGGGGGAAGCTTTTGAGCACGGGCGTGGAGGGGTGGTCCCTGGGTCGGGATGTGGTGCTGTACTCCATGTCTGGGCATGGCTGCCGTGAACTGCGGTGTCAGTACTGATGGGAAATCCGCCAGGACCCTGGTGAATTCATCGTCGAACAGCGTGATGGAGTCCAGGTGTGGGGCTGGCAACTGTGCTTCACCCAGGGAGAACGTTTGAAAAGTCTTGGCGTGGACTAATCGCTTCCCTTGCAGGTCGACCAGCAGGCTGTGGGCTCGTAGAAAATCTGCCCCCAGCAGTGGTTGGGCCACGGCGGCCAGTGTGAAGTCCCACGTGAACCGGCTGGAGCTGAACTGTAGCCGCACCGTGCGGGTGCCGTAGGTTCGTATTGTGCTGCCATTAGCGGCCCTCAGGGTGGGTCCCGGTTCTCTGTTGCGGGTGTCGTAACTCGTTGGAGGTAAGACGCTGATCTCCGCTCCGGTGTCGACCAAAAAGCGGCATCCCGACTGCTTGTCCCAGACGTACTGGAGGCTGTCCTGATGGCCAGCCGCCGTAGCCATCAGCGGCGGCTGGCCCTGGCGTTTCCCGGGAATTTGCAGGGCGGTCTGCAGCAGCGGGCCTCTGTGCCCCACCGCTGGTGGTAGAAACACCATTGTTCGTTGGGCTCCTCACTCCCGTCGCCGGGTTTTGTAGGCTCTGCTGCCGGGCCTGGTCTGGTCTGTCATTGGGCACGGGGCTTGGTGATCTGTGCGACGGATGCCCCTCTCTCTTTCCTGGCATTCCACAGTACATCTGCTCGGGCCGCCACCTCCCAGGGGTTGCTGAAATCTGCGTCGGACAGCAGCAGGCATATGTCCTCGGGCAGTTGCTCTAGGAACGCCTGCTCAAACATGAGGCAGGGTTTGTGTCCTTCAGCCAGGGCCAGCATCTCGTTCATTAATGCTGACGGCGGCCTGTCTCCCAAACCATCCAGGTGCATTAAGCGGCGTGCTCGTTCGTGCCGTGAGAGTCCGAAAGTCCTTATGAGCAGGGCTTTGAATGCTGTGTATTTGCCGTCCTCCGGGGGCGACTGTATAAACTCCTCAACTTGTGCAGCAGTCTCCTGGTCGAGGGAGCTCAGCACGTAGTAGTAGCCAGTGGACTCCGAGGTTATCTGCTGAATGTGGAATTGTGCTTCTGCTTGTTCGGACCATAACTGGGGTCGCAGCGCCCAGAAGCTTGGCAGTTTTAACGAAACTGCGTGAACAGATGCAGCGTCAGTCATCCCTGGTTGAAATATCGTTTGGGCCGTCGGGGTCACCAATTGTAGCGATGTGCTACACACAGCGCTAGAATAACCACACGGAGTCGGTGAGTTAGAGTTGCGATGAAAGAGATTTATTCAAACTTCGTGGCCCGCTTTAAAGCCTTCCCGTTCCCGCCCTCCCTGGGTGGGATTGCTGTGGGGAATGCATATTCCCAGACCCTTTCTGCGCGCGGGATTTCCCCCCGCTGGTGAAGATGGCCTGGCACCCTTTTTGGGGCTGGCCCTCTGCCTGCGCGCGCTGTTGTGAGCCTGTTCGTGTGTGCCAGAAAGTGGGTCGCCACACTCCTTCATTTTTCATTCTTTCATGAGCATCTAAGTCCTTCCAACTTTCTATTTCAGATTCATTTATTCTTCTTTGAAGGCAAACACAAAATACACTTAATATCTCAACTATTAATTTTATTTCCAAAAATAATTTTTCTTGTCTGTTTATTTGATAACAGATTCCAACAATTTCCCAATAACTACTGTCAATCTAACTAGCCTAGTTTTTGATTTCCTCTTTCCACCTTTCTTGAATGGCCTGTTGTCTTCCAAAAGAATGAAATTATGCCAACTGCAGTGCAAGCTTTACATCAAAATGCATTGGCCCTCGTACTGCAGGTAAATGCCAGCAGTTCTGTAACAACTGCTAACACTTTCCTTGGTAAATGCAGGCAAGTATTGAACTTCAGCACATTAATGTTCAAATGAAGAAATGTTGAACTAGTTGATTTCAGCCACTGAATCTATCAGTATACTCTGCTATTGGATATTGTTGAGGAACATGTTCATGGACCACATGCCACTTTATATACAAATGTTACAGCAGGGAAAACCTAAGTTAAGAATAAGATAATTTGCCTATTTATAAATTTTGTACTTGCAGTAATAACTTCAATTATTTAAAAATGTTGCATTTTGGTCTATTTTCCATTGCTTATTTCTGGTGTCAGGGGCATCTAATATATTGCAGAAGCCGCATAATTTTGACAGGTGGTAAACTTGTGGTTGTGGCTTTGTTGTCTGTCACATTTGCTCTACCCATCTAAGTAAATGGTTTGATTGCCTAATTTCCTGGCAAAACAGAATGAGTCGGTCAGGTATGGGACATTATAGGTCAAAATGTTTGGATTGAACCAGGTTAAGTAAGGGGTAGTCAGCAAGTTGAGTGGTAAAGACCATTCAATAAAATCAAGCAAATATGCTCATGCTGCAATAATAACCTCAGTGTAGGTTGTCGTGTAATCTAGCTAAGTAAACCTCATGGTCAAAAGCAAAACTGTTCTTGGTTGATTATTTGCAACAAGGGCGTCATGGTAGCATCGTGGTTAGCAAGACACTATTACAGCTCAGGGCATCAGAGTTTGGAGTTCAACTCCAGCATCCTTTGTAAGCAAGTTTGTGTGATCCTTCATGTGTGGGTGTGGGATTCCACAGAGTGCTCCAGTTTTCTCACACAATCCAAGAAAAGTTAACCTTATCTTCCTTATATTCGTCTGGGTAGCCTCCAACCTGATGGCATGAACACTGACTTCTCAAACTTCCGCTAATGTCCCAGCTCCCCCTCGTACCCCATCTGTTATTTATTTATTTATATACGCACATTCTTTTTCTCTCTCTCCTTTTTTTCCCTCTGTCCCTCTCACTATATCCCTTGCCCATCCTCTGGGCTTCCCCACTCTCCCTTTCTTTCTCCCTAGGCCTCCTGTCCCATGATCCTCTCATATCCCTTTTGCCAATCAACTGTCCAGCTCCTGACTGCATCCCTCCCCCTCCTGTCTTCTCCTATCATTTCGGATCTCCCCCTCCCCTCCCACTTTCAAATCTCTTACTAGCTTTTCTTTCAGTTAGTCCTGACGAAGGGTCTCGGCCTGAAACGTCGACTGCACCTCTTCCTAGAGATGCTGCCTGACCTGCTGCGTTCACCAGCAACTTTTATGTGTTTTGCTTGAAATTCCAGCATCTGCAGATTTCCTCGCGTTTGCATAAGTCATTGAAAATTGTCCCATGATTAGGATCAGGTTAAATCAGTGGATTGCTGGGCGGTGCGGATCGAAGACCCTACCCTTCGCTGTATCTTGAAATAAACAAATAAATAAATAAAATTATTGGGTTCATTATATTTCTTAAAATATGGATTTGTTAAATTCAGTGATTCGATGAAAACTAGGCGCAAGATAGCAACTCTCTACGTGATGAAAATGCCATGGACATTCACAATCTTGGCGCATCAGGTCACTTTGGTAACATTTTAGAACATTGGTATTCCCCGAGCACTGTTCCTTGCAAGAAACAATACAATCATATTAGGAGAAAAGAATTTAATAGATAACTGACTACTTCATAGAAATGCTAGTTAAAGCATTATAAATTTAAATAATGTAAACCAACTTTCTGAAAGTCACCCCATGAGCCTCTGGATCTAGCACATCATTCTCCATTCTCCTTAACTTCCATCATTACAACAAGATCCTACCACGAAACACATCTTCCTCCTTCCCCAACTCTCAGCTTTCCACAGGGATCGTTCTCTCCATGACTCCCTCATCCATTTGTCCTTCCTCACTGATCTCCTTCCTGACACTGATCTCTGCTGGCAGGACAAGAGCTACATCTACCCCTAAACCTCCTCCCTCACCACCATTCAGGGCTCCAAACAGTCCTTCCAGATGAGCAAGCACTTCACAAAAAAATTTGTCAGAGTTATTTACTATATCCAGAGCTCCCAGTGAGGATTCCTTTACATCAATGAGACCCAACAGAGATTGAGGAATTGCTTCACTGAACATCTTTGCTCTTCGAACACAAAATGCAGGATGTTCTTGTGTCCACCCCTTTCAATTTGATATCTCATTCGCATTCTGACACGTTGGTACATGGCTTTCCATTTGACATGATGAGGCCACACTCAGGTTGACGGAGCAACACCTCATATTCTGTTGGGTAGCCTCCACCCGATGGCATGAACATCGATTCTTCTAACTTCCAGTAATTTCTCCCCCTCCCCCTTCTCGCTTTCTCCGTTCCCCATTCTGGCTCCCCTCTTATCCCTTCTCTTCAAATGCCTATCACTTGCCTCTGCCATCCCCTCGTTCCCTTTCTCCTATGGTCCACTGTCTCTCCTGTCAGATTTCTTTTTAGTCAACCCTTTACCTCTTCTACCTATCACTCCCAGCTTCTTATGTAATCACACCTCCCCCCCCCGAACCTGGTTTCATCTATCACCTGCCAGCCTATACTCCTTCCCCTCCTCCCACCTTCTTATTCCATCTTCTTCCCCTTCTTTTCCAGTCCCGACAAAGAGTCTCGGCCCTATATTCATCTCCATTGATGCTACCTGACCTGCTGAGCTCCTCAAGTGCTTTCAAGATTTCCAACACCGCCAAATTTCTTGTGTTAATAATCAAATGTGTAGACACAGCTTCCACATTTTCTAAAAATATTACCAAGCTGTGAAGAATTAAGAAATGAAGAAAAGTAATCTCTAATGCCATAGCGTAGCACCTTCACAAAAAAGGTTGCAATCAAAATAAAAACTCAAACAGACTTTGTTGGTTGGTGATGCGAATGGCACTCTTCTTCAGATCTTTTGTGTATGATTAGCATACAGGCCACAAGCATACTGCTTTGGTGAGATCAGCACTGGAAATTAGACCATTTTCCCATTTGTTTGTGAATGCTTCTTTGTCAGACAGGTGGTGGATGCATTGAATTTGTCGAGATTCAATCTTAGCTCCGTGCTACGCAGGCTGTACCAAGACAAATATCAATTGCTGCCGAAAAGCTATCAACGTAGTAAAAATTGCCGTTTGGTATGTGCAAAATGCACTGACACTCTAGAACAACATGCTGTTTGTGATAGTGCTGCAAAGTGACACACTCGAAGGCACAGGAATATGTGCTAAGGGTTGTGCTGAACCTGGGTGTAGTCACTGTGGAGGCTGCGTGGGAAGACCACAGTTTGGGATTTCTCTGCCTTTGCACAAAAATCAATTCAAACTTGTGTTAAGACCTGACAAAATATTTTTTCAAGATTGTAAATGGATGACAAAAAACGATGCACAAACATTAAGAAACGGAAGTAACATTTGTTATCAAAACATTAACCTGAATGTTTTATATTACATACTTCCGATCATTTATAAAGCATTCTTGAAAAAAAACTCAAAAGCGTCTACGTCTTATGAATATATTTGCCAAGCCCTTCCTTTTCATTGCATAGTTAAGCTCCCCAACTAATCAGCCAATATGCATTGTAGGAGAATAAACTACATTATCCTTTGGCTTCAGACCAGCAACAGACGTCACCAAGTGACAGCCTGGAACACTATGTTCTTGGCAAACAAACAAAAATGTGTTTAAACGTATCACTGGGTAAAAGAGTCAATGCAAAAAAGCATTCTTAAAATTAAGATAATAATACAGTTACACACTTCAAAATACGAACAAAATGTGGTCAATCTAATCTATTAAGTTCCTCCTCCATCACTCCAGCCACCAGATTATTTAACTGCTTAATTACTCCTCCCTTCACACTGTATGACGATGTACCTGGAAATTTCAGCCCTCTGCTAGAAATTATGTAGGACAGGGAGTGATCAACCACAAGCCCAAGCCCCAGAGTTATTTCCTGTCAAATTTAAAAAGGCAGAGCAATTCACCTTTGAAAGCAATAAGTCAAAGCGTAAACTAAACAAATAAACTACCAATATCAGCAGTTATAAAAATCCTTTGTACACATCCAGTTGAAAGTGAACCACTACACCACTTTACCTCAAAATAATATTTCACATATGTAATTAATATAGTTATTTAACCTTGGCTGCTACTTCATGAATCTAAACCTTTACCAAAAGACATGAAATAGACACAGTACCAAATATGTTCAAATTAACTACCTCCATCCAAAAGTAACTGACAAAGCTAATCTATCACTCCCATTTTTTACAAATATTCGGCAGCCTTTAACACGGTTACCATATTATACTTCACCAACTTCTACTCAGATAGGTAGGATCACCTATTTGGTTCATTTTTTTAATCAACTATGTCAAAGCTAGGGTGGGTGGCACTGTTCTTCAGTGAGTAGAGCTACTAACTTACAGCTTCAGCAAAACATGTTCAATACTGATCTTCAGTGTTGGCTACATGGAGTTTGCACATTCACTCTGTGATCAAGGCTGTTTTCTCACTTCCACAAGTTTCTCTTCCCAGTTCCACACCTCTACGTTCCTTAAATATCAACACCTGTCCTCCTGTTTCCATTTGCATCTTGCTATTAAGCAGCATTATTAGTTTCCTCATGGTTGCTGATGTCACCTAGATTTACCATATCACTTACAGTATGTCCCATGTCTTTCAAATGTCAGGTTGCTTGTCCAGCAGCTAGGAATGGATGAGCAGAAATTTCCTCCAACCAAATATTGGAAACACCAAAGTCATCATCTTCAGAACCAGCCATAAGCTATTTCCTATCCACTAATTCCAGATGAAAGATCCCTGACCTACATTAACTGTTTTTCTCTCCACAGACATTGACAGCCTTGTTGAATGTTCCAGTATTTGGGTGTCAAGTTTTATTTGCTAATATTCCTTTAAAACTGATCTGATTTGTTTGTTAAAGGTGCTACATAATACAATGTTGTTGTCTCTGTTGTGTATGTCCAATTGTTCTTGTCTCAACACGCACCTGACGGTGACAGTCTCCGGGGCTTAGACGCTCTAACTCTCCAGAATGTGACTCCTTTAGAGATTCAGGCTAATTGGAGGACATGTTTTGGTGCCAAGGTTTTGATATTGAAAATTCAACTGAACTGAGGATCGGTGCTCAATCATCAGTTTAACTTTGGATTTTCGTCTACATCAAGTTTAGAACCCTATCTTCGTTTCGGTCTTGTAAAGAGTCTCAATTCTGGTCTCGGATACGCCAGCATTTGGGTCCTAACCATCGTATCAACCAGGGTTTAAAAATCATAGACCAGGTGCCTTGTCTTGTCAGTTCAATGAACTCAAAAAAGAGGAGCAGCCTACCACCATTTTGCCCCAAGCTAAGGGGTAAGGGGATATCAACGCACTTGTTTGCAAGGCCGAGGCACAAGAGGAGATTTCCAGGAACAGTCCTCTGGATTGTCTGTTCGTCCCAAGTTCCATCAGATCTCAGGTACTTCAATGGGGACACATATCAAGAATGACCGCTCACCCAGGAATTGTTAAGACCCATGAGTTCACTAAGAGAAAATACTAGTGGCCTGGAATGGCGAAAGAGGTCCAAAAAAAAATGCAGGCATGCAAGTTCTGTGGCCGGAACAAGGAGCCCAGCACCCAACCTCAAGGTTCCAGACAAACGAGGGCACACACCTCCATGGACTCTGTCACGGATCTTCTGCCTTCCAAGAGGAAGACCGTCATCATGGTAATTGTAGATCGTTTTTCGAAGGCCTGCAATTCATTGCTACAGACAAACCATCTGTGACAGAGGTGGCTAAAATTGTCCCGCACCAGGTCTACAGATTTCCAGAAGACATCGTGTCGGATCGCAGCCCTCAATTCACGTCACATTTTTGGAAGGTATTCTGTACGCTGACTGGGGTAATGGTGAGTCTTCCCTCTGGGTTTCACCCGCAGTCCAATGGCCAGATGGAGTGAGTTAACCAGGATATGGAATAAACTCTAAGATGCTTGGTCTCTGAAGGACTGGATGAGTGGTGCAACCATTTGATGTGAGCAGAGGTCACCCACAGCTCTTTACAGAATTCTATGCACAGGATGTCCCCATTCAAATGCCAATTCGGATATTCTCTGCCACTCTTCCCCGAGCAGAAGGCCGAGGTTGGAGATCTGGTGGCCGAAAATCTTGCCTGATGCTGCAAGGAAAAATGGACTAAGGCAAAGGAGATTTTGTTGGCCTCTACCCAGAAAGCTGAAATAAAGGCGAAAGGCAAGAGAAAATAGGGACCAGCTTTGCAGCCTAGGCAACAGGTCTGGCTGTCTACTCAGGATTTGCTTCTCCGGGTGCAGTCTAGGAAGTTGGCGCTGAAGTTCATTGGACCCTTCAAGGTTCTCATGAGAGTAAACCCAATGACTTACACCTTGTAATCCCCCCCAAGACCCTCAAGATCAAACCCACCTTCCACATTTCCAAATTAAAACCTGTTAACACCAGCCCTTTGGCCCCACCAACATCAGTCCCATCACTACCCAGGTTTGTTGATGAGGAACAGGTCTTCACCGTAAAAAGAATTCTGGATTCCAAACTGCTCAGGGTGGTTAGCAATTTCTTGTGGACTGGGAAAGATTCAGACCCGAGAAAGAGTGCTGATTCCAGAAAGGGACATCTTGGGTCCAGCACTCATCCGTGACTACCATCACTGTCTCTTCAAGCAGCCAGGGCTATCAGACGTCAGTCATAGGAGAGAGCGTCCTGTTACAACACCTACCTGACTGTGCCAGCCTCTGGGGTTTAGAAGTTCAAACTCTCCAGAACATGGACAGCTGGCATGGCCCCTTTAATGATTCAGGCCCGCCCCACTAATTGGCAGTCAAGTTGTGGCACCAAGATTTTAATATTTAAAAAGCACCTGAACTGAGGTTCAGTGCTCAATCGTCAGCTCAACTTTGGATTCTCGTCTAGCGGCCAATTCAGAACCTCGTCTTCGTTTCAGTTTTGGATCACGTCTTAATTCTGATCTCTGATACTCTAGCACTTGGGTCCCAACCATCCTCATCCAGGTCACCTTTTGCAGTTCTTATTTGTTACAGATAATTTTCTTTAGATGAAGTTATGAATGTTGCCAACATTGTTGGTTTCACTGACAGGGATCGACTTTGCACATGAGTCACTTCAGAACAGTTCAAAGTCCACTTCCTTGTCATATCACCATGCCGAGAACACTCCCCTCTTGTACAAAGAAACAGCCAAACTTAAAAATAATCAGTAATGAATTTAACAAAGTTAAACCATACAGAGACAGGTATAATGCCTATACCAATAGTATATTTGAGTACTCACTCAACTTTTACATAAAGCATCTCTATAGAAAGTTGGTTGTCAATCAGTATTGCTTACTAGTATCTCATTCAAAATGTAGTGCCCATGATCGCAGTGGGATTATTGCTTTAAAAAAAATGAAATTTTCAGTATTATCCCACTAACAATATTCAACAACACCCGTCAAATCATATGACCCTGCTTTGCTTCATAATTACGAACAACTTATTTCAGCTCATCAATAAAAGGCATTTTCATGAAGATTGGAGTTTCTAGTACTCAAACACCCAATGTCATCATCTAGTATTCACTAGTCTAGTGTAGTGTAGAGCTGATGCTCATTAAAATTTTCATTAACTATTCTGAAATCATCCCCTTATTCACTTCCAAATGAACTGAAGAAAACGTCTGGCCAAGTTTCTAGAACAAACCAGAGTTGTTCTGCCTATAGCAATGGAAATACAATTTCAACTTGTGGAACTATAATGCCCCCTAATGGAAATAACATTAAAAACAAAAAGTTCAAGTTCAAATTATTGTACAAATAAATGTGCATGGTATGAAAGAATAACCAGCCTTCCAATTTTTCAATCAAAAATTAAGACCCAAACCTCTATCAGATATTGCACTGAAATAAATTTATCAATAGGTTGTCTGATTTCTGAGAGTAAAAGAAAATCCCTACAAACCAAATTCTGAAGTATTGATTATCCAATAATTTGTAGTGTACCATGGGAATACGAAGCCTTGCTACATATTTTGTAGGATAATTAACTGAGACACAGAGGGTGAGAGAAAAGAAGTGACAAATAGTCACTCACCCACAACTTAATCATCTTGAGTGTTGACAAACGTTATCAGTCTAGCTCATCAAATTATTTTGGCAAACCATTCTACATATGGCAAGTACAAAAAATCAACTTAGTAAAATAATTTATTTCAGTTAGAATGTTATGTGATAAGCAGATTGAAATATGTGAATTTATCAAGAAAATTGTTAGCTTTAACATAATTTTATCATATCAATCCAAATGTTTGAATGTATTTACAAAGGTGTGGTGAATTTTTTTTTGCCTTTGCCATTCTGTTTGGCTGGCTAGAGAACAATGAGTGAAGGGAGGGGGCAAGGTGATCTGTCACCATGTATGGATGATTGCCATGGGTTAGGTTGCGGATAAATCTTTCATTTAATGCCTTCTATCAAGTTGATCATTGTGCTGATTCTGTTGTGCAGAGCATGGAGTAGGAAAAAATGTTATATTATATAGGTTACAGGAAACATTAACAACTTGAACCATAATGGTTTTTCCCAGGGTGCATTTACACAAATTAAATAAAGCATCAAAATTTGGCTTTTACTTTTGAAAGAGCTTTACTGAATTGTTGTGCCACCAAGTGGACAAAATAATACAGTGCACAGTAAAAGCATTTTGCAAGCTTTCCAATGTTTGTAACTTTGATGTTTTTTGTAACAGTTGTGAAGTGTTCTTGTTATGTTTTGCAACTTCAAAACATTAAACTAATTCAAAGGATTTGGGAGTCCAAATATTACTGAAATACTAAATACAAAACACCTCAAGTTGACTAAATATTTTAGACAGCAATATTATTCAAAACAAACACCAACGCAAACCTCTACTGGTTCAGCTAGTTGAACAATAAGCAAAAGAGCAAATAATTGCTAAACACAAGAGATTTTGGAAATTTGAAGTAACACACATAAAATACTGGAGGAACTCAGCCAGTCAGACAGCATCTATGGAGAAGAATACACAATCAACATTTCGTGCCAAGATCATTCCTCAGAATGTGAAGAAGTAAATCTTTGGCTTGTTTGATTGAACAAATATGGCCTTGCAATAGTTTTACTAAATTATCAAAAAGGGGTGCTAGATTAATAGGGGAAAAATTTCTCAGGGTTACCACATCTAATTCAGTAACTCCTGGTTTCAGTTGACATGTCAATCTCTTGGAACACAACAACCCTTTCAATCAAAATTTTAAAAATGGGTCAATACAGAACAAGACTCAATTTGAATGGGCTTGAAAATAGATGCTTTCAGTAAACATCAGTTCAAGGTAAAATTAAGGCTGATGACAACGTCCCCACTACCACTTCCACAACCACACACAAACACAACTCTTGAACATTCAATATCACTGGAAAGAGTAGCTATTAATGAGATAACAAACTGAAATTAAGTTATTAAGGACCGAGCTAATAAAATTCTACCTCAAATAACATAAAAACAAAGCAGATAAAAATAAAAATAAAAATATCGAAAGCTACAACAATCAATCATTTTGGCTCAGGCCTCAATTTACCAATCACATGTCAGGGTAACTTGCAGAGAATACAAACATACCTTTAAGGTAAAGCATTTTATACAAATTTCAAATTACTTATATTTCAATTTCAAAATTACAATAATATTAGCAATATTTTAATGTAGTCACTGACTCGCTGGAATTTAGAAGGCTGAGGAGGGATCTCATTGAAACCTTTTGAATGTTGAAAGGCCTAGACAGAGTAGATGTGGAAAGATGTTTCCCATGGTCGGGGAGTCTAGGACAAGAGGGCACAGACTCAGGATAGAGGGGCATCCATTTAAAACAGAGATGTGGAGAAATTTCTTTAGCCAAAGGGGTGGTGAATTTGTGGAATTTATTATCACAGGCAGCTGTGGAGGTCAGGTCACCGTGTGTATTTAAGGTAAGAGATTGATAGTTCTTGATTGGACATGATATCAAAGGTTATAGGAAGTTGGGCTGAGGAGGGAATAAAAGGATCAGCCATGATTGAATGGCGGAGCAGAGTTGATGAGCCAAATGGCATAATTCTGCTCCTATGGCTTTGGGTCATATAAGACATCTACCATTCTCCTAAATAAATACAGCAGCAAATTCTTCATTATCTCAATACTAAATACTGAAAGTCAATACTCAATGTCATTCAGTAATTTTGCTGAGTGCAGGGCCATTGACAGGATTGCAAGTGTTGTGGATTGTAGCTTTATACATTTTGCATTCATCCTAATCACACAGAAGTTGCAAAATTACATCACTTGAGTATACTTTAATATATTTTACAAATCTTCACATATAGTTTTAAAATATAATCCAATTAACTTCACAGTGAGAGTAATAATTGACTTCTCTTGCCTCCAATTAAGTAATTTTTGGAACTTCGGTCAATGACATTGCCAACTAACATAAAGCCATCTTCCATCATTTCTAGTTGCCACATTGTTCAACTGATGCCCTATCTCAAGACAGTGCCAGTAAATTTGCCTTATCTTTACTGTTAGCAAGGAAGAAATATTCTGATGGGCCACAGACTTAGTTATGAACTTAAAAAATTGGTACAAAGAAGTTAAATGAAAATTATAAGCATGACTACCAACAATGTACAATGATTCAGACCCAAGAGTAATTATCTGAAATCACTATTTCTTCCAATGAAATAGCAGTCTCCCAGCAGCTCACCTGCCAACATCACTCTTGTGATTCCCAGTTGTTGATTCTCAGCAAAGAAGATATTTTATCAGACAATTCCACACTTCTAAAAAGGTTCGTTATGGAGTTTTTATTTTCTTTCAATTAATCATAGGTACATAATGCCAAAGAAAAATACAAACCATAACAACACAGTTTTGGTGAAATAAGTAAGATGAGGATTATTTTATTGTAAGTATTGTGGATAAATCCTCAGATAGTACAAGCTGGCCAGATAAACAGCATCACTCAAATTGAATTGGGAGCATGCACTAATGGGAAATAAGGTCCTATTCACTGAAAACTAGGTAAGTTTTATATTGTACTATAAACAAGCAGGAAGATCTTCATTCTTGATTTAACTATTAGAACACAGGACAATTAGACCAGAGATAGAAAAAAGTAGTTTTGGGGCGGCATAGTAGCATGGTGGTTAGCACAACACTTTACTATACAAGCAACCCAGGTTTAATTCCCACTGCTGCCTGTAAGGAGTTTCTACGTTCTCCCCGTGACCGAGTGGGTTTCCCCGGGTGCTCCGGGTTCCTCCCACAGTCCAAAGACGTACAGGTTGGGAGGTTACTGTGCCATTGTAAATTGTCGTGTGATTGGGCTAGGGTTAAACTGGGGACTGCTGGGCGGCGTGGCTCGAAGGCCTGGAAGGGCCCATTCTGTGCTGTAGCTCAATAAGTAAATAAATATTTTTTCTGATTTAAAATTTGTTACAATAAATTTCTGGTGTAATGAAAAAAGCATACATAACCATCAGCAGAAGAGGTGCCCTTTATGGTACAATTATGGAGGTGGCATTTTCAAAAGTAATTCTTCGCATTTTATTTCCTCCAGCAAAACAAAACCTACACTCTTTACATTACAGCAAATTGAAGGCAAAAGTGGGATTGCAAAAGAGGATTAAAACTGGTTAAAATGAAGAGTAGATACCAATTAAAAACCTGAACTAAGCAAGTTCAAACAGCTCAAGCAAGCATACTTGAAATATGAACCAGAACAATTGTAATGACATTCTTGTTCAAACCAAAGTTTTCATCTTATATCTGGTACAATAGTTTGTTAAATCTAATTCAACAGACCAGAATAATTTCAGAAAAATATTATCAAACACTTGATCTAGAGCCTGACCTACCAAATGGAGATTGCATTGGCGTCTTTTAAAAAATCCACCTAAGATTGTTCTTTTTTCCAGTGAATCTGTAAAATCACTATTATGCTAGCCTTTAAAATTATGAACAAAGTTATGATGACAATAATGCAAATTGGTCCACTCTTACTGGTAAAATAAGTTAATTCACTAATAATTCTAATTATAAACTTGAAATTGAACATCAATTTCTGCATGATATGATGTTTCATTCATAATCTTGCATTAATCTTCACTATGAAAGGGAATTATTACAATGCCTCAAAGAGAAATAAAGAACAATATTGATCAGATTCACTCTTTAAGTATTCAGATTCCTGACTTACACATTCTCTGTTGCTCGCTTGACTGCTCACTGAAGCATCTGATTCAGTGCAATGGATGTCCATTAAACACTCCATTTGGTTACAAGTCACATCTTCATCATCACTGAAACTGTCCCAGTCAATCGCAAGCTCTTCTTCTGTAAGACAACAGACAGATTATATTTAGGAACAGTAATTAAAGGCTTAAGGGCCATTTTAAAATTTGTGAACAGTTTCAAAATTGTGATGCCAGTTCAGACTGGAATTCATCTGAAGTTAACTTTTTGTAATTAGGTGATGAGGTCTGAATGCATACTTGTCTTGTTTCTTCGTTTCATATGGTTTACAAAAATCCAGATCCTCAGCCGCATGCTTATCATAGCACAAATTAATATAGCTGACCAACAGTGGTTTATACAGTTACAGTTATGTTAGCTCTTATTTTAATTATTTCCTTTCTTCCTTCTTTATAAAATTCATAGGAAATACTTCAAAAGTTCAAATTTATTATCAAAGTACGTACACTCACTCAGAGGCCACTTTTTTTGGTACCTCCTGCACAAAATGAAGTGACCACTGAATGTATGGTCGTGGTCTTCTGCTGAAATGTGTGTTCAGAGTAACACTTCTGAACATCACTGTTGTAATGCATGGCTAGTTGGGTTACTATCACCTTCCTGTCAGCTTGAAACAGTCTGGCCGTTCTCCTCTGACCTCTCTCAGTAACAAGGCATTTTCACCCATAGAACTGCTGCTCATTGGATTTTTTTTTACACACAGCACTGGCTGTCATCTCAAGGGACTGTTGTGTGTGAAAATCCCAGGAGATCAGCAGTTTCTGAGATGCTCAAACCACCCCATCTGGCACCAACAATCATTTCACAGTCGAAGTCACTTAGATCACATTTCTTCCCCATTCTGATGTTTGGTCTGAACAACAACTCAACCTCTTGACCATATCTGAATGTTTTTATGCATTGAGTTACTGCCACATGACCGACTGATTAGATATTTGCATTAATGAGCACATGCACAGGTGTACTTTAATAAAGTGGCCTCTGAGTGTATATGTCACCACATACGACCTTGAGATTCACTTATGTCATGAGAAGCTACTCTAGACCTTGTTAGCCCCATTCCAAATCATGGCAGTGATGACACTTTAAACAAAGGGATCTCTGTATCTTAAGAAAACCATTTGGGCAAGTGTAAAGGAAATACATCATTGAAATACAGATCTGTGCTCTGTTTGTAATTATAAAGGAAAATGTTTTAGAGTCATAGATTCCCAGAGTACTACAGCACAGAAACAAGCACTTCAGCCCATCTAGTCCATGCCAAGTTGTTATACTGCTTAGTCCCATTGACCCATACCTGGACCGTAGCCCTCCATACCCTTCCCATCTATGTACTTACCCAAACTTCGCATGAATGTTGAAATTGAACCCATAACTACCATTTTTTGTTTAGAGATACAGCGTGGTAACAGCCAGTTAGCCCATGCTGCCAAATTACACGCATGTGAACAATTAACCTACTGACCCATAAGTCTGGAATATGAGAGGAAACTGGAGCGCCCACAGGAAATACACGGTCAAGAGGAGAACATACAAACTTCTTCCAGACAGAAGGAATTGAACCTGGGTCAATTGCTGTACTACTGTGCTGCCCCACTGTTTTCTGCTTACCGTGAAAAGAACAGCAGCAGATTTCAAAGCCATTTCAAGACTGGAAGTACCCTCAGGTGATCGTGTTCCCAGGTGCTGACACCCATTCCTCTCAGTGGTAAAAGTCACGTGCTTGAGAGGTCTGGCAGCTCGTTCCACAATCCACCACCATCCCCTCTGAGTGAAGAGCTTCCCCTTCAGGTTCTTTTTAAATATTTCAACCTTTCAACCTTAACATATGATCTGTAGTTCTAGTCTCACTTAATCTCAGTGAAAAAGCCTGCTTGCACTTGCCCTAGATATACCTGTCATAATTTAAAACTGCTATATTCTGTAACTCCAAAAACTAATAGCAAGAAATACACAGGAGCTGGGAGATTTGTCTACTTAGTTTGTTTTTCCTCTTTTTAGTGAGGCACTCACATATGACAAGGTAGCATAATGAAGTAGGCCATGTGTGTATATCTCACGTACAATCCAGAACGTATTATGTAAACTAACAAAGAATGCTAATCAAACTATATATATCCTCCCTGCTTAGCTATAAAAATCCAACTAAATATAGAAAGTATCTCAACTGTACACACATATATTTCAACTACTATATAGACATCCGCAGCATAGTAAATTTTAAATTGTCCCATTCAGGCCTAAAGATTTAATCACTGTGGATGATTTCTCACTCTTGTACGATAACATCCTTCCTGTCAGGGGGAATCATTCTTCTTGGCAGGTGAGACTTGAGGGTGTGAAACAATCACAGGTTCTGGGGCCTCCTCCGTGGTACAAGTTGACTCTCAGACTGCAGGAAGTGGCTCTGATAGCGGCAGCCAACTTTCCTCTCTAACGATTGACTCTGCTCTCCTCAACTGATCGATGTGTCATCTCCAGATGATATCAGACTCAATCTCCACTATGTAGGAGAGTGAATCAGTTTTGTCTTTAGTACCCACTTTTGATCAGCTCTGTAGTCCTTCGCTAGGACCGCTTGTCCAGGAGTGAAACATCGAGTTTCCTCAAGTTTGAAGAGCCCTCAATTTGTCTCAGCTGTTTGGCCTGCATAGTCCTTCTGAGATTGATTTGTGGAGGTCCAAGCTTGAGTGCAAGGTAGGACCGTGTTACAGCATAGTCGGTGAGTTGTTGGTTGTGAAGTGTGCTGCATTGTGACATGCAGGGAGAAATTGGCTAGCTTCTGATTCGGTAACAGTGTAGCATGTTCAGCTAACATCGCTCGCATTGTGTTCTTTTGACTCTGGACAAACCCTTTTCGCCAAGCTATTTCCAGCTGGGTGGTACGGTGCAGATGTAATATGTCTTATCCCATTAATTTTTCAGAATCTGTTGCGCAACAAACTGTGGTCTATTGTCCTTGAGAAGGGGCTTCACAACACATCAACAGTGCAGGAGAGCAATGCAGACTATTCCCAGGAACGCAGAGGTGCTGCTCCTGGCATCTTCTGGACTTGTTGGCATCCCAAACAGTACATGGTAAGCTGCTCAATCTGTTGATCTATCCCAGGCCACCAAGCAATGCTTCAGGCCAATGCTTTCTTTGTGATCACGCCTAGCAAGTAGCTCCTCCAACATCTTAGCTCTCAGCTTGGATGGTAAAATAACTCTCAATCCCCACATAAGGCGAGCCCCGTTAAGGGCAAGTTGTTCCCAGCACTGGTAGGAATGAGGAACTGGAATTTCTGCTGCACATTCCATCTGTTTTCAGTTACCATACAGGTGGGAGACAGTATAGGATCTTTTCTGGTTTCCCTTTGGATCATCTCTTCCGTATAGGGAGACTTTCAATTTGCATTAGGGAGAATATGTCAAGAGGAGTGTCCTCTTTTGAAAATTTTTCAGGTATTCCCTGTCCAAGGATAAATGGGAAAATATCAGCATTTCAAATCAAATCAAATTCAATTCAAGTTTAATTATCATTCAACTGTACATGAACACAGCTGAATGAAACAGTGTTCCACTGGGGCCAAGGTGCAAAACATACAGAGCACAACACAACCCAAGGCACATAGCACATTCAAGATAGCAAGCACACAGTCAAACAAGTTGACATGTCCCGCAAGTAGATGGTGCAGATCCCAGCAGTCTGCAAACTCTCACAAGCAATCCAACTTGCTATTCCACCAATCGAACACTGAGGAGAGCACTGACGGGAGATCCCAGCCCCCAACCAAGCATGGACACCATGCTGCACCACGTCCAGCATCTCCTCTCCTGGACAGCATCAGCAAGCAAGCCCTTACTACTGCAGAGAAAAATTACGCACAAATTGACAGAAAGACCTTGAATCTCGTTTGGGGTGTAAAACGTATCAACTAGTACTTGTGTGGGAGAGATTTTATTCTCATTACTAGTGCTCTGTTTTCTGGAGGACACTATTAGAACATCAAATTCAAGAGGACAACTAATCATGGAAATCTTTTTTCAATGTCTTTTTTAACTATTGCAAGACAATGCTGGGCTACAAGAACTTCAGGTACTGCAGGGCTACCACATCACTGAGCTGCTTGTTGGCAGAGGAGATGAACTTAGTGCTTACGACAGGAAGGCATTAAAGGTATCAGAGTTGGTGCGTGAAGGCAGCACGCAGTGTAGCTACGGGTGATTGTCATGGACATTTCACTTGCTATCCCTGCATTCCTGCTGCTACTGTTAGTGGAACACCCTTCTGTGGTTGGAAAATGGACACTAGTAATGAGAATAAACTCTCTCCCACACAAGTACTAGTCGATATGTTTTACACCCCAAATGAGATTCAAGGTCTTTTTGTCAATTTGTGCGTAATTTTTCTCTGCAGATGGAGATGTTCCTCATTATCCTCACCAGTAACAATGATGTCATCCATGTAACATGGAGTGCCTGGGCAACCTTGTAGCACCAAGTTCATAGCTTTCTGCAAGAGTGTGAGTGCAGATGCTACTACAAAAATAAACCTACTATAGCGATAAAGCCCTTTGTGAGTGTGGTGAGAACCACTCTGGACTCTCCTTCCATCTCCACCTGCAGGTAGGCTTCAGCTGAGTCCACTTTAGTGAAGTGTTTCCCTCCAGAAAGGTTTGCAAAGGTATCCTCTATCCTGGGCAGAAGGTGTGGATCTACTTTCAGCACTGGGTTGATAGTGACCTTAAAATCACCACAAATCCTGACAGAACAATCCTTCTTGGCTACTGGAACCACTGTGTTGTCCATGGGCTCCACTCAACCTTGAAAGGATTCCTTCAGCCTCCATGCGATCTAGCTCACTGATCAAGAATGATGTAAGGAACCAGACTGGCTCTGTAAAACTTGGGTGTCGCATTTTCATTTAACACTTGTTACCCTTAACATGTTTGAGTTTTCCACTACCATCCTTGAACACTGCCGTGGCATCATCCAGTACCTTTCTTAACTCGCTTTCAGTGGACTCTATTGCAGGGGATGTGGGATGCAAATGGTGGATGGATCTCCCATCAAGGTGTAGGTGTCTCAGCCAACTGCACTCCCACAATGCTGGCCCTCCTGTTTTTAACACATATAGGCCCAAGGTAGCTTGTTAGTTGTTGTATTTCACTGTTATGAATGACATTCGCATAGGAGTTATCTTTTCTCTAGTATAGGTTCTTAGTTGCCGTTCACTTCTAGTGTAAGCCATATTGCTTGTCTCATATTAGTTTTCACATTGTAAATCTCAAGGCTACCCATTCCTGTGTCACTCACGTCATTATCAGATTTTTCATCTATAGCATGCAAATTAGTGCTCTTTTTGAAACTGCAACTTGACATTTTCTTTTTCTCTTCCCTGCAGTCCATGTATTTTTGTCTGCCTGACGTGCCCTTTGTACGTGCCCTACTTTGTTGCATTTTCTGAAAATTTCATCCCTAAACCTACATTGGTCTGGAGTATGAGAGTCCTTACCACAACAGAAACACAGGCAGGTTTCTGTTTGGAGATTGCCATTTTGTTCATGCTCACTTTCATTCCTGGCTACAACTCAACTGAGTCTTTGGCTGCTGTTTCCATTCATACAGTGATTTCAATTGCTCTTTTAAATGCAAGTTCTGCTTCAGTTAGGAGCCATTTTTGAAAGCTTTCTTGTACAATACCACAAACTAAACAATCTCTCAGTGCATCATTAAACTCATCACTGAACTGACAATTCTTGGACAATTTGTTCAATTCAGCCACGCAAGCTGAAATGGATGCCCTTTCCTTTTGATTCCACTTATGAAACCTGAAGCGTTCTGTAATCAACAACAATTTTGATTCTAAACGTTTCTGGATTCTGTTAATGATATCAGCAAAGGGAATTTTGGCTGGTTTTGCTGCAACAGTTAAACTTCTAAGCAAACTGTATGCTTTTCAACCCACTGCACTCAGCAACACTGGCACTCATTTCTCATTGGCTATTTCATTTGCCTCAAAATACTGCTCAATTTGTTCAGTATACACCATTCAGTTATCTGTTGTGCATTCAAACATATCTGTCTCTCTGATAGAAGGGAACAGGTGGATGTCGTACACTTGGATTTCCAGAAGGCGTTCCATAAGGTGCTGCACAAGAGACTTGTAAATAAGATACGGATGCATGGAGTCAGAGGAAGTATATTGGCATGGATAGAGGATTGGTTCACCAATAGAAGGCAGAGAGTTGGTATAAATGGGTGTTTCTCCAGTTGACAGTCAGTGATGAGTGGGGTGCCGCAAGGGTCGGTGCTGGGCCCACAGCTGTTTACCATTTACATTGATGATTTGGAAGAGGGGACTGAGTGTAGCGTAGCAAAATTTGCTGATGACACTAAACTGAGTGGAAAAACAAATTGTACAGAGGATGTGGAGAGTCTGCAGAGGGATATAGGTAGGTTAAGTGAATGGGCCAAGGTCTGGCAGATGGAATACAACGTTGGTAAATGTGAGATCGTCCACTTTGGAAGGAACAATAGAAGAGCAGATTATTATTTAAATGGTGAAAAATTGCAGCATGCTGTTGTGCAGAGGGACTTGGGAGTGCTTGTTCATGAATCACAAAAAGTTCGCTTGCAGGTACAACAGGTTATTAAGAAGGCAAACGGAATGTTGGCCTTCATTGCTAGAGGGATTGAACTCAAGAGCAGGGAGGTCATGCTGCAACTATACAGGGTACTGGTGAGGCCGCACCTGGAGTATTGTGTGCAGTTCTGATCTCCATACTTGAGGAAGGATATACTGGCTTTGGAGGCAGTGCAGAGGAGGTTCACCAGGTTGATTCCAGGGATGAAGGGGTTAACCTATGAGGACAGATTGAGTCGTCTGGAACTATACTCTCTGGAATTCAGAAGAATGAGAGGGAATCGTATAGAAACATACAACATTTTAAAAGGGATAGATAACATAGAAGTAGGAAAGTTGTTTCCATTAGTAGGTGAGACTAGAACTAAGGGACATTACCTCAAGGTTCAGGGGAGAAGATTTAGGACAGAGATGAGGAGACACTGTTTTTCCCAGAGAGTGGTTAATCTGTTGAATTCTTTGCCCAGGGAAGCAGTTGAGGCTTCTTCACTAAGTATATTTAAGATACAGTGAGATAGGTTCTTACATAGTAAGGGAATTAAGGGTTATGGGGAAAAGGCAGGTAGATGGAGCTGAGTTTACGGACAGATCAGCCATGATCTTATTGAATGGCGGGGCAGGCTTGATGGGCCGGATGACCTACTCCTGCTCCTATTTCTTATGTATTATGTTAGCCAGATATTTCTGCTTATTTATTTATTTACTTGCTATCACCCAGTACTCAATGTTTATGAACCCATACCCATAAACTAACAAAATAGGTTCATTTTAATACTTCCTTGTTGCCACTGTTATGTTTTTTAACTCCAGAAACTAATCAAAAGTAAATCCCAGGAGCTGGACAATTTGTCTACGTAGTTTTATTTTTCCTTCTTTTAGTGAGGCGCTCACATAGGACATTATGACATAATGATTTATGTCATTCATGTACTTCTTGAATATAATGAATTAAGTAAACAAAGAATGCATAATTAAACAATATATTTACAACTATTACTCAAATATTACTGAAATATTAAATACACTATAGTACCTCCATTATATCTCCCCAAATCCCCATGTGATCTCGGGAATAAAGTCCTAACATATTCAGTCTTTCCCTATGACTCAAGTCCTAAATCCTACAAAAGGTAGTGGATTCAGCCCAGTACATCACAGGTAAAACCCTCCCAAACCACGAAACACATTGACATGAAACGTTGCCATAGAAAAGTAGCAACCACCAAAGATCCTCACCACCCAGGCCATAGTCTTTTACCGCTGCTGCCACCAGATAGAAGGTACAGGTGCCTCAGGTCTCACACCACCAGGTTCAAGAACAGTTACTACTCCTCAACCATCAGGCTCTTCAACAAAAGGGGATAACTACACTCATTTAAGGACTCTGTTATAATGTTACTTCATTCTCATTATTTATTGCTATTTATTTATTATCTGCATTTGCAGTTTGTTTACAATTTACAGATCCTGCTTACGGTTACTCCTGCATGAACTTGCTAAATATACTCGCAGAAAAAGAATCTCAGGGTTGTACGTGGTGACGTATATGTACTCTGATAATAAATTTTACTTTGAACTTTAAATCCCAGCAACATCCCGATGAATTGTCTCTGTACTCCTTCAATCTTATTGATATCTTTCCTGTAGGTAAGTGATCAGAACTGCACACAAGATTCCAAATTTGGCCTCACCAACATCTCATGCAACCTTAACATAACATTCAAAATCCTGTAGTCAACACTTTGATTTATGAGAGACAATCTACCAAAAGCACTCTTTATGACCCGTTCTACCTGTGTCGTCACTTTCAAGGAGTTATGGATCTATACTCCAAGATCCCTCTGTTCTACTGCACTCCTCAATGCCCTACCACTCCCTGTGCAAGTCCGACACTGATTTCCCTCCCAAAGTGCAACACTTCACCTTTGCCTGCATTAAATCTCATGTGCCTTTTTTTTTCAGCCCATTTTCTCAGCTGATCCAGCTCTGGCTGCAGATTTTAACAGCCTTCCTCGCAGTCCACTATGCTTCTCATCTTAGTGTCATCCGCAGATTTGCTGAACCAGTTTACCATCATTCAGATCATTGATATAGATGACAAACAACAATGGACCCAGCACCATCCACAACCACTGTCTGGTTTCTCCTGAAAGCCAATGTCAAATCTGATTCACTGCTTATCCCAAATGCCAAGTGACTGAACCTACTTGGCCAGTCTCCCATGTGGGACTTAGTCAAAGGCTTCACTAAAATCCATATAGACAACATCCACTGCTTTTCCTTTAGGGGTGTGTTTCGCTGTTGTTCTGTTGTTGTTGCTTGTGTTATATGTGAACATGGTGGCAATTCCATGTTGGTGCCAGAATATATGGTCCCCAGCACATCATAACGTTGGGCTGGTTGTTCATGCAAATGATGCAGTTCACAGACTGTTTCTGAAATACATTTCTATGTTATTTATAGAACATAGAATAGTACAGCAGCCCTTTGGCCCGCAATGTTGTGCTGACCCTCAAACCCTGCCTCCCATATAACCCCCCACCTTAAATTCCTCCATATACCTGTCTAGTAGTCTCTTAAATTTCACTAGTGTATCTGCCTCCACCACTGACTCATGCAGTGCATTCCACGCACCAACCACTCTCTGTGTAAAAAACCTTCCTCTAATATCCCCCTTGAACTTCCCACCCCTTCCTTACCTTAAAGCCATGTCCTCTTGTATTGAGCAGTGGTGCCCTGGGGAAGAGGCACTGGGTGTCCACTCTATCTATTCTATCATGTCTCCTCTCATCCTCCTTCTCTCCAAAGAGGAAAGCCCTAGCTCCCTTAATCTCTGATCATAATGCATACTCTCTAAACCAGACAGCATCCTGGTAAATCTCCTCTGTACCCTTTCCAATGTTTCCACATCCTTCCTATAGTGAGGCGACCAGAACTGCACACAGTACTCCAAGAGTGGCCTAACCAGAGTTTTATAGAGCTGCATCATTACCTTGTGACTCTTAAACTCTATTCCTCAACTTATGAAAGCTAACACCCCACAAGCATTCTTAACTACCTTATCTACCTGTGAGGCAACTTTCAGGGATCTGTGGACATGTACCCCGAGATCCCTCTGCTCCTCCACACTACTAAGTATCCTGCCAATTACTTTGTACTCTGCCTTGGAGTTTGTCCTTCCAAAGTGTACCACCTCACACTTCTCTAGGTTGAACTCCATCTGCCACTTCTCAGCCCACTTCTGCATCCTATCAATGTCTCTCTGAAATCTTCGACAATCCTCTACACTATCTACAATACCACCAACCTTTGTGTCGTCTGCAAACTTGCCAACCCACCCTTCTACCCCCACACCCAGGCCATTAATAAAAATCACGAAAAGTAGGGGTCCCAGAACCGATCCTTGTGGGACACCACTAGTCACAACCCTCCAATCTGAATGTACTCCCTCTACCACGACCCTCTACCTTCTGCGGGCAAGCCAATTTTGAATCCACCTGGCCAAACTTCCCTGGATCCCATGCCTTCTGACTTTCTGAATAAGTCTACCGTGTGGAACCTTGTCAAATGTCTTACTAAAATCCATACAGATCACATCCACTGCACTACCCTCATCTATATGCCTGGTCACCTCCTCAAAGAACTCTATCAGGCTTGCCAGACACGATCTGCCCTTCACAAAGCCATGCTGACTGTCCCTGAACAGACCATGATTCTCTAAATGCCCATACATCCTATCTCTAAGAATCCTTTCCAGCAGCTTTCCCACCACAGACACAAGGCTCACTGGTCTATAATTACCCAGACTATCCCTACTACCTTTTCTGAACAAGGGGACAACATTCGCCTCCCTCCAATCCTCCGGTACCATTTCCGTGGACAACGAGGACATAAAGATCCTAGCCAGAGGTTCAGCATCTCTTCCCTTGCCTCATGGAGCAGCCTGGGGAATATTCCTTCAGGCCCTGGGGACTTATCTGTCCTAATGTATTTTAACAACTCCAACACCTCCTCTCCCTTACTATCAACATGTTCCAAAACATCAACCTCACTCATATTGTCCTTACTGTCATCAAGTTCCCTCTCATTTGTGAACACTGAAGAGAGGTATTCAATGAGGACCTTGCTCACTTCCACAGCCTCCAAGCACATCTTCCCACCTTTATCTCTAATTGGTCCTACCTTCACTCCTGTCATCCTTTTGTTCTTCACATAACTGAAGAATACCTTGGGGTTTTCCTTTACCCTACTCGCCAAGGCCTTCTCATGCCCCCTTCTTGCTCTTCTTAGCCCCTTAAGCTCCTTTCTTGCTACCCCATATTCCTCAATAGACCCATCTGATCCTTGTTTCCTAAACCTCATGTATGCTGCCTTCTTTCACCTGACTAGATTTTCCACCTCACTTGTCAACCATGGTTCCTTCACCCTACCATTCTTTATCTTCCTCACCGGGACAAATTTATCCCTAACATCCAGCAAGGGATCCTTAACATCCTACAAGAGATCCCTAAACATCAACCACATGTCCATAGTACATTTCCCTGCAAAAACATCATCCCAATTCATACCCGTAAGTTCTAGCCTTATAGCCTCATAATTTGCCCTTCCCCAATTAAAAATTTTCCTGTCCTTTTCCATGATAATGCTAAAGGCCAGGAAGCGGTGGTCACTGTCCGCCAGATGCTCACCCACTGAGAGATCTGTGACCCGACCCAGTTCGTTACCATTCTGATGTACATGTGATAAAAAAAATAAATCTGAACAAGTCCAAGATGTCCATAACTCATTTATGAATGCATATTTAATACATACAATTTAACTATGATTGCAACTTTCTAAAACAGAATCAAAAGTAGTGTAGGTCATTAAAAAGCATCCCCAGCCCAAGGCCAGACAGGTCTTCAATGAGGCAGATCAGCCATGTTCATAATGAATATGGGTCATACTGGAGTGACCTATGACTGCTCCTATTTCCTTCTGTTCATATGTTTCTGCTGATGGGATTCTGTGATCAACTACTGTAATGTCCCACACCTCTTCGACGTCTTTATTGGATATGCCTCAAGAATGATTTGCTTCCATTTGATTTCTGAGTACAGAAAAGTATTTTGCGCATTGAGATTGGGGGTGCACCAAGAGCATTGTGTATAGGAGTTGGGATGTAATGTTGAAATTGTATAAGGCACTGGTAAGGCCAAATTTGGAGTATTGCGTACAGTTCTGGTCACCGAATTATAGGAAAGATGTCAATAAAATTGAGAGAGTACAGAGGAGATTTACTAAAATGTTGCCTGGGTTTCATCTCCTAAGTTACAGAGATAGGCTGAACAAGTTAGGTCTTTATTCTTTGGAGCCCAGAAGGTTGAGGAGGGACTTGATAGAGGTGTTTAAAATGATGAGGGGGATTGATAGAGTTGACGTGGATAGGCTTTTTCCATTGAGAATGGGGAAGATTCAAACAAGAGGACATGAGTTGAGAGTTAAGGGGCAAAAGTTTAGGGGTAACATGAGGGGGAACTTCTTTACTCAGAGAGTGGTAGCTGTGTGGAACGAGCTTCCAGCAGAAGTAGTTGAGTCAGGTTCGATGTTGTCGCTTAAAGTTAAATTGGATAGATATATGGACAGGAAAGGAATGGAGGGTTATGGGCTGAGTGCAGGTCGGTGGGACTAGGTGAGAGTAAGAGTTCAGCACGGACTAGAAGGGCCGAGATGGCCTGTTTCCGTGCTGTAATTGTTATATGGTTTTATGTTATATGGTTATAAGATTGGGGGAGTAATGGACAATCAGGAAGCCTATCATGGCTTTCACAGGGATCTGTATTAGCTGGAAAATAAGCTGAAAAGAGGCAGATGGAATTTAATCCAGACAAGTGTGAGGTTTTGCACTCCAGGTAGACAGGGTCGCAAAGAAAGCTTTTGGCATATTGACCTTCATAAATTGGGTACAGAAGACTGGATGTTATATTGAAGTTGTGTAAGACATTGGTGAGGCCTAATTTGGAGTATTGTGTGCAGTTTTGGTTGCCTACCTACAGAAAAGTTGTAAATAAGGTTAAAAGAGTGCAGAGAAAATTTACAAGTTCTGGAGAACCTGAGTAATAATGAAAGATTGAATAGTAGGACTGAGATCGTGTGAATAGCCAGAGGCCTTTTCCCAGGGTTGAAATGGCTAAATTGAGGGGGCATAGTTTTAAGGTAGGCCGGCTGGTGGCGCAGTGATATCAGCGCCGGACTCCGGAGCGAAGGTTCCTGAGTTTGAACCCAGTCGGGCCGCTCTCCATCCGAGCTGGGTTGAGTGTCGAGTTTGCAACTCAACCTCATAAAAAAGACTACGCTGTGAGGAGGACGTGGGGGACCACTCACAGAATCTTCCTCCAAGACAACTACTTGAAAAAGTGGTCGCCGCGGCTCTGGCAGAGTATGGCACACAAAAAAAAGCTTTTAAGGTGCTTGGAAGTAGGTAGGAAGGGGATGTCTGAGGTTAGGTTTTTCACACAGAGTTGTGAGTGCATGGAATGCAGTGCCAGCAAAGGTGGTAGAGGTGGATACGATAGGGTCTTTTAAGTGACTCTTAGAAAAATGGAGTACATGGAGCTTAGAAAAAGAGGGCTATGCGGTAGGGAAATTCAAGGCAGTTTCTAGAGTAGGTTACATGGTCAGCACAATATTGTGGGCCGAAGGGCCTGTACCGTGCTGTAGATTTCTATGTTCTATGTTCTAGGACTGTATTCTTTAGAACATAAGAGATTGAGAGGAGATTTAATAGAGGTATATGAAATTATGATCGCTATTATTAATTTTTAATAGCATGGGGTACCCTTTATGCAGGCAAACAAATGGCCTTAACACAGCATGGTCCAAAATCTGACCTTGCTGCATAGAACTAATACACACAAGAGAACTATAAATAATCCTGTCCTCAAATGAGCCTTTTGTCACACCTTTGTAAGTCTGTAATTCAATCTCTGTAACTCTACTCCTTCCCTCAACTTTCCCTGATCTGTCCACCTTGCACTGGTCTACTCCCCCACCCCCACATGCTCTCTCTTCACTCACCATGAGAGGGAGAGTGTCACTTCCTACTTCTCTTGCCTTCTTATTCACACATTTTCCTCTCTTCATTTGTCTCACCACTAGCCCACACTCCATATCTACCTGCTGCTCACTTTCTGAAAGCTGCCCCTCACCCCTCGATCAGGGTCACTCCCCACTGTCGAACACCATCTTCATTTCCCAAGCCAAAAGCCAGTTATCTAAAAAGAACTCCACATCCTCTCTCAGAAAAGTTCAGCATATTTCCAGCTGCCCACCCCCTCAACCCCATTGCCTCAGTGTTGCCTAATGTCAGCGGAATGAAGTGTTCCTGCTGCTCTGTCAGAATTTGGTACATTCCAGCCCAACATTTTCCAGTCGACAAGACTAATTGGAATAGGAGTATCTCGCTCAGTTTCCACCATTATTCTACTTATCCAGTGACCCTAAATAGAACATATACTGTACAAGTACAGAACACACATCAAACATCTGTATCTTACATTCCTCTTAAAATGCTTCCCATTTGTAGATAACTGGCCTACAGTCTGTCCCATGATTTACACACAAGTCAAAAACATAACTAACACTGCTGAAGTAAGTATATCCTTTTAAATCTAACAAAACTTGATGATCGTTTTTTTCATTTCAATTCAATTAATCAATCTCATCTATTAGGTGTCAGACATGAAACATTAGCCTGATCTCTCTCAACTTTGCAACTATTATGTCTTCATATTTACAATTTAAAAGATTAAAACATCTCAGTTTGATACCTTACTTATTGACCTTTTCTACCTACTTGACTTTGTCTGAAAACTTGTGCCAACCAACTAGCGGGAGTATTCAAGGACATTTTCAACCTCTCACTGCTACGGGCAGAAGTTCCCACTTGCTTCAAAAAGGCAAGAATTATACCAATGCCTAAGTGCTATATCAGTGTTGGTGCGTGGCCAAGTGGTTAAGGCGTCAGTCTAGTGATCTGAAGATCGCTAGTTCGAGCCTCAGCTGAGGCAGCGTGTTGTGTCCTTGAGCACGGCACTTAACCACACATTGCTGTGCGACAACACTGGTGCCAAGCTGTATCGGCCCTCGTGCCCTTCCCTTGGACAATATCAGCAGCGTGGAGAGGGAAGACTTGCAGCATGGGCAACTGCCGGTCTTCCATACAACCTTGCCCAGGCCTGCACCCTGGAAACCTTCCAAGGCACAAATCCATGGTTTCACGAGACTAACGGATGCCTATAAGAAGAATAGTGTGTGCTGCCTTAATGACTATCACCTGATAGCACTCACATCCACAGTCTGCTTTGAGAGGTTGGTTATGACTAGACTGAACTCCTGCCTCAGCAAGGACCTGGACCCATTGTAAATTGCCTATCGCCACAATAGGTCAACGGCAGACGCAATCTCAATGGCTCTTCACACGGTTTTAGACCACCTAGACAACACAAACACCTATGTCAGGATGCTGTTCATCGACTACAGCTCAGCATTTAATACCATCATTCCCACAATCCTGATTGAGAAGTTGCAGAACCTGGACCTCTGTACCTCCCTCTGCAATTGGATCCTTGACTTCCTAACTAGAAGACCACAGTCTGTGTGGATTAGTGATAACATATTCTCCTTGCTGACGATCAACACTGGCACACCTCAGGAGTGTGTGTAGGCATAGCTCAAATACCATCTATAAATTTCCTGACAATACAACCATTGTTGGTAGAATCTCAGGTGGTGACAAGAGGGTGTACAGGAGTGAGATATGCCAACTAGTGGAATGGTGCTGCAGCAACAACCTGGCACTCAACGTCAGTAAGACGAAAGAGCTGATTGTGGACTTCAGGAAGGGTAAGGCAAAGGAACACATACCAATCCTCATAGAGGGATCAGAAGTGGAGAGAGTGAGCAGCTTCAAGTTCCTCGGTGTCAAGATCTCTGACAATCTAACCTGATCCCATAATATCGATGTAGTTATAAAGAAGCCAAGACAGCGGCTATACTTTATTAGGAGTTTGAAGAGATTTGGCATGTCAACAAATACACTCAAAATCTTCAATAGATGTACTGTGGAGAGCATTCTGACAGGCTGCATCACTGTCTGGTATGGAGGGGCTACTGCACAGGACTGAAAGAAGCTGCAGAAGGTTGTAAATCTAGTCAGCTCCATTTTGGGCACTAGCCTACAAAGTATCCAGGACATCTTCAGGGAGTGGTGTCTCAGAAAGGCAGCATCCATTACTGAGGACCTCCAGCACCCAGGGCATGCCCTTTTCTCACTGTTACCATCAGGTAGGAGGTACAGAAGCCTGAAGGCACACACTCAACGACTCAGGAACAGCTTCTTCCCCTCTGCCATCCGATTCCTAAATGGACATTGAAGCTTTGGACACTACCTCACTTTTTTTTAATATACAGTATTACTGTTTTTGCACATTTTTAAAATCTATTCAATATACATAATTGATTTACTTGTTTATTTATTAATAGTTTTTTTTTCTCTCTGCTAAATTATGTATTGCATTGAACTGCTGCTGCTGCTAAGTTAACAAATTTCACGTCACATGCCGGTGATAATAAACCTGATTCTGATTCTAATTCATTTTAATATCAGGGCGCAATGTATCATCGAAAAAACTTCAATGCAAGTCCATGGATAACAAATGATCTAAAATCCTTTAAGTTAACATAAGTAAACAACCAATCATCCCATTGAAAAAATTATTTTAATATTTCAACAGAATGCTTGATGCATGCCAAAGTCAGAATGATATTGTTCACTCAGGTGATACACAGCATGGACCACTCATTTAGTTCTTATTCTGTACAACATAGCTTGCCACTGCACAACTATTGTCAACACTATTTAAGAGTTTAGTCCAATGCAGAAATCACAAGTTCTTCTGTCTCATCTTTACAATCAAACCTTCCTGTTATATCTGTCCAAAGATTTCCACCTTAGAATCAAAATCTCAGTAAAATATGAGGGTCTTCAATCCAGTTAGCAATGTCACTATTTTCTGGGTAAGTGATGAAAAACTACTTGCCTTCACTGGACTGACTACTTGATAATGAATTGAGCATACGGATGTATTTCTGGTAGGTGTTGTCTGTACTTTGGCTTTTTAGATCAGATCTTCTTTCTTCTCTGACTTTTGAATTACTTGGCATTACTTCTCCATCTGACAAATCACTCTCACTGGAACTCCACTGAATTTCTGCAGTTTCCTCCAAGTTCTGACTGCTAATATTCGTTGCTCCTATAAAGCATAAAAAAAAGTTCCAAACAACCAAATTTAGTAGATTGTATTCAATGCACAAAAGCTGTAATGGAAGATTAATTGGCATATTATTTAAAAATACATTTAATGTCAAAAGGCAAATACATCACAAAGAATAAAACTGCATTTTCATATTGCATTTCATTAACAATAAATGCCCTTTCAACATAAATCAGTGATGGAGGTTGATGCCCTAGCTCGGGTGGTGAAATCTTGGCTCAAGACAAAGATTAAAACATAATTAAATTCATTAATGTAACAAACAGAAATTTTAAAACTGCATTTGGAACCCATAATTTCCTAATAGTCCTCTATATTCTATCCCTTTCAGTAGACTCACCAACATGCAGCTATCTCCTTAAAATTCCTCTCTCATTGCTACATCCTAATTACTGTCAACTTTATTAAACATCCTGTGGGAAGATGAAATGTATAAAACCTCTGTATGATAATAATAGGTGAAAATTTGGCTAACGAGGATAATCATTACATTTTGCCCATTTCCCTAATTTTAAAGGCCAGCACTTATCCGAACTGATTCGTGCCTTAAGGCTAAAATTATTTGTAGTTATTTATATTCACCTTCCTCAAGTATATATTCTTGCTTGGATAATCCCCATTCTCTTTTAATTTTATCAACCTGGGGGCAAGATTGCTGAATCGGAGGGAAATGAAAGATTGTTGTGTTCTATGTTTGAACAAGATGTGGCTTTCTCCCAGCACGTCATTACAGCAATCAGAGCTGAAGGCTTCTCGGTTCACAGAATGGACCAAACTGCTGATTTGGAAAAGGCAAAAGGCACAGCTGTGTGTTTCATGATAAACTCTTAGTGGTCCTCTGATGCGGTGGGTTTGTCGAACTTGTGTTCCCTGATCGTGAACACATAACAGTCAAATGTTGTCTGTTCTATTTACCTGGGGAGATCTTCTTCATAATCCTTACTGCAGTTTACATAATACCAGCAGCCAATTATAATCAAGCGTTTGAGATGCTGCATGATGCCGTCTCGAAACAAGAAACAGTCCATCCTGACGCATTTCAAATCATAGTCATGGACTTCAACCAGGACTATTTGAAGAAAACCCTGCCGATTTACCATCAGCATATAACGTGTAGCACCAAAGGTTCCAGCACATTAAATGACTGTTATTCTAAAATAAGACCTGCCTACTGTTTCATACCTAGACCACATTTTGGTAAATCTGATCACTTGTTTGACCTTCTCTATCTGCATACAGGCAGAGACTGAAGAGCAAATCTCCAGGGATTTGGACAACATACACGTGGCTACAGGAACCAGAGGAGCGGCTATGGATTGCTTTGAGTCAGTGGACTGGGCCGTGTTCAAAATCTCCTCTGTGGATCTGAATAAATACACCATGGTTGGCACAAACTTTATTAAAACAGTTGTAGATGAGTGTGTCCCCACAAAATAATTTGGAGTCTTACCCAACCAGAAGCCCTGGATGAACCATGAGATCCTCAACTTGCTGAGGGCCAGATCAGAGGCATTCAGGTCTAGTGACCAAGTTACACAGGTCTGGAAATGATCTCCAGAAAGCCATCTCACAGGCAAGGTGGCAATTCCGGGCTAAATTTGAATCAATGAAGGATGCTCAACAGTTGCGGTAGGGCTTTAAAACTATCATCTCTTATAAAGTTAAATCAAGCGACACTGGTGTCAACAGAACTTCGCTTCCAGATCTCAATCAATGCCTACTATGCTCATTTGACCATCAAAACATGGAGGAGCCATCACAAACTCACAAAGCCACTGATGATCCCGTGATTTCAGTCCTATGTAAGGATTATGGTGCAAGCAGCCTTCAGGAGAATGTACTCACAAAAAGCATCGGCCCAGTTGGGTTACCGGCCAGTACTAAAGACCTGTGCTGATCAAATGGCTGGAGTGTTCACTGAGATCTTTAACCTCTCACCTCAGCAGTCTTAGGGTTCAATTATACCAGTCCCTAGGAAGAACGTAGTAACCTGCCTCAACAACTATCGTTCAGTAGCAGTTACATCCACAGTGATGAAGTGTTTTGAGAGGTTGGTGATCAACCCTGCCTAAGAAGCAACAAGCTTCAAGACTTTAACCTCAATATCTCCTTGTGCAATTGGATCCTTGATTTCCTCAGTTGCAAACCCCAGACAGTTCTGATTGTAAACAACATCTCCTCCATAATATCCATCAGCACAGATGCACCACAAGGTTGTGTGCTCAGCCCCCTGATCTTCTTGCTTTACACTTTTGAATGTATGGTTAAACACTGCTCCAATTCCATATTCAAGTTTTCTGATGACACCACTGTTGTAAGCCAAATCAAAGGTGGTGACATATCAACATGTAGGAGGGAGATTGAAAATCCGCTGAGTGATACCTCAACAACAATCTCTTACTCAAGTAACACACAAAATGCTGGGGTAACTCAGCAGGTCAAGCAGTATCTATGGAAAAGAGTAAACTGTTGATGTTTTGGGCTGAGACCCTTCATCAGGACCTCTTACTCAATGTCAGCAAGACCAAGGAGCTGATTATTGACTTCAGGAGGAGGAAAGGTCAGCAACTTTAAATTCCTCAGTGTCATCATCTCAAAGGATCTGTCCTGGGCCAAGCACATAAGTGCAGTTACGAGAAAACCATGGCAGCTCCTCTACTTCCTTAGCAGTTTGCGAAGATTCGGCATGACATCTAAAACTCTGACAATCACAGCTGGTTTGGAAACACCAATCACAGGTAAAGTCCTCCCCACCATTGAGCACATTTCAACAGCACACCCCAACCCCCAAACCCCACCATCCAGATCATGTTCTCTTCTCACTGTTACCATCAGGAAGAAAGTACAAGAGCCTCAGGACTCACACCACAAGGAATAGTTGAGGAACAGTTACTACCGCTCAACCATCAGGCCCTTCAACCAAAGGATATAATTTCACTCCCACAACCTAAACTCACTTCCATGGACTCTTCATCTCATATAATCAATGGTTATTGGTTATTTATTTATTAGTATCACTTTCTTTTTACGTTTGCACAGTAGTTGGACACCCAAGTTGGTGTGGTCTTTCACTGATTCTATTATGGATTTATTGGATATGCCTGCAAGAAAATGAATCTCATTTTCTCACGGGCATACGGTTATACATAGGTATTTTGTTAATAAATTAACTTTGAACTTTGAGATAGCTAGTATTCGCTCAGACAATACAACTTCCAGGTTTTTGAAACCCGAGGACATGGTCATTATGCCGAATTTCAAAACAGTGGTAAAGCACGTTCATTAGGCATTCAACTAACTGCAAATCACCTCCTTTAGAACACTATCAAGCTCCAATCAAAAGCACAAGTATTAGATTCTCTGGTTACAGAACTGAACTAATATTGAGCTAATACCTAAACACAAATTTGAAGAATTTAAAGATACTACAAGCAGTTTATTTTTTTTTAAACGTTCTGAAGACAGAAGGAAAATAATTATTTGCACTTTTTCAATTTTTCATGTAGAACTAAGCCATAAAGATCCCGAAATGATTTCATGGACTAAACTTAATTACCTTACCCCAGCAGCAGTGGTGCTACACATCAGGCTAAGAGTCCATTGCTTGGAGAGGCAGGAAATAAAACTAAAAAAAATCTGCTGCCTCTTGCTGAACAGATTCTCCCACCATTTTTAAAATCCGTACAGGCAGGAACAGGGTCAGAATCATTCTTGGTGCACCTTGCAATCAAACTGAAAAGACTATACCTAGTGTGTAGATTCATGACAACTATGGGTGAGTATCAATCAGATGCTCGCAACATGGGAGCTAAACCGTAATGACAGTCAGCACCTTCAGGAAAAAATGGGAGAGATCTGGTTACATCAAGCACTTAAAATGAGAACCATTACCTTCAGCAGAATGAAGTGCAGGTGTTAAGCTCCGTACTACTTTTAAATCTTGGCTCATAGATTTCTTACCCTGTTACAAAACATTTGTAGATGAGTAGCACTCCAGCACCCGAGAAACAGTCAAAGAAATGTGTAGAAATCAAAGTTAATTTTAAGTATCAAATTTCAGATCTAATTTTTTTCAAAATATCACTAATATCAAAAAGATTAGACAAAAACACTATTAAATCTTTACACATGCTTTAAAAAGGTTGTGTTGTGTTATTCAAATGATTTCAAAAGAGGAGTTTTACTCACAGGTTAAAGATTTTATTCCATTTGAATCTAAATAATTTGGCTAATCCTGTTGGTTATTTCCAAATATTGCCATCAGAATAACTGAACATCAGTGTATCAACTGTTCTGATATGGGAAATAACAGAAACCCAAAGCATCAAGTATGGGTAAATGTCTACTTGATACGGCACTCATACTATTCCCAGGGCCACAATTACTTTACCACACACTGACAAGTCTATGAAGATGACATTACTGATAGTTATCTTTGGAAATGCCAGTCAATGTTAAGTATATTTAAAACAATAACAGTTATTTATTATACAGCATGTGAATGCATTCTAACAAAATCTATTCTAATACAAGGTCATTACTGAAAGATATCAATTCAATTTCCTGAAAACAATGACTGCATGATGTTTCCATTATTTTCTCTTTTACATAGAACATAGTTCAGTACAGGCCCTTCATCCTACATCTAAACACCAGAACATCAAGCAGCCATCCCTGCCCCTGCGACAGCCAAGTCTCTATAAAGCCCACAACCCACAATATTGTAATTCCCTGTACCAACCCATGCTCTCAGTTCATCACCCCAAGAACATAAAGTAATTTAAGTAATATCATTGTATCTTCTATTTTGGCACATTACAAATTTTTGGACTCAGCAACGAATATAACACTTCCAAATAGTATTCACATTTCATATTTTCAACAGTCACATTTGTTTCTCTCCTTTGGGTGATTTCACATAATTCCTTTCTCCCACCCATGCCTCCTCTAGAGCCGGGCAATTATTTTAACCATTCTATTTTGTCTTGTACTAAATATTCTTTTGCCTTTTAATCACATCCATTTTCCATATGACCAGACTTACTTCTTCTTTTCCATTTCACCTTTCTCTGCATCATAAAACATAATCTGTCTCTAACTTTTCCCAATGCTAATGAACGGTCATCAATCTGAAAGCTTAACTGCTTTTCTACTACAGACACTGACTGACTTGCTGAGTATAGCGAGCATATTATGATTCCTATGGGAGAAGTATGATCCAAGTAATGCTAAGTTAGCTTGTACATAATAGATTATGCAAAAGTGAATGAAAATCTCTCATAAAACCCTCAAGATTAGGGTAGCAGCAGATATAGCAGAAAGTCAGATATAACATCACTGATATGGTAGAAAATAAGATTGGGGTCTTCACATGTTAAATTATCTTACCTTCTTTAGTAACAATTCTTGGAAACCTTCCCCACAGTCGTCCCATGATTTTGCAAGTGAAGGCATAAATTTCTTAGCAAGGCTGTTTGTTCTCTTGCAAGTAACTTCCACATCATGTAAAGAGACAAATTCCATCATTGCAGTAGGTTTTTTCCTCTGAATAACATACAAATTAATCAGAATTAAGACCCTAAGATGATAAGACACAGGAGCAGAAATTAGCCCATTTGGCCCAGCAATTCTGCTCCGCCATTCAATCATGGCTGATCTTTTTTTCCCTCTTCCTCAACATCATTTCTGGGCCTTCTCCCCGTAACCTTTGATACCATGTCCAATCAAGAACCTATCAACCTCTGCCCTAAATACACCCAACAACCTGGCCTCCACAGCTGCATGTAGCAACAAATTCCACAAAATCACCACCCTCTGGATAAAGAAATTTCTCCGCATCTCTGTTTTGAAAGGGCACTCCTCAATCCTGAGGCTATGCCCTCATGGCCTTGACTCTCTCACCATGGGAAACATCCTTTTCACATCTATTCTGGCTAGGCCTTTCAATATTCGAAAGGTTTCAATGAGATCCCCCTCATCCTTCTAAATTCCAGCGAGTACAGACCCAAAGCCATCAAATGTTCGTTGTATGATAATCCTTTCATTCCTAAAATCACCCTTGCAAACCTCCTCTGGACTCTCTCCAATGCCAGCACATCTTCTCTAAGATGAGGATCCCAAAAGTGTTCACAATACTCAAGATGAGGCCTCAACAACGCTTTATAAAGCCTCAGCATCACATCCCTGCTCTTGTACTCAAGACCTCTTGAAATGAATGCTAACACTGCATTTGCCTTCCTCACCACCAACTCAACCTGCAAGTAAACCTTAGGGTGTTCTGCACAAGGACTCCCAAGTCCCTTTGCATCTCAGATTTTTGGATTTTCTCGCCATTTAGAAAATAGTCCGCACATTTATTTCAACTCCCAAAGTGCATGACCATGCATTTTCCAACATTATATTTCATTTGCCAATTTCTTGCCCATTCTCCTAATAAGTTCTTCTGCATCCTACTGCATCCTACCTGTTTCCTCAACACTACCTGCCCCTCCAACAATCTTCATATCATCTGCAAACTTGGCGACATAGCTAAATCACTGAAATACAGATTAAAAAGAGGCGGTCCCAACACTGACCCCTGCGGAACACCACTACTCACTGGCAGCCAACCAGACAAAGATCCTTTTATTCCCACCCACAGCCTCTTTCCAATCAGGCAATGCTCGAAACATTGCTCTTTCCTGTAATACCACAGGCTCTTAACTTGGTAAGCAGCCTCATGTGTGGCAACTTGACAAAGGCCTTCTGAAAGTCCAAATATACAACATCCACTGCATCCCCTTTATCTATCCTACTTGCAATCTCCTCAAAGAATTCCAACAGGTTTATCAGGCAAGATTTTCCCTTGAGGAAACCATGTTGACTTCGTCCTATCTTGTCCTGTGTCACAAGTACTCCATCACCTCATCCTTAACAATTGACTCTAATATCTTCACAACCACTGAGGTCAAGCTAACTGGTCCATAATTTGCTTTCTGCTGCCTTCCTCCTTTCTTAAAGAATGGAGTGACATTTGCAAATTCCAGTCCTCTGGCACCATGCCAGAGTCCAATGATTTTTGAAAGATCATTGCTAATGCCGCCACAATCTCTAACATTACCTCTTTCAGAACCCTAGGGTGCAGTTCATTTGGTCGGGTGACTTATATATCTTTAGGTCTTTCAGCTTTTAGAGCACCTTCTCCCTTGTAATAGTAACTGTACCCACTTCTCTTACTTCACACACTACAACACCTGGCACAGCGAAGACTGATGCAAAATACTCATTTAATTCATCTGCCATCTCCTTGTCCCCCATTATTATTTCTCCTGCCTCATTTCCTAGCAGTCCTATATCCACTCTCATCTCTTTAATTTTTGACATACTTGATATAGTTTTTACTATCCACTTTGATATTATTTGCTAGCTTGTTTTCATATTTCATCTTTTCCCTTCTAATGATTCCTTTAGTTTCTCTCTGTAGGTTTTTAAAAACTTCCCAATCCTCTATCTTCCCACTAAGTTCTGCTTTGTTGTATGCCCTCTCTTTTGTTTTTACAGGAGCTTTGACTTCCCTTGTCAGCCACTGTTGTACTATTTTGCCATTTGTTATTCACTTTTGGAACACATATGTCCTGCACCTTCATAATTAAGAATCAAACAAATTGGCACTGATTGGATTTACTTCTCCTTACCTCTATATTTCCACCCCCAAGTAATCATTTAACCACAAATAATTTTAGAAAAAGAACTAACTTGCTTTCATCAAGGAGAGACCAAACATTGTTCAGAAATGGAATGATAATGGCCTTCACTATAGGAAGGATGTGGAAGCATTGGAAAGGGTACAGAGGAGATTTACCAGGATGCTGCCTGGTTTAGAAAGTATGCATTATGATCAGAGATTAAGGGAGCTAGGGCTTTACTCTTTGGAGAGAAGGAGGGTGAGAGGAGACATGATAGAGGTGTACAAGATAATAAGAGGAATAGATAAAGTGGATAGCCAGTGCCTCTTCCCCAGGGCACCACTGCTCAATACAAGAGGACATGGCTTTAAGGTAAGGGGTGGGAAGTTCAATGGGGGATATTAGAGGAAGGTTTTTTTACTCAGAGAGTGGTTGGTGCGTGGAATGCACTGCCTGAGTCAGTGGTGGAGGGAAATACACTAGTGAAGTTTAAGAGACTACTAGACAGGTATATGGAGGAATCTAAGGTGGGGGCTTATATGGGAGGCAGGGTTTGAGGGTCGGCATAACATTGTGGGCCGAAGGGCCTGTACTGTGCTGTACTATTCTATGTTGATCTGTATAAACTGCCAAGGTCCAGGCCTATCATTTTTTGAAATGGATAACAATTTCAGCATCAGTAAGTCAAAATCCCAAAATTAGTGTCAATCTTGAGCACCAAACAAATTCTTGATATATTAATGTGAACAGTTGTAACATTATAATTGTAGGGTCAGATTTTTAAAGAATTACGTAGCCTATATGCTGGCACTTCCAATAACTGTGACAAGGATCTTTGGTTTTTTAATAACCTGCAGAGCTAAGACAAATTAAAAAGGCTTCCTCCATGAATTTGATCTTCCAATTCGTTAAATTGCTTTATTATTGTCGCAGGTACCAAGATAAAGTGAAAAACAGTGTTTTGCATGGCATCCATTCAGATCATTTCATCACATCAGTGCATTGTGGTAGTGCAAGGGAAACAATAACAGAATGCAGAATAAAGTGTCACCACTACTACAACTGATTGTCTGTTTGATATTGAGAAAAGATGCAAATCAAGTCAAGCTAACCAAACCCGAATGGCCATTTAAGTTGGTGACAGCAACGTACGTAGATTATTCAGGAAACTTGAGGTCGGTCGGAAGAATGAGTTAGGAACAGGTATAAACGATCTTTGAGAAAGATGACAAATAATGGACAAACTGCCAGGTAATGAACTGTGTGGACCCTAGGGCTTCAATGTCACTTTCAACCAATGGTCAACAGGCTTGGGTCTCACACTGGAGAGCACATTGAAGACAATGTCACTGTGTGTGAGGGGCTCCAGATATCAATTTGTGCTACATTTCCAATGTCTGTGATAAGTACATGACTATGTACTTGACAGGCCCTTTTATTATTTTTACATAAATTACTGATTCATTCAAATTCATTTATTTATCACATGTAATGTGACCAACGGCAACATCCTTCGAATAGCTCACGAAACTACTTCTTTTAAATATGATTCTGCTACCAAGCTGTGTGCAATTGGAACCTGTGATTTACATTTTGATGGGGTGACTGACAGATCTGGTACTTTACTGTCTCCAAGGGAGTTCGATGAGGTTAGCAGTGGAGTCCTGGAGGCCAAGAAGCCAGGAGACAGGGCAAGCCCATGATTGACTCAATTTTCACCAATCTCACCGATTAAAACGCCAAACGAGACTGAAATCAACAAATAGAGCAGAAGGCGAGCAGGTGTTTGGTTCCATCTGCCTGTGTTTGACCAGTTTCTCTCTCTGTCTCACTCACCGCTGCTGGAGGAAAATGCCTGTATTTGACCAGCCTCCCTCTCTCTCTCACTGCTACTGCAGAAGGGTGCCGGAGTCTTCAGTTCTAGACAAGTTGATCGGCGTGATTTGTGGACTGGACTTTGCAGTTCATGGTATTAATGTTTCTGGTTACTCCTTTTGTCTATTGCTCTCGTGTGATTTTGATCAGGGCAGACTGGCTCTGCGGCCTCCAGTCAACGGACGACACAGCGCTAAGTTGAACTGAACATTCCTAGACTGTTTCAAGGACTCTGTGGGCTCATGTTTTACATTCTGTGTATTTTTTGCTGTTTGCGTGATTTGTTCTCTTTTCTGGTGTGTTGGATGTTTGATGTTTTCTTTGAATAGGTTCCATGGTGTTTCTTTGTTTTGCGGCTCTCTTTTATATATCAAAACATACAGAGAAATGCATTGTTTGCGTTAACAAACAACACAACCTGAGGGATGTAATAGGGGACACCAGTGTAGCATACCCACAGATCATTTTGTCTAGCTCAAGAGCAATTCTAGTCTTAAAAATGTTGCACTGTGTCTACTAAGGGTGCCCAACAAAAACCTTAAATTTTAAAAATCAGTAAATTCGTGAGAACTTCAAATGGACCTGCAACAAGGTTGTTAAAATGTCAAGATCAATTATGTGCAGTAAAATCCTTCAAAGTAAATATCCAAAAATCCCATGGTTTTTAAAATAAAAACATTTTCCCACAAAATATATTTAATACTGATTAAAAATTATCTTTTTACTTCTTGGTTTTCTGCCTTTGATCTGCAAATACTAACATTCGATGTTCAGACACTTGATGGCATTTACCCTTGTTTTGCTGGATCGACTTACAGAAGTGCATTCCGGTTTCAGAACCCACACAAATGCAGAAGTCCCAATCCTGATGGCCCAAAAGTTCTATTTTAACTTCATCAGTCCACAGGACTTGTTTCCAAAATGCATCAGGCTTGTTTAGATGTTCCTTTGAACCTCCTTAATAGAACATTTGGCCGCAATGAGCAAAGGTATGTTTGGAGAAAAAAGGGTGCAGAATTTCATGAAAAGAACCCCTCTCCAACTGTTAAGCACGGGGGTGGATCGATCATGCTTTGGGCTTGTGTTGCAGCCAGTGGCACGGGGAACATTTCACTGGTAGAGGGAAGAATGAATTCAATTAAATACCAACAAATTGTGGAAGCAAACATCACACCATCTGTAAAAAAAAAAGCCAAAGATGAAACGAGGATGGCTTCTACAACAGGATAATGATCCTAACCACACCTCAAAATCAACAATGGACTACTACAAGAGACGCAAGCTGAAGGTTTTGCCATGGCCCTCACAGTCCCCTGACCTAAACATCATCAAGAATCTATGGATAAACCTCAAAAGAGCAGTGCATGCAAGACAGCCCAAGAATCCCACAGAACTAGAAGCCTTTTGCAAGGAAGAATGGGTGAAAATCCCCCAAACAAGAATTGAAAGATTCTAAGCTGGCTACAGAAAGCGTTTACAAGCTGTGATACTTGCCAAAGGCAGTGTTACTAAGTACTGCCATGCAGGTTGCCCAAACCTTTGCTTCAGGCCCTTTTCCTTTTTTATTATTTTGAAACTGTAAAAGATGGAAATATAAAAATTTTCCTGCTTAAAATATTAAAGAAATGTGTCATCTTTAACTTCACGCCTTTTGGAAATCAGGTCATCTTTTACTCGCTTAGCTATTCACAGTAACAGAAATTTTGACCAGGGTGTCCAAACTTTTGCATGCCACTGTATAAATTTTCAATGACACAACTGTTGTTGACAGAATTTCAGATAGTGACAAGGAGGCAGATGGATGAATGGTATCAGAACAACTGACTCGACGTCAGTAATAATGCATTCAGTAATAAAATATTGCACTCGACACCAATAATAAGTACATCGTTTTGGATACTGTTGAGGGGGACGACCTACCAGGGACAAGTTGCAGTGGTTGCGTCTCTGGCATCAAGATGGGACCCTCAACTCAGAAAGGAAGGAGGGAAAAGAGGAGAGCAGTAGTGATAGGGGATTCTATAGTTAGGGGGACAGATAAGAGGTTCTGTGGAAGAGATCGAGAATCCCGGATGGTCTGTTGCCTCCCTGATGCCAAGGTCCACGATATCTCGGATCGAGTTCTCGGTATTCTCAAGAGGGAGGGTGAGCAGTCCGATGTCGTGGTCCAATGACGTGGGTAGGAAGAGTGTGGAGGTCCTGAAAGGTGTGTTTAGGGAGTTGAGTGCCAAGTTAAAGGACAGGACTTCCAGGGTAGCAATTTCAGGATTGCTACCAGTGCCATGTGCAGGCGGGTTTAGAAATAGTAAGATAGCGCAGATCAACATGTGGCTGAAGGCATAGTGCAGGAGGGAGGGCTTCAGATTTATAGATAATTGGGCAGTTTTCTAGGGAAGGTGGGACCTGTTCCAGTGGGACAGTCTACATCTGAACTGGAGGGGGACAAATATTCTTGCGGGTAGGTTTGCTAGAGAGGCTCCGGTGGATTTAAACTAGACACGAGGGAGGAGGGGAACAAGAGTGTAGGAACAGATGTAGGGAAGAAGGAAGAAAAAGAAAATAGTAAAATTGTTCGCACATTTAGTGATAAACAGAGAGTAGGAGGTGAAAAATTTCTTAAATGCATTTATTTTAATGCGAGGAGCATTGTAAGAAAGGTGGATGAGCTTAAAGCATGGATTGATACCTGGAAGTATGATGTTGTAGCTATTAGTGAAACATGGTTACAGGAGGGGTGTGATTGGCAACTAAATACTCCTAGATTTAATTGCTTCAGGTGTGATAGAATCGGAGGGACAAGAAGGGGAGGGGCTGCATTGCTTGTCAGAGAAAATATTACAGCAGTGCTCTGGCAGGATAGATTAAAGGGCTCATCTAGGGAGGCTATTTGGGTGGAATTGAGGAATGGGAAAGGTGCAGTAACTTATGGGGGTGTATTATAGACCACCAAATGGGAAGCGAGAATTGGAGGAGCAAATTTGTAAGGAAATAGCAGATATTAGTAGTAGGCACAAGGTTGTGATTGTGGGAGATTTTAATTTTCCACACATAGACTGGGAAGACCATACTGTAAAAGGGCCAGATGGTTTGGAGTTTGTAAAATGTGTGCAAGGTAGTTTTTTGCAGCAATACATAGAGGTATCAACTAGAGAAGGGGCAGTGTCGGATCTCCTGTTAGGGAATGAGATAGGTCAGGTGATGGAGGTTAGTGTTGGGGAGCACTTCAGGTCCAGTGATCACAATGCTATTAGTTTCAATATAATTATGGAGAAGGACAGATCTGGACCCAGGGTTGAGATTTTTGATTGGAAGAAGATTGAGGAGATTCGAAAGGATTTAGAAGGAGTGGATTGGGAAAATTTGTTTTATGGGAAGGATGTAATAGAGAAATGCAGGTCATTTAAAGGTGAAATTTTGAGAGCACAGAATCCTTATGTTCCTGTTAGATTGAAAGGAAAGGTTAAAAGTTTGAGAGAGCCATAGTTTTCAAGGGACATTGGAAATGGTCGGAAAAGAGAGAGATCTACAATAAATATAGGCAGCTTGGAGTAAATGAGGTGCTCAAGGAATATAAAGAATGTAAAAAGAATCTTAAAGAAATGAGAAAAGCTAAAAGAAGATGTGAAGCTGCTTTGGCAAGTAAGGTGAAAATAAATCCAAAGGGTTTCTACAGTATATTAATAGCAAAAGGATAGTAAGGGATAAAATTGGTCCCTTAGAGAATCAGAGTGGACGGCTATGTGTGGAGCCAAAAGATATGGGAGAGATTCTTAACAATTTCTTTTCTTCGGTATTCACTAAAGAGAAGGATATTGAATTGTGTAAGATACGGGAAATGGGTAGGGAAGTTATGGAAACTACGATGATTAAAGTAGTAGTAGTACTGGAGCTTATAAGGAATATAAAAGTGGATAAGTCTCCGCATCCTGACAGGATATTCCCTAGGACATTGAGGGAAGTTAGTGTGGAAATAGCAGGGGCTCTGACAGAAATACTTCAAATGTCATTAGAAACGGGAATGGTGCTGGAGGATTGGCGTATTGCTCATGTTGCTCCATTGTTTAAAAAGGGTTCTAAGAGTAAACCTAGCAACTATCGGCCTGTGAGTTTGACATCAGTGGTGGGTAAATTGATGGAAAATATTCTTAGAGATGGTATATATAATTATCTGGATAGACAGGGTCTGATTAGGAACAGTCAACATGGATTTGTGTGTGGAAGGTCATGTTTGACAAATCTTATTGAATGTTTTGATGAGGTTACTAGGAAGGTTGACGAGGGTAAAGCGGTAGATGCTGTCTATATGGACTTCAGTAAGGCCTTTGACAAGGTCCCACACGGAAGGTTGGTCAGGAAGGTTCAATCGTTAGGTATTAATATTGAAGTAGTAAAATGGATTCAGTAGCAGCTGGATGGGAGACACCAGAGAGTGATGGTGGAAAACTGTTTGTCAGACTGGAGGCCGGTGACTAGTGGTGTGCCTCAGGGATCTGTACTGGGTCCAATGTTATTTGTCACATACATTAATGATCTGGATGATGGGGTGGTAAATTGGATGAGTAAGTATGCAAGATACTAAGATAGGTGGAGTTGTGGATCATGAAGTAGGTTTTCAAAGCTTGCAGAGAGATTTAGGCCGGTTAGAAGAGTGGGCTGAAAGATCGCAGATGGAGTTTAATGCTGGTAAATGTGAGGTGCTATATTTTGGTAGGTCTAATCAAAATAGGACATACATGGTAAATGGTAGGGCATTGAAGAATGCAGTAGAACAGAGGGATCTCGGAATAATGGTGCATAGTTCCCTGAAGGTGGAATCTCATGTGGATAGGAAAGAAGAAAGCTTTTGGTATGCTGGCCTTTAAAAATCAGAGAATTGAGTATAGGAGTTGGGATGTAATGCTGAAATTGTACAAGGCATCGATGAGGCCAAATTTGGAGTACTGTGCACAGTTCTGGTCACTGAATTATAGGAAAGATGCCAACAAGATAGAAAGAGTACAGAGAAGGTTTACTAGAATGTTACCTGGGTTTCATCACCTAAGTTACAGAGAAAGGTTGAACAAGTTGGGTCTTTATTCTTTGGAACGTAGAAGGTTGAGGGGGGACTTGATAAAGGTATTTAAAATTATGAGGGGGATAGATAAGAGTTGACATGGATAGGCTTTTTCCATTGGGGGGGAGATTCAAACAAGAGGACATGAGTTGAGAGTTAAAGGGCAAAAGTTTAGGGGTAACATGAGGGGAACTTCTTTACTCAGAGAGTGGTGGCTGTGTGGAACGAGCTTCCAGCAGAAGTGGTTGAGGCAGGTTCAATGTTGTCGTTTAAAGTTAAACTGGACAGCTATATGAACAGGAAAGGAATGGAGGGTTATGGGCTGAGTGCAGGTCGGTGGGACTAGATGAGAGTAAGAGTTCGGCACAGACTAGAAGGGCTGAGATGGTTTGTTTCCGTGCTGTAATTGTTATATGGTTATATGGTCAGTAAGACCGAGAAATTGATCATGAACCTCAGAAAGAGGAAATTGGGAGAACATGTAGCAGTTCTCATCAAGAGGTCAACAGTGGAAAGGCTAAGCAGTTTCAAGTTTCAAGTAAATATCTCTGAAGATCTATCCTGGGCGCAACATATTGATGCAATAACAAAGAAGACATACCAGTGACAACATTTCATTAGGAATTTGAGATGATTTGGTATGTCACCAAAAACACTTGCAAATTTGTAAAGACGTACCATGGACAGCATTCTGTCTGGTTGATTCACTTGTCTAGTAAGGATCAGAAAAAGCTGCAGAGGGTTGTAAACTCAGCCAGTTCTATTCTGGGCACTAGCTCCTCCACCATTGAGGACATTTTCAAAAGGTGATGCCTCAAGGCGGCAGCATCCATCATGAAGGACCCTCACCATCCAGGACATGCCCTCTTTTCACTACTATCATCAAGAAACAGGTACTAAAACCTAAAGACATACATTCAGTGTTTTAGGAACAGACACACCATAACCCTAAACCTTTGCTATCAGATTTCTGAATCATCCATGAACCCAAGAACACTACCTCACTTTTTGACTCCTGTTGCAATGCTTATTTACTTTTATTATGAATTTTAGTATTGCGCACTGTACTGCTGCCACAAAACAACAAATTTCTAGACATATGCCAATGACAAAAAGAACTTGGTTCTGATTCTGCTTTTCAAACATACAGTTTATCATCTATTGCCTTGCCCTCCTCCAAATGATAGATCAATACTTATACCACAAGACCACAAGATATAGCAGCAGAATTAGGCCATTTGGCCCATTGAGTCTGCTCCGCCATTTCATCATGGCTGATCCAATTTTTCTCTCAGCCCCAATCTCCTACCTTCTCCCTGTATCCCTTCATGCCCCAAACAATCAAGAATGTATCAACCTCTGCCTTAAATATAAAGACTTGGCCTTCAAAGCTGCTGGTTGCAAAGAATTCCACAGATCAGATTCACCACTCTCTGACTAAGGAAACTCCTCATCTCCATTCTGAAAGGACACCCCTCTATTCTGAGGCTGTCCCCTCTGGTCTTAGACTCTCCCACCATAGGAAACATTCTCTCCATATCCACCCTTTAACGATTCGATAGGTTTCAACTAGGTCACCCTCATTCTTCTGAATTCTAGTGAATACAAGCCCAGAGCCATCAAACGTTTTTCACATGGCAAGCCATTCAATCCAGGAATCATTTTTTATGAATCTCCTTTGAACCATCTCCAGTTTCAGCACAACCTTTCCAAGATAAGTGGCCCAAAACTGCTCACAATACTCCAAGTGAGGCCTCACCAATACTTTATAAAGTCTTAACATTACATCCTTGCTTTTATATTCAAATCCTCTTGAAATAAAGTTTAACATCGCATTGGCCTTCCTCACCACAGACTCAGCCTATAAATTATCCTTTAGGGAATCCTGCACAAGGACTCCCAAATCCCTTTTCCCCTCAGTTTTTTTGTATTTTCCCTCCATTTGGAAAATAGTCCACCCTTTCATTCGTCCTACCAAAGTGCATAACCATACACTTCCTGACACTATATTCCATCTGCCATTTCTTTGCCCACTCTCCTAATCTGTCCTTCTGTAGCCTCTCTGCTTCCTCAAAACTACCTGCCCCTCCAACTATCTTCACATCGTCTGCAAAATTTGCAACAAGGTCATTAATTCCATAATCCAAAATAATCAGACCCAACACAGACCCCTGACTAAAGCCTATTTTATCTTGTGCTTCTCGGTGTTCAGCACCATTTAAAAATAAAAGTGAAAACCTCCTTTTTAGAAAAAGGTAGCATCACAAAGATGGCACCAAGACTGGGAATATTCAGGTAATAAGATATTTCATTGCACTCCCCTATACAAAATATTTCACTGTACTCTCACCATGGAACCCATTCAAAGAAAACATCAAACAAAGAACACATCAAACAAAGAACAAATCATGCTAAGGCAAAAAAAACGAATGATAACGTCACGAACCTTTCAATTGGTCCCATTGTGTTTTGTTGTTTCATGGCTGTCTGTAGGAAGACAAATCTCAGGGTTGTATACTGTATACATACTTTGAATCTTTGGTATGTAACCCTTTGCCAATCCTTAGGGTTGGTGAGAGTACAATGAAATATTTTGTATAAGGGAGTGCAAAGAAATATCTTATTACCTGAATATTCCCAGTCTTGGTGCCATCTTTGTGATGCTATCTTTTTCTAAAAAAGAATTTTTCACTTTTTTTTAAAATGGTGCTGAATACGGAGAAGCACAAGATAGGATATGAAACATAGACAGTCTAGGAATGTTCTGTTTAGTTCAGTTCAGTTCAATTTAATGTTGTGTCCTTTGTTGACTGCCAGTAACCAAAAACACGTAATAACATAAGCTGCAGAGTCCACTAAGATTTAGTCTAATCCACAAACCATACTGATCAAACCTTACCCAAGACCCCTCCTACAGCAGTGAACAAGAGGTCAAGGGAGACAGGTGAAATGCAGGCAGACGGCACTGAACACCCACTCGACATCCACTCTCGTCCTCATCAATTTCGATCTCGCATGACGCTTTAATCAGCGAGTTGGCTGAGAACTGGTGCCGATTATGGGCTTGTGCTCGACAATTAAACACACTCTGTTCTCAACCTTGCTCTCAACCATGCCAAATTCTCTCAGAAACAGCAAAGCCACCAGATCACTCAGTCCGCCCAAAAATACATTGTCAGAATGTAAATTACAGGCTCTAATCGCACACAGATTAAAAGTATTTTTTAAAGGAGGAGAAGAAAAAGTAGTTTTGTGAACTCTCTGCAGGACGTCACCATTTGTCACTGGCCATCTTGCCCACACCCAGAAATGTCGACCTTTTCTCTTTCTACAGATGTTACTTGCTGAGTTTTCCCAGCACTTTCTGTTTAGGCTCACTAGTCCAGTGGCATATTGTCATGAAGCCTAAAAGTTGTGTCCTTAAAGGGACAAACCTCTGACATTACAAAGGACATAGCAATTGGTCAGTCACTGCACTACCATGATTTAAATAGGATGGTTCAGAATACATCCAGTACCCATGATCCAGCGGCAGCAGATTTATTTCACTTCAACCTACAACACCACAGCCTCACTCAATCATTACGAATCAATCATTCCATTCTATCATTGTTTATCATGATCAACAAGGGTTTTTGAAAATTAACAGCCAACCTGGTGAAGTGAAAAAAGGCATAAATACATGCATCACACCAATAATAGAAAAATTTCAAAATATACAAAAATTTCAGCAATAACACAATAAATTCTGAAGGACAAAGAACAAATAGTTGTTTAAATATATACTGTCATAAACTCAAGGGCCCAGTAAGAAAGATAATTCCTTTGGTAATGATTTCAATGTATCAGTGTAAAAAGCAAGACTGAAGCACTCACAACCACTTTATTATGAATCACCAATAAGATTAAGCATCTTAGCCCCCCCCCCCGCCCACTGCAAGATCCTAGCATTCAGCCACTTAGTGCCAAGCAAAGTTAAATGTATTGTAAACAATAAATGTTAAGGGTTCCGACCATCATTACCTTGAATTAGGTGCATCTCTAACAAAATCATGTCAAAGCTGTACCAGCTTAAATCATACATTCTGGACAATTATAGCTGGGACTAGAACCTCACTGTAGAAATTCCACAGGGTCATATTTTTGATTCAGTTACAGCTTCAACAATAATCTTGCCACTTTAGAAGTGGGAATATTTGTTGATTAAAATGACTTTTTATACTGATGACTTGTTGGAATTTAGAAGATTGAGGGGGGATCTGATTGAAACGTATAAAATCCTAAAGGGATTGGACAGGCTAGATGCAGGAAGATTGTTCCCGATGTTGGGGAAGTCCAGAACGAGGGGTCACAGTTTGAGGATAAAGGGGAAGCCTTTTAGGACCGAGATTAGGAAAAACTTCTTCACACAGAGAGTGGTGAATCTGTGGAATTCTCTGCCACAGGAAACAGTTGAGGCCAGTTCATTAGCTATATTTAAGAGGGAGTTAGATATGGCCCTTGTGGCTACGGGGGTCAGGGGGTATGGAGGGAAGGCTGTGGCGGGGTTCTGAGTTGGATGATCAGCTATGATCATAATAAATGGCGGTGCAGGCTCGAAGGGCCGAATGGCCTACTCCTGCACCTATTTTCTATGTTTCTATGTTTCTATGTAATATATGGAAACTAATCAGTCTTTAGCTGAAAGTGACCAACCAAGTTTAGCAGATGTTTGTTGTATGAATGAGGTATATGTTACGGGTACTTGGAATAGCTCCCGGTTTTAACTTCAGTAAGTTTATATCCAATAACCTTAATATTGATTTATAGACTTTTTCACTTTTTCAACTTCTGGTGTTTCAGACATGCTTTAACTCAATCACTTTGGGAGGATGGTAGCACAGGTTCTGAAGGGGAAAATGAATAATGTTGGAACAGACTACAAGAGAGAATGGTGGGGTCAGGGTTTTAGGGGATAGGATGGCGTTCACATAAATACACAATCCTGTCCTAATTCCAGCAGTGCAAATAATAATAGTGCACTTGTCTCAGTATGCAGCATGTACCTTTCTGGCTCCGGCCATTATCGCTCAATCCACTCAGGCCCTAAAGCAGAGACTTGGTTTTCTCGCCTCCACGTTGACACGGAACTTTAAGGCGGAGCAAGAGGAAAGGCCACACTGCGACTGCGCGAAATTGTCCGCTCTGCTGAGGAGGATCGACAGCTCAGCCTATCGGAGAGCAGCTCGACAGCGGCGCCGAGCGCTCCCGTGTGTCCGTGCCGCCCGCTTTCCCTTCCGCTCTGCTCAGTGCGAGGGGTTGCGGGGAATTATACTGTATAAGGGTATGTCTCATGTTCATCAAGAGCAGCTGCAGGACAGAGCACTCTATGATCTACGGGCTATACCCAGGGACATGGCACATTGGCACACTCCATGCTGCAGGAGTACGTTCTCAGGGCTCGGTAGGGAAAGGCCACAGCATTAAATTCCTTCCGCTCCTGAACAGTGAGATGCCCGGTTGGGAGAGGAAGCCCCTATATTATTGTAGCAGTGTACCACCCGGGGAGAGGCACTTGAGTGGCAATATAGCCTTTGATTTTAATGCAATCGAACACCTGTTGTAAGAATGAAAATACATTACACGGTTTCTTCCTGTAAATAATTGTTTATTGTAAATAAAATTTATGTTGATATAAAAACGTAAGAAATCGCCACTTGCACCGGCATTGCGGGTCCGAACATCTCCGATTCCTCAAAAAGCCGGTTCGAACCAGACATTCGTATCTCGTAGGACAGCGAAGCTTTCCGGCTCTTTGCTTTAGACCTAATATGCAGATACAATGTTTTTCTTCATTCTTTTATTCCTCGCGCTGCAATCAAATATGCCTAAGCAAACATGTGCAAAGATAACCAGAAAAAGCGTTGGGTCGATCCAGCAGGTCAAACAGTTCATGGGTTATCGGCAAATCAATAAATTTCCGTTTGACTATTTTAAAAAACACGATTTTATTATCTAAGTACCTTATTCATCTTTCTGCTTGAATTCAATCACTTTCCGCTCAAATAGTTTCAAACTATTAGAAACAAAGGCGGCACACATTTATTCCACTACAATCGTAACTCATTATTCTACATATTAAAATGTTACCAATGTCCGATTAACAAAGCGGCCACTGTTCTTAAAAAGAATTGACAAACGTCTTCAAAGTTCAACATCAAACTCAACCATTAACTCCTGATCGTGATACCAAACAGCATTATTAAGGAAAGAGACCTTACATGCGAGAAGATATGGGATGTTGTCATTAATTGTGGAGGACATGATTGGAAGGTGTGGTCATGAAAACCCAATAATAAGATGGCGAGAAAATACCTTTGCCCAAAGCGGCCATCTGGAACTAGTATAATAATGTTGGCAATCATTTAGACCTTTAAACATAATAACCTCCTAAGGTTCTTCGCAAAAGCTTTATCAACGGAATTAGACTAAGCTGAATGCCATGACATGTCTACAATTCATAAATACTGTATCATAAAGCGATACAGCAAAGATTCTTTCACCCAACTTGCCCATCCTGACTGAGGTAGACCCACTTGCCTGTGTTTGGCTCAATATCCCTTGAGCCGTTCCTATTCATGCACCTACCTAAACCCCTTAAAATTTTCATTCCTTCTGGCAGTCCATGCCCTATAACCAACAAAAAGCGTGAAAAGCTTGCCCCCTCAGGTTGACATTAAATCCTTCCCCTTTCACCTATGCCTCGAAAAACTGACCATCCACCTAATCTTTGCGACTCATGATGAAATAAGCCTCCATAAGATACCCCAGCGTCTTCTTCTCGGGGGTGGTGGAAATCTCAGCTTATCCAGGTTCTGTGTATAACTCATGGCCTCCAGTCCTGGCAACATCTTTGTGATGTTGCCAGGACTGGAGGCCATGTGTTATACACAGAATTTGTCTTTTCCTTTAATCAGTTACACTAAGTTTTGCAAATAATTCGCCTCTCTGGCATTACTGTTCACCTCATATATCTGCTTGCATGGGCATTAAATTCAAGATCAGTTTCTTTCATTAAATAATTGGAATATATAATGAATGTACTGTACTTCGGGTCGGCATAATCACGCAACAGTGAGTGTAACACATTACCAACCATGCAAGATAACGAGATTCAATTCCCGGCACTGTTCCTGCCATGACCACGTGGGTTTCCTCCGGGCGCTGCTGCTTCCTCCCACTTTCCAAAGACTGCTCCGGGTGAGTAAGCTGTGGGCGTGCTATGTTGATGCAAACGATGTATATTTCGATTTTTAGATGTACACGTGATAAAGTTAATCTTTAAAAAAAAGAGCTCGTCAGTCACCAAGATCTTCAATGGAATATTTTTTTAAAAATGTACACCGAGACAGTGTCCCGTAGGATTGGCTACATCTTGTCTTGTTCTTCCTCCTACCACTCCACAAATCAAAAATCCCCGCTGCACAGAGAACAATAGAAATCGAAGCCATTGCAGGAAGTTTTGTTACCCATACACTTCGGCCCATGAAATGTCTTTCCTGCTGGATTGCCTAAAAGTGTATTGTATTTATTACTTTTTACTTCTTAAATATCATTTAATATAATCACCAGGATGGCCAATTTTTAACTCCAGCTTGACGGTATACCAAATATATTAAGAAAAACATTATTAAGAATACAATTTTCAAGCTTTACTACTGAATTACATGATTTAAGAATTGAATGAGAATGTCGACCACGGTAGGAGCTAAGTATGAAGCTATTAACGGGATTTTTAAGGGAAATGTGAAGGAAGGAAAAGTATTTTTAAAAAGCATTGCTTTACAGTTAAGGTAACCATACTTTTTTTTTTCCTTTTGCTGTGGCACTTTCACATTTTCCAAGTTGTCCCCAGCTGTTTCATGTCTACTTTCGAAGTATTGTATTGCAACTTTCATAATTAATGCTTTTAACAAACCTTACAGATAATTACTTAAATTTATATAGTCAAAGTACTACTAAAATACTCCTTAGGAATATCATACAGAATTTTATGATGGAGTTTTCCAGGTAGGGAAAATCTAGTTTCAAAATAAATTTTATCAAAGTACATATATGTCACTAAATACAACCCTGAGGTTAATTTTCTTGTTGGCATATTCAATAAATCTGTAGAATAATAACCATAACAGAATCAATGAAAAACTGCCAACTGGGGTGTTCAACCACAGTGCAGAAGACAACAGTGTGCAAATACAAAAAGAAGAAATAATAATAATAAATAAATAAGCAATAAGTTTTGAGAACATGAGATGACCACTCCTTGAAAGTGAGTCCATTGTTTGTGGGAACATTTCAATAATGGGGCAAGTGAAGTTAACCCCCTGATGAATGAGGGGTAGTAACATTTCCTGAAGCTGGCAGTGTGAGTCCCAAAGCTCTTGTACATTCGTCATGATAGCAGCAGCGAGAAGAGAGCATGTCCTGGGTGGTGGGGATCCCTGATGATGGATGCTTCTTTCCTGTGACAGTGTTTCACGTAGATGTGCTCAATTGTTGGGAAGGCTTTACTTCTGATGAAGTGGGCCATATCCTCTAATTTTTGCAGAATTTTCTATTCAAGGCCATGAGTGTTTCCATACCAGACTGTGATGCAGCCAGTCAGTATACTCTCCACTACACATCTATAAAAGTTTGATGAAGTTCTTGATATCATGCCAAATCTCCACAAACTCCTAAGGAAATAGAAGCACCACCATACCTTCTTCAATATTGCACTGATGTGCTGGGCCCAGAAGAGGTCCTCTGAAATAATAATACCTTGGAATTTAAAGTTGCTACCCTCTCTACCTCTGATGAGGACTGGCTCATGGATGTCTGATTTCCTTCTCCTAAAGTCTAGAATCAGCTCCTTGGTCTTGCTGATGTTGAGTACAAGGTTGTTGCTTTGACACCACTCAGCCATATTTTCAAATTCCCTCACAACTGATTTGGCCTATAACAGTGGTGGTATCAGTAAACCAGGTAGGTTTTAAGGAATAATTTCCAGAATTTAGGGCTGAAACAGCTGGAAACAGGGCAACTAATGTGGCATAGATGAAGTTTGGAATCCTTAAAAGATCAGAATTGGAGAGTATAGAAAGTTATAGAGTTGAAAGGAGTCAAAACAGAAATGGAGGGCAGGTGGTGTTTGACGATCTTGTAGGTGGGTAATTTAGGAAGAGTTGCTCTCTCCATTCCGCCAAGCATCTGAAGGCTCCTAACAAACGGATTTGAGATTTTCAAGGCCATCTTCAATAATCCTTCTTTAATTTGAAAGGCCATCGGCCAAGAATTCCCATGAATCATTTGGGATGTTATGTTTAAGCCAAGAATGTCAGGCTTGGAACAAACACTGATGTTTGTTTCTTTATACAGCCAATGAATTAAAGACGTACCTTCCTTGAAGGTGTTTCCTGAGAATTGGTCCATATTTTCAAGGTTTTTTCACCTTTTTTTTTGATGAAGGACAGCATTCTGCTCTGGCAGAAAGTTGGTAGAGGTCCATTGTTCTGAAGATGTTTATCAAAAGATAAACATCTTGCAGGTTTTAGCGAATGTGGTTATAGTGATTTAGAGTTCAACAAATATGTGCATATCTAACTGATGTCTCCTCACTGCAGTCCCATGATTTGGTTTGAAATGACCTTGGCTCTGTAATGTAGGTAATGAAGGTTGCACTACTTTCATTTTGTCCTTTATATGAGCTCCACTCACAAAGGAAAATTGAAGATGTGGTATAACTGTGCGTTAAAAATATTGAGAAAACAAGCAAGAGCATTGACGCATTGCATGACACCAGTCTGCATTAGATTTGAGCCTATTGTGATGACATTTCCTTCACGATTGCAGTCAGCTTTCTCTCCTGTCTTAGTGTATAGCATGATGGTCTGAGATTCTCTGATGTGCCTCTTTTTCTCAGCAATGTAAGATAAAATGGTAAATTTAGGTCGTTCTCGGCCAAGTATTATTTTAAATTTCAACAGGGTAAAGTTTTAACAGACCTTGTTTCATAGTGGGTATATAGCCTTTATGACCTTTCAACATCCAAGTGTGACAGCAAGTAGCATCAGGCAGTTTGTTGGGGAATGGAGTCAAGACACTCATGTCAAAGTTGAGAGGAATTCTTAATGTCCTTACCAGCAAGTATTGATCTGCTCTGTCACAGGTAAGTTTATCTCCATTCTTAGCTGTCAGCCCTGGCACATTAAAGGCATGCAAGACCTTAATGGCACGAAGGAATCCATGTAAATTACTGAAAGGTTAGTTGGGTGATATCACTGAAAAGGCAGCTTCCTGATATGTTGTGTTGGGAAAACAATGTCAAGGTGGGTGTGTGTGTGTGGGGGGGGGGGGGGAAGACAGAGAGAGAGAGAGAGAGAGAGAGAGAGAGAGAGAGAGAGAGAGAGAGACAGAGACAGAGACAGAATCTATACATTTCCATAAATTAAAGCCCTAAACTGTAAATAAATATATAATTTTCATCAATGGCTACCAATTTTCCGCAAAGTTCATTTCTCATGGCTCACAATGACATTCTTCAATGGCTATCACATCCTCCTTCATATTCCCATGAAACTACCTCAATATATTTGTCAGTGTTCTCCACTGCCAACACAAAAAAAAATGAAACACAGTATAGTTTCATTGCTAGTACTTCGTCGTTACCTAGTCTGCCCTCATACACAGGCACTGATTTTGGGGGAGAAACAAAAGGTACTTTGTCATTTAACATCTGTTTTTTTTCCAAAAAATAGTAAAACAGAATGCTGGACGTTTGGAAATCTTTACAGAACAAGAAAGAATAAATGTTTTAACTAGCACTTTGCTTCATCTAATGAAAGGTCAAAGACAGTAAAACTTCAACTCTTTCTTTTTCCATTGAGTGCATAAGCTATTCTCCAGTATTTTGTTTCATTTCACATTTCCAACACGGTTTTATTTTGCTTTAATTTTCCCCCCATTCAGCTTGTCTTTCTGTATATACTATTGTGTGATGAAGAAGTGGAAGCACCATTTTGCAAACTAATAGTTTATTAACAAAACAAGAAGCAAGCTTACTTCTGATGACAGACCGGGAACAAATAACATGCCATACAGTGCATCCTTCAAAACAGTGCTTACGTTTATACTATAAAACATATTTGAAGGAATACTAAAGGAATGCTTTGAAGCAAAGTATTAATGCAATTGAATCAAGCTTTTTATATAACATCAGTTTTATTTTGAGAGTGAGGAAAAAACCTTTTGTTTAATGAACACAATATTGCACAATGGAATATGCTTGAACAGAGAAGGCCTTGTGCACGAGGCATGCTACACAAATCTAAGGGATTGATGGCAGGGTAGAAAATGCCTGTCAGCTTCATTAGTACAGCTTCATTAGTAGGGTGAAAGCAGGGGAGAGGTTAACTGGCATGGTGAACTAGTAGAAGAACTGGACTCAGTAGTGGCAAGAATTTTTTTTTGCTCATGTTAATACATGTTCGAAAACTTTTTTTTTGCATCACTAACCAAAAACAAGACCAATTGTGATTCTTGATTCTTTCATGGGTACATTCACCAGTTTTGATTTAAATTCAAATGCAGAAACTGCTATGGTACAATCAAAACCAAATCTTAGACATGTTAAAGGGTACTGATATAAGTATACAGTTTAATGCTGCAATGCCTCCTCCTAAAGAACCTGATAAAATATTTACATTATAATTTTTGAATACACCAATATATACAAAGAACAACCTTTGAAAGGCTAATCTTTGTTATGAAACCAAAACTTTAAATGTACAATCAAAATTGATTATGAATTTAAATAAGATTAAGCAGCACGGTAAAATAATGAATGAGTAGCTGGACTTAATTCTAATAATAGATAATTTCTTTCCAAAAGAGTTGTATTAGCCATTTCAGGATATCAAATTAAGATAGGATTCCCTTCAAAACTATCCAAATCAGTTTTCAACTCTTTGTAATGAACAAGTTTCTGATGTACTTATGGCTTAGGTCCATAATCTTCAACCAGCTGCTGAAAATGAAACCTGGGCAATATCTTCTCTGGGTTTAAAAGAAATGGCGGGATACTTTGTGTAAAAAAAACAGTAGATCAGGAATACTGAGAATAGCAGTACAAGTGTCAATTTAATTTATGCTAAATTACGTGTATGAATTTGCTATGTCTTCGCTATTGAAACCAAGGATTTAAAATCTAAGTTGCATTTCAGCATCACACACATTGGAACAATTTTTTGAAATATGTCCTTCATTTGCAAATATCATACACCTCCACATCTCCATGCCATTTAGAGACAAATGGACCCAAACTACTTTAAAATGATCCTGTATTATGAATTCAGGTATGGATGCATGAATATAAATTTGGCAATTTTTAAATAAGTCCACCTTGTTGCCAAGATTTTTACTTGAGGGAAATATTTTTTTTTAAATCAACTTGGAAATGAATGAAATATTTAAAAAAATAATCTGAAACTTTAAATGTAGTTTAAGAGCAAGTTAGGAAACTGATGGGACCAGTCCAGTTAATGAAAATAACACAACCTAATGTATTCTAACCAATATTTCTATTACGTATTACACAAACCACAGTTACAATATCCAACCAGGTAATGTCAGAATAAACATATATACACCAATAAAATTTTGATACCAACAACCTTGGGTACCTAAAAGCTATAAAGATTTGAAAAGTTTCCAAAAAATCCTGGCTGCAGCTTAGCATGTTGACCATAGAATTACTACTGATTCATTTCTACCCCACCCATCTCCATTGATAACTAAACCAATAAACAATAAGTGCAACTTTGCAAAGAATCCATTTTTCCCCCATATGCAAAAATAGTCTGAGGATTTAATTATGTTCACAGCAATAGTTTCATTTATGGATGTAGGGCAGCAATTGAGATTAAGAAAACAATGTTGAAAGAGAAAGAATTTCTTTAGATACTGGAAGAAAACATACAATTTAAACAGGGAACAGATGCTAGGAAATGTACCTCGGGACAGTTCTTTAAGGACATGAAAAATGTATGGATTTGTTAAATGTAAGCATTGCCTGACAAACCTAGATGAGTTTTGTTTGAGAACATTAATAACCCAAAAGCCAAGTGTCTGAACTTTTTATGGAATTCTAAAATGGAAATAATAAAATTGACGTAATAAAAGAATTATGAATAATTACTGTACCTAACATCAGTTGAGATTTGTTGATTAGAAATAAAAGCCTGAAGATATGTGTACATTCTTAAATTATGAAGTGAACTTCAGTATCTTTCATGAATCTGTAAATGGGTCTACAGATATTAATATGTTACTAAAATTGAGGAACATGTCTACATTTGCTAATGATAGAAATCAAGATAGAGCAGTTTAAAAAAAAGCAAACAAGTTGTAAAGGAACATTAACAAATTGAGTGCAAAAACTGCAACTAATACAAGTTAATATTTTTATGATTTGCAGATGAGTTTAATTGTTTTTAAACTGAAAGAAAACAAAGTGCTGTGGAACAGTGGATTTTTGGGATTCAAATACAGAAATCACCAAAATGTAAGGGAGATCCATAATAGATCATTGGAAAAGGCTAGCAGAACACCAGCTTTGTTTCAAAAAGGGATAGATACAAGTGATTGGAAGTGGCATGAAAGATCTAGGTGGAACAAGTTCAGCATCACATTCATTTCTGGTTATTGCAGATATATTGGTCATGGGCAAAGAACTTGGGCCAAGGCTTCCATTCTTTTAAGTAGAGAAGGTTAAGTGATTTAATAGAGATATTTAAAACAAATTTAAAAACTGGTTAGGGTATAGTGAAACATATTCTGTAGTGGGCATGTCCTGAACAGATGGGCACAGCTGCTTATCAGAAATAATTCTATGGAGGCCCTGTCAAATAGTTATTCACACAAAAGGAATTAGAAATCTGAAACTTTTTTCACGAATGGCCACTGAGGTTTCAGTAAGATAATCAAGGTTAGTTTTGTTTTTTGCAGTAAGACAATGGGCCAAATTTAATTTTTCTCGAAGTACGAAAATAATAGATTCAAGATGCAATAAGTGGTGTAACACAGGATTCAGAGCTGGACACACATACAACTTTTAGAATTGACTTAGATGAGAACACTTCGGATACAGTTTCTAAATATGATGACACAAAGAAATATAAATGAAAAAAATAAGAGTACAACAGAAGACCATGAAAGTGATATGTAAATAGGTTATTAGAAGGGCAAATGGAGTATATTGTAGGAAAATATGAAATTGACCATTTTTTAAAAATATGACCCAAATGGAGATTTCAGAGGCAAGATACAGAAGTGTCAGAGCAAAAGCTAATATTTATTGCTAGGAGTACACCTCACTCACATAGGCATTAGTGGGACCAAATCTAGAGTAATGTACAGTATTGATCTCCTTACTTAAAAATGTAAACATGTTGTGAACAAGTCAATGCAGTGGAAGCAGTTCAGAAAAGACTTAACTGGCTCATACCTGAAAGGGATGGGTTGCATTATAAGGAAAAGCTGGACAAACACACTTTTTATCCACCTTGCTTTAGAAGGATGAGAGGCAACTTGATGGAAGAATCTAGAACACAGGTGTGGGGGGGGGTCACTATTTAAAATTAAGGGAGGGGGTGATGTCTCCCATTTAAAACAAAGCAATTTTTTTTACCCTAAGGTTGAGGTTTTGGAACTCTTTCCCCAAAAAGCAATAGAAGCAGAGATTTTGAGCCTTTTTAAGAGAGGTAGATAGGTTCTTGAAAAGCAAAAGGAGAAAGGTAACAGTGGGGGCTAGGTAGGTGGGAGTTAGTAACCCATCATCTTATGAAATTATAGCATAAGCTTGAGGGGCCAATGGCCTACTCCACCTCCCAATTTGTATGTTCCTATCCAAATCTGCAACTGAAATAGGTAAACCAAAAGCAGAATAATTTACTTTTCTGTATGCTTAATGTGACAAAATGAACTTACAATTTACAAACCCATTAAAAATTCAATTTTGGAGGCCAAGAATGACAAATGAATATGAAATAAACTAGCAAACCTGTGATGGAAAAATGCATTGTTATGTGTAACCAATTATTAATTTCAAAACAGGAGTAAAATATGCATACATATAGCAGGTTTTACTAAAATCAGTTGATTTTTCGATCTATGGCAATAATATACCCCATCTGATATTTCTATTTGCAGGCACTAAGCTTTATAAAGTGATCTTTCACATCTTCCTCCTCAGTCAATAAGTTCCACATAAGTCACCACAGGACTTTTGAATTATTAATCCTTGGCTGAAATACAAATGAAATTTGTGAGTGAAGGAAGAACCGCACCTCACAAATTCCGTCCAACAGATAATGAGCTCCAGTTTAGTGAATCTTGTCTCAAAGGAAAGCAAATGTGTTACTACCAGTCAAGACTCCTTCAAATTCAGGTCTTTTTATCACTGATCAGCAACCAAATCATATCTAAACTACATGCACTTACTATTGTTCTCATTTCCTTTGCTTCTTAATTGTGACAACCATAAGACCATCAGAATATTATGATATTTAACTGAGATTCTGGTGAATGTGGCTTTGTATGCATCATTGCATTAACAGGTTTCTCAAGAAGACTTTTATACACAGACCACAATATAAACAGACTTCTAATTTATTAAATTAGAAAGATAAAGTAACTGAAATTTATGTCCTGAAAACAAAGCTACTCTATCATGCAACAAATTGTGAATAATTTTCATAACAAGATACAGCTTAATAAGACTTTTTCTTTTTTTTTTTTTTAACAGATTTAAGAACCCATTCCTTCAATGACGTTTTCTTATAAATAGGCTGATATTACCTATATATTGTGTAGAAATGTCTGTGTGATGGGTTTCTCGATGTAGGTTTCAAAACTATACACGGTGCATATGAACTTGTAATACTGCATTTCTGATCACTGAAACTACTTTGTAAAACTTCAGTGGATACTATAGTTTTGAAATTATGTTGTCAAACCATATATCTGCCTAAACATAGCTGTAATGCAAAGTGTTAATTTAGCCCCAAATTACCACATTTTCCTATACAAAGATAGTTGCTGCAAATGCATGATGGTAAAATAATGGGTAAAGAATACAGTACTTTGCTGATGCAGAGTAATGGAGGATAAAACGCTAATGTTCAAACTGAAGCAATTCTTTTCATGAAGCCCTCAGTGTGCTCTTCATTCACAAATAGATGCTTGTGGTGTCAATATTCTTCTGGTTCCTGAGGCAGTTCTTCAGCCTGTACCTGGCCGTCATCTGGCCCTGCAATTCCCTCCTGCAGTTCAAAAATAAATATACATATCTATCACTGAATACAGCAGTTAAATTTTACCCCCAAGTAAGTAGTAAAATTCTACATACATCAGTGGCATATAGGACATCCATGAGTTGCTGAACAAGGTCAATATTCTCCTGTCCATGTTCTTGGCATATGAGTTCAATTTCTCTCAGTTTCCCAAAGTAGAAGTCCCTCTCCTTTTCAACTCCTTCAAGTGCGAGTTTTAATGAACTCACCTGTTCACAGTTGAAAAAATAAATCAATTGAAGCAACATTGATCAAAACAAAAACAGAAGCACAATTTTTTTTGACTTGCAGAAACTTTTTTGATCAAAATTTTGGAATTTCAATGCTAGAATGTATTCAGAAGAGCAAAAACTTCTTTTTCTCCTCTGAATACATTCTGATAATCTGATTAAAGGAAGTTGCATTCTGTTAATTACCTACAGAATACACGGAAAAAAGTGAAACGTCTCGTCATCACAAAAGTTTCAACACAGCAGCTAGTCAATTAAATTCATACTGGATCTAGTTTAAGAGCAATCTAACTAGTTTCAGTTCACTTCATTTTTCTCCATAGACATTTGAAATACAAAAGCAACACAATGTATTTTGGCCTTGAAAACACCAGGATCAGCTGGTTACACATTGTAGTGCATCACAATCCACTCCAAGCTCACCATACTTCCAATTTAACCCAGATTTTTTTAAATTTAGAGATGCAGCATGGCAATAGGACCTTCTGGCTGAACAAACCCATGCCACCAAATTAAACCCATATGACCAGTTAACCTACTAACCCATACATCTTTGGAATGTGGGAGAAATTCAGAGCACCCAGAGGAAACTCACGCATTCACGGAAGGAACACACACACTCCTTGCAGACAGCAGTGAAATTGAATCCAAGTAGCTGGCACTGAAATAGCATTAAGCTAGCTGCTATGGAAGTACTGGGGAAGAACATTATGATAGAGTTAACATTATGGTACACAACAAGACATTGTTATATTTTATTTTCTAATGAGAAAGTGTTCTGCATGACAGTATTTTGGATACTGTGAATCACCTCAGAATTGCACAGTATAAATCATCTTCAGTCGTGCTTCTACACTGTCACTGTGATTATGAATTGAAAATAAAAAATAAAAAATTGATCACAAATTTTGAAAGATTACCCAGTACAGAGGTGTGACTGACATCTATCTGGTCAATTATGCTACACTTTATGCATGCAGACCTGAGATTAAGGCCAAGCCTCAAATAAATGGATGCAACGCTGATATTCCCAATCACTCTCCAGCTAAATTTAGATCGCCACCAATGGGAGCTAAAGAATAACAATAATGTAACTGGATATCTTAAACTACTGTGGGTTAGGAAACAACCTCCTGACATCTGTCCAGATCAATTGAATGTTATTATGACCATCTCAACATGGATTTGAGTGTAATTAGATGATCAGTGACCCAGCTAAGATACCAAGGTTTTCCTCCATAAATGTCTGGAATGTGAAAAAAAAATTCAGACACTGGTATGCCTTCCAGCTGTTAAACATAAAACAGCAACTCAGTGGGCTCGTCCTTTTTTGGATAATACCTAAATCAAAGGTTCCCAACCTTTTTTATGCCATGGACCAATATCATTAAGCAAGGGGTCCGTGGACCACAGAATGGGAACCCCTGATCTAAATTATGTCCCGATCTTTCCTTTTCAAATAAAAATCAACAAAGCCAATTTGAAGGGAAAGAATTTAGCGAAAGTTCTCAACATTTTATTCAAGTTTATTGATAAATGTGTTGTTTGAAAGTCCTATGTCAATACTAATAAGGAACAAAATACAAATGAGTCAAATATAACTTTAACTTGCTTATAGCTTATATTAAGATTTCATCATGCGAGCGAATACCTATTTTATTTCAATTATAAATAATATGGGAAATACAGCAATACATTAGTCTATCTTACCTCTTTACAGGTATTACAAAATACTTTCAAAGATCCAAATTGGATCTAGTGATAAAAATTAATGCTGTTAAACTTAAAGAAATAGGTAATGAATAATTTAAGATATCGATCTTTATTTTTTAGTACATTTATCAATGTGACATGGTATTGAATGTCCCAATTTAAGCATCAACTATAGTATGTGCACAAAGAATTGTGCCATAATCTGATTTCTATTATAAATAAAAACAATTCTGCTTCTGAATAAAGAAGGATCGTGGTGGGGTGTCAGCAAATGATGAAAGTGATGTTCAATCCCAAACTTGCTCATGTGGTGACAAACTTAATGATCCATCAATAGCAGGGGCAAAGTCCCCAGTGATTAAAAAAAAGGTTGCCTGAAAATAATCCAGGAGATAGAGGGGTAAAAGTAGATATATTTGATGATTATACTTAGTGATATGTTCATCTGGATTTCACTTCAACTGCACCTCTGATTATGTTTATCATTTGTGAATATATTTTAATTACTGGAAAATTTAGACTCACTACCACGTACCTGCTCATTCAATTGTGCAATATGTGATTCTGCATCACTAACACTTTTTGTTCCTGGTGCCTTTCTAGCTTGAGCTGAAGTTGGCCTAGTTGGTGTTGACACTGATTTAGGAGATGGAGTGCTTTTTGGAGCAGCAGCACCTATCATTAGGGCAGAAAGTGAACCACATGAACAACTTGAATTACTGTAAATTCTGATACATATCACACTTTCATGCAGGGTTGTATGATCAATAAAATCTGCATTACAAAACAACTATTTCAATGCTTTACTGACTTGACAGTAAACTTAAATTTTTTTGAGCAGAGTTCCTTAATTTTACGATTTGTACAATCAAGATCATCTGGGATAATCCTTGCAGGTTTTAATATCCCATGAATGATCATTCCCCAATCCCCACATTACTCCCTGGGTAACAAATTTAAAGTTAAAACCTTGCATGGAAGGTGTTCCAATACCACCTAGTCACGTGAGAAGGCATTCAAAGTTTACAGTTACAATAATGGAAAATATTTAATAGAATTTAGTGGGAAATGTTCAATAGAATTTAGCTATAATAATAAATACAAAAAATTAGTGTTTCTGAATCAACATTATTCCTTCAATGAAGTACTAGTTAAAATGTTTGTAGTCAGTGTGGGTAGGGGGTGGTGAAAGGGATAATTTCCAACACAACTCTTTGTGTCCAAGAACTAAATTAATCAAATTTTCTCAATTGTCAAAGACTCAGCTTGGGGAAAAATAATTTTCATGACCTGCCCAGAGTGTTTAATTAAGTATTAATTTCATATGAGCAGACGACATTTAATGGTAAATGGAATTTAATAAATGCACTTCCCTTGAAGTCATATTTTAATAGACAATGTGGGATCAGTAAATTCTTAGGCTACATATTCCTTTCAAATAATTCCACACTATAAAACCTTTCATTCAAATCATACTGACATAGATCACAAATCTATACAACTTTTTAAAGTATCATGTAAAATTGACATTGTTAAAAACTATGGGGAAGCAAACTGAGGCCAACGATTAAAAGAGAAAGGGAAGATGCGATAAAGAAATCAAACATTCAATTGATTTAAGGGCAAGTAAAAAAAAGTTAGAAATTTATCATTCCTATTCTACAATAAAATGCATAAAAGTAACTCTCAGAAAACAAGATTTAGCACAATTCTATCAAACTGTAAATTGTTTTTTTTATTAAAAGAGTATGAGTGCTGATCCATATCCTATCAACAAATGAACTAATTTGAATCTGGAAAACAATTTTTGCCACAATATTCCTCTTGTTTATTTTTGAAGTCCATTTCAATTACCAATTTTCTGCATTCAAAACTCATAACCCTCATGAAATACACCTCAAGATTTGCAGGCAATATTGTAAGACAATAAGCAAATTGAGAATCATGCTTCTTGCCATTCTAGTTAAAGAAATACTATAAGATTTTGTCATGCACTAATTATTCACATCAACTTATCACAAATATTGATCTTTCACATTCAAAGAATTTCTTATATCAGCAGTATGGGATATTCTATAGCTAATTTCAACATTGAAAAATTGTTATAGTCTTGATGCAATGCCACCAAGAATCTAACAAGCATACCAGTAAAGCTAATTAATGGCAAGTCAATGAATATTCTAATGTCAGTTGATCCAAAGTATTAATTGTTTTACTTCTAAACTGATAAAAGGATTGGAAAAAAAGAACAAAACAAAAAAACAAAAGCACTGAACAGTCTGCGTCAGTCTTCACTGTAGAAGACACGAGCAGCATCCCGGAAGTTCAAGCATCAGGGGCAGAAGCGAGTAAAGTTGCTATTATTAGGGAGAAGGTGCTTGGGAAACTGAAAAGTCTGACGGTAGATAGGTCACCTGGACCAGATAGTCTACACCCCAGGGATTTGAAGGAGGTGGCTGAAGACACTGTGCAGGCATTATTAATGATCTTTCAAGAAACAATGGATTCCGGCATGGTTCCGGTGAACTGGAAAATTGCAAAGTCACTCTACTATTCAAGAATGGAGAGAGGCAGTAAAAAGGAAATCATAGACTGTTTAGGCTGACCTCAGTAGTTGAGAAGATGTTGGAGTCGATTGTTAAGGATGTGACTTTTGGGTACTGGGAGGCACATAATAAACACAAGAACATAAGAAATAGGAGCAGGAGTAGGCCATCCGGCCCATCGAGCTTACCCGGCCATTCAATAAGATCATGACTGATCTGTCCGTAAACTCAGCTCCATCTACCTGCCCTTTCCCCATAACCCTTAATTCCCCTATGTAAAAATCTACCTACCTGTACCTTAAATATATTTAGAGAAGAAGACTCAACTGCCTCCCTGGGCAGAGAATTCCAGATTCACTACTCTCTGGGAAAAACAGCTTCTCCTCATCTCCATCCTAAATCTTCTCCCTTGAATCTTGAGGCAATGTCCCCTAGTTCTAGTCTCACCTACCAATGGAAACAACTTTGCTACTTCTATCTTATCTATCCCTTTCAAAATTTTGTATGTTTCTATAAGATCCCCTCTCATTGTACTGAATTCCAGAGAGTATAGTCCCAGACGACTCAAACTCTCCTCATAGGTTAACCCCTTCATCCCTGGAATCAACCTGGTGAACCTCCTCTGCACTGCCTCCAAAGCCAGTATATCCTTCAAGTATGGAGACCAGAACTGCACACAGTACTCTAGGTGCGGCCTCACCAGTACCCTGTATAGTTGCAGCATGACCTTCCTGCTCTTGAATTCAATCCCTCTAGCAATGAAGGCCAACATTCCATTTGCCTTCTTAATAACCTGTTGTACCTGCAAGCCAACTTTTTGCAATTCATGAACAAGCACTCCCAAGTCCCTCTGCACAACAGCATGCTGCAATCTTTCACAATTTAAATAATAATCTGCTCTTCTATTATTCCTTCCAAAGTGGATGATCTCACATTTACCAACATTGTATTCCATCTGCCAGACCTTGGCCCACTCACTTAACTTATCTATATCGCCCTGCAGACTCTCCACATCCTCTGCACAATTTGCTTTTCCACTCAGTTTAGTGTCATCAGCAAATTTTGCTACGCTACATTTAGTCCCCACTTGCAAATCATCAATGTAAATGATAAACAGCTGCGGGCCCAGCACCAATCCCAGCGGCACCCCACTCACCACTGACTGCCAACCAGAGAAACATCCATTTATACCAAATCTCTGCCTTCTATTGGTTAACCAATCCACTTCCTCCAACTCCATGCATCTGTATCTTATTTATAAATCTCTTATGCAGCACCTTATCGAATGCCTTCTGGAAATCCAAGTGTACAATATCCAAGTATACACTTAAAATAAGTCAAACATTCACTTCAGGGGGAGGAGAACATAAAGCATGAAAAAAATGTTCAGGCTTTATAAGGCAATGGTAAGGTCTCACTTGGAGTATTGTGACCAGTTATGAGTTGCTTATCTAAGAAAGGATGTGCTGACATTGGACAGGGTTCAAAGGAGGTTCACGAAAATTATTCCGGTATTGATAGAGTTTTCATATGAAGAGTGTTTGATGCTATGGGCCTGTACTCACTAGAATTCAGAAGAATGAGGGATTTCATTGAAACCTATCGAATGTTGAAAGGTCTCGATAGAGTGGATGTGAAGAGGATGTTTCCTATGTTGGGGGAGTTTAAGACTACAGGACATAGCCTCAGAATAGAGGGATGCCCATTATGAACGGAGATGAAGAGGAATTTCTTGAGGCAGGGAGTGGAGAATCTGTGGAATTCGTTGCTTCAGGCAGCTGTGGAGGGCAAGTCATTGGGTACATTTATGACAGTGGTTGATAGATTCTTGATTAGTCAGGGCATGAGGAGATACAGGGAGAAGACAGTAGATTTGGGCTGAGGGAAATGGATCAGCCCTTATGAAATGGTGGAACAGCCTCGATGGGCCAAATGGCATAATTCTCCTCTTATATCTTATGGTCTAAACAATCAACCTCTTAGGTGGTTACGGCACAGATGATTGTTTCAATCCTGATGTTGAATAGCAAGAAAAGCCAAAAGCGGAATATCAGAGACTTCAATTCTTCTGAAACTTTGAAATGCGGCTCACAATCAAAAAGATTTTACTCGCTACTTGTCTCACAATGAAGAGGATATCAAGAAAATTGATGGAATGGTACTGGTGGTATTTTTAACTTTTGCTAAGAATCAAACAAGTTACATCAGTTTTAAGAATACTGAATTACAGGTAATTTGATTCATCCAGATGTTAAGAAACTGGAGAATAAAGGAACATGCTTGTGACAGCAGAAAGACAGAGATTGCATCCAGTACATCTGTGGAAATAGATTCATTGTTTGAGGATGATATAACAGAGTTATCACAAGGTTGATGAACTGGAGGTACCAATTATGAAGACTTGGGACATAACCAAAGAAAACAAATACGATTGCAAACAAAAAGGCTCCAAATTTAAAAAAAACACTGAAGTTAAATGATAAATTAACTGTCTGAAAGGCAAAATATGCAGAGTTGACAGAATATCAGCAAGTCTAGAAATGACAGAACACAAACAAAATAATACTATTACCTGCACTTGGTGAACTTGCTGCTTTCTTTGGCAAATTAAAAATTTGTTCACCAGGATTGGGTGGAGGAATAGCATCTTGACCTTGTCGAGCAAGTACTGGATCATACTCTTTACCATCATAGTTTGCATCAAAGAACTTCTTGAACCACTGGATAAATTCCAAGTTGTCCTGAAAGCGACCTTTAACCAATCGCTCTACTGGAATAACCTGACAAAAAAAAATAAATGAACAATTTTATTCAATGACACAAGAACTAAGTGAACTGATTCAGAAATGGGCGAAGTCATAGTTCCTGACAACACACCTCCAGAGGATATTCAAAATTAGAATAATATAATTATACAATAAAGAAAACACCATCACTTCACAAATGGGACAGTAGAACATAAGCTTGTATTAAGCATTTTTTTCCTAACTAGTTTACTTTAAAAATTAAAGCAATTTATCTAGGGAGATGCCACATGGAACTCTTACACAATGGGATTATCAAGCCTGATAAATTTATTGTTCCTCCTGCATACGGCAGAACAGTATAGGCCTGTCACTCCACAATGTTGTGCCAATCATTTCACCCTAATCTAACATCAATCTAACTCTTCATAACCCTCTATGTTCCTTTCACCTGTATGCTCTTTAATGTCCCTTAATGCAGTTGCCTTTACCATCATTTCTGGAAGTGTGTTTCATGCATCTACCACTCTGTATGTTTTTAAAAAATCTACCTCTGACATCTCCCCTATACCTTACTCCAATAACCTTAAAAGTACGTCCCCTTCATTTCTGCCCTGTGGAAAAATTGTCCCTGGATGTCCACTCTATTTTGACTTTTATCATCTTGTATACCTCTATCAAGATACCTCTCACCCTTCTTCGCGCCAAAGAGATAATCCTCAAAAGACATGCTCTCTAATTCAGGCAGCATCCTGGTAAATCTCCTCTGCACGCTCACTAAAACTTCTGCATTGCTCCTATAATGAGGCGACCAGAACTGAACACAATATTCCAAGTGTGGTCTAATCAGGGTTCCATAGAGCTGCAACAAGACAGCACCTCACGGCTCTTGAACTCAATTCCCCAACTCAGGAAGGACAACACACCAATGCCTTCTTAACCATCCCAAAAACTTGGCCGCAACTTTGAGGGATCTATGGATATGGACTCCAAGGTCACTCTGTTCTTCCACACTGGAAAGAAAGAATTATCTGACTTCTGCCTTCAAATTCAACCTTCCAAAGTGAATCACTCCACAATTTTCCAGACTGAACTCCATCTGCCTCCTCTCAGCCTAGCTCTGCATCATATCTATGACAACCTTCTACACTATCCACAACGCCACCAATTTTTGTGCCATCTGCAAACTTACTAACCTACCTTTCCAGTTCTCATTCAATTAATTTATAAAAATCAAAGAGCAGGGGTTCCATAACAGATCCCTGCAGACCACCACTCATCACTGACATCTGGTAAAAAAAAACATTTTATGTATGTGCCTGTGTGTATGCAATGTAGAAAAAGAATATTTACAACCGAAGGTCCAATTTACACTAAATATTTCATTTGCTTCCAGAAAAAAGAAAGAGCATTCAAAGAACTAGGGCTATATTCCACAATAAGAATCGATTTAAAAGAAAAAATATACTTAAGAACATCCTTTGAGTGTTAGCTGGCAAAAAATACAAAAAATGTTTCTACAATATACAAAAAGGGTAAAAGGAGATAAGATAAATATTGCCCCTGAAGGCATATATATCAGCATACTTAGAGAAGTGAGGGGATTGCCGAGGCTTTGACATGGACCTTCGTATCCTCACTTTAAATTCAATTGACAATCAATTATAAACTACTCTATAAATATTTTCAGTGGAGGTAGACACCCCATCAATTAAGTTAGATCAACATGTCACCAATGCAACAGTGTCTCAGATCAATGCCATACAAGATTTGCCACAGCAATAAAAAAAACTAATTATAACTGATACAATTTCAAATTAATACTTACTTTATCTACATTCATTCTTTTAAAAGCACCTTGTAGAAGTTTGAAGTTGTGAATATACTCGTGCTCCAATTTTGCTTGGAATTTTACTTTTTTCAAACTAATACAACCAGAGAACAACATATCCATGAACTGGCAGTACGCTGCACCTGGAAAAAAAAAGTTCATGATGCTATTTAAGGTCACTTGGACTAAAGGCAAAAATAAATACTTTGCCTCTAACATTTCTCTGGTCTGTGGCAGAGACTAGAGAAAATAATATTCTCAGAACTACATCAAAATTGTACAACCCTGCAACTAAAGGAAATTTTTAGATGAGTTCTCTGCCTCTTCCCTTCATGATGTTACTTTTTCACCGTGCTACTCATTTGATATTTATATATTGCAATTATTTTAAATATTGGTCGTTCAGTCGGGCATATTGCAACCAAACAAACCCCATGCATTTAAAATTTATACTTTCTGTATAAACTACAAAGATCATGGGCAGGGTTGGGAACTAGAGTGATAGCGCAGAGAATGGGGCAGTTGATATACAAATCAATGCAGGGTGTAGTGAGACTGTCAGGAAGATGATAGGGCAAAATTGCTGTCAGTGGGATGGGCTGCAGTGAGTCTAAACTAAATTGTAGTGGGGTGGGTTCAACAGTTTGGAAAACTGAGGATAAAGTAAAAGGGAAAGAGTACAGGAGAGGCTACGAAAGTCTCCAGAATAAATAAAAGGACAGTCTAGAAAGGGACAAGAATTTAACTTCTGGTAACATGGAGGCAAAATTGAAAAGGATGATGAATACAGGACTGAAGGTGTTATATTTGAATGCACTCAGTATACAAAATAAGGAAGATCTTGTAGCAAACTAAAAATTGGCAATTGTGACGTTATGGGCCTCACTAAGTTGTAACTAAAAGAAGATCATAGTTGAGAGTTTAACATTCAAGAAAACACATTGTACTGAAATGACAGGCAAGTAGGCAGAGTGGGTGGTGTGACTATTGGTAAAGAAATGAAATCAAATCCTTACAAAGATGTGAGAGAGGACTTGAAGCTGTAGAACCATTGTGGGTACAGTTAAAAATCTGCAAAGGTAAAAAGACCCTGATGGGAGTTATATACAGACCTCCGAACAGTTGTCAGGTACAAATTACAACAGGAGAATTTCTTTTAAAAAAGCATGTAAATTGGACAATGTTACAATAGTCTTGGGGATTTCGATATGCAGGTAGATAAGGAAAATCAGGTTGGTGCTCAATCCCAAGAGAAGGAATTTGTAGAATGCCAACAAGATGGTTTTTTAAGGGTCGTTTGTGGTTGAGGCCACTAGGGGAAAGGCAATTCTGGATTGGGTGTTGCATAATGAACTAGATTTGATTAGAGAACTTAAAGTAAAGGACCCTTGGGAGGCTGTGATCATAATATGATAGAATTCACCCTGCAGTTTGAGAGGGAGAAGATAAAGTTAGATGTATCAGTATTATAATGGAATAAAAGGAATTACAGCGAGGAGCTGGGCAAAGTTGATTAGAAAGGGACACAAGCAGGACTGGTGGCAGAACAGCAGTGGCTGGAGTTTTTGGTAGCCATTTGAAAAGTACAGGATAGATTCAACCCAAAGTAGTAGTAATATCCTAAAGGTGGATGAGCAAACCGTGGAAGGCAAGTCAACGATAAAATAAAGCAAAAAAGAGGGCACATAATAGAGCAAAAACCCATGGGAAGTGAGAGGATTGGGTAGAGTTTTAAAATGAACAGAAGGCAGCTAAGAAAGCATTAAGGGGAAAAATGATTAAATAAGCTAACTGATAAGGAAAGGATACCAAAAGTTTTTTCAGATACATGAAGAGTAAAAGAGGCAAGAGTGGATATCGGACTGCTGAAGAGTGACACTGGATGGGTAGTAATGGGGTGCAAAGAAATGATACATGAACCCAATGAATATTTTGCTACAGTCTTCAATGGAAGACACCAGCAGTATCCCAGAAATTCGAGAGTCAGGAGGCTGAAGTGTGTGTAGCTGCCATTACATAGGAGAAGGTGCTTGGGAAGCAGAAAGACTTAAAGGTAAATAAGCCAACTGGAACAGATGAACTTCACCGCAGGGTTGTAAAAGAGGTAGCTGAAGAGATTGTGGAGGTCTTTCAAGAGTGATCTTTCAAGAATCACTAGATTCTGGAATGCTTCCAGAGGACTGGAAAATTGCAAATTTCACTCCACTCTTTAAGGGAGAGAGGCAAAAGAAAAGAAATTATATACTCCTTAACCTGATTTCAGTGATTGGGAAGCCATTGGAGTCCATCATTATGGATGAAGTTTCATGGTACTTGGAAGCACATGAAAAATTGGTCAAAGACAGCATGGTTTCCTTAAGGGAAACGCATGTCTAACAAATCTGTTGGAATTCTTTGATGAAATAACAAGCAGGATATAGTCAGTGGATGTTGTTTACTTGGATTTTCAGAAGGCCTTTGACAGGGTGCCACACATTAGCCAAAATAAGAGCCATGGTATTACAGGAAATACATTAGCATGGATAGAAGATTAGTGAACTGGCAAGAGGCAAAGTGTAAGAATAAAGGGGGCCTTTTATGGTTGGCTGCATGTTCATGCAGAGGATGTTTGTTATAGTGGGTAAGTCTAGGGCCAGAAAGCACAACCTCAGAATACAAGGACATCCCTTTATAACAAGGAAGAGGAGGAATTCTTTTAGCCAGATTCAGCCAAGTCATTGGGTATATTTAAAGTGGAGGTCGATAGGCTCTTGATTCGTAAGGATATAGAGAGAAGGCAGGCAAATGGGTTGAGAGGGATAATAAATCAGCCATGGTGAAATGGCGGAGGAGACTCAATGGGCTGAATTGCCCAATTCTGCTCCTATAATCGTAAGGTTTTACCTTTTCTAGGATTAGCTGCAATCCCTTCAGTGTTCTGTTGGATTTGGATCTTTACATCAAAGCAATGTGACAATAGTTTATGGAATCAATCAAATATACAAGCCCACTAACCAAATCAGAAGAAACATCTTAATTAGGAAGTCAACCTGCACCAAAACTGAAAAGATGGATTATTACTACCTTTTTTTTTAGGATAACCAAGAAAATATGTATCAGAGCAACTATATTCTTACACTGAAGGCTGTATTAATGATCAACAAAAAGAGAAATTGGAAATTGTCCCAGATGCACATAGTATTGCTTCCACTCTTAGATAGAGACAAATGAAAGATATACAATTACTGAGGTACCCCCCCACCCAAAAAAAAAGTATGCTAATCTTCTAATTTCAATCAGTGATACATCGCATATTCATCCTACAAGAGAATACAAGAGGATTACTGGAAATAATCATCTGGTTCTGATAGGGAGAAATAAATATTCACTTATATGTATTAGAAGTTTAATATTTCTCAAACATGCCAGCAGCTAGCGAAAGAGTAACACCAGTACAATATACAAAGGTTCCTGAACATAGAATTTTATCCATGATTTTATCTTGATAAATTAGGCAACTGAGAAGTTTTTCATTTGATATTGGTAATATGGTTGCTGTTATGACTGAATTGAGTCACTGGAGAGACTTTGAAATTGGATGATATAAATGGTCCTTATTCATCATAACAAACAGACATTCTCTTGGTGACCCTCTCAGTAGTTCCCCTGAACTCAAAGTACATTGCTTTGTTTTAAAACTCTTAAGAACAAAGGTAAAACAGGTGACAACACTGTTTCCTTCAAAATCTTGAGTCTGACAAATGGTTTCATTGAGCTTCATTTTTTGTTTACAATGGGAGTAAGCTGTAAACTGTCAAGACAGCTGAAAGTCCAATTGCTTTTGCTGGAACGAAGTAATTCATATGCATAATCTAAAAGCTTTGGAGGACAGAACCCAGACACCCAAAATTAATGTGAGGGTGAACTCTTCAGAGTACACTAATATCCCAATTACTGATAGAGTAAATATGATTAATGTGCGAGGTGATAGTCAAGTATTATCTGGAAGCTTCCAAGCTCTCTGTCACAGTAATGCTAAATAATAAAGATAGTGCTGCCTGGTTTGACATAAGCCAATTAACATACACCCACTGCCTCATGTTTGGCTGATGCATATGAGAAAATGTCAGTCACTTCAGCTTACAAACTGTACTTCATGAGCAGTTACCTATACTCTGTAAAGAGCATTGATTACAGTTTACATGAACTGAAGACCAGCTCTTTATTTTTCATTATTTTTTATGATATTAGAAAATTGCATGAATACAAATACAAAATAAGGATACAAGTAAATAAAATTAAAATCTTAAAATTCGTATTAAGATCTTAAGAATCCTAAGATTTAGGAATAAAAACAGGCACAGCTTGAAAAAGGTATATAAATTTAGGTAAGATACTCATTTTAATAGAATTGATTCAGCCAATCAGTGATAAAGAGAGAAGCGACCAATTAGAAAGTGCTTTTTTAAAATATAAACTTAAAAGAAATTTCCTTAAATAAATCTTTGTAATTGTTACTCCTAAATACGCAAATTGTTTTCTTAAAATTTTAAAAGGAAGGTTAATATCAGTTGGTATTAAATTGTTTAAAGGAAACAGTTCACTCTTCTGTAGATTTAATTTATATCCTAACAACTGACTAAAATTAGTAAATGGAACACAAATGGTAAGGAGGTTGTAACATCAGATATAAAAAGCGTTAAGTCATCAGCGTAGAGCAACACTTTATGCATAGTACCTCTCCTTAAAATACCAGTAATCTCCTTGGACTCTCGAAAAGCAATTGCTAAGGGTTCTAATACTAAACCAAAAAGCAGAGGGCTCAAAGGGCAACCTTGTCTGGTTCTATGTTGGAGTTTAAAAGGTTTAGATTTCTGAAAATTAGTAAGAACCCAAGCAGAGGGAGATAGATAAAGTAATTTAATCCAATGAATAAAATTAGGTCCAAAATTAAATTTTTCTAAGGATGTAAATAGATAGTTCCATTCAACTCTGTCAAAAGCCTTCTCTGCATCCAAAGATATCACACATTCCGATATTTCCTTAGAAGGAGAGTACATAACATTTAACATAACATTAAAATGGGAATATCGATTTTGAATAAATCCTGTCTGTTCATCCGAAACTATAGAAGATATAATATTTTCAAGTCTGCAAGCCAACACTTTAGATAAAACTTTAGTATCAAAATTGAGTAAAGAGATAGGTCTATACGAAGAGCATTCAGTAAGATTCTAATTCTTTTTGAGAATGAGCGAAATGGAAGCTTCGTAAAAAGACTGCAGTAATCTTCCTACCTTAAAGGAATCTGTAAGGGTAGAAGACGACTAGCTCTTGATTGAATTAATGCCTGGTATATTCATATAACTCCTTAACTCTGGAATCCCAAACAAACTTATTCAAAATTTAAAACTAAAGGTTTGGGCTATTTCTATTAATAGGAATAAAATGGATTTGTAGCACACCAGATTTAAGTGACAGGTGGTTTGACCAGTTAATTCTGTAAGATGAACATGGGGCTTTTGGCAAAGCATTCTTGACCCCTGGTGGAGTCTGACTTCAGGTGAAGTTTTATAGTTGAGAATGAATCAGATCTTAGTGTACAGAGTATACAACAGTTTGTGCATTTTAGAATAAGCTGTAAATGCCTGAAAGAAAATGAATCTTAAGGTAGTATATGGTAATATACACACCATATGAACTTTGAATAACACATCTGCACAACCAAATATTCGCCACAGTTTATAATCTGAAAGAAGCTCGAACAAAAGACTGCATTCATTAATACTGCTTGGAAGAAAGGAAGCAGCTTTTACTGGCAACTGTGACTGGAAACACCCTGTTTAAGGGAGGAAAGATTTCAGAGTTTATTAAGGATGAAATTTCAGGAAGACTTGGAACTATATGATAAAAATCAGTGTAGTTTTGTTAAGGGAAGATCGCTTCACGGCTTTAGACCACCTGGACAACACAAACACCTATGTCAGGATGCTGTTCATGTAGCTCAGCATTTAATACCATCATTCCCACAATCCTGATTGAGAAGTTGCAGAACCTGGCCTTCTGTACCTCCCTCTGCAACTGGATCCTCGACTTCCTAACTGGAAGACCACAATCTGTGCGGATTGGTGATAACATCTCCTCCTCACTGATGATCAACACTGGCGCACCTCAGGAGGGTGTGCTTAGCCCACTGCTCGATTCTCTATATACCCATGACTGTGTGGCTAGGCACAGCTCAAATATCATCTATAAATTTGCTGACGATACAACCATTGTTAGTAGAATCTCAGGTGGTGACGAGAGGGCATACAGGAGTGAGATATGCCAACTAGTGGAATGGTGCCGCGGCAACAACCTGGCACTCAACGTCAGTAACACGAAAGAGCTGATTGAGGACTTCAGGAAGGGTAAGATGAAGGAACACATACCAATCCTCACAGAGGGATCAAAAGTGAAGAGAGTGAGCAGTTTCAAGTTCCTGGGTGTCAAGATCTCTGAGGATCAAACCTGGTCCCAACATATCGAAAAAGTTATAAAGAAGGCATGTCAGCAGCTATATTTTATTAGGAGTTTGAAGAGATTTGGTATGTCAACAAATACACTCAAAAACTTCTATAGATATACCGTGGAGAGCATTCTAACAGGCTGCATCACTGTCTGGTATGGAGGGGCTACTACACAGGACCAAGAGAAGCTGCAGAAGGTTGTAAATCTAGCCAGCTCTATCTTGGGTACAAGCCTACAAAGTACCCAGGACATTCTTAGGGAGCGGTGTCTCAGAAAGGCAGCGTCTATTATTAAGGACCTCCAGCACCCAGGGCATGCCCTTTTCTCACTGTTACCATCAGGTAGAAGATACAGAAGCCTGAAGGCACACACTCAGCGATTCAGGAACAGCTTCTTCCCCTCTGCCATCCGATTCCTAAATGGACATTGAATCTTTGGACACTACCTCACTTTTTTTTTTAGACACAGTATATGTTTTTGCACGTTTTTCAAAAAATCTATTCAATATATACAATTGATTTACTTGTTTATTTATTTTTTTTTCCTCTGCAAGATTATGTATTGCATGAGTTGCTGCTGCGAAGTTAACAAATTTCACATCACATGCCGGAGGTAATAAAGCTGATTCTGATTCTGAATCAGTTAGAATTCATTCAGGTATCAAACAGACCAGACAAAGGAAAGTAGGTGGACATTACTTGGATTGTCAGAAGGTCTTTGGCAAAGTGCCACACACAAAGCTGCTAAACAAAAGTGCAAAACAATGTTCAGGGCAAATTACTAGCATGGATAGAAGATTGGCTGACTGGTGGGGATGAAGGGGACTTTTAAAGGATCACTACCAATGACTGTGGATGCAAAAAATAAACACGGATGGTAGTTTGCCTCACAGGTGCCAGGGCCTGAAATGTTTCTGAACGCATCCACAATATCCTGAAAAGGGAGGGTGAGCAGCCAGAAGTCATGTTGGTACCAACAACATAGGTAGAAAAAGGAAGGAGATCCTGAAAAAAAAAAGAATACAGGGAGTTCGGAAGGAAGCCAAGAAGCAGGACCTCAAGGGTAGTAATCTCGGGATTTCTGCCTGAGCCACGAGACAGTGAGGACAGGAATAGAATGAGGTGGCAAATAAATACATGGCTGAAGATTCAGATTTCGACTTCGAAACATAGAAAACCTACAGCACAATACAGACCCTTCAGCCCACAATGCTGTGCTGAGCATGTATTTACCTTAGAAATTACCTAGGGTTACCCATAGCCCTCATTTCTTCTAAGCTCCATATACTTACCCAGGAGACTCTTAAAAAACCTTATTGTATCCGCCTCCACCACTGTCATCGGCAGCCTATTCCACGCACTCACCACTCTCTGCATAAAAAAACCTACCCCTGTCATCTCCTCTGTACCTTCTTCCAAGCACCTTAAACTGTGCCCTCTCGTGATAGCCATTTCAACCCTAGGAAAAGCCTCTGACTATCCACACGATCAATGCCTCTCATCATCTTATACACCTCTATCAGATCACCTCTCATCCTCTGTCGTTCCAAGGAGAAAAAGCCAAGTTCACTCAACCTATTCTCATATCTGGGTTGAAATCTATCTGCCACTTCTCAGCCCAGTTTTGCATCCTCTCGATGTTCCGCTGTAACCTCTGACAGCCCTCCACACTCTCCACAACACCCCCAATCTTTGTGTCATCAGCAAATTTACTAACCCATTCCTTTACTTCTTCATCCAGGTCATTTACAAAACTCACAAAGAGAAGGGGGTCCCAGAACAGAACCCTGAGGCACACCACTGGTCACCAACTTCCATGCAGAATATGACCTGTCTACAACCACTCTTTGCCTTCTGTGGGCAAGTCAATTCTGAATCCACAAAGCAAGGTCCTCATGGATCCCATGCCTCCTTACTTTCCCAATAAGCCTTGCATGGGGTACCTTATCAAATGCCTTGCTGAAATCCATATACACTACACCTACTGCTCTTCCTTCATCAATGTGTTTAGTTCAGTCAGGCTCGTAAGGCACGACCTACCTTTGACAAAGCCATGCTGACTATTCCTAATCATATTATGCCTCTCCAAATGTTCACAAATCCTGCCTCTCAAGATCTTTTCCATCAACTTACCAACCAGTGAAGTAAGACACACTGGCCTATAATTTCCTGGGCTATCTCCACTCCCTTTCTTGAATAAGCAACATCTGCAGCCCTCCAATCCTCCGGAACCTCTCCTGTCCCCATTAATGATGCAAAGATCACTGCCAGACGCTCAGCAATCTCCCCCCTCGCCTCCCACAGTAGCTTCCGGTACATCTTGTCCAGTCCCAGAGACTTATCCAACTTGCTGCTTTCCAAAAGCTCCAGCACATCCTCTTTCTTAATGTCTATATGCTCAAGCTTTTCAATTTGCTGCAAGTCATCCCTACCATCGCCAAGATCCTTTTCCATAGTGAATACTGAAGCAAAGTATTCATTAAGTACCTCAGCTATCTCCTCCGGTTCCATACACATTTTTCCACTGTCACATTTGATTGGTCCTATTCTCTCACGTCTTATCCTCTTGCTCATACTTATAGAATGTCCTGGGGTTTTCCTTAATCCTGCTCGCCAAGGCCTTCTCATGATCCCTTCTGGCTCTCCTAATTTCATCCTTAAGCTCCTCCCTGCTAGCCTTATAATCTTCTGGATCTCTATCATTACCTAGTTTTTTGAACCTTTCGTAAGCTTTTCTTTTCTTCCTGACTAGGTTTTCAACAGCCTTTGTACACCACAGTTCCTGTACCCTACCATCCTTTCCCTGTCTCATTGGAATGCACCTATGCAGAACACCACTCAAATATCCCCTGAACATTTGTCACATTTCCCTGTGAACATCTGTTCCCGATTTATGCTTCCAAGTTCCTGCCTGATATCCTTATATTTTCCCTTACTCCAATTAAACTCTTTCCTAACTTGTCTGTTCTTATCCCTCTCAAACACAATGGTAAAGGAGATAAAATTGTGATCATTATCTCCAAAATGCTCTCCCACTGAGAGATCTGACACGTGACCAGGTTTATTTCCCAATACCAGATCAAGTCAGCCTCTCCTCTTGTTGGCTTATCTACAAATTGTGTCAGGAAACCTTCCTGAACATACCTAACAAACTCCACCCATCTAAACCCCGTGCTTTCGGAAGATGCCAATCAATATTTGGGGAATTAAAAAGTCCCACCACAACAATACACCTTTCCAGAATCTGTCTCCCTATCTGCTCCTTGATGTCCTGTTACTATTGGGTGGTCTATAAAAAACACCCAGTTGAGTTATTGACCCCTCCCTGTTTCTAACTTCCACCCACAGAGACTCAGTAAACAGTCCTTTCATGACTTCCTCCTTTTCTGCAGCCATGATACTATCTCTGATCAACAGTGCCACGCCCCCACCTCTTTTGCCTCCCTCTCTGTACTTTCTGAAACATCTGAAGCCTGGTACTCTAAGTAACTATTCCTGCTCCAGAGCCATCCAAGTCTCGGTAATGGCTACAAAATCATAGCTCCAAGTACTGATCCAAAATTGTGACTTCTTCTGGGGCAGGAGGGATCTATACAAAAGGTATGGGTTGCACTTGAGGACCAATATTCTTGTGGGAAAATTTACTAGAGCTGTTGAGAGTGGTTTAAACTAATATGGCACGGGTATAGGAACCAGTATGATAGAACTGAGGATGAGCCAGCAGGTTTACAAGTAGATGATGGATGTAACATCAATGCAAGGAAGGACAAGCCAACGTTAGTGTGTGAATGCAGACAGAGCAAGGAGTTAAAATGTACCACAGAGGCAAAATTCAAAAGGGCAAAGAATGCAGGACTGAAGGTGCTATATTTAAATGCGCATAGCATTCGGAATGAGGTGGATAAAGTCATGGCGCAATTAGACATTGGTTGGTATGACATTATGGCATCACTGAGATGTGGCTGAAAGAATGCCATAGTTGGGAGCTAAACATCAAAGGATATACCTTGTATCGAACGAACAGCCAGGAAGGCAGAGGCAGTAGTGCAGTTCTGTTGGAAAGAGATGGAATTACATCTTTAGAAAGCGGTGACATAGGGTCAGCGAATGTTCAATCTTTGTGGGTGGAGTTAAGAAACTACAAGGATAAAAGAAACTATTATAGGAATCATATATGGACCTCCAAACAGTAGCCAAGATTGAGTCTGTAAAGGAGCTGGAAAAGTCACGTCATAATGGCAATGTCATAATTGTAATGGGGGACTTCAATGTGCACGGGGACTGGCAAAATCAGGTTGGTGTCAGATCACAAGAGAGGGAATTTGTTGAATGCTACAAGATGGCTTCTGACGAGCAGCTTGTGCTTGAACCTACTTGGGGAAAGGCTATCTTAGATTGGATGTTGTGTAATAACCCATTTCTTATTAGGGAGCTTTATGTAAAGGAACCCTTAGGCAGATATCATAATATGGTTGAATTTATACTGCAATTTGAGAGGGAGATGCACAAGTCACATGTATTAGTATTGCAATGGAATAAAGGGAATTACAGAGGCACGAGAGAGGAGCTTGCCCAGGTGGATTGGAGGAGTTTATTGGCGGTAATGACAGCAGAGCAGAGATGACTGAAGTTACTGGAAATAGTTCACTCAAGGTGCAGGATAGATTTGACCCACAGAGGAAACAGTTCTCAAATGGCAGGGGTAGGCAACCTGTTGCTGACAAGGGATGTTAAAGGCTGCATAAAAGCCAAGGAAAGGGCATATAAGGCAGCAAAAGTGAGTGGATGATTGGGAAGCCTTTAAAATTCAACAGAAGGCAACTTAAAAAACACTATATAAAGGGATAAGATGAAACCCCCTTTCTTCTCAGGCATCTCAGGAAACCGCTAATTATCCCTCACCGGCAGTCTCCCAACTCATCGTTGAGAAATCCACCTTTTTCCAGCCTCGTATATCTAGGATATATACACTCCGGTCCTGCCAAATCCGTAAGATTGGGATGTCTCGCCCAGCAAGCCCTGGTTTGTGTGAATGCTGTTTTGATTTGCTGCCGTTACAGCTTGTCGCAGAAAATAACAGATCATTTATGGCATACAATTAAAAGGAGTACATTTATGAATATTAACTAAAGAGTTAGAAGAGAAAACAAAAAGGGTCCATTATAATTAAACATTCAAATCTTCCAAAAGTCATATTCACTAATCCCCAGTTGACGCCCACACCTTGCTCCACTGAATCACTGTCCAATCCAGATTGAATCCTACAACCAGTTCTCTCCAGTGTCTTCTCTCGTCATCTCCCACCGAACAAAGTCCAAGACTCCCACCAGTGTCAGGCACAAAAAATCCCACTCCCCCAGCCTTTTCTTCTGATAGGATGGCCCATATTCTTAAGCACCCCTCACCTCTGAGGCTGTGCTCTCTGATCCTAGGTTCCCCAACGTTCTCTCCCAGTAGGCATCTTCAAATGTTTACACAAATTAGGCATGTCATCTAAAACTTTAAACTTCTGCAGATGCACAGTAGACTGGAATCTGACAGGTTGCATCATGACCTGGTATGAAATCACTTGTGCCCAAGAACAGGTAAGCCTATAAATAGTGGTGGATACAGCCTTGTTCACAGAAAAAAAAAGTACTCCCCACCATTTAGCACATCTACAAAAAAGAGTGCTGCCGTAAAAAAAACAGCATCTGACATCATGAATCCCCACCATCCAGGCCATGCTCTGTTCTCACTGCTACCATCGCACAGGAGACTTGGGTCCCATACCACCAGGTTCAGGAACAGTTATTAACCCTTCAACCATCAGACTCCCTAAACAGCGTGGAAAAGTATACTCATCACAACACTGAACTGATCACTGAACACAACCTATGGACTCACTTTCAAGAACACTACAACTTATGTTCTTAATATTATTTCTTATTAGTTCTCTTTTGTACTTTCCACTTGGTCTTTTGCACTTTGGTTGCTTGTCAGTCTGTTTTAGTTTTCCACTGATGCTATTGTATTTCTTTGTTCTACTGTGAATGCCTGCAAGAAATGAGTCTCAGGGTAGTCTTTTGTATCATATATATACTTTGATAATAAATTTACTTTGAACTTTGATGTTTGAGACAAGCCACTACCCAACTGACAAGTTAAGACTTATTCAATACAGCCTGCAGCTGTATATATTGTCCCACCAAATGATTCTAAAATTTAAAAGGATTCAACCGCTTATATTGGGGGAAGTTGCAGAGAATTATGTGCTGGACATTGAGGCTGGTGGGGCGGTCAGTGAGGACAACAGGAATTCTATCCCTGGTAGGGTGGCGAGAGGATGCAGTAAGAGCAGCTGTGTGTGAAATGAAGATGCGGTTGAGGGCAGTGTTGATTGTAGAGGAAGGGAAGCCCCCTTTTTTGAAAACAGAGGATATCTCCTTCATTCTAGTATCCTGAGAGCAGATGCGACGGAGACAGAGGAACTGAGAGAAGAGGATGGCGTTTTTACAAATAAAAGGGTGGGAAGAGGTATAGTCCAGGTAGCTTTGAGAGCCCGTGGGCTTATAATAGACATCAGTAGATAAGCTGACTCTAGAGATAGAGACAGTAAGATCAAGAAAGGGGAGGGAGGTGTCGGAAATGGACCAGGTAAATTTGAGGGCAGGGTGGAACCTGGAAGCAAAGTTGATGAACTCCACATGGGTGCAAGAAGCAGCACCAATGCAGTCGTCGATGAAGTGTAGGAAAAGTAGGGGAGTGATACTAGTGTAGGTTTGGAACTTAGACTGCTCCACGTAGCTGACAAACAGATTGGCTTAGCTGGTGCCCATGCGAGTGCCCATGGATACACCTTTTGTTCAAAGGAAATGGGAGGAGCCGAAGGAGAAGTTATTAAGAATAAGGACAAGTTCTGCTAGACAGAGGAGAGTGGTGGGGAGGGGAGCTGGTTGAGTCTCGTGACCAAAAAGAAACAGAGCCTTTCAGGCCTTCCTTTTAGAGGATGGAGCTGTATAGGGATTGGACATCCACAGTGAAAATATGATGGGGGCCAGGGAACCCAAAATCACTGAAAAGATCCAGAGCACGTGAAGTGCCATGAATGTAGGTGGGAATGGACTGAATTGGGGGGGCGGGGGAATAAAACAGAGTCGAGATATGCAGTTGGGTCTACTGGGGCAGAAACAAGCTGAAACAATGGGTCTACCTGGACAACAGGAATTCTGCAGATGCTGGAAATTCAAGCAACATACATCAAAGTTGCTGGTGAACGCAGCAGGCCAGGCAGCATCTATAGGAAGAGGCGCAGTCGACGTTTCAGGCCGAGACCCTTCGTCAGGACTAACTGAAGGAAGAGTGAGTAAGGGATTTGAAAGCTGGAGGGGGAGGGGGAGATGCAAAATGATAGGAGAAGACAGGAGGGGGAGGGATGGAGCCGAGAGCTGGACAGGTGATAGGCAGAAGGGGATACGAGAGGATCATGGGACAGGAGGTCCGGGAAGAAAGACGGGGGGGGGGTGACCCAGAGGATGGGCAAGAGGTATATTCAGAGGGACAGAGGGAGAAAAAGGAGAGTGAGAGAAAGAATGTGTGCATTAAAAAGAGTAACAGATGGGGTACGAGGGGGAGGTGGGGCCTAGCAGAAGTTAGAGAAGTCAATGTTCATGCCATCAGGTTGGAGGCTACCCAGACGGAATATAAGGTGTTGTTCCTCCAACCTGAGTGTGGCTTCATCTTTACAGTAGAGGAGGCCGTGGATAGACATGTCAGAATGGGAATGGGATGTGGAATTAAAATGTATGGCCACTGGGAGATCCTGCTTTCTCTGGCGGACAGAGCATAGATGTTCAGCAAAGCGGTCTCCCAGTCTGCGTCGGGTCTCACCAATATATAAAAGGCCACATCGGGAGCACCGGACGCAGTATATCACCCCAGTCGACTCACAGGTGAAGTGATGCCTCACCTGGAAGGACTGTTTGGGGCCCTGAATGGTGGTAAGGGAGGAAGTGTAAGGGCATGTGTAGCACTTGTTCCGCTTACACGGATAAGTGCCAGGAGGGAGATCAGTGGGGAGGGATGGGGGGGACGAATGGACAAGGGAGTTGTGTAGGGAGCGATCCCTGCGGAATGCAGAGAGAGGCGGGGAGGGAAAGATATGCTTAGTGGTGGGATCCCGTTGGAGGTGGCGGAAGTTACGGAGAATAATATGTTGGACCCGGAGGCTGGTGGGGTGGTAGGTGAGGACCAGGGGAACCCTATTCCTAGTGGGGTGGTGGGAGGATGGAGTGAGAGCAGATGTACGTGAAATGGGGGAGATGCGTTTAAGAGCAGAGTTGATAGTGGAGGAAGGGAAGCCCCTTTCTTTAAAAAATGAAGACATCTCCCTCGTCCTAGAATGAAAAGCCTCATCCTGAGAGCAGATGCGGCGGAGACGGAGGAATTGCGAGAAGGGGATGGCGTTTTTGCAAGAGACAGGGTGAGAAGAGGAATAGTCCAGATAGTTGTGAGAGTCAGTAGGCTTATAGTAGACATCAGTGGATAAGCTGTCTCCAGAGACAGAGACAGAAAGATCTAGAAAGGGGAGGGAGGTGTCAGAAATGGACCAGGTAAACTTGAGGGCAGGGTGAAAGTTGGAGGCAAAGTTAATAAAGTTAACGAGTTCTGCATGCGTGCAGGAAGCAGCGCCAATGCAGTCGTCGATGTAGCGAAGGAAAAGTGGGGGACAGATACCAGAATAGGCACGGAACATAGATTGTTCCACAAACCCAACAAAAAGGCAGGCATAGCTAGGACCCATACGGGTGCCCATAGCTACACCTTTAGTTTGGAGGAAATGGGAGGAGCAAAAGGAGAAATTATTAAGAGTAAGGACTAATTCTGCTAGACGGAGCAGAGTGGTGGTAGAGGGGAACTGATTAGGTCTGGAATCCAAAAAGAAGCGTAGAGCTTTGAGACCTTCCTGATGGGGGATGGAAGTATATAGGAACTGGACATCCAAGGTGAAAATAAAGCGGTGGGGGCCAGGGAACTTAAAATCATCGAAAAGTTTAAGAGCGTGAGAAGTGTCACGAACATAGGTCGGAAGGGATTGAACAAGGGGTGATAAAACAGTGTCGAGGTATGCAGAAACGAGTTCGGTGGGGCAGGAGCAAGCTGAGACAATAGGTCGGCCAGGACAGGTAGGTTTGTGGATCTTGGGTAGGAGGTAGAAACGGGAAGTGCGGGGTGTGGGAACTATAAGGTTGGTAGCAGTGGATGGGAGATCCCCTGAGCGGATAAAGTCGTTGATAGTGTGGGAGACAATGGCCTGGTGCTCCTTAGTGGGGTCACGATCAAGGGGTAAATAAGAGGAGGTATCCGCGAGTTGTCGCTGTGCCTCGGCAAGGTAGAGGTCAGTACGCCAGACTACAACAGCACCCCCCTTATCAGCGGGTTTAATAATAATGTTAGGATTAGTGCGGAGGGAGCGGAGAGCAGAGCGTTCCGAAGACAAGCAGGTTTGTGGATCTTGGCTAGGAGGTAGAAACGGGAGGTGCGGGAACTGTGAATTTGGTGGCAGTGGATGGGAGATCCCCAGAATCAATAAGGTCAGTGATGGTGTGGGAGACAATGGCCTGGTGCTCCTTAGTGCGATCCTGTTCAAGGGTAAGTAAGAGGAGCTGTCTGAGAGTTGTCACTGGGCCTCAGCAAGATAGAGGTCAGTCTGTCAGACTACTACAGCACCCCTTTTTCTGTGGGTTTGATGGTGAGGTTAGGATCAGTGTGGAGGGAGTGGAGAGCAGAGTGTTTGGAAGGGGTGAGGTTAGAATTGGAGAGGGGAGTATTGAAAACTAGACAGTTGATGTCCCATCGGCAGTTGGCAGTGAAAAGCTCCAAAGCAGGCAGAAGACGAGGGCGTCGTGTCCAGGAAGAGGAGGAGGGTTGAACTGGGGAGAAGGGGTCATCGGTGCAGGGTGGAGAGTCCTTGCCAAAGTAGTACGCTCGGAGACAGAGGCGGCAGAAAAAAAGCTCAGCGTCATGGTGGGCATGCAATTCGCTAAGCTGTGGGCACAGGAGGACAAGGTGAGGATCTCAGAATGTTCTGCCTCAGAGAGGGAATGGTGAAGAGCCGGACCAGATAAGAGCTGGGATCGGTGGGGGGGGGGGGGGTTGGTAGTGTCTAAGAAGGGAGGTTTGGGGTGCTCGGGAATGGTGGGGTGAGAGGAATGTGGAGTCTCCGAACACCTAAGAGCTGGCGGTGGGACCCGAGAGAGACAGAATTGCAGAATGGTGGTGGGGGAAGGGGAGACAGGGGTCCCAGCAGTAGTACTCACACCCTTCCTTACATTGGCAGCAATGCAATGGAAACAGCAGGCAGTTTAAAACTCCTAGGAGTATACATCTCGCACAACCTCTCCTGTTCTCAGAACACATTCTACATAATCAGGAAAACTCTTATTAACACCTCTACTTTGAGAAGGCTGAAGAGAACTGGACTGTGTACATCTATACTCATGTCATTCTACAGATATGCAGTAGCAAGCATCTTATCATGCTGCTTCATTGTATGGTACACAAACTGCACTGTGGCAGACAGGGTCTACAATGGGTAGTTAAAACTCCCCAATGCATACCCAGCACCAGCCTCAAAAACAGTTACTTACCCCAAGCAGTAAGGCTGATAAACACTTCCACTCCCACTCCCTCACACATCCACACTTCCTTACCATCACTACTTTATCATTTCCTGCCAGTCACTTATGTACAGACACTCTTATGCTGAGCGTCACTTAATGAACATACAATCAAATATGTATACAAGCTGTTGTTTTTTTTTTACTCATACTTTTTAATCTTATGCTTTCTTTGTGATGCATCAGATCTGGTGTAACAATTACTTTGGTCTCCTTTACACTTGTACTGGAAATGACATTAAACAATCTTGAGTCTCGAAACTTAACAAGTTTTATAAAGTTGCAACACAACTTCCTGACTTTTGAATTCAATGCCTTGACTAATAATGGATAGCATACCATATGCATTCTTAACCACCCTATCAACCTGTGTAGCCACTTTCAGGGAGCTCTGAACTTGGACCCCAAGATCCCTCTGCTCATCAACACTGCCTTGCACTTAACATTGTACTGTCTTTTTACATTTGACCGACCAAGGTGCAACATTTCACATTGGGCCAGGTTAACTCCACCTGCCACTGATCCATCTCTTGCAGCATTCTCTGCCAGCCTTCTAAGCTATCCACAATGCCACCAATCTTTGCATCATCTCCAAACTTACTTATCCACCCATGTACATTTTCCTACAGGTCATTTATATACATCACAAACAGCAGAGTACAAATTCCAGCAAAAGCCACTAATCACAGACCTCCAGCTAGAATAAGTCCCTTCAACCACTGCCTCTGTCATCTACCGGCAAGCCAGTTCTGAATAGAAATGACCAGTTCACCATGGATCCCATGCACCTTAATGGATGAACTAAAATTCATGTAGACAACATCTACAGATCTACTTTTGAGCACAAAAAACTCAACCAAAAAAAACAAGAACGTCATTCGATGTTCCATGGCACAAACTATTCTATCACTGAATAAATATGCAGTCATTATTTGTGGATGGGAAATTAAACAATGAGAATGTTACTATAGTTGATGAAAAATTTCAATATACAAGTAGATTGGGAAAATCAGATTGGTGCTGGATCCTAAGAGACAGAATTGTAGAATGCCTATGAGATGGGTTTTTAAGAGTCGCTTGTGGTTAAGCCCACTAAGGGAAAAGCAATTCTGGATTGGGTGTTGTGTAACGAATCAAATTTCACTAGGAAGCTAAAGATAAAGGAACCCTTCAAAGGCAGTGATCATAATATGATAGAGTTCATCCTGCAGTTTGAGAGAGAAAAGATAAAGTCAGATGCAACAGTATGATAGTGGAGTCAAGGAAATTACAGGGTATAAGAGGGAAGCTGGCCAAAAGTTGATTGGAGAAGGACACTAGCAGGGATGACAGCAGAACAGCAATGACAGGAGTTTTTGAGAGCAGTGTAGAAGGCATAGACAGATACATCCCAAAATAGCAGTATTCTAAAGGGAGGATGAAGCAATCATGGCTGACAAGTGAAGTCAAAGAGAGCATAAAAGTATAATAGAGATAGAGGAACACACTATTGGGCCGAAATGTCAACTGTACTCTTTTCCAAGATGCTGCCTGGCCTGCTGAGTTCCTCCAGCATTTTGTGTGTGTTGCTCGGATTTCCAGCATCTGCAGATTTTCTCTAGTTTGTGCAGAGATAGAGGATTGGGCTTTTAAAAACAAGCAGATGGCAACTAAAAATGCCAGAGAGAAAAGATGAAATACGAAGGAAAGCTAGCCAATAATATAAAAGGGGATACCAAAAGCCTTTCCAGATATATAGAGAGTAACAGAGAGGTGAGAGTGGATATCAGACCACTGGAAAATGATACTGGTAGAAGTAGTAGCAATGGGGGACACAGAAACTGCAGAGGAACTTAAGTAGTATTTTGCACCAGGAGAAGGTGCTTGGGAAGCTGAAAGGTCTGAAGGTAGATATGTCACCTGGACCAGATGAACTACATCCCCAGGGTCCTGAAGGAAGTAGCTGAAAAGATTCTGGAGACATTAGTAGTGATCTTTCAAGAATCAGTAGATTCTAAAGTGGTTCCAGATGACTAGAAAATTGCAAATGTCACTCCACTTTTTAAACGAGGGAGGAAGGCAAAAGAAAGGAAATTATAGGCCAGTTAGCCTGAATGGATACCAGCATGGATGGAAGATTGGCTGACTGGCAGGAGGCAAAGAGTGGGAATAAACATGGCCTTTCCTGGTTGGCTCCAGTGACTAGTAGTGTTCCGCAGTGGTCAGTGCTGGGACTGCTTCTTTTCATATTATAGGTCAACGATTTGGATGACAAATTTGATGGTTTTCTGGCCAAGCTTCCAGAAAATACAAAGAAAGATGGAGGGGCAGGTAGTGTTGAGGAAGTAGTGAGTCTGCAGAAGGTCTTAGAAGATTGGGAGAATGGGAAAGGAAGTGGCAGGTGGCATAAAATGAAGGGAAATGTATGGCATGCACTTTGGTAGAAGGAATAAAGGTGCACACTATTCTCTAAACAGGGAGAAAATCCAGAAATCAGAGGTGCAAAGGGACTTGGAATTCCTTGAGCAGAATTCCCTGAAGGTTAATAGGGGTGACCTTATTAAAACCTATCGAATGGTGAAAGGCATTGATAGAGTGGATGTGACGAGGATATATCATATGGTGGGACAGTCAAAGAGCAGAGGACACAGCCTCAGAATAGAAGGGCTGATGAGGAGCAATTTCTTTAGCCAGAGTGGTGAATCTGTGGAAATTCATTGCCCCATGCAACTGTGAAGTCCAAATATTTATGTATATTTCAGGCAGAGGTTGATAGATTCTTGATTGGTCAGTGCATGAAGAGATACAGGGAGAAGGCAAAGATTGGGGCTGAGAGGAAAATTGGATCAGCCATGATGAAATGGCAGAGCATACTCGATGGGCCAATTGGTCTAATCCTGCTCCTGTACTTATGGTTTTAACTTGTCAGTTAAGTCTGTGGTAAGGAAGGAAAATGCAATGTTAGCATTCATTTCAAGAGGACGACAATATGAAAGCCAAGATGCAATGCTGAGGCTTGAAATGTACTGTTCAAACCATACAAGGACTATTAAAAGGTTTTAAGCTCCTTATCAAAGAAAAGTTGCAGTGGCTTTGGAGAGGGTCCGGGAGGGATAAGAATGATTCTAGGAATGAACGGGTTGATGCACAAGGAGCATACTCTCTGGAGTTCAGAATGAGGGTGGGGGGAATCTCATGAAATATGTACCGAATATTGAAAGGCCTAGATTGAATGGATGTGGAGAGGATGTTCCCTATAGGGAGAATCTAGGATCAGAGGGCACAGCCTCAGAGTAGAGGGACGTCCCTTTACAACAGAGATAAGGAGGAACTTCTTCAGCTAGAGAGTGGTGAATCTGTGAAATTCATTGCCACAGATGGCTGTGGAGGCAAAGTCATTTCTTATATTTAAAGTGGCGGTTGATGGGTTCTTGATTCATCAGGGCATCAAAGGTTACAGGGAGGAAGCAGGAGAATGTGTTTGAGAAGGATAATAGATCAGCCATTATGGAATGGTGCAGCAGACTCGATTGGTTGAATGGTTTAATTCTCCTCTGATGTCTTATGGTCTTATAAGAAACGTTATGCATCTGCCTTTCCTCAATAATTGAGCCCCAGAATCAAAAAATTTGCAACACAAGAGGACACTGTTCAGCCCAGTATGTGCAAATTCAAGTTAAGAGGTTTATAGCTATCTTCAGGCAGAAGTTGCATGCGTGTGACCTATTTCAAGCCACTTCCAAGGTCTCCAACATCACAGAGCAATGTGAACAATTCAATTTACTAGACAGCTAGCAGCAAAATGACTGAGATACAAAGAAAGCTACAAAACTCAACACCGCCAACTGCAGTATCAAGACCTGTGCTCAATAACATATAAATGGAATAAAGTATGAATTGTAAAGGTTGTGTAAATCAATCAGGGCCAAGGAGAGATCCGAGGTTTGATCAATTTAAGAGCTGAGCTGTAAGGGTCGGGAACTGGCTGTATCAAAGTCAGAGTTTGAGTGCAAGGAATGATCCAAGATTTGGACAATTTAAGCACTAGGCCAGATTGAGATGGTCAAAGTCTAAGGTAAGAGACAGGCCGATTCAGCTCACTGCTCTGTGAGGTTTGCTTGAATCTGTGTTAGACTGTTAGACTGGATGCCTAGATCAGCTGAAGTGATGCCTGGCATTGTGAATTCAAGGTACATTTATTTTGACTTCGGTTCTGTCTAGCTGTTGCTTGCTTTTATTGTTTACATGATTTGTTTTTTGCTCTCTCTGCACACAGGGTGTGTTCACAATCTTCTTTTGTTTTTAAATAGGTTCTATTCAGATTCTTTGTTTCATGGCTGCCTGTAAGGGGATGAATTGCAAAGTTGTATAAGTATACACATTTCAATAAAATGTACTTTGAACTTTATGGTGCAATCATGGAAATGTGATTTAGTTAAGGATAAGGTGCCAGCTTAGCATTCAGGACAAGAAATTCAGGCTTGATAGTTGGTTGGGGGTTGTGAGGAGAAGGAGGAAGAGAAGGGATGGATACCTTTAGAAAGGACCTGGTGCAAGTAGATTGGGACTAGATGCTTACAAGTAAAATATTTGACAAGGTGGAGCTGTTTAAGAAAAAAGTTAGCAAGGGTCCAGAGACAGCATGGATGGCAAGGATGAAACGAAGATGATACCAAGATTAAATAATCTTTATGACCAAGATTATTGAAGTTTTGTGGGAAAAAAAATTAGCACACAACAAGTATAGGCAACTACAATCAAGCCAGTCCTTTGATGAACGTAGAAAGTGCACAACAGTACTTCAGATGGAAATGGGGAGAGTGGGGGAGATGCATGATGAGATCATGAAATATCCTTTGCAATTAAGGCAGAAGGAAATTGCAATCACAAAGAAGTCATGCTATATTTCATTAGGAGTTTGAGGGAATTTCATATGTCAAAGATGCTAGCCAATTTCTACACGTGTACAGTGGAGTGCATTCTGGCTGCATCATTGCTTGGATATGAAGGCTACAATGCACAAGATTGAAGAAGGTGCAGATGGTCGTAGAAACAACCAACTCCATCATGGGCACAAACATCCCTATCATTGAGTACATTTTAAAAGATGACACCTCAAGATGTCATCGATCATTAAGGACCCACACCATTTCAGGCGTGCCCTCTTCTCATTACTACCATCAGGGAGAGGGTGCAGAGGCCTGAAGAAGCACACTTACTGTTTTTGGAACAGCCTCTTCTCCACCATCAGCTATATGAAAGATCCATGAAAGGACTTCACCATTTTGCTTTTTTTCATTTTTAAAAATATTTCTTATTATAAGTCATTTTTTCTGTGCACTACACTGCTACTGCAAAACAAATTTCATGACATGTGTCAGTGATAATAAGCTTGATTCTGAATTTTGAAATCTATCTACGCGATAACTCAGTTCCAGATTCACTGTTCTGGAGAGAAAAAAAAACACCAGACTCTTATATGTCCTAAATCTATTCCCTTGAATCTTGAGGCTAAGTTCTAGACTCTCTCACCAGTGAATGCAATATCCTTGCCTTTATTTCTTATTTATCTTCCATAATTTTATGTTTCTACAAGATCTCCTCTCATTCTCCTGAATTCCAGTGAGTAGTCCCAGGCAAGTTGATCTCTCCTCATAAACAAAATGCTGTCACAGGAAAGCAGCATCTATCATCAGGGACACCCCCCACTACCCAGGACATGCTCTCTTCTTGCTGCTGATATCGCAAAGGTAGTACGGGAGTACAGGTAGTAGAGGACTCACACCACCAGTTTCAGGAACAGTTATTACCCCTCAATCATCAGGCTCTTGAACCAAAGGGTAATCACTTCATTTGCCCTATCATTGTAATCTTCCCACAACCGATGGACTCACTTTCAAGGACTCCTCATCTCCTTTTCTCGACATTTATTGCCTATTTAGTATTATTCTTTCTTTCTGTATTTGCAGTTTGTCTTTTGCACACTGGGTTTAACACCCAAGTTGATGCAGTCTTTCATTGATTCTGTTATGGTTATTATTCTATTATGGATTTATTGAATATACCCAAAATAAAATGAATCTCAGGGTTGCATATACGCACTTTGATAATAAATTTACTTTGAACTCAAAATTAACACCCTAATCTCCAGAATTTCTGGATATACAATGAGGAAATTATATTGCCAGAATTTGTGAATAAAACATGCACTTTACGTGCTTAATGAAAGGCGCAGCCCTTGCTTCCATTACGAACAAATCAAAAACAGCCACCTTACACTGATGTCATTATGTCAGACACCATCTCCTAAAGTGGGCAGAACTCAGTGACTGTGTATTTGAATTATGTAGAACTGTTTCTATAATAAACAATATGTGTCATCTGTCACCCATTACATTACCCTACCACATCAATAATAGCACTTAACTGTACGACATCACAGTTCATGGCAAATAGTGTCCATGTTTGTGTGCCTTTGTCCTGTGGATCTAGATCAGAATTTTAGAAGCATGCTTCAGGTACACAAACTATTCAATTGTTCTTAACAATTAGAATTTTAATATATCAGTAATTCAGCACACAATCTATGCCATGATTTTATTTTCAGCATTATTCAATCCCTAGCAAAATATATAATAATTACACATTTCTTGACAAATCTATTGCGCCATTTTTATGCTACACTTGCAAACCTTACATGATGAAGAGCTAAATGTTTTTTTCCAAAATGATCAACCCGTTGCCTTATCTCAGCGGTCCCCAACCACCGGGCCGCAAAGCATCTGCTACCGGGCCGCGAGGAAACGATATGATTTGGCGATATGAGTCAGCTGCACCTTTCCTCATTCCCTGTCACACCCACTGTTGAGCTTGAACGCACACGAGGTCATTACCTGCGCATCATCCATGTCAGCGCGGGAAGGAGATCAACTCCTCGAGCTTGCAAATGACGGTGGGCTGAAAAGTATGTTTGACATAACATCTCTGCTGGCATTCTGGATCAAAGTCAAGGCTAAATATCCTGAGATAGCCACGAAAGCACTGAAAAAGTTGCTTCCATTTCCAACATATCTCTGCGACGAATGCAATGAAAACTAAATTGCAGAATAGACTGGACATAAGGAACCCCCTTCGAGTATCGCTGTCTCTCATCACCCCTCAATGGCACCGTCTCGTTGCAGGGAAACAAGCCCAGGGCTCCCACTGATTCAGCGATATTGGTGTGTTGCAGTGATTTTATATGTTTATACGCGGAAAATATGTGCTGTGTGTTTAAAATCCAAACGTTACTGAAAATGTTATGATGCTATTGACTTATATAACCATATAACAATTACAGCACGGAAACAGGCCATCTCTGCCCTTCTAGTCCGTGCCGAACGCTACTCTCACCTAGTCCCACCGACCTGCACTCAGCCCATAACCCTCCATTCCTTTCCTGTCCATATACCCATTCAATTTTACTTTAAATGATAATATCAAACCTGCCTCTACCAGTTCTACTGGAAGTTTGTTCAACACTTACTTCAAGCTCCCCTAACCTCCCCTGATAATTGACTTACCGCTATATTCATGTGAGGAAAATATGCGCTGTGTGTTTAATATTAAATTCGTCAGATAAAGCCTTTTAGAAACGAAACTGAGTGTATTAGCCACTTATCACCTATATTCCGGTCGTGATTAACACCCCCCCATCCCCGCCGAACAGAATCGCCAAAAACCATTTGTAGAGAAAAAAAAAATCGGCACATACACGGATGCACAAGATACGCATGCGCACTGGTGCCCGCGCAAGGCTTCATGGTCATTGTAGTCTTCCTTGGGGTAAACTCAACGTATTTGACTGCTACTCTTGTCCATTGGCAACCCTACCCCCCCAAATGGACATAAGGAACCCCCTTTGAGTATCGCTGTCTCCCCTCACCTCTCGATGGGACCGTCTTGTTGCAGGAAAACAAGCCCAGGGCTTGCACTGATTCAGCGATATTGGTGTGTTGCAATGATTTTATATGTTCATATGGGGAAAATATGCGCTGTGTGTTTAATATCCAAATGTTACTTAAAATGTTATGATGCTATTGACTTATCACCTATATTCCGGTCGTGATTAACACCACCCACCGCCCCCCCCACCGCCCTCCCGGGTCAGCTGGTCCGCAAGAATATTGTCAATATGAAACCGGTCCACGGTGCAAAGAAGGTTGGGGACCCCTGCCTTATCTGAATGCCTCTTAACAGCTCCAGTGTGGATGGATAATTTCCAACGACTACAATAAGCTTGTTCATTTTGTCCCTGAAGGAGTTGAAAATTCTGAAGAACAGATGGAATTCAAATTCCTCTCCTGGCAGTAAGTGTGAAACCAAACATCAGTCTATCAGGTTCTTGAATTTTGTGCTTTTATTGTTGTACATACCAATACACAATTTGAGGTGAACATATATCAAAACAAGAGCATCAAGCTTACAAACAATATTCAAGAGTATAACCTTCTACTTCAAACATCCAGCACTTTGGTACGAGTCTCAGTAGTTCTGGAGGAATTCATGGACACATGATAATACAAAAGGGAATGTCATCTATAAAATACATGTTACAATCCATACTTAACTGCCCTTACAAGTGAAGTTTTCTGCCAATACTATCTGAAACAAAATAATTTTGTTTTAAGTCAACTCTAAGCATTCTTACCTGAACAAAGCTGCTCAATCTTTGTATAGTTTAAACACACAGTATCATTAATCCAGGCCATGATGTCATGCCGGCTCATATTCTCACTGGTTACTGATGTTGAATAAACATTAACAGCCATTCCCCAGCTGGAAAATAAAAACAAAATAAATTTTAAAACATATTTGGTCTGTTATCAGTATTCAAAATATTTACTTTGCCTTCATTGTCAAGGTGCAACACTAATTGGAAAATGAGATAGTTTGCCACTACTACACCAATATTTTACTGTAACACCAATGATGAAGAAGCAATGAATAGAATTTTTACAAAAAAAAACACCTAGTTAAAAACAAAATTTTATTAATGTTACATTTTCAAAAGCAACAAACCAATTTTAAAACAGGAAATAAAGTTTGATTAAATCCATTAAATATCCTTACAAGAGCATCATTACCAATTCATTACTTTTTCACCAATGAATATGAATACAACTTCAAAATACCCAAAATCAAATATTGAACAGTAGACAATTTCAGCAGTATTTTGCACAAAAACATGCAATTCTATGATCAATTCCTTTCACTGTGTGAATGCTACTCAAAACTTCAAGTGTCTTTAACTTGAGTTTCACATCCCATTCCAACTACTTTTGTTGTCAACCTCTTTCATTTTTCCAAAGTAAATCAGAGATTGAAGAACACCAATTCCGCATTCAAACTGGGCAGATTAACTTACTGAAGGAAACTCAAATCATCAGTTTCAGATAAGCCCATTACACCTGTATTTTTATTTTAGATCTCCAACAACTGGTGCATCTTGCTTTTGTAGCAACACCCTGCAGGATTTCAGCAGGTCAGGCAGCCGAGAAATGAGCATTCGATGTTTTTTGGCTGAGACTCTTCACTTTGGCTGGAAAGAATGAGAGACAGCTAGCATAAACAGGTGAATGGAAGGGGTGGAGCAAAAGCTGGCAAGTGCATAGGTGGATATGGGTTTGTTATAGGGGTTAATGTCACGGGCATGAAATCTGATTACAAAGAGTTTTACTCAGCATTAATTTTTAATGGAATTAATAACTCCTTGGCCAAGAGCTAATTTTGATACTTGAAGTGGGAGCAATAGTACTAAAAAAAAATCACCGGAGTAGCTTACTCAGACCTTCTGAGCTTGCTTTGATATTCAATATCATCACTTCCAGTGATGTTGGTCATCATTAGAAAACCAACTCAAGGAATGCCCAGAGGAAAGATTACAAGCTTGAAAAAAGTTGTTTTAAAAACAAATCCAAAACTATTAATTCCCAGTTTAAAAGGAGGCAAGTGGGAATGAGCAACCAATCTTTCCATGGGGACACATACAGGCAAATCCCAAATTTCAGATACCCTCTGGGTGAAAAACTTATTCCAAAAATTTCTTCCCCTTACCTAAATTATTGTCCTAATCAGTTCTCTCTGTTTTGTACATACCAGTCAAGTCCCCCTCAGCCTACTCCAGTACAAACAAAGGGAACACAATCTATCCAGGCTCTACTTTTAAGTCAACATACTTGTACTTGTCATCACCATGATGACCTAAATAGCACCTACTATATATCCTGCCATCCTTCCTAGACTGCAATGCAACCAGAATTGTACACGGTACTCCAGATGGGGGTTGTTCAACATTTTTTAATACTGGTACCTCAATCTTGTTCTTATACTTTATGCCAGTGACAATAAAGACAAGTAACTCGTATAACTTCAAGGCTATCTTATCCTGTTGTGCTGCTTCCAGGAGTCCTTCAATGTGCATTCTCAAAGTCATTCTGTACTTCCCAAGATCCATTGTCTTTATCCCAAGCTTTACAGGTCATTCCAAAATGCATCACCTGACGTTGTTCAGAATTAAATATCACAAGCTATTTTTCTGCCTATTTTACCAATTGATCAATATCATTCTGTATTCAGAAAGTACTCCCCTCACAATCATTACCACCAATCTTTGTGTCAGTCATGAACTTACTAATTACACCTCCTATAATCACATCTAGATCATTAGCATATATAACAAACAGATAGGGTTATCAGCATTATGCGGATCCATTCCCTGTCACCACCTCAAACATTTCAATCAAATTAATCTGACATTATAGAATGTTCCTTTAAAGTTTTGCTGATTAACCTCCAATAATCATCAAAATTTCTACTTCGAAAGAAGTCCAGATGAAGGGTCTCTGCTCAAAACATCGACTATGCTCTTTTCTGTAGATGGTGCCTGGCCTGCTGAGTTTCTCCAGCATTTTGTGTGTGTGTTCCTTCCCTGCGTCCAAATACATTTTAATTACAAGTTAAGCAGTCAGGCCATTTGCCTCACCCCAAAAAAATCTGTTTCATTTAATACAAAAATGCATTCATCCATATGAAAGGCATTCAGAATCCTCTCTGGAAAGACCCCTTTAATTACAGGTGTCCCCCACTTTTCGAAGATTCGCTTTACAAAACCTGTTACGAAAGACCTACATTAGTTACCGGTTTTCACTAACAGAAGGTGTTCTCACTGTTACGAAAAAAGGCAGCGCACGAAAAAAAGCAGCGCGCGCCCTGAGCAGCCACTCCTCCCCTGGATTCGGAACTGCATTCTAGCCAGCATTGCTTAAACACATGCCTGTGAGCAGCCATTAGCAAGATGAGTTCTAAGGTATCGGAAGAGTCTAAAAGAGCTCGTAAGGGTGTTACACTTGGCGTAAAACTAGACATAATTAAGCGTTTTGATCGTGGTGAACGAAGTAAGGACAAAGTGAGTTTGGCTTGTGGAAATTGATGACGACGATGCTGAAGAGGTTTTGGCATCCCATGACCAAGAACTGATAGATGAAGAACTGATGCAATTGGAAGAGTAAAGGATAACAATCGAATCCGAATGCAGTAGCGAACGGACCAAAAGCGAAGTCGTCCAGCAACTGAACATGAAGCAACTGCATGAGATTTTCGCTGCAAAGATAAAGTACAACTTTAATTTTGAAAGAGTACGTCGGTTTAGGGCATATTTGCAAGATGGTTTGAGTACTTATAAAGAATTGTACAAGAGAAAAATGCATGCAGCAAACATACTGTCGTTTTTCAAGCCTTCCACATCAGCCACAGCAGACGACGAACCTCGACCTTCGACATCGAGGCAGGCAGACATAGAAGAAGATGATCTGCCTGCCGTGATGGAAACAGACAACGATGAGGTGACACCCCAGTGTCCCACTACCCCAACCCCCGGCCACTGACCGATACATTGCCGCGGAGAATGCAGTGGTAGCTGGGTGTCGCCTCTGATCTGGGCCGACATTTACATGCCGGGCAGCACCTAATTAATTAACGCAACATACATCAAAGTTGCTGGTGAACACAGCAGGCCAAGCAGCATCTATAGGAAGAGGTGCAGTCGATGTTTCAGGCCGAGACCCTTATTTCAGCTTTTCCTCTTAAAGATGTGCTGGGTGCGTCCCAGCTACCGCTGCATTCTCCGCGGATCAGTATCGGTTCGCTGCCCAGAGGTTAGGGACCACTGTACCACTCCAACCTCCAACGACTCAGCCTAACACACCATCATCAGTGTGCTCAGCGCTGTCTTCCCAATTCCGGTAAGTGATACTACACTGTACATACATTATTTCTACTTTATATAGGCTGTGTATTTTTATGCGTTATTTGGTATGATTTGGCAGCTTCATAGCTTAAAGCTTACTGGAAAGAGTGTTTCTGCCGAGACCGCTTGCGTGAGATCGCTACGGAGAACAGTGCAGGCAATGATTGTAGAGAAGTAATTCTGCTTTATATAGGCTGTGTATTTATCATATCATTCCTGCTTTTACTATATGTTACTGTTATTTTAGGTTTTGTGTTATTTGGCATGATTTGGTAGGTCTGCGAATGCTTACAAATTTTTCCCATATAAATAAATGGTAATTGCTTCTTCGCTTTACAACATTCCGGCATACGAACCGTTTCATAGGAACGCTCTACCTTCGGATGGCGGGGGAAACCTGTATTATTTCAAGTTCCAGCTTGAATTTCCACGGTGACAAGAAACAGAGCACATTTTCTCACAGAACATCTTATTCTGCAACTTGTGAAAATCAAAGGGAGGTTACATTGTAAATTCAATATAGCTAAAATAACTATACGGTTTGTTTAATACAATCCATGGAGGTTAACAAAATGAAAATGGAACAATGAATATATTTTTAAAGAACTTTAACTGGAGTTTATAATTTAAATAACAATGTTTGGCTCTTTGATTTACGAGTATTAGGAGAATGTGAATAGGCTAATACAAATTCTTGTGTATTCATCATAAAACTTAAATTCTAGTAATCAATACCAAATCCTACGTGCATGAAATCAATTTCAGTCAGAACTGAATATTGATTATTGACAAATATGGTTCTTCATGAAGTTTGGGAAAGAAGCATCTGATGTGGCTAAATGAGGGATATGGAAACATGACTCCATCTCCTGGGTAAAACTTCATTTCTACCAAGGAACTTTTTTAACATGATGTTCTTGATTATCATCTGCTGTCCATCCTGGTACTTTAGGCCACTCTAAAATAAGAATTTTCTTTTTCATATAACCCAGTTACCAGTGATGTAACAATAAACATTTGCCGTCAAATTCTCAATCCCTATCCCGCCAATAAAAGTTAGTTCCATCATTCTACTATTGAGCGAATGTCACCATATTTTGTAGATTGCTACCCAACTTCATTTTCACATCAATATCGATTTTTGAAGTAGACTGTCCAAAATTTGCAAATAAACCAATTCTTGAATAATTTATACAAGATTTAAATTACTTTGCAAACCATTTTAGATGAATCAAGTCCAATGTCCACATCAGTACCACGCAATTCTTATTTTCCCCTTAATACTTAATAAGATACAAATTATTTTCTGGTAATACAAGCTCCTTATGTTTGTTCTGATTATACACAAGTTACTGTAAAATACAGCTGCCCCATGACTTTGTGGGAATGATAACAATTTGATTTGATCGCAGTGACCAAGACCACTGCAACATAAACTGTCTTTGCCCGAGTGTCTCCTGGCTGGCTTCCATCTTGTCCTCTCCATAAATTTGTTATTCAACTGTCTGCTGCTACTGGCCTAACAGCTTCAAAACCTGGGCCTCTTTACCTCCCTCTGCAATTGAATACTTGGCCACAGTCAGTGCAGGTCAGTAATAACATCTCTTTCTTAGTGACAATCAACACTGGTGCAACTCAAGGATGCGTGCTTAGCCCATGCTCTCTCTACACTAATGACTGTGTGGCTAGGCACAACTCAAACATGATCTATAAATTCACCGATGACAGCTCTGCTTTTGGCAGAATTTCAGGTGACAACAAGGGAGATGTACAGGAGTGAGATGGATCAGCTGGCTGCATGGTGTCGCAACAACAACTTTTCACTTAAAGACAGCAAGCCCAAGGAATTGACTGTGGACTTCAGAATGGGGAAGTTGATAGGAAATATGCCAGTTTTCTTTGAGAGCTTAGAAGTGGAAAGTGTCAGAAGCTTCATGTTCTTGGCATCAGCATCTCAGATGATTTATGCTGAACCCAACACACTGATGCAATCAGGAAGAAGGCATGGCAGCAGTTATACTTTATTTGGAGTTTGAGGGGATTGGGTCCAAGAACAGGGGAAATAGGAGCAAGAGTAGGCCAGCTGGCCCATCAAGTCTGTTCCACCATTCAGTAAGATCATGGCCGATGTGGACTCAGCTACTTGTCTTTTCCACATAACCATTTATTCCCCTGCTGTACAAAAAATAGATTGAACTGTATCTTAAATGTATTTAATGAAGTTGCCTCTACTACTTCCCTGGTCAAATCATCCCAGTCATTACTCTCTAGAAAAAGCAGGGTTTTCTTCAACTCTGTCCAAAAATCTATTCTCCCAAATCTTGAGGTATGATCCCTCATTCCAGTTTCATTCACCATTGGAAAGAACTTTGCTGCCTCCATCTTATCAAACCCTTTCATAACTTTCTGCTCCTTCCATCCTTATCATTTTCAGCAAGCATACTCCCGGGCAACTCTATCTCTCCTCATAGGCTAGCTAACCACTTCATTGCTGGAACCAACTTGGTGAACCTCCTCTGAAATGCCTCCAAACATTCTCGCAAATTTCCGCATATTGCAGTAAAGAGCATTCTGACTGGTTGAATCATCGTTTGGTACGGAGGCTCTAACACACAGGATTAAAAGAGGCTGCAGAGGGTTATGGACTCAGACAGCTCCATCATGACAACCCTCCCCACCTTGAGAACATCAAGAGGTAGTGCCTCAAGAAAACAGCATCCATCACTTAGGACCCTCACTTTTCAGGAAATGCTCTCATGGCATTACTATCATCAAGGAGGTGGAACAGGAGCCTGAAGACACACATGATTTAGGAACAGCTCCTTTCCTTTGCCATCAGATTTATCAACAATCCATGAACCTATGAATATCACCTCACTATTGTTCTTTTGCATGATTTATTGTAATTAATACGAGTAATTTTTACGTCTTGAACTGTACTGCTGTCATAAAAACAAAACTTCACAATATAAGAGATATTAATAAACCAGATTCCGAGTATCCTGACTCAAGATTGTTAGCCATTATCTATGTGCTCATTACACAGATTCTTGTTTGATGAATGATTTGAACTTAAAATTCCCATCTTCTCATTCTATTCCCTTCACAGCCTCATCCCTCCCCACATATAACCTCCTCCAACCTTAAAATCCTACAAAAAAATAGCACTTGCTCTAACCCTACTCTTGTAGCACCCCTCATTCTTTTCACCTCATCTTTAGTTTTCATGTCTCCTAATAAGTTGTCTTTAAACTCCAGCATTTTCTTAATTTTCTACTGCTATTTCCTTTACAGTCCTCCTTTAAACACACTTTCAGCATTAATCCTCATATCCTTTGGCTTGGTGAAATTCTGTAACTGATAATAGTTCTGTCAAATGCCTTGATATGTCTACCCAAATGAAAAATATCATATAAACACATCACTGGCAGAATGTTGCAAATTTCAGAATCAGAATCAGGTTTAATACCACTGGCATTTGTTGTGAAATGTGTACAAAAAACACTAAATTAAAGTGTGTATTAAAAAATCAAATTAGTGCAAAAATAGAGGGAAAAATAGTGCAGTGGTGTTCATGGATTCATTGTCCATTAAGAAATCTAATGGCAGAGGGGCCTTTTGAAGGAGTCTTCAATGCTGGGGAGGCTACTGCCTATGATGGAACTGGCTGAGTTTACAACCTTCTGCAGCTTTTTCCGATCCTATGCAATGGATCCTCCATATCATGCAGTGATGCAGCCAGTTAGAATGCTCTCCATGGTACCTCTGTACAAATTTGCAAGAGTTTGGTGATGTACCAAGTCTCCTCAAATTCCTGATGTAATATAGTCACTGTTGTTCCTTCTTTGTAATTGCATCAATCTGTCAGGCCCAGGATAGATCGTAAAGGTTGACAGCCAGGAACTTTATACTGCTCATCCTTTCCACTGCTGATCTCTCAGTGAGGACTGGCACATGTTCCCTCGGTTTCCTCTTTCTGAAGTCCACAATCAATTCCTTGGTCTTAATAATGTTGAATGCAGGGTTGTTGTTGTGACACCACCCAACCAGCTGATCTATCTCACTCCGATACACCTTCTTGTCACCATCTGAAATTCTGCCAACAATTGTCATCGGCAAATTTATAGATGATGCTTGAACTATACCTAACCATAGCCTTGAGTGTAGAGAAAGTCGAAAGTGGGCTACGCATACAACCTTGAGGTGCCCCAGTGTTGACTGTCAGCAAGGAGATGTTCTTTCCGATCCACACAGACTGTGGTCTCTCGATAAGGAGGTCAAGGATCCAGTTCCAGAGGTAGGTACAGAGGCCCAGGTTTTGGAGCTTGTTGATTAGAACTGAGGGCATGATTGTGTTGAAGGCTGAGCTATAATCAATAAACAGCAGCCTGATGTAGATATTACTCTTGTCCAAGTGATCCTAGGCCGAGTGGAGAGCCAGTAGCCTGAGGTGGAATGTACCAGGATGATGGTGGAAAACTCCCTCAGCAGATAAAAAAAGATGACATTTTACCACAATATGTACTAGGTCAGGTGAGCAAGATGGAAACAGAACCTGCCACATCTGTGCACCATGATTAATTAATCATAAAGCATACGCCACCTCCTCTATGTTTAAAAGACAGAGCTGTCCTGATTTTGCAGAGAATGGTGAAGTCACTGGGCTGCAGCACTGCACCTGAAATGGCAGGGGACAGCCATGCTTCCATGAAGCAACATACGCAGCCGTTCCTGATGTCACTCTAGTATAACAATCTTGCACTGAAGTCTTCAATTTTATTTTCTAGAGAATGTACATTTGCCAGCAGCATGGTCAGCAGTGGGGATCTAAGGCCTCGGCAGTTCAATCTTAATTGTAGTTTGGCACGACTTCCGCTTTCTTAAAGGGGAAATGCACTCATAACTTAAGTCTGTATTCCAGGATCCGTCAATTTTGAGTATCGATAGAGTTTTAAAAAGATGTTTTAAAACAATGCTGTTCACTGAAGTGCCTGTGATTGTAGATTTCAGCTCTAGTAGTCGAAAATGGGAATATCCCACAAGGTCAAGCAAATTGTCTCACAATAAAAACCTGACAGTTCCTGGTGGCCTGTGATGCATCAAAAATGAACAACTCGGTCCATCTGTTTGTGAGTGATGCCAAGTAGTAACTTGCAGCATGGAAAAGTATAACTATGGAAGTTTTCAGAAGAGCCCAAGGGAAGCAACTGGGAATGCCATGACTCTATTCAAATATGCAAAGCCACAAGAGCAATGCCATGGCAGAAACCCAAGTATTGAAGGATATCATGGTTCACCAAGCACCGCGGAAAGATTAAGGATTATTTTTCAAATGTAAAAAATTGTTTGCAATCTCTGTGCATTGAATGCAAGTCAGGTGCTTGGCGACTGGTTATGCTGTCAAAGTTCACATTGCAGAGTTTTAAAATAAGTTATTTTGCAATTCTATGGTTTTCAATTAAAATTATCTGGGCTAAGGATTGGCTGTACTGCAGTGTCAGCCTAATCACAGCGGTAATGTTAACTTGCTGGGGTTTTAAAAAATAGACCTTCCATAATAGACATTACCTGATATAACATTTGACTTCTGTCAAGCAATATTGTCCAAACTGAGCCAATAACATGCAAAAGCAACTCTGTAATTAAAGGCTACAGCTAATCTAGTGTGTCTACATTCTACTATTCCAGGCCATGCCTTTGGATGGGGTTTCTCAGCCGGGGTTCCACGAGAGGTCGTGATTGAAAATAATCAATTTCTGAACTTTGTGTTACACGCGATGTTAGCGTTTGCAGTGGTGGGCAGTAGCCAAGCAGCTCCATTTGCAATCTCATTAGAGGTCTCTCAGCCCAATATGGCAGTGCGCAGTAGGACTGTTTATTCTGTTTTTGACACAAGACAGGAGAGGCCATTGATGATTGGTGAGTACTGTATTGCACAGAGGGTAAGTCAGTAGATTGATGGGGAGCATGAAGTGCATTTTCCAAGCATTGCATGGACTCGCCCAGCTTGGGCTGTGATGTCAGCTTCTCCCTCCCAACTTCCCCTTATACGCTGTAGACTGTCTCATAGGAGCAAACAAACTGTTCCGGTGTAGTAGAAAATTGGAGGGAAATTTTCATTTTAAAACAATTCTTTTTTAACGTGCCGCAACTCAGCTACTGGCCTGCCACTTTTATCTTGTAATTGTTGCAAAAGGTGGATTGCTTAGGTTAGAAGTGAATTACATTGTGAAGGTTTCATATTTTTTTGCAGTTTTCTCATTTAGTTAATTATTATGCCTTTTTTTTATATTTTATTAACCCCTATTCCATTGTACCTAGTCTGTGGCAAACAACTTACAAATGCAGCAACAGCTCCAGCAAAATTGAAAAGATACTGAACTACAAATCACAACCATATGACACATAAAAGTGCTGATTATTTTAAATGGCCGTTGGAATCTCAAAACAGTAATGCTTTTAATTAAAGTCAATTCACAACCTTTATTTAAATTAAATCTACCAAGCCTAACTTTAGAAAAATTAAATCTCATTTTGGTTTAAGCCAGTTATTTAAGAGAAATTTATTATGTTTGCATTATGTTTTTAAAAAATTATGAAAAGGAAAGATTAATTTCAAGAAAGGTAAGATAAGCTTAACTTTTTTTTCAAGAAAGGTTGGCTAAAAATTAATTCTTTACTCAAATGGGCATGATAATTATTTTTAGATTATTACATCTAGAACTTACTGATCACGCTAATGTACCACTAGCTGTAGATAATAATTTTTACGCAGGGGTTCCTTGAGACCTGAAAATTATTTCAAGGGTTCCTCCAGGGCAAATAGGTTGAGAAAGGCTGCCTTTCAACACATTCAAGTTATAGCAAAAAGGCAATTAAGCCACAATAGATCAACAATGTATTACAGTTAAACAATAGAAAATACGAGCAGCACTAAGCACTTCAAAAAGTGAAATATACATCTCACATCCATCCACAGGAAAAGGATTTTACGAATTAAGGAAAGATACTAAATAGTTACATCATAGCTAAATAGTTACATTGTAGAACAAGCGCAGACAGAACGGTAGGAAAAGAGAAAGATTGGTCAAAAACAGAGCATGTTAGTTGATGGTGTTCAACAAATTCAATGGCTACCAAGTCTTCAGTCTGGCATTCAGGCATATTATGTTTAATGTTTGGGGGAATTGTGATCTCAGTTTCATTAAGTCCAACATTACTGGAAATGGACTAGTGTCACAAAGTTGAGTTTTTCTCTGAAGAACAAATGTTAATGTACGTTACAATCAAATTGTCACAAATTTTGTGCAAGTCAAATAGATAGATCCACCATGAAGATATTTACAACTTCTCTGCCTTTCTCTCATGGTGATAGACTGTGAAGTATGAAGAAACCCCACTTCAAGTGATCTACCACATCTATAAAAAACACCACAGAGACAAAATCCACCCAAATATCCATATGCGTTAATTTTCTAATAAGTACCAGTGGATTGGAAACAGGACTGAAAACAAACAAACTGACTTTAGCAACCTTCATCCTCAAATCCACTTTTGATTCAAGTAATTCCTTTGTCAATTAAGCCATTAGGCTTCTATTCAACAAAAGGAGAAAAAAGCCCAAACTGTACTGCATGAGGTGGTTTTAACCCATGATGTAGACTTACATTAATCCAACTCAGCTACAATAATCAGCTAACATAGCACCTCATGCACTTCCTATCCCTTACGCAGCTTTTTTTTTAAAAAATTCATCCGTTTGGGCTCATTTCCTTTAGATTTCATATCCGTTGTGCACACTACTCATCTGGTTAATTCATTTTTGCAATTACTTTTCTTCAAGTTATATCCAACAGTTTTACTAATAACCTTTAATTCTCTTTTGAAGACAGCCAATTCTTGCTATTTCCATGTTAACCAACCCATATCCTCTCCCAGTACACTTAAACTTTGAAGTTGCAAACATGGGATAAAGTACCATCATTACCCCTTCAAAGCAAATAAAGTAGGATCCAACCTTCTTAAATGCAACTGAAAAGTGGTCCAATTAATAAAGATAAAACAAAATTAAGGCTGTCAGTCATGAACACAAATTAAGGAGATTGGACAAGATGACCAGAGATCAGAATGAAGATTGGTGGATCCAAACTCAAAGATAATTACAATTAATATTTTTAGGCTGTAAGGATGAATGAGACTAGAAAGAGCAGTGTTCCAAACACCACTCCCCCAGAAAGATCTCAACTAGTTTCCTCTTCCCCCACAAACCTCAGATCAGACAAACTGAAGGCCCTAGAAAGAGACATTCTGAGAAGTTTGCTGGAACTACAGCTGAAAGATCATAGTGGTTGGTCAGTTTCATACTGGACTAATTTTTATGCAGCCCACTGGTAGTTACTAACATAGCTATTGATATATTATTTTTAAATCTTTTGAGTTTTTCTGTGGCTATCCTTCAATTTTCCATCATTCCCATACGATCTACACAGGGATAATGGATGGGCTACTGAGCTTCCAAAATAGCCAGTAGTACTTCCCCAACCACTGCTCAGAGAAGCGGGGGGAGAATTATCCCTGACAGCAGAGATGAGAATTGGAAGACCAGGTCTATTGAGAGGTGGGAAATGTACTGTAGTTTGAAGTCCAAACAGATTGCGAAAGCTTCCCTAGCCATCCCAATTCCAAGCCTCCCCACATCTTCGAATAGGAACAGTTACAAAGCGTAAAAACAGGCCCTTTATCCAGACTCATCTATGCAGAGATGTTCACTTGCACTAATCCAATTTTCCTGCATTTGACCTCTAACCCTCTATTCCTTTCCAATCCATGCACCTTCCCAAATGTACATGTTGTGATTGTACCTAGCTCTACTACCTCCTTTGGGCAGCTTGTTCCACATAATCACCAACCTCTAAGAAAAGCGTGTCTCTCAGATCCCCTTTAAGCATTTCTCTTCTCACTTTAAACTCTCCTCTAATATTAGGCTCTTCTATTTTTGGAAAGGGACCAACTATATACCCTCCCTGTGCCCACAATAACTTTAAAAACCTTTGTCAGGTCACCCCTCAGTCTATGTTCCAGTGAGAACAATTCCATTATTTCCAATCTCTTCATGTAATTAAAAACCTCCATTCAAGGACCTCCTCAGAATCTCATCTGCATTTTTAGCTCTATCAAATGCTTTCTATGGCATGTTGACCAGAATTACCTATCCAAGTACCTTGTACAGCTGCAGCAGTGAGCTCTGATTTTTTTCCTTCTTCACTTGAAGTTGTTTGCCACATTTCCTACCCAAGATTCAAAATTCAATGTGAGGCTGTCATAATAAAAGCATCTCCAACATAGACAAAATGCCTCCAAACAAGGTCTGTAAAGTTACTTTTACTTTTTTTCCCCCAAACGCCACTGTATTAGATATAGCAGGGTGCCGTTATAGTATTGATAGTAGTTTATTATTGAAATGTACACCAAGATACAGTGAAAAGCACCACTCCCCACAAACATCCTGAGGGTCACTATTGACCAGAAACTTAAGTGGACCAGCCTTACATATATTGTGGCTACAAGAGTAAGTCAAAGGCTGGGTCTTCCCTTGGTGAGTAATTCACCTCCTCATTCCACAATCTTCAAAACACAAGAGATTGAAGGAATCCTCACTTCTTGCCTGGATGCAAATCCAGTAACATTTAAAATTTGACACCATTCGATTGCATTTCACCAACCACCTCAATCATTCCTTCTCCCCACCACAGTAACATCATGACTGTAGCATGACCATCTGCAATCTGCACTGCAATTACTTGCATTTCTCAAACCCTCAACCTTTACCAACAAGGAGAATAAAAGTGAGAGTATGGGAACACCAACTGAAGTTTCACCTCCAGGTCACACATCACCCTGACATGATATTGCCTTCATTAATGCAGAGGTTAAATCCTGGAATTCCCTGTTCTTCACGGTGATGGAGTGACTTAAAGGGAATGGCTAACAAAAAGATTTTCAAAGGCAATAGAGATAAACAATAAATAAATGGCAGTTTTACCCCATTCCAAAATAGGAATATATTTAATAGTAATATTCAGTAAACAATGATGAATAGAAAAGCTTCAGGGTATTCCTCCTTAAATCTGACTCATGGCTGAAAGGGAAATGTATGAATAACATTATGAAAAGAATCCTTTGACTAAATTCAACTTTATAAAATGTACTAAATAATTAACAGAAAATATTTCAATGTATAATGAAAACTTCATTAAGTATGAAATACTGCTAAAATTATAAACTCTGATATTTCCCTTACAGTCACACTGAACTCTATCTAGAACACGGTTTGCAATGTTTGCATAAGTATCATGCAATTAACAGGAAAGTTTACAAATAGGAGTGAAAAGTATATTCATTTATAGCTCAAGAAAATCTTATCAGATTCTATTATTACAAGCAATTGCTCAATTTATATAGTATTTGATAAAAAATAAAGGACACTATACAAAAGTGTTGAGTATAGGTTTGTTAAATAGTAAACAGAATTGTAAGTTAAATTTCCCTTTTACATCTTGAATCATTGAACAAAACAAACCAGGTTCACATTACAATACTGCAATTAAAAAGTTAGCATATTATATATATTATCGCAAAGATTTTATTAAAATAATTGCTTTAAATATAAATTAGTATCAGCCAGTATTGCATGCAAACAGCAAACTATAGGCCTATCTGGATTTCCTGAGAAAGGGTCTTTTCATAGGCCAGAGATTTAATTGAAGCTAGACAAAAAGTATTCTAACAGTTTAGTATACGAATTCCATGCATAAAAAATTACAAATAATAACCACCTACTCCAACAAAGCAGATCTATTTCTCTGAAGGATTAACGAGAAAAGGCAACCAGCTACCAATTTTTTTTAAACTGACGTAGAAGCTTCCAACCACGACAAAAATGTCTAAATAACGATTCACACACCAGTTCTGTTATTGCTTTTCACGGTTAAGAGAAAACTAACACGTTTTATAGCTAAACGTGAAGTGCATTTCGCATTTAATGCCCATATCCTCTTATTTCCTCAGTGCTGGAGATCTAGCGTCTTTGTAAAAGCCAGCTACAAGAGGAAATCTCACTGAATGCATGACATGGTGACCTCGATAGTCAGGCATTCCACCAATCAGCTATAAGAATTTTACAAGCTCCATCAATCTGGTTTGCTTAATAATACCAACTGCAGCTCAAGCCTGAGGAATCCATTTTTTTGAAATTCGCTGGGGAGGGTTCTATTCTTCTGTTTATTAATTGCATTTTATTTCAGCGCCTCTACCCAGACTCTCCGTCAGTAACTGGAATGGTACAGTACCACTTCATAGAAATAATTACTTCATCTTATCAGAAATAACGGCACAGAAGGAGGAACTAGCACAACTAGAGAGGGAGGGGAGGAAGGAAGAGCAAAAAGCACAAGGACATGATAAACAAGCAGTTTCCTCTACTAAATTTTCAATGATCCCATGCATTGTTAAGCCAAATTTTATTTAAAAGTTAAAAACTCAAACACTTTTAAAAGACCAGTGTTATTATGTAATCCTTTGCATTTCCTCATCCTGCTGCAATTTCCAGCCATCCCTACAGAGCTCTCATTACCTGTAAGAACGCTCCCCTCTCACTGTATGCTTCCGAAAAGGAATAATGGTGCCATTGTCTTGAACGATGTCATTATTATTCTCAACATTTGGGGAAAGTGCTTGCTGTGTGGGACCAGGCATTGGTGCTATCCCAGACTACAAATTTCTCAGTGCGTGCTGTCGGGTCGGCAGAGAGCCCGTTTCTTCACTACGGGGCTCTGCTTGACCTCAGCACTGACGTCAAACGCACAAGAAAAATCTGGAGACGTTCGGCGGCATCCTCGTCACGTGACATGATTTTACCATAGTAACCAGCGAACTCCTCGAACCTAACAATCCACCCAGGGACAGCATAGGGCCACGTCAATATCAAAAGCGAAACGAGTAAATACAGGTGCTCTTCTATTTGTTGCATAACCCCTCATGCTTAGACTCGTCTCTCAGAATGACATTTTAATGCAGACCATGCACTTTTGTTTTAAAAACGCAGATGCTTCCACTGTGAGCACAAAGGAAAATTCATCATCTTTATCGGAGTTTTCGTTTATAAAGACATTCTTTATTTTTTGCATATTCTTGTTCAATTCTTATTAAAAATCTAATATTTAAGAATTTTAAATGGAAACTAGTCGCCACATAAACATGCAAGAAATAATAATGGGAACGCGGAACGTTTTGTTAATTACAATCAACAATTCACTTCAATTAACAAGCCACACACACACCCCGGTCAAAGCGGATGAAAATGGTAAAATTTATCTTATTTTAAAGCTCATTATAAACCCCGTGCTGCTTAGATACAGTATAATAACTTAAACTCAAATTTGTACGATTATTGTTTCTAAAAGACAAGATGTTTGATCACTGAACTGTTCGAGAATAACTAGCACGCAATTCTAAAAGGGAACAAAGATTTAAGCTCAGTGAGGGAAAGTAATGGAGTTAATTGTACTCAGTTCTTTAACAGAATATTTACAACTATAAAGTGGCATGCAAAAGTTTGGGCACCCCGGTCAAAATTTCTGTTACTGTGAATAGCTAAGCGAGTAAAGTATAAAGTAAAAGATGACCTGATTTCCAAAAGGCATAAAAGTTAAAGATGACACATTTCTTTAATATTTTAAGCGAGATTACTTTTTTATTTCCATTTTTTACAGTTTCAAAATAACAAAAAAGGAAAAGGGCTTGAAGGAAAAGTTTGGGCACCCTGCATGGTCAGTACTTAGTAACACCCCCTATGGCAAGGATCACAGCTTGTAAACACTTTCTGCAGCCAGCTAAGAGTCTTTCAATTCTTGTTTGGGGGATTTTCGCCCATTCTTCCTTGCAAAAGGCTTCTAGTTCTGTGAGATTCTTGGGCGGTTTTGCATGCACTGCTCTTCTGAGGTCTATCCACACATTTTCGATGATGTTTAGGTCGGGGGACTGTGAGGGCCATGGCAAAACCTTCAGCTTGTGCCTCTTGAGGTAGTCCATTGTGGATTTTAAGGTGTTTAGGATCATTACCCTGTTGTAGAAGCCATACTCTTTTCATCTTCAGCTTTTTTTTTACAGACAGTATGATGTTTGCTTCCAGAATTTGCTTGTATTTAATTGAATTCATTCTTCCCTCTACCAGTGAAATGTTCCCCGCTGCAACACAAGCCCAAAGCATGATCGATCCACCCCTGTGCTTAACAGTTGGAGAGGGGTTCTTTTCATGAAATTCTGCACCTTTTTTCCTCCAAATATACCTTTGCTCATTGCGGCCAAAAAATTCTATTTTAACTTCCTCAGTCCACAGGACTTGTTTCCAAAATGCATCAGGCTTGTTTAGATGTTCCTTTGCAAACTTCTGACACTGAAATTTGTGGTGAGGATGCAGGAAAGGTTTTCTTCTGAAGACTCTTCCATGAAGGTCATATTTGTGCAGGTGTCGCTGCACAGTAGAACAGTGCATCACCACTCCAGAGTCTGCTAAACCTTCCTGAAGGCCTTTTGCAGTCAAACGGGAGTTTTGAGTTGCCTATCTAGCAATCCGACAAGCAGTTCTCTCGGAAAGTTTTCTTGGTCTTCCAGACCTCAACTTAGCCTTCACCGTTCCTGTTAACTGCCATTTCTTAATTACATTACGAACTGAGGAAATGGCTACCTGAAAACGCTTTGCTATCTTCTTATAGCCTTCTCCTGCTTTGTGGGCATCATTTATTTTAATTTTCAGAGCGCTAGGCAGCTGCTTAGAGGAGCCCATGGTTGCTGATTGTTGGGACAAGGTTTGAGGAGTCAGAGTATTTATAATGCTTTGAAATTTGCATCACCTGGCCTTTCCTAATGATGACTGTGAACAAGCCATAGCCCTAACAAGCTATTTAAGGTCTGAGACCTTGGTAAAAGTTATCTGAGAGCTCAAATCTCTTGGGGTGCCCAAACTTTTGCATGGTGCTCCTTTCCTTTTTTCCCCACTCTAAAATTGTACAAAACAAAAATAGTACATTAATCTTACTTAAAATATTGAATGTTTCGTCTTTAACTTTATGACTTTTGGAGATCAGTTCGTCTTCTACTCACTTAACTATTCACAGTAACAGAAATTTTAACCAGGGGTGCCCAAACCTTTCCATGCCACTGCACATATCTAAATTGATTTTGTAATTAAAAACTCTGTACTAGTTATCTAGAACTTCATTATTACAGTTGGTTCCTCTGACAACCAAATCCAGCTCCTTGCCTTCACGTGCGGCTCAGCTACTAAGGCCGGCAGTATTGTTTCTACTGACAGGGGAAGGGGCAAAGGTGGGTTACTGGAGCCTTAGCACCAGTCGCTTCGGACAGATGGGGTTCGCTCGCCTTGGTTGACAGGTCATCTAGGAGAAGGAAAAATCTAATCTCAAACCTCCGCTGCTTTGCGGCCATATCCACTCATGGGGACGGCTTCGGGTGTAAACTCTGAGAGAAAATTTCGGAGCTGGAGTCCCAAAGGCAGTCCTACGTTGACTGGCAACTCCTGCGACACTGCTGGTGCCAAACTGTATCGGCCTCTGCCAATCCTTTGGATTCATCAGATGCATGGAGAAGGAGAGCTTGCTACATGGGCAACAGTTTGTGGCTTGCGTATCGAGACAGCTAGGATGCAATATCTATGATCAACTCCGACCGACGGAGGTCTACCACTACTACTAAATTATTATAGTGGTGCACTGAAAATGTCTACATCTATCTTTATAATGGAAACTGCCTATGTAACTTGCAGCACCAATTTCCATTTCCTGCTCCCGACCATGGCATCCTCAGCTTGTTCAAACCACCCGTGTTCTCCAAATCACCATTTACGTGTAGTAATTCAAAATTGAAGAAATATGAATTGTAGCAACTTGTAAATTTGGGATGTGAACTTACTTTGTTATTTCTTGTACTAGTCCATTTTCTCCTACTTCAGCTTAAAATCTATTTCTGGGGTTTATTTTCTGTGCAGAGCTATAGGAAATTGATTAGTAAATTCCAAATATAAGATTCTATAGCTCCCAATCTGTATTCAAATGATTCTATCCCTACTACACGTTGTTGTACAAACGCAGCCTTCCCCAAAGAATGAAGCACAGTAAACATAAGTATATATGGAAGATACAGTATCCATTTTATATCCTGAATATTGGAGTATAACACTAGCTGTTTGAAATTGGCATCTCTTATTGGAGTGCAGCCAATTATGTACTTCACACTGTCCTGTCCTACAAAAATTAATCTTAAAGCAACGATACAAAGTCACCTTAGTTTCTACAACCTCCCTATATCTGTTATGCCATTTCTGGCTTCTGCTTCCAGTCAGTGTTTTGCATACACTCTGATTTGAGTCACACATACCACAATCTTTAACAAATGCTGCACCTGATATGCTGGTAACCAAGAATGCTAAAATCCGAATTTCAATGTATCCACCAATTAAAGATAAAAGATCGTATTTACAAATGACATCCTCAGCATTAATTCCAACTGTGCATGATGTTGAAGCTACAAAATGGAGCTTTCAGTCCTTCAACTTGCAATAGAACAATTTTTTTTAAGTGGACATACATGCAGAAATTTCCTGCAAATTTTCATTTTTCACCCCTCAGAAAACCCAAGGTACTTAAATATCTCGATGAAATGAACTGCCATGTGCAGAAATTTTTGGTTTGATAAATTTAAAATTGTCTTAAATTAATAATACCATACATTTAGCACATCTTTCATCTGTACAGGTAAAACATCTAAAGGCGTTTTTCAGAATCAGATTTATTATTACTGACGTGAAATTTGTTGTTTTGTAGCAGCAATACATTGCAAGGCATAAAAATTACTGTATGTTACAAAAATAGTGTAGAAATGAATAATGAACATGGATTATTCAGAAATGTTTAAGTCTGATCAAACTGGAGGAAGGATGTGATTATGCTGGAGTGGGTGCAGAGGACATTCACCAGGGTTGAAGCATTACAGCTGTAAGAAAAGATTCTAACTAGGTTTGTTTTCCTTGGAATGGAGGCTAAGGTGTGTCCTGATAAGAGGTTATACAAAATTAAGGGGAGTAGATAGTAAAATTCTTTTCCCTTAATGGTGGGGGGGAGGGGTAAGCTTTAGTGGGGGACTGAGGGGGATTTTTCCCCCACCACAGAGAATGGTTGGAGTCTGGAATGTACCAACTGAAGAGGTAGTGGAGGTATGACTCTTACAACGTTTAAGATACACCCAGGCAAGTAGCTGAGCCACCAATGTGTTAAAGCCAGTAAAGTGGGTAAATCAAAGTTAATGGGCCAAAAGACCCGTTACTATGCTTTACAACTCTAAGAGAATATGACATTTGATAGTAAAACCTAATAACCTGTTATCAAATACCCAGATGGTCATGATATTGCAGAGATGGGCTTAAATTCTACAACATCCAAAATGGTGCATTGGGTGGATGTTGTGCAAGGACTCTCAATCGTGAACTATTTCCACACAAGAACGAAGATTGTGTGCATCTTAGAAAAGACTTTGCACACTGAATAAAGATATTAACCCCATCAGAGTTGCAACATGGGCAGCTAAAAAAGGCAAGGCACACATACTATAGATTAAAAGCAGAGGGGGGAGGGGAAACATTAGGCCTTGAGCTTGCGGTAAATAAAAACAAAAAATAATTCTGGAATCAGCAAGTTAAGCATCACCTGTGAAAAGAGAAACAGTTAACATTTCAGATCAAAGATTCTTAAAACTGAAAAATTGAGAATACAACGTACCTTTTAAGCTGCAGAGAGGGGTGAGAACAGCAACATCTCATCTAGCAGTTTTGTTCTTTCTATATAATACCATACACAGTACCTTTTTCCATGCTCAAAACCTTTACAAGTCAATTCTTAAAACTATTTAATGCTGTAGACCCAACTCAGATTTAGATTAATTTATCTTATGTACATCAAAACACACAGTGAAATGCACTATTCGTGTTAACAACCAACACTTCCAGGGATGTACTGGGGGTACAATATTACACAACGTTCAAGCTTATTCAAGTTTATAATCTTTAGAGCTGCACAAAAATATCTAAATTCAATCTGCTTCCTACTAGGTCACTAGCACCAGAAATGAATGTGCCATATTTAAAACATGTACAAATGCACTTAGCTTTATTTATGAAATGTCAGAATTTGCACTTTAATAAAGCTAATGGAACTTGAAAGTGTGCCAACTTTCATGTAAAATTGTCAGCGATGCACGTTAATGTTTTAAAGTGAATGCTTTCAAGTTAGAGTCATACAGCACAGAAGAACACTATTCAACCCAAATGGTCCATGCCAATCAAGATTCAAGTTCATCTCAATTGCCCAACTTTGGCCCATATCTCCCAAAACCCTTTCTATCCTGTACCTTTCAAATGTCTTTAATGTGCCTGCCACAACCACTTCTTCTAGCAGCTTATTCCATATACTGACCATTTTCTGGATGAAAACGGTCCCCCTCAGGTTCCCATTAAATCTCACCTTAAACTTTTGCCTTCTAGCTCAAGAGTCCCCAGCTCCGGGAAAAAGACTGTGCATTCATCCATCTCTACCCCTCAATTTTATATACCTCTGCACAAACACCTCATTCCTCTACACTCAAATAAAAAATGTCCAACATCTACCACCCTGCCCCCATCGACTTCTTGATTAGTTCTTCAAAAAACTCAAATTTATGACACATGAAATTTGTCACAAAAAATTGTTCAAGAAAATTTGAGTGAGCTTCACATCATAGGAAAGATGCAGAAGCTTTACAGAGGGTGCAAAGGAGATTTACCAGGGTACCACCTGGATTTGAGAACATGTCTAATGACAAAAGGTGGAATTAGCTACAGCTCAAACAACAGAAATTTTGCAGATGATGGAAATTCAAGCAACACACATCAAAGTTGCTGGTGAACGCAGCAGGCCAGGCAGCATCTCTAGGAAGAGGTACAGTTGACGTTTCGGGCCGAGACCCTTCGTCAGGACTAACTGAAGGAAGAGTTAGTAAGAGATTTGAAAGTGGAAGGGGGAGGGGGAGATCCAAAATGATAGGAGAAGATGCATGTGGGGGGGGGAAAGGAGCCAAGAGCTGGACAGGTGATTGGCAAAGGGGATATGAGAGGATCATGGGACAGGAGGCCAGGGGAGAAAGACAAGGATGGGGGTGGGAACCCAGAGGATGGGCAAGGGGTATAGTCAGAGGGACAGAGGGAGAAAAAGGAGAGTGAGAGAAAGAATGTGTGTATAAAAATATATAACTGATGGGGTATGAGGGGGAGGTGGTCGACTGTACCTCTTCCTAGAGATGCTACCTGGCCAATTAGCTACAGCTTTTCTTTTTAAAGCAAAGGCAGATTAGACTTGAAAGGTGTGATGAAGAATATAAGTAGCACAGGTAGAGAGGAGAGCCAGCACCTTTCTCCTCAGGGCGGCAGGACGAGATGACATCCTTTTAAGGTGAGTGGTGGAATTTTTAAGCATGATGTCGGAGGTAGGTTTTTTTTTTATATACACACAATCTGGTAAGTGCTTCGAATGCACTCCCAAGGATGGTGGTAGAGGCCAATACGTTGTGAACATGTAAGACTCAGATAAGCATATGTATGAAAGAAAAATAGAGCATTATGGTCTATGTAGGAGGGACGAGTTAAATTCAGGTGGAGCAGGTTAAAAGATCAGTCTGCCATGCACAAAGCCATGTTGAAAATCCCGAATCAATTCCTATCTTTCCAGATGTTTGTACATCTTATCCTTCAGAATCCCCTCTCATAATTTACCTACCATATAACATTAACGGCGTAACATTAGCTACTCACCAGTCTTCCAACATTTCCAATCACGTCACCAAAAATAATACACATCTCAGTGAGGGGCTCCACAATTTCTTCTCTAGCTTACCACAGTGTTCTTGGATACAGCTGATTAGGCTTTAGAGATTTAACTACCTTCATACATTTCAAGACATCCAGTACCTCCTATGCTGTAAAGCAGGCTACCCCAGGGTCTGACAGCTTCATGTCTTTTTCCATGGTAAAAACAGCAGAAATACTCATTGAGGACGTTGCCCATTTCTTGAGGCTCTGCACAAAGACATCCACTTTGGTTTTGAGGCACACTATTATCTCTCAATTTACTTTTTCCCATTAGTATACTTATAAAAATCTCTTATGATTCTCCAAATCTTCTTTGCTAAGGTTATCTTTTTGCCTTTCTGATATTTTCCCGCTGCGTGTACCCCTGCATCCCATATACCCCTCCAGAGATTCACTGGATCCCAGCTACCTGTATCACAGTTACCATGCCTCCTTCTTGCCCAACAACTCAACATCCTTCATTATCCAGGGTTTCCTATGCCTACCAGCATTGCCCTTCATACTACCAGGAATATGCAAATCTTGAACTCTCAATAGCTTACTTTTAAAAGCCTCCATTTGCCAGACATCCCTTTGCCTGCCTGCAAACAAACTCCCTCAATCAACTTTTGCAATTCGCTGTCTAATCGACTTACAACTTAGAACTTTATCTTGTTGACCAGGTCTACCCCTTTCCATAACTAACTTAAAACTAACAGTACTATGGGTACTGCTTCGAGAGTATCCCAGCCCAACCGACACCTCAATCACTTTATTTCCTGCAGCCACAGAGTCACAGATGTACACTGGTGCCATCTTGAAAAACCTGCTCTGCCCAAGCTTTGCCTTCTCCCTGGGAAGACCATATACTGAATGAGAAAGCTTTCCTCAACACACTTAAATTCCATCCCATCTACAAGCCTTTAGCACTATGGCAGTCCCAGCCTATATTAGGAAAATTAAATCCATACTATGACAACCCTATTATTCTTGCAACTTTCTGCAATCCCCCTTTATGTTTGTTCTGCTAATTTCAGTTGATTATTAAGCTTTTTGCACAAGTCCAATAAGGTGATCATTTCAGGTCCATCCATAAGACCTCACTGGAAGTATATCTAGTGGTAGTAGTCACTGGAAGATCCCTTAGTAATTTCATATCTGACAATCGTGATGTTTTCCTTAATCAGAAATGCAACTCCCCCTCCTCACTATCATCCAGTTCTATGCCATCTCTAGTACTTGTACCCTGGAACATTTATTTGCCAGACCGGTCCTTCCCTTAGCCGTGCTTTGTTTTAGATTATAACGTTTGCAGAAGGGAATGCTATATTTCCTAAACATAGAAAATGCTGGTGCAATCCAGCAGACAAGGCAGCATCCATAGGAAGAAGCACAGTCGACTTTTCGGGCCAAGACCCTTCGTCAGGACTCTCTTTCAGTTTGTAGAAAGTAGTCTACAGACTGTCTTTCAGTCAGTGGAGGAAGGGAGGGGGAGGGAATTACTGGAAGTTGGAGAATTCTATGTTCATACCAAGTATATAAATTCCCTCCCCCTCCCTTCCCCTATCCCTATGTCACTCTGCCCCCTTCCCCAGCTGCCTACCACCTCCCTCTTGGTTCCGCCTCCTTCTACTACCCATTGTGTTTTCCCCTATTCTTTCTTCACCTTTCCTGCCTATCACCTCCCTGCTTCCCCTCCCCCACCCCTTTATCTTTCCCCTTACTGGTTTTTCACCTGGAACCTACCAGCCTTCTCCTTCCCACCCTCCCCCCACCTTCTTTATAGGGCCTCTGCCCCTTCCCCCTACAGTCCTGACGAAGGGTTCCGGCCCGAAACGTCAACCGATCTTTTCCACGGATGCTGCCCGACCTGCTGAGTTCCTGCAGCATGTTGTGAGTGTTGCAGAAAAATGTATTGCTACTTTATTATTTCTTGAAAAAATATTGAACTGTTCTATTTCAGAGTTGGTGATATTGTACTTGGTTCTGTCATCCAAGTATACAGTACATATACACAACAGACCTAAAGCAACCAAACGACGAACTCTGGGCAACTCTAATATTGGCCAATATTGTTGAGGCCCTCCATTGGTCAGGGTCAACCATGGATATTGCATGCTACCAGTCTACATGATTCGCAATCCAAAGAAGGACAATAACAGCAAGCTGTTGCCCAGGCAGCAGGCTCCACCTCTCCCCGCAGCTGATGAATCCAAAGGAAAAGCAGAGACTGATACAGTTTGGCACCAGCAGCATCACAGGAATTGTCAGTTAGCTTTGAACTCAACGTATGAATCCCTAAGGGACTCCAATTCCAAATTTTTCCCCTCAGGATTTACTCCTGAAGCCTTCCCCATGAATGGGGAAGGCAGCAGAGGATTGAGATCAGTTTTCCTCCTCCTAGTTAAGCTGCCAACTAAGGCTGACCGAGCCCTATTTGCCCAAAATGACCAGTTTTAAGGTGCCAGTAACCCACCTTTGTCCCTTCCCCTGTCAGTAGAAATGCTTCCAACAGCTTTAGTAGCTAAACAACACGTGAAGGCCAGGAGCTAGACTTGGTGTCAGAGGCTATTTGAGATACACACCACTGGGAGCATTTAATAGATAGTAGAAGTTTATCCCTACTACCTCCCCTGGCTAGGACAACCTTAAGGAAAAAACTATATTAGTTCCAATAAATGACTTTTCAGTAGTCGCAGAAGTCATATGAAACAATAAGCTCTTCTTCATCAATTTCTCAGCTACATAGACAGTAGAGTAAGAGAAAGTAGTGAAGTAAGAATTAAAGTAATTGACGGTGTGATAGGAGTGAGTAGATTCAATTGAATTGAATTAACTTTAATTCTTACATCCTTCACATACATGAGTAAAAATCTTTATGTTCAGTCTCTGTCTGAATGTGCAATGTGCAATTTATAGTAATTGTAATAAATAGTATGTACAGCAAGATATACAACAGAACAGTCAAGATAGCTTAGAAATACAATTGTGTCAGCATAAATTAATAACTTCTTCTCTGTAGGCTGCCTCGTTATTATTTGAGATAAGGCCAATCAGTGTATCATCTGCAAATTTAATTAGCAGATTGAAGCTGTGGGTGGCGACGCAGTCATGGGAAGACAGAGATTAAAGGAAGGGGCTTAGGACACAGCCCTGGGGGGCTCTTGTGTTGAGGGTCAGAGGGGCAGAGTGGTGGGAAAAGAGGAGAGATGCAGAGCTGGGATGAGAGGGGGCAATTCAGTTTATGTCTGGGGTTGAATGAGAACGCTTATAATATAAAGTGGGTTTGAGAACAGTAAAGGAAGGGGAAAATATACAATCTGTAACCATTGAAACTTAATAATCATCCTCCTGGAGAAAGAGGGACACACTGCACTGTTCAATATTCAGACAAGTCAGATGAGCCATTTAGCTAACACCAAATTTTAACCCTCTGTTTTAATTCAATTTCTGCATTTTCTCCAATCTGTGTGACAGAATTTAACCAAAATATATCAAATAAGCATCATTCACTGTTTGGTATTATTAAGCTATCCAGGTCTTCCATATACTGGTACATCAAGTACCACAACGTTTCAGCCAGAGTTTTCTACTCAAGTCTGAAAATGACTCAAACAAAAATTTGGACACCTCAGTGTTGACTGTAATAATAACACCACCTTATTTATTCAGCACTTTTCATACAAACTATGTTGTTCAAATTGCTTTACAATGGGATAAAGTGCAAATATGAAAATGAAAGGCAAAAAGTTATTTAAAAGCAAGGTTAAACACATGGGATTTGAGCTGTCATTTAAAAGTGTCATCTGATTACTAATGAAAGGTCTTGGTCTGAAACATTGACTGTATTCATTTTCATAGATGCTTCCTGACTTGCTGAGTTCCTCCAGCAAATTAAGTGTAGCACATCTTAAAAGTGCAGAATTAGGCCATTCAGCCCATCAAGTCTGTTCTGCCACTACTGATTGCCTTGATGTGCAGGAGAGTGATAGAATCCTATCACATTCATAGAAATTTTCAAGTAGCAGCAACACTTGTACATGAAGAGAATTAAATTGCAATGTAAAGATGTAAAATGAGAAAAGGCTTGGGTGTGGGATTAAACTGGACAATTCTTTCAAAGAGTTGGAATTGGGCTGATGATCCAACTGATTCTTCCCCACCTCCCCCGCCCCCCCCCACACCTTCTTTAAGGTTTCACACTTCAGTCTGTGTTTGATAATTCATGAAACTCATGAAAGGAGACCAGAGAAGTTCCACCAATAACTTTTCCATTTCTCTCTCCTCAGAGCTCCCAAGAATGCCTGCAATGATCATGTCATCTGCAGATATGAAGTAGGTGTTCAAACACTAATATCTCCACTCATGGTCTACAAATTATACACAATTCTATCATTTGGCCCATAGATTTTGTTACAATGGTATTCTAAATGTCCTTCTTCATGTTACGAGAGCACCCACTCCTACCATCCCCTCAGGCAGCATGTTCCAGATTGCACTCATCCTCTGGTTAAAAATATTCTTCCCGTGTTTCCATACAAGATAGAAAAAGGCACTCAGTTCATGACTCTATGTTGGTTTTGAAAGCATTCCCACTCCCCCATAAATGTTTCTGTGTTCTATTCTCCCCAAATTCCAAATGTCCAGACCAGATCCTATCACTTTCCTGCACACTAATGCAATTTGTAGTGACAGAGCAAACTCAAAAGGCCAAATTCTGCTCCTTTGCCTTATGGTCTTAAGAAACTATCAGTCATGCATCTTTGGATTGTGGGTGGAAATTGGAGCAAACCCATCTGGTCAGAGACAGTTACAAACTTCACACAGAGAATATCAGAATGGGATCTGGGGTATAAAGGAGCAGCTCCATTAGCCATACCACTGTGATACCCATAATTTTTATTAAACTCCACTCTAAAATTCCAACCCTTTATCTTAACCCTGTGCCGTCTTGGCTATAGATACACCTGGTAGGGGGAAGATTCCTCCTGATTTATATTCTGAATCATTTTTTATAAAAAAAATAGGCCCTCCTTAGCCTTCTCCATTCCAAAGAACAAATCAAACCTCTTCAACCTCTCCTCATTGCTGAAACACTCCATTCCAGACAACATCCCCATCAATCTCCTCTGCATCCTCTCCATGAAAATCATTATTGTAATGATATGGTGACATAACTGCAGAAGGCATATGCTCGAATCAATGTTTGACGTAGTTACATTACAACATTTGGCCCTTATGTTCTGTGCCTCAGATATAAAGACAAATGCACTGCATTGCCTTCTGAAATATCTTAATTACTTGTGCTGCTGCCTTCAGGGGTTCTTGAACTTGTACCTGGTCTCTCTGCTCCTCAGTATTTCTAAGGATCCTACTTACTGTATGCATCTTTCAAGTCCTCCTAAAATGCAACACCTCACCTTTTTGAAAATTAATTCCATCTTCCATTTCTCTGTTCATTTACCAGATGTCCAATGGCCAAAGACTACCTTCCACACCATCAATAACGGCGATTTTTTTCATCCAACTTACTGATATTTCCTGGATCCCCTGGATCTCACCTTTGAACTAGCCTCCCTGCCATAGGCCTTATTGAAGTTCATGTAAACTACCCTGACTGACAAACCTCCTCAAAAATCAGTTTTAGAACATCACAATAAAGACACATGTATATCCCTGATCAATTGCTACCTTTGTAAGTACTGATTAATTTCATCCCTCAGAAATATTTTCTAAATTTCCTGGCACTGGTATTAGACTCACTGGATATCATCACGTCCGACTTGTTCCTCTTAAGTACCACCTTCAATGTACCGCATTCACCTGGTATCTCTTCTGTGATTGGAGAAAATTTGAATATTTCTGCCAGAGCCTTCAAAATCCCCTCCATTGTCTCCTAGGGGATCTGCTTCTTAATCAACTCCTCATGGTGCTTGGACATGATAGTTCTTGCAAGTTTGGAATTTCTAGCAGTGGTGTCGCCCATGCTATCAGCCATAGGAATTCAATTCAGCTATCCAGACAGCAGTCTAGGTACCACTTCAGACAGATGCAAAACATGCACTCAATGAACTATACTCGTGTGGTCAACAGCCTCGAAACAGGATACCCAAGACCCTTATCCATCTTTGTCAGTGACTTCAACCAGGCCAACTTCAAGAGTGCATTAACAAAGCACTACTAGTATGTCTCCTGTCCCACCAGGGGCTCAAACACCCTTGACCATTGCAACCCAACCAAAGACGATGACAGAGACACATTCTACTGTCCCCCGCTCCCCTTCCACACTTTGGTAAATCAGACCACTAGGCTGTGTTCCTTCTCCCTGTGTACAAACAGAAGCTGAAATATAGGAATCCAGTACAGAAACTCATTCAGTGCTTCTCTGAGGAAAGAGATGAGCTTCTACATCACTGCTTTGAGTTGACAGATTAGTCTACATTCAAAGACATTGCTGCCACCTAACATAAGTATGTTATCATCATCACAGACTTTATCAGCAAACATACTGAGGACTGTGTATCAAAGAGGATAATCCAGGTGTTCCTAAACCAGACACCATCGATGAACTGTGAGATCCATTCCCTAATGAAGTCTATGACTGCAACATTCAAACCAGGTGACACTGACCTTTACAAGAAACCATGACACAACCTTCATAAAGCTATCAGAGATGTCAAGAGAGAATACAACTCCAAAGTCAAGTCCCAAACCAGCCATCAGTCGCAGCAGGGTTTACATGAGCTAAAGGCTACAAAATGAGATTGGCAGCTTTCCTCATTCTATGCACATTTTGAACCGAATGTCACCACCCATCCCAAAAGCCTACGATGCCACTGAACACACAGTCACCATTGCAGACGCAAGATCAGTCTTCCAGAGAGTGAACCTAAAGAAAGCACTTGACCAAGATGGTGTCCCTGGCCACGTTCTTAGATGCTGTGCAGATCAGCTGTCAGAGTATTTGCAGACATTTTTAATCTCTGCCTGTTCCCACCTACTTTACTAAGATCACTATCGTCCCAGGACCTAAGAAGAACAAGGTAATATAGTTTAATGACTTCCACCCAGTGACTCTAACTTCCATCATCACAGTGCTTTGATAGGTTGCTCAAGGCACACATCAGCTTTACAGAGGACCTCAACCCACTGTAATTCATAAATTCAACAGTCTACAACAGACAACATCTCCCTGGAACTACAGTCATCTCTGGAGCATCTGGACAGTAAAGATGACTATTGTTTATTGATAAAGCTCTGCCTTCAATACTATAATTCCAAGCAAGTTTATCACCAAACTCCTAGACCTGGGACTCAACATTTCCCATTGCAACTGGATCCTTGATTTCCTGACCAACAGATCACAATCAGTAAGAATGGACAGCAACACCTCCATCATGATTATTCTCAGACTGGTGCTCCACAACGTTATATCCTCAGTCCCCAATTGCACTCCCTGTATACTCATGACTGCATAGACATATTCTGCTGTAATCTGATTTGCAAGTTTGCAAATGATTCTACCATGGTGCGTCATATCTCATATAATGATGAATTGGGGTTCAAGGAGGATACCTGATGGCATGGTGTCATGATAACAACTTATCTGTCAGTGTCGGCACAACAAAAGAGCTGGTCATTGACTTTAGGAAAGGGGTGATAAGTGCTCCTGTTTACATTAATAGTGATAAAGTTAAGAGGGTCGAGAGCACTTACGAGTTAACATCACCAATAACCTGTCCTGGTCCAACCACGTATACCCCTTGGTCAATAAAGTTCACCATTATCTCTGCTTCCTCAAGGGCTAAAGAAATTTGTCATATCCCCATAAGTTCTTACCAATCTTTATCAATGCACTAAAGAAAGCTTCCTATCTGGATGCATAATGACTAGGTATGACAACTGCCTGCCAGTGTCTGCAAGAAACTACAGAGAATTGTGGACACAGCTCAATACATCATGGGAACCAGCCTCAGCTCCATGGTCTAACTGTATCTTGGTACGATTGCCAATAATAATAATAATAATAAAAAAAACAACTATGCCTTCTTTCATCAAGGTCCATATCTGGAATCTCCTCTTCCTCTGCAAATACACTCCTCCCCCAAACTTGCCTCTAAACAAGGTTTTAGACTGCCCCTTTTGGTTTTCTTCCTCTGCGTTGGTGCCAGTATTTTTCCTCAATTATCTTGATGAATTTCTATCCATGAATAGTAATTATAAAGTCAAATAGGTTGCACTAACAGTTTTGGTACACAAGGTAATCCAGAAGCCCTACACCAGAAGTGCTTATCATATTGTGATTATTTAAAAAGCAAGTAATCTATCTAATTCACAGTAGGGGTTTTCAAACAAAATTTTCAATCACTTTTGTAACTTTGGTTTCATTACTTTGTTACTATGGATGTACCCGTTTATGTAAGATGTTCTTTTTCTTAATGGCACTTTTGCATAATAATAGGGAGGGGATATACACAATCTTGTCAGTTCAAAACAAAACTGTTTTTAAAGAACTCCATCTCTCAAAAATGAAAATGGAATCTGAATGAAAATTCACAAGCAACCTGGGAGATACACAAGACACAAAGGGATTCATATGACTACCAGTTCTCAACTGTCTATGAACAGACCAAACATTTCATTCAGTCATGAAGTGTCATATTATGATTTTAAGCATTGGTAATCAGTTTATCTAAAATAAGAAATACTAAAATGAGAACTGCAAAATGTTCACAATCAAACTGTTGTATAACAATACAATGCACAAGATACTGGAGGAACTCAACAGGTTAAGCGTCATAACTAGCTAAATCTCTTCCACCTCTATGAAAAGTGCACAGCTGATGTCCACAAATGACTAGTCCAGATGAGGTCCAATAACATTTTCCTCCAGAAATACTGCCTGATCTGCTGCGTTTCTGCAGCATCTTGTACGTTGCTTCAAATTCCAACATCTGCAGTCTCTTGGGTCTCCTGTTGTATAACAATGTCTTTCTTTAGTATGGCACCTCACAAAACTCCAGTAGTTAATTCAAATCAAAAAATATTGAACGGACCCAATTCATTTGAAGGGTGGTCCAACCATAACATCCTTCAATGAGAGAAACTTGCTCTAAACTTTGGGCTAAAATATTTAAAGTGTCCAAATCCAAATAAAGTGATAAGATTCAAATGGAAGTCCTTTGATGTGTTTTACACTTACTTTTATGAGTTTCCACTCGCCGTAACCCCTCGCACTGACGCGCAAACCTCAAATGCACAGTTGACACTTGTGATACCCGGACGGGTAGGTTGTAGAGATCTTTTTAAAACATTTTTGCATTTTGAAGTGCAGTAAACGCACAATCCACGACTCAGCCTTTGTGTCCTTTTGGTAGCCAACACGAGTTGTTTGCGTTTCCTTCTGAAACCTCCCTCCCACTGCCGCTGTCAGGCGAGCAGCAGCTGCCAGTAAACATCGGCTGCAACTCTCCCGAGAGCTTCTGACACCCACCTCCTGAATGACAAAGCAGCCGGGCCCGAAGACAAGTGTCGTGCAGGGCACACACTGATACTACCTGGCGTTTCCAACCGTCCGGGGCTACACTGCGCCCTGTAACCCGGCCAGGCACCCATTAATGCACGCTGACACCGAATTTTACTTACTGTTTTGCGTGTAAATCTCGCACCAGTGCTTCCCTGGGATAGAGAACTCCTTTCAAAAACCGGTTTTAACTGAGAGGAGGCGGGGCCTTTTATTGAATTGCTCGGACTTGTGTACAATTTACTGCGTTGACGGGTTGGAAAAAGTCGACATATATTCAAACGATGTTTCCACTTCTTCAGAGTGGCTTTAATAGTTTGATGAGGCTGTCTCGGGACGTTAGTAAGCCTGTGCTGTAGTGAAGTGTGTGTATGTGTTGGGATAGCGCCCCTCTCGCTGGGTTTGCCCAAGGCGAGCACTGGAAGCAGCGGGCGCCCACCGAATGCCGCTCGCCCGCGCCGTTTCCCTGGCAATTCCCATTGCAGCTCGCGGACCTCCCCACCCTCACGTGCAGCCACTCCGAATGTGAGCAACGTCACATGATGTATCCCCCAGTGCTGCAGGATGCTCGCAGCTTCACGATGATCTCCCCTCGCCTCTGGTATAATGAGCTGCGGGCAAGAAACGCCTTGTTCCTCACCCTTTGTTGCTTATGCGTGAACATCGCGAAAACAAAGGTTACATTTTGGAAGTACACACGCAGTATAAAATTGAAAGCCTCAGAACGATTTTTAAAAATGTACTGACCATCTCAGAAACTGCGATTAATCGCATCACTATTGCATTCGTCTATTAAATAATAAAAAATGCTCGAATATGGATACGCATCCACTATTATATCAAGACTCTATATTCGGATTTAAAGATTCTGATTACGAATAGGTTTTCCATTGCATAATAAAGCTCTGTTTAATTATTCACAGCGAGCCTCGCCCACACCACTATTTAAATTATCATCGTAATATTCCATAAGTAGTCATAAAAATCAATAAATTTTAAGTTAACCAAGACCAGCCCTGTTTAAATTCATTACAAACTGCATTGTTACCCTCCGGCATTGTTCTAGAAATTTAAGGAATTGAAGAAACAAAATTACGGCGCTGGCAAGTAAATCTGTATTACAATACAGCATTGGTGCATTAAAATATGTCCTGACGTTTCTTTCATTTTCTTTGAACGAAATTATGGGTTATAAGCTACATTGAGATGGAGATAGAATGGAAGATGTTTGTAATGAACGAAGAGTCAATCGATTAGTTCTTTTGCTAAAATGGAAACAAAAATTGCTTGGAACATTTAGCACGTCAAGCAGAATATATTGGGAGAAAAACGTAGTTGTTAGAAACGTTTCAGGCTGACCTTTTCTCAGAATGGAAAAACCAAGAACACAGACGGTTTTTAAGCAGCAGAGAACAAAGGAAATGTCTGTGATAGAGAAGAGCTCCACAGGTTGGCACTGGCTGAGAGTGGGTGAAGAGTGCTTTTCACTGCCAGTAAATCTGAATAGAGGAGCTGAAGGAGAACAAAAATCCCGCTAAAGCAGAACACCGTAGTTGGTCGAAACATGTAATAAAAGAGAATGCTGGGGAAGACCTTTAGCTCAGGCAACATCTGTGGAGAGGGAAACAAAAAATGAGTTCCTGAAACGTCGACCCTACTCTTTTTTATAGATGCTGCCTGGCCTGCTGAGTTCCTCCAGCATTTTGTGTGTGTTGCTTGGATTTCCAGCTCCTAGAAATTTTCTCTTATATGAGTTACTTCAGAACTGTCTAGAACCTGAAATATATAACAAAAAAAAACAAATGTTGGAAATAATAAAGGATAGATGGAGCAGGCCCAGATAGCATTCGTAGAGGGAGAAACAATACTAATACCAGCAGCCCTCAACCTCAAAGATCATTGAACTAAAAAGCCTGTTCCTATCCCACAGACGCAGGCCACCCAGCTATTTCATCAGGGCTGATCAATTCTGACAGACCAGGGAAAGGTGAATGATCTGAAATTGTCCAGTGATGGTGGTGGACAGAAGCAGAACTATATTTGAGCCTTTGATGGAACAGTGTAACAGGCCAAAGACAGAAGGGACATAATGTGGATGTGGATCAAAGTGACAGGCAACTGTATGTTCAGGGTCACCCAGGCAGACCGAATGATGGTAGTCCGTCATTGTTTTATCCAACATAAAGGAAACTACCTCACGAGACCCAAATACTATGCCCTGAATTGGATGGAGTTCAAGTGAGTTTCAATTTCACTCGGAAGGAGAATTTGGTTCCCAGGATAGTGCATCTCATGTGTTTTCATGACAAAGTGCCTTGAGAAGGGGAGTGGTGAAGCTGGAGATGAAAATATGAACCAGGCAGTAACAGAAAAAAAAACTCCTTTGGAGTGCAGAAAGAGAAGTTTGGGGGGAATGTGTAAGATGTTTTCATTTTTTAAAGTTGTAATGAAGTAGCAACACAAGGCTCAAGCATTCACAACCATCTTCAACGCTTTGTAAAGTCTCCACCTTCACAATGCCAGATTTAAGCCAATTTTATTTATTTTTATAACAAAAGCATTCACATGATAGGGTAAATCCCATGTTGGGGGTGTTGAAGAAGTTTAAGGTGATATGTTTAGAGGGGATACAAAGGGGATGTTTTTCCTCAGTAGGATACCTGGAACCTTGAATGCACTGTTTGAAGGGGTACTGGAGGCAAATATTGTCACAGTATTTAAAAAAGCACCTAGACGGGTATTTTAGTTGCCAAGGCTAAGACTACAGACCTAATGGGATTAATGTGCATAGGTACAAAGTACAGCATAGATATAGTAGGCTGAAGCAACCTTGTCTATGCTGCAGAACTCTATGACCCTCAATGGCAAGATTCTGGGCAACAAGGACCACGTCTCATACCTTGGGAGTCACATCCTGGCTAACTGCACATCAGTGCTGAAATTAATATTGTCTTCAATTGTCAGCATAGCTTTTGATTGATTGAGGATCTTTTGTTTGAAGATCATTACCTCAGGAGTGGTTTTCATTAATAAAGCCAACAAGGTCATAATATGAACACTGGTCTTCATGGGACTCCTATTCATCTCCATCTATGGTATATTACTAAGAAATTAAATAATGCAAACACCAAGAAAAGGAGTTTTATCAAAATCTTGGAATTAAAATATGTATGAATAAAGTTAGATATGCTTTCCTGCCATTGCTGTGGTAATTGTATTGTGACTTAATCTCACCAATACAGAATGAACATTGGGAAATCACGGACTGTGGTGTATTTTGCTTCACAGAACAATGACTCACCGCCCGCCATTCCAGATGCAGTACGGCTGCCTAAGGGCTTCATCATTCACCGCAAAGATAGGACAGCTGAGTCTTTTAAAGCTAGAAGAGGTGGAGTATACTTCATGATTAACTGATCATAGTGCACAGACGTGACAGTTCTGCTCACCCAACATCGGCAATCTAGCAGTCAAGTGTCACCCATTTTACCACCTGACTGTACTTCTACTCCCAGTGACTGAAGACGGCAGCACCAGTGGTGAGGACCAAGAAGGTATGGTCATGGGAGGTGGAGGAACTCTTAGAGGACTGCTTTGAGTCAGTGGGCTGTATAAAATTCAGGACTTCCATCTTCGAATCTGAATGACTACGCCACAGCTGTCACCAACTTCATCCACACCTATGTGGATGAATGTGTGCCTTCAAGATCATATTGGGCATACCCAAACCAAAAGCCTGAACCAGAAGATTCATGGTCTGGCTGAGGGATAGATCTGTGCTGTTCATGACCGGTGATCCAAAACAATACAAGAAGACCAGGTATGACCTACAGAAGGCTATTTTAAGAGCGAATAAACAATTGCGATTGAAGTTAGAGATGGAATTTGGATACGCACCAGCTCTGGCAGTGTCTGCAAGCCTACAAAGTGAAACCTAACATCGTGAATGGCTGCGATGGTTCACTCTCAGATGAGATCAACACCTTTAATGTAAGCTTTGAAAGGGAGAATAAATCTACACCTGTGCAAATGCCTGCAGCATCCAGTAACCCTACAATCTCTGTCTCGGAGGCTGACATCAAAATGTCTTTCATGAGGGTGAACCCTGGCAAGGCATCAGATCCTGATGGTGTACCTGATAGGGCACTGAAAATCTGTGCCAATCAACTGGCAGGAATGTTCAAGGACATCTTCAAGCTCCCACTGCTGCATTTCGAGTTTCCCACCTGCTTCAAAAGGGTGACAATCATATCAGTGCCCAAAAGAACACGGTGCGCTGCCAAGAAGACTTCAGGGTCCCAGGATTTTGTGGCTCTGGAGGCAGGCAGACTTGAAGTCAGTGTCGCTGCAGGAAATTGGTGTGTCGTGGGAGATGGAAATTGAAAGCAGCGAGCTGGCTACTGGCTGTGTGCCTAGAGACCTGAGTTCTTTGGGCACAGAGCTCGGAAGAAGCAATGCAACAGACTTTTAATATCGTAAATCAGCGAGTTGTTTGTTATGTCTCCCCTCTCGTTGTGAAACGGGGACATCTTTTTTTCCCCTTATTAGGGAGAGAGAGCCTGTGGTATGTTGAATTACCAGGTGAACGAGTAATCTTTGGGGTACTGCAAGTCTGTGTCTTTATTGATTCTTTGCTGTACGCCTGAGTGCTTAGTGGGGGGTGCCGATGCTTTTTAGCTGGTGGGGGGGGTGGGTATTGCCTTTGCTGCTGCTTGTGAGGGGGAGGGGGAAGCTGGGGGGGCTTTGGGGTTCTAACATTTAACTGTCATTCATTCTTTGGGGCATTCCTCTGTTTTCATGGATGTTTGCGAAGAAAAAGAATTTTGGGATGCATGTTGTATACATTTCTCTGATATTAAATGTACCTTTGAAACCTTTGAAGACTATTGCCAGTTGCATTCACATCTACTGTGATGAAGTGCTTTGAGAGGTTGGTCAAAGTTCAAAGTACATGCACTGCAGATGTCACCATATACAACCCTGAGATAAATTAACTTGCTGGTATACACTGCAAATCCAAGAAACACAATAGAATCAATGAAAAACCACACCCAACAGAACAGACAAACAACCAATGTGCAAAAGACAACAGACTATGCAAATTCAAAAGAAAAAAAAGCAATAAATATAGAGAACATGAGATGAAGAGTCCTTGAAAGTGAGTCCATAGGATGTGGGAATTGTTATGTTTTGTAAGATCAAAACATTGTTAATTCAAAGAAGACATTGGACTCCAGGAATGCGGGTGTGGCTTTGTCTTTAGTTAAAGCGAGGTGCGCAAATATCACATGGTATAGTGATGATGTATTCAATTAACATATTTATACATATAACCTGTAATTACTTATTTAAACAAACAAGAATACTTAATCAAACTATATATATACACACACACAAGATCACCCAAATACGAAGGCTGATTGATAAGTTCGTGACCCAAGGTAGAAGGAGTCAATTTTAGAAAACCCCGCACATTTATTTTTCAACATAGTCCCCTCCTACATTTACACACTTAGTCCAGCGGTCGTGGAACATACGGATCTTGGACCTCCAGAAAGTGTCCACAGCAGGGGTGATTGATAAGTCCGTGGTCTAAGGTAGAAGGAGATGAGTTATACAGCTCTTGTTACATGCACATGCAGTTCAACTCCTTGAGTGATGATGCGGAAAGTTTGAAGTTAATAACTCGTCAGGGGTGATTGATAAGTTTGTGGCCTAAGGTAGAAGGAGTTGAGTTATTAACTTCAAACTTTCTGCATAATCACTCAAAGAGTTGACCTGCATGTGCATATAACGAGAGCTGTATAACTCATCTCCTTCTACCTTAGGCCACGAACTTATCAATCGCCCATCTGTGGACATTTTCTGGAGGTCTAAGATCCGTATGCTCCACGACCGCTGGACTAAGTGTGTAAATGTAGGAGAGGACTATGTTGAAAAATAAATGTGCTAGGTTTTCTAAAATTGACTCCTTCTACCTTAGGCCATGAACTTATCAATCACCCCTCGTATTAATGAAATATTAAATACACAAAACTCCTCCCTGCTTAGCTATAAACTCCAACTCAATGGAAAATGCATCGCAACAATCTGCACAGTATGTTATCTGGTGCAACTACTATATACAGACATCCGAACCATAGTAAATTTAAAATTGTCCCATTCAGGCTTAAAGATTAAATTGTGGATTATTTCCTACCCTTGTGGGATAATGCCTTTCCTGACAAGGGGGAACACTCCGCTTGATCTGCGAGACTTGCAGCTGTGAAACAATTTCAGGTTCTCGGGCATCCTTCATGGTGGTTGTAGGAGTTGACTCTGAGACTGCAGGAAGTGGTTCTGACAGCTCTGGACATCTTTCGTCTTCTTTTCTCTCTCTGAATCTACTTTGATCCCTTTCTTTTTCTTTCTTAGTTCCTTCTCTCTTTCACACCTTTCTTTCTCATTCACATTCTCTCTCTCTCTCTCTCTCTCTCTCCATCTCTTCCCTTCTTTTTCTTCTTCTAGTTTATGCATCTTGCTCCCTTTACGATCTGATCTCTAGTGTTGGGTCCTGCATCCATAACATCATCTGATGAATCCTCTGTTTTTGTATTTTCATTGACTCCTTTCTGTTTGGCCTTCCACTCATCCAGCTGGGCTTTAGTATGTGCATCTACTTTAACAAGCAACATTTTGTCTGCCACTTTAAGTTCATGCAATAACCTTAATACATACCGTGTAGATTCTGGTTCTTTATACTTACAAAAGCCGAATGTTTGCAACTCTCCTGAAGCTCCTTGAACTCTCTTTGAGCTTAAAGCCAAGCCACATTTTGCAAGTAACTGCCTAATTAACATGTCAAAAGATTTCTCAGATATGTTGCCTATAAAACTGTTGTAGTCGGACCACTACTTTCATCATTTTCACTCTGAGCAGCATGATCCTTCCGCGGTTCAATATTGTTTTCCAACCAAAGACTCAGAGGTTGGCACCAACACCAGTTTGTCTTCTGTTGGGGAATGGTTCATGGTGTTTGGCATGGAGACTCTTGTGGTATCATCCAGTACATTTCTTAATTCACTTTCAATTGCCTTCATTGCAGGGGATGTTGCATGCAAGTTGTGGGTGGACACCAAATCAAGTTGTGACCTTTCAAATGGCAGCTGCTATTTAGAAAGCAAGCTTAGCAAAAATGAGAGAGAAGCGAATATCCATCACAGCCCTGTGGTGCACCTGTACTGATGGAGATTGTGGTGGAGATGTTTATGCCAATCCAAACTGATTCGGGTCTGCAAGTGAGGAAATCAAGGATCCAATTGCACAAGGAGGCATTGAGGCCAAGGTCTTGAAGCTTATTGACTAGTTTTGAGGTAAGGATTGTATTACATGCTGAGCTGTAGTCAATGAAGAACATCCTGATACATGCACATGAAATGGCATATGCTGTGGACCTATTGTAACAGTAGGCAAATTGGAGTGGATCCATGTTTCTCCCCAGGCAGGAGTTGATATATTTCATTACCAACCCTTCAAAGCACTTCATCACAATGGATGTAAGTTCTACTGGATGATAGTGAGGAGATGTTATTTCTGATGATTGGAGCTGATCTAAGTTTTTTCATGGTCAGAATCAACTCCTGCTTAAGCAAGGACCTGGACCTACTGCAATTTGCCTATTGCCATAATAGGTCTACAGTGGAATGCAATCTCCCTGGCCCTCCACTCAACTTTCCTTGACAATAGTAATACCTACATCTATCTGCAGTTTATTGATTATAGCTCAGTGTTCAACATCATCATACTCTCGGTGCTAATCACAGGCACCAAAACCTGGGCCTCTGTACCACCCTCTGCAAATGGATCATTGTGAGACCACTATCAGTGCAGATCAGAAATAACATCTCCTCACCGACAATCAATATCGTGTACCTCAAGGATCACTGCTTAGCCCACCGCTCTACCCTCTCTACTCCCATGACATTGTGGTGAGGCACATCTCAAACACCGTCTATAAATTTGCCAATGACACAACTAGAGTTGGCAGAATTTCAGATGGTGATGAGGAGGTATACAGGGGTGAGATAGTGAGATCAGCTGGTTGAATGGCATCACAACAACAACCTTGTACTCAATTTCAGAAAGACCAATGATTTGATTGTTGAATTCAGGTAGGGGAAGTAGAGGGAATACACATCAATCCTCACTGAGAGATCAGCAATGGAAAGGGTGGGCAGTTTTAAGTCCCTGAAGATCTCTGGGATCTATCCTGGGCCTAACATATTGATGCAATTACAAATAAGACACAATAGCAGCTGCATTTCATTAGGAGTTTGAGGAGCTTTCGTATGTCACCAAAGGCTCTCACAAGTTTCTACAGAAGTACCATGGAGAGCATTCTAACTGGTTACATCAATCTGCCATTGCACAGGGTCGGATAAAGATGCAGAGAGTTGCAAACTCAGTCAGTTCTATCATGGGCAATCACCTCTCCAGCATCAAGGACATCTTCAAAGGCACTGCCTCAAAATGGGGGCATCCATCATTCGGGACCCTATCACCCAGGACATACTCTCTCCTCATTGCTACCATCAAGGAGGAGGTACAGAAGCTTGAAGGCACATACTCAACATTTTAGGAACAGCTTCTTCCCCTCTGCCATCAGATTTCTGAATGGACAATGAACCCATATATACTACCTCTTTTCTTTGTTCTCTTCTTGCACTACTTATTTAATCTATTTTATTTATATATATATATACATACACACACACACACACATATGCATTGTGCATTGGTGGTTAGTGGTTAATGGCTGACTCCTGCACCTATTGTCTATTGTTACTTTTTTCGATTGGGTCCTTTCAGATTTCTTGCTTTGTGGCTAACTGTAAGCAGACAAATCTCAAGGTAGTATAATTTATACATTCATTGATAATAAATGTACTTTGAATCTTTGAATATATATGTGTATTTTTCTTATTCTAATTCATATTTTTTTAAAAAGTGTATCACAGCCACAAAACAACAATGACATATGCCAGTGATATTAAACCTGATTCTCATTGCAGTAGGGCAAGTCTGCCTAGCTGGAGCTGAAGGTTACAATCTGATAACTTCATTCATACTGTCAATAACAAAGTCTGAGAGCAATTGAGTGTCAGCTGTCACTGCACCCCATTGCTGGATCCATATGTTGCAAGGATTCACGAGTAATACTGCTTGTATTAAATGCCATGTCTGACTTGGTGTAGAATTTACAAACACCTTAATATTAATAGATATTTTAGGCCCGTATGCAAAGGAGTCACATTCTTTCTTTTAGTCAGTCCTTAGAGATTGAGCATGACTTGCCCCCATTACAATTCTTTGAGTTCCGATGTGGCTAAGGAAGCAAATGTGGAAACCACAAACTGTTTGATAAATGAGATGAGATACCAGATAGCCAGGTACTTTTTGCACTTCTTTTGCTGTTTACACTGGATTTATGTGTGTTCCTAACACATGGACATGAGGTTCTCAGTGCCATCCCAAATGCTCCTTTTCCATTTTGAGCATCATGGGACGGGATTTCCAGAAGCCAATGTGTATGTTGCAGTTTTCTCCAAGAAAGCTTTGAGTAAATTCTTGAATCTTTTCCTCTGGTAATCTCTTCCTGTGACAGAGCCTGGAACAGAATACCTGATTAGAACTCTGGTTTGTACATGTGAACAAAGTAGCCTACTGAATGGGGCAGATCATGCAATTGGTTCACTTATACTACTAACGTATTTAGAGGATTTTAAGGAAACAGAGTTGGCAGTAAATTTTCAGTGCCTACGGTGTACAGTCAGATCTCAGAAACATTACAGGAGAGCAGGGATCACTGCTACCTGGTGGATCGTGAGTTTAGTATCAGTTTCAAGGTCTTATCTTCAAACAGCTTTTTCTTCAATCATCCAAAGGCCATTCTGATACTTTGAAGGCAATAGTGGATTTTGCCAAAAATACATGTCCTTGCAGTGTAGTAGCTCCCAGGGTAAGAGAAGTGGTCAATGTTTTCCTGAATTTCTTTCATGAAACATTATTGTTAGCGTATGTTGATGTATAGCAGGAACAAGTTGATGGGGGAATCTTGGTCTATCTTCTATACTTAAGTGAACCGATGAAGTTCATGAAGACTTGACACATACATGTTCATATGCAAGTGTTGGTTACATACTGCTGCCTGAATACTGAAACAGTAGTGATACGAATTTCAAGAACATTGTCAGGTGAATGGCAATTCAGGTGTTGTTTGAAAATGGTTTTCACTGAGATTGGATCCACTTTGGATCTACTGGTTTATATTATGGCCTACTTACTATCATAATCTTTCCTAGCTACAGGAACTATAACAATAAGATTGAAAGAGTACGGTACAGAGAAAATTTAGAAAGATGTTGCCCAAACTTGAAGATCTGAGTTACAGGGAAAGCATGATTAGGTTAGGTTTTTATTTCCTGGAACCAGGGAGAATGAGGAGAGATTTGAGAGAGGTATACATAATTATGAGGGGTATATTTACGGTAAATGCAAGCAGGCTTTATACATTGAGGTTGGGCAAGACTAGAACTCAAGATCATAGGTTAAGGGTAAAATGAGGGAAACGTTTGAAGAATTTTCTTCAGAGTGTGGTGCAAATGTGGAAGGAGGTGGCAATGGAAGTCGTGGACGTGAGTTTGATTGCAATACTTAAGAGAAGTTTGGGTAAGTGTAAGGATGGGGGGAGTATGGAGGGCTATAGTACAGAAGCAGGTTGATGGCACTAGGAAGAATAACAGTTTGGCACAGCCTAAGGGGCTGGTGGGTCTGTTTTTGTGCTGTAGTGCTCTATGACTTTATGATTCTATGAAGCAAACATAAAACAGAGCCAAGTTTCTGTGGACAGTTAAATTTGAGGACAATGATCCATTGTCCCTCCTAGCAGATGGAGTCAAAGTTTTGAGTCAGATTTAAAAAAAAAATGTACAGTGTCGATTCTTTTCCACGCAATTTTGCTTCTAGAGAAACTAATCCACACTAGGATTCAGGAAGGAGTTGCGCATCCACTGGGAAGAAATAATTGAGGAAGAATCAAATCAGAATCAGGTTTATTATCACTGGCATGTGACGTGAAATTTGTTAACTTAGCAGCAGCAGGTCAATGCAATACATAATCTAGCAGAGAAAAAAATAAAGTAAATCAATTACGTATATTGAATAGATTTAAAAAAGTGGAAAAACAGAAATAATGTATATTAAAAAAATAGTGAGGTAGTGTCCAAAGATTCAATGTCCATTTAGGAATCGGATGGCAGAGGGGAAGAAGCTGTTCCTGAATCACTGAGTGTGTGCCTTCAGGCTTCTGTATCTCCTACCTGATGGTAACAGTGAGAAAAGGGCATGGCCTGGATGCTGGAGGTCCTTAATAATGAACGCTGCCTTTCTGCGACACCACTCCTTGAAGATGTCCTGGGTACTTTGTAGGCTAGTACCCAAGATGGAGCTGACTAGATTTACAACCTTCTGCAGCTTCTTTCAGTCCTGTGCCAGTAGTCCCTCCATACTAGACAGTGATGCAGTCTGTCAGAATGCTCTCCATGGTACATCTATAGAAGTTTTTGAGTGTATTTGTTGACATGCCAAATCTCTTCAAACTCCTAATAAATTATAGCCACTGTCTTGCTTTCCTTATAACTACATCGACACGTTGGGACCAGGTTAGATCCTCAGAGAACTTGACACCCAGGAACTTGAAGCTGTTCAATCTCTCCACTTCTGATCTCTCTATGAGGAATGGTGTGTGTTCCTTCATCTTACCCTTCCTGAAATCCACAATCAGTTCTTTCATCTTACTGACTTCAATTGCCAGGTTGTTGCTGCGGCACCACTCCAGTAGTTGGCATATCTCACTCCTGTACACCCTCTTGTCACCACCTGAGATTCTACCAACAATGGTTGTATCATCAGCAAATTTATAGATGTTATTTGAGCTACGCCTAGCCACACAGTCATGTGTATATAGATTGAAGAGCAGTGGGCTAAGCACACACCCCTGAGGTGCGCCCGTGTTGATCGTCAGCAAGGAGGATATGTTATCACCAATCTGCACAGATTGTGATCTTCCAGTTAGGAAGTCGAGGATCCAATTGCAGAGGGAGGTACAGAGGCCCAGGTTCTGCAACTTCTCAATCAGGATTGTGGTAATGATGGTATTAAATGCTGAGCTACAGTTGATGAACAGCATCCTGACGTAGGTGTTTGTGTTGTCCAGATGGTCTAAAGCCGTGCAGAGAGCCATTCCTCTTCCCAGATGAAGAGGTTTTTAGAACTTCCAAGGGCTTGTTTTTTATTTTGGATATAACCCTTTTGATTTTTTATCAGTCAGAACTGCTGGAGAATCCAATCTGAATAAAATGCTGTCGGATGGATATAAGGAGACGCAAGGTCAGAGCTGTGGTTCAGGTGGTCTTCAAAGCATTCCTTCCAAAAGGTATTGATTTCCTTTCTGTCTTCGATAAGTTCACCTTTATTTTTGGCTTTCAGTGGGGTGGTGTTTAGGCTGTAGTTGCCTCTGACACTACTGATGGACTCTCATACATAATAATAGTCAAAAGTTGTTGAACTCTCTGCATGCTTTTCACCTACCATATGTGACTAAGTCATGGATTTTCTGTTATAGCTGCCCTTGTGATGTAACCCTATAACCATGTAACAATTACAGCACGGAAACAGGCCATCGCGGCCCTTCTAGTCCGTGCCAAACTCTTACCCTCCCCTAGTCCCACCGACCTGTACTCAGTCCATACCCCTCCATTCCTTTCCTGTCCATATATCTATCCAATTTAACTTTAAATGACAACATCAAACCTGCCTCAACCACTTCTGCTGGAAGCTCGTTCCACACAGCTACCACTCTCTGAGTAAAGTTCCCCCTCATGTTACCCTTAAACTTTCGCCCTTTAACTCTCAACTCATGTCCTCTTGTTTGAATCTCCCCCACTCTCAATGGAAAAAGCCTAACCACGTCAACTCTATCTATCCCCCTCATAATTTTAAATACCTCTATCAAGTCCCCCCTCAACCTTCTACGCTCCAAAGAATAAAGTCCTAACTAGTTCAACCTTTCTCTCTAACTTAGGAGATGAAACCCAGGCAACATTCTGGTAAACACGAGGAAATCTGCAGAAGCTGGAATTTCAAGCAACACACATAAAAGCTGCCGGTGAACGCAGCAGGCCAGGCAGCATCTATTGGAAGAGGTACAGTCGACGTTTCGGGCCCAGACCCTTCATCAGGACTAACTGGAAGAAGAGCTAGTAAGAGACTTGAAAGTGGGAGGGGAAGGGGGAGATCAGAAATGATAGGAGAAGACAGGAGGGGGAGGGATGGAGCCAAGAGCTGGACAGTTGATTGGCAAAAGGGATATGAGAGGATCATGGGACAGGAGGCCTAGGGAGAAAGAAAAGGAGGGGGGGAAAAAGCCCAGAGGATGGGCAAAGGGTATAGTGAGAGGGACAGAGGGAGAAAAAAAAAGTGTATATAAATAAATAATGGATGGGGTACAAGGGGGAGGTGGGCATTAGAGGAAGTTAGAGAAGTCAATGTTCATGCCATCAGGTTGGAGGCTACCCAGATGGAATATAAGGTGTTGTTCCTCCAACCTGAGTGTGGCTTCATCTTTACAGTAGAGGAGGTCGTGGATAGACGTGTCAGAACATTCTAGTAAATCTCCTCTGTACTCTCTCAATTTTATTGACATCTTTCCTATAATTCAGTGCCAGCACTGTACACAGTACTCCAAATTTGGCCTTACCAATGCCTTATACAATTTCAACATTACATCCCAACTCCTATACTCAATGCTCTGATTAATAAAGGCCAGCATACCAAAAGCTTTCTTCACCACCCTATCCACATGAGATTCCACCTTCAGGGAACTATGCACCATTATTCCTAGATCCCTCTGTTCTACTGCATTCTTCAATGCCCTACCATTTACCATGTATGTCCTCCAATCTGACACACAGATATCTACCACTACTCTCTGGCGTCTCCCATCCAGCCACTGCTGAATCCATTTTACTACTTTGATATTAATACCTAACGGTTAAACCTTCCTAACTAACCTTCCGTGTGGAACCTTGTCAAAGGCCTTACTGAAGTCCATACAGACAACATCCACTGCTTTACCCTTGTCAACTTTCCTAGTAACTTCATCAAAAAATTCAATAAGATTTGTCAAACATGACCTTCCACGCAGAAATCCACGTTGACTGTTCCTAATCAGACCCTGTCTATCCAGATAATTATATATACCATCTCTAAGAATATTTTCCATCAATTTACCCACCACTGACGTCAAACTCACAGGCCGATAATTGCTAAGTTTACTCTTAGAACCCTTTTTAAACAATGGAACATCATGAGCAATACGCCAATGCTCCAGCACTATCCCGGTTTCTAATGACATTTGACGTATTTCTATCAGAGCCCCTGCTATTTCCACACTAACTTCCCTCAAGGTCCGAGGGAATATCCTGACCAGACCTGGAGACTTATCCACTTTTATATTCCTTAAAAGCGCCAGTACTTCCTCTTCTTTAATCATCATAGTTTCCATAACTACCCTTCTTGTTTCCCTTACCTTACACAATTCAATATCCTTCTCCTTAGTGAATACCGAAGAAAAGGAATTGTTCAAAATCTCCCCCATCTCTTTTGGCTCTGCACATAACAACTCTGCACATGTCTGTGAATCTCTTGTTTTTCCCATGAGTGATGCTGAAATTTCCATTCCAGGAGTCTTGTATTTGTAATTAGCTTTCAATCTCCTGGTCATTACTATCAATCCAATCCTATTTCTCTTTGGTAGATAAGCTATATGTGCCAATTATTCTGGGCTTCTGGACAGAATAATTGGTGGTTTTTGTCAGCTGAAGTTGTGTGTGAAGCAGTTCAAGAAGAGCTAACCTTATGAGGTTTTTGAGAGCTCCAATACTGATTTTCCTACAGCAACATTTCTGCTTTGTGGCCAGGTTGATTGAGATCAGAGTTGATTAGACCCAGTGTCACCAGTGCTAGCATAGCACAGGTGATGTAGAGAACTTTGCATTCTCTTCATTCAATGGTCAAATAACATGAGGTATTAGTTCGGTCTTACCATCTGGTGATGTGCGTATCCTCCAACAAAACTGAGATTTAACAACGCCAGGGCTGTGCTCAAGAGGACTCCAGTGGAGCTAATGTTTCCTATTCTTTCCTTGATGGAATCTACATCTTGCCAAAGAGCTGCATCTTTTCACAACCTGGCCTTGGATTCATCTAGGAGGATCACTTTATCTTCATCTGGGATATGGACCAGTCTTCCATGGTTGCAGTTGAACTCCTCGGCCTCATTGGAATAAATATGCTGACAACTGGACGAAACTGATTCCTGTCAGGTGGTAAAGGGGATGCCAACCCACTTTCAAAATTCAGTTTAATGTTTTGTTTCATGTGTTTAATTTGGTTGGCATGGTAGCATAGCAGCGAGTGTAATGCTTTACACCACCAGCAACTCAAGTTCGATTCTCATTGCTGTCTGTAAGTAGTTTGTATGTTTTCTTCATAACTGTGTGGGTTTCCTCCAAGTGCCCCAGTTTCCTCTCACACCTCAAAGATATACAGGTTGGTAGCTTAATTGGCCACATGGGTCTAATTGGGTGGAGAGGGCTCGTTAGGTTGGAAGGGCTTGTGACCATACGGTATCTCTAAATAAATACTTATTTTGTTCTAAATAATATTTTTTTACCATTGACTTTAATTTTAACTTTTTAAACATCTGTGAGGTATTTGAAAATGTAAAATTCTTGTGGGATTTGACGGGAGAAAAAACTCCACCCCAGCTTTGCCTTCAATTAAAGCCTTTTGAGAACCCCAACAGGAATGGGTTTCTATATTCACCACCTGAAATAGGTGCCTTTATCAAGGCAGTGGAAGCCAGTAGAATCACACCTCTATATCCGATCCAGAGGAAGCAAGTCAAGGCAGTGGTCAAGATCAAGAACAATTTGGTTATTACATTAAAATACTAAAGATGTTATGTTTTCCCATGTTCAAGCCTGTGATACAAGTACCATATATTGTTGGCGGCTTATCCTGCTTGCCAGCAAGTTTTTGGTGTTATTTCCATCGACAATGTGGGTTGTCATTTGGTAAACAGAGGTGTCGCATTAGGGTTATATAAGTGTACTTACTATATCAATCCTTGTTTCACAGCAAAGGGAAGAAAAGAGCAAGGAGCACAGGAGGTGAATCCGTTTGGGTTACCCAGGGAAATTAGCAGTAGCAGAACATTGCATTCACAATGGTCATAGGATTGACTTCGATGGCACAAAACTACTGTCCTGTGCCAATGGCTTTTGGGACTGCCTAGTAAAGGAAGCCATTGAAATAAAACTAGAGGAAAAGAATTTTAACAAAGACGAAGGTCTCACTCCAAGTAAGAACTGGAATTTGATTGCAAACAAGTTGGAAAGTGGAAACCTGATTGCATGAGGACTAACCAATCAGGAGGGACAGACTATGAGGGCATTAATACCACCAGAGTAGATATGGCTGGGCATCATCCCTGATGAAGATGGCAGAGTTTGTCATCGAAACAGCGGTTATAATTGGAAGCCTGAGAAGAGTTTATTTATCATATACGCTGGGAAAGCACTAGTTCCTTTTTTTAAACAATGCCAATTTGATGAGACCGGTCCACACATAGATCAAATTCTAACTCTGAAATAGTATTTTCACTGTAATTCTTTGTAATACACTGTAACTACAGCCTTTGTGCCTCACTATTCTCCAGGTGGGATAAAAGGGGAATCAATCACTCAAGGATTGAGGAGGGATAGATAAGATAGAGGCAGGAAAATTGTTTCCACTGGTAGGTGAGACTAGAACTAGGGGACATAGCCTCAAGATTTGGGGGAGTAGACTTAGGACGGAGATGAGGAGGAACTGTTTTTCCCACAGAGTGGTGAATCTGCGGAATTCACTGCCCAATGAAGCAGTGGTAGCTACCTCAGTAAATATACTAAAGACAAGGTTGGATAGATTTTTGCTAGTAGGGGAATTAAGGATTATGGGGAAAAGGCAGGTGGGTGGAGATGAGGCCATGGCCAGATCAGCCATGATCTTATCGAATGATAAGAGAATTTCTAGATCCAATGATTAATTGAAGGGGCTCATGGATGACTGCTTGTGATTTAGCCATCACCATTAATAGTACGATACTTCCTTGAATGAACAGCTTATTCATGACCATTAGCTCAATAAAAGTATTGCATCTATTCATCATTTAAATTATGTGTAATGCATTTAGGAATGAGTAGTGTTTAAGTGTTAATTGTCTTTTATGACACCAAAATCTGGGAATGTGATGGAATGAGAGAACTAGCTGATCTTATTTACAGGCCTCCTAGTAATCATTGACTCAGGAAGAAATCAAAGAGACAGCCTTCAATCAGCTAGGTAGAGTGAAAAACACAGATAGGGTGAAGAAGAAAATTAGAAAAGTCGAGATGTGATTGCCAGCCTTGTGCCAAAGGGAAAAAAATTCACACTTTTGGGAATATTGAAGCAATTTGTAAAATCAGCTTAGCTCCATCGGAACGAAAACTTCAGTGTAATTTCAGTGTAACTACAATGGTACTGAATTTGAACAAATATGGTAGATGACTTAAATATATGATATACAGAACAGCATTAATACAGTTGTCAGAGGATGTGAACAAGTTATTATGAAATATTAGGACAGCTCATAATTTGCAGTTGTACTTTACAGAACCTCAAGGAATATGACGATATCCTGACTGATGTTTCAACATTGTATTCAGTAACAGCTTCCAGCCACATTTCAAGAAAACTCAATCACAACCACAATTATGTAGTTGATTATATTACCAAAATAGAAGAATGAAACACGAGTTAGAAAGGAAGAAATGTAGGTCAACCCTACCTTCTAGCCTTTTTAGAAATTCTCTCTTTAATGAAGAAATATTCCATTCCAAAATACAGACACACAGTTAAATACTTGAACAATCTTGAAACATGGCAAGTCCCCAGCTTGTTCCAACACACTGTACGTATGGGTACAATACTTAACAATACAAAACATAAATCAGTAGTTTTATTACATTAACAGTGTTTACATTGAGCCTTTAGTGCTTTTAAAGTTACTGCTTCTCCTTTTGGAGACACTAAATATGTCAGTTGCTGTGGTTAATTTAAATATGATATAGTCAGATATTTTTGGTGAAAATTCAATGTCCACTATTTTGGACAGAAGAAAAATAGTTACTATTCACAGCTATTTTGTTAAATTTATCCATTCTGAATTCAGCAACAGAGACTTAAGTGTGTATGTGTATATGTAAATGCATATGATATACAAACACACACACATTTACATAGACACACACACATACAGTATGTCTACATTAATTAACCTATATAACTGGGAAAAAGACAAATTAATTGAAGATTAGTACTGTGCGACAAACAAAACTAGACAAGTTTTCACTTCATGCACTAACAGAGTACAATTTGTTTCACAGTGAAGGCCACAAACTTGTGCAGGTTAACTCTGAAACATGCCAAGCCTTTCTCCCTTATAACACTCTCAACCTTACCTGATAACTTCCAGCATTTGTGTTTTTTCTTTTTATCTCTATTCTACATCCATTTTCTTTGACTTAAATCAATAATTATAAACATATTTCAGTGTTTAATCTGATTATATCAATTAAATCACACAATCTTCTCATGTTATTTTACATGCTTTCAAGATAATATTTATGATTACTGTATAATAATCTTAGATTTCTTCAGCAATTCTTTAGCTTTCAATATACATATGTTGTGTCAGGTTTACAGATTATTCAGTGTGCAACTCCCATGTCATTATCAAATCATTTTACTTAACTACACTAAAACTAAAAAGTCATATATGATACACTTAAATGTGGCATCCATTCTAGAAAGCTCTTGTGATAGAATTAAGTACATCATAGAAAACAAAATTTATTAAAAACTTTATAGAGCAATTTGGCTTTAAGTACATTTAGTTCTGTAACAACTCACATGGAAGTGCTGTTTTGTAAAATTAACTTAAATTAAGTGGTACTTGAGAGGACAGTATCTGCAACCTTCAGCATATGTAACCCGTGGATTAATCAGAATAAAGCCACAAAGCTTCTTGAATGGTGTGTTCTCAAGCTGCTTGTTCTATAACATTCACAACTCTCTGCATTATTTGATAAAACTATTCTTTTCTTGCAATGTGTGCACTACACTGATGGCCAACTAAAATAATGCAACTCAAACATAAAAAATTACATTAGTAATGTGTTGTTCAAGTTTACAATCTTACAAATGATATAAAACAAACCAAAAAGTGTAATATAAATTAGCAATGGACATGCTTGTTTACAATATTGCTAAATTCATTGTTCAATCACAAAAAAAGTTAAATGACTTAACTTTAACTATGTTACTGGTTTTGTTTTTGGCACCTACGGTTCAAAGTACAAGAACAGAATTTGCTAAGAGTGTCCTTGACACAGTTCACAGTTCTTTTATTTTACAGATATCCATCTTATTAAAAATGCTGAGAATTAGTGGTTAATGGGTACATATAATTTTGAATAAATAATCATATTTAGTGCCTTAATATCTGATTTAAGTGCATTTCACCAAAATAGGTTTATCACAGTTGAAAAAATATGTAACTGTTTTGTCAAAGTACTGCACAGTTCAGCTAGAAACAAAACAAAGTGTGTTAATATTGTCAGTTTAGACAGAATATTTTGCTCACAAATGTAAATAATTATCTTTTCTTAATATTAACACTGTTTCCTCTTGGGGAAAAAAAAACACCATATATGCTCTCCTTGGTGATAACTGCAGTTGTATTGTCCTGAATTCTGTTCTCATTTGAGCCATATAAAGAAGATGCTGATAAACCCAGATTTTAGTAAAAGAATTGTTGGACAACACATTTAACTAGAAACTTTTAAAATTACTTTGCTACAGTATTCACACTAATTATAAAATTGTTTATTTTGTCATAAGACGTTTCATGTGCTCATTCCATTCCTGATTGAAACCAGAAGTTAGACCTTCTTCATCGTCCGTCCGTATGCAGCTTTCATCATCATCAGTTTTTACGTAGCTCTCGTCATCAGTTGGGCTGTAATTAGCCTAACAAGTGGATAAAATGACTGAATTATACATTGGGCAAAAATTATATTGAACACACAGGTCTCAGTAACCAACTGGAATATTTTTCATTGTAAAAATGAATAACAGACATTTGAAAGCTTTGCAAAAGCAACGACTGAAACATTAACTGGAAGGAAATGCAGTAAGTCGCTCAAAGGTCATTATGCTATCAAAAATTCAATATATTAGAAATAAAGCATTTGCATTCTTCCATTTGATAAATCAGGCTTTTTTGTAATACTGCAGAGAATATCTTATGTACATGTATAATGTAAACACAATTGCTATTTCCTAATGATGTCAATGATGTGTACTGAGCGTTGCATCAATTGGAACTGACAGTTTCCTGAATTTAAGTGTAGAGATCTTGCTAAATTTTTGAAATTTGACAGTGCTGTTAGTAGGCATATTAAACACATGCAAGCAAGAGTTCAATTTAGTCCCATTTCTGATTCCTCTACTCTCATCCCATATAATGCAGAGATATTTGGTGTTGCAATTATGTTGTTTTTTTTTTGATTTGGCTCCAATTGCTCATATTCCTTCAATAGAACCCCCACTTTGGTCCCACCAATGTTTGTTCCCATATGGATGATGACAACTGGATCATTCCCCTTTTAAGGTTCCATTTAAGGTTCCTTCCAGATCCAAACAGATGTCCTTAACCTTAATATAGGTTAGATAACATAGCCTTCAAGGCTCTTTCTCACTGTTTCATAGAACAGTACCTACCTTGCTAACAAACACAACATTGCTTTTCATTCCTCAGTTTGGTTTCCCCATAACCCAAAGCAGGAATCTGTTCACTCATACTCTTTACAGTCTTTACTCTTATCAGTACAGGGATAAGGAATTTCATTCCTACCGAACAAGTATAAGAACTAAGATTTCTCAACTTTAACTGTGTGAATCCTTAATTACCTAGAATAAAGCCATACTCATTAATCCTCTTGACTGATAATTATGTCATATTTAATCTAAAGGACATGACTGTAATTTGGAATAAAGTGTTCAAGTAAATTTACCCTTCCCTGATGCAATGCATTATCCCTAATTTTGGAATCTGGACCATTAACTGATGCTAACATGCGCTCATATTTTATTTTGTGCTTCAAGACTCCAATCACCCACGTGATGAATAGAATAGAAAATACAAGCCTTGCACTCAATTATCTTTGGGAAGGATGTATCTTTTTCCTGAGTCACAGGCAGCAAATCTGATCGGTGCCTTTTCTTGCACCATGCAAATCTACATAGAAAGCCAGTAGTTAATGTGGATGTAGCAATGATAGGCGAACATTACTTACACAGGATACAGAAGGTCTGTTCACCCCTGCAAACTGACCTGTAAATAGCAGATAAAATAAAGAGAAAGAAAGATAGCCACAAGAATAATTAATGTGACCACTTAAAATAATAAAGATGCTATCTGGAAATAAAATCCAAGTGTCAAATAAAATGTGCAGTGGAAAGCAAAAAAGAAAGTATCTTTCAGTGATCTTAATATTGCACTTATGGCAAGACAGTAGCAGAAGAAATTATTTAAAAAAGGAAAATGTAAGTCATCTATTTCAAATGCCTTTCCGCAGTGATAATGTGAATCCAGAATGAATGGCAGGATAAGATTTTACTTTAAGCTCAGTTTATTTCTCATTAAGACTTTTGACACCAAAGGTAAAACCAGCTTTGACTGAGCCAGCTTCTGAGAAGTGCATACTTGCTAAAACAGTCATCCTTCAGAACGTGTAAAGAACATCTTCAAGGCCCTTAAAGGCTGCAGGAACTCCAAAAGATTGTTGTAACTCCAGAAGACATTAATAACTCACAATATAATAAACAGAAAATGATGGGTCTTCAGAAGCAAGGGTTCAATTAAAAGTACTGAGGTCATACACCCTCCAGTGAATTAAAGGGGTTTCTCCCCATAAATGTAACAATCAGTGTGCTAATGGATAGTAACTGTGGAAAGACAAAAACAAGAGTTAATGTTTTGGGTTGAAGAATATTTCCGATGATGGTTTCACCTGAAATGTTAACTCAATTTCTCTTTCTACAGATCCTCCCTGACCTCCTGAGTGTTTCAAGCATAATGCACTTTCAGATTTTCAGCATCCTGCAGTTATTTTGAGATTTTCAGGGTATCAGTGGATCTATTATACAGAACATACTCTATGTGTGATGTGGGTATTCAGCAGTGTATAAATCAGCATTGTATAGATATGCAACCTTGGGGATTAGTAGCTAATATATGGGAATGGCTTTGGCAAAACTGCTCAAATAATAACTGCTACTTTAATCACAAATATTCTTTTACTTAATAACTACATGACATAGAGAGGCATATGGATGGAAGAAAAAGGGAGGGTTATGGGTTGTATAGGAGAGAAGAGTTGATGGGCTTATATAAGTCAGCATCACTTTCTGGTCTGAAGAATCCACACTATTCTGTACTGTTCTATGTTCTATAAACAATTCTGGCTTCAAGAAAAATATACTTGTTTTTATGGAATCCAGTTTGGCCAGGTTTCTGATATTGGAAGGACAGAATGTGATTCCCTCTTTGTAAGACATATGCCTTCCTAACTACTCAATGTCATTGTTTTAAAAATTATATACAGAGTCACCCTATCCGATGATGTTTAATTTTCAAAGTAATTTTGTGATTAATGGTGCTGGATACTTTCAATTTTCTGCTGCTTGGTCATCGTGGCCTCAGAAGACGCACTGTGAAAATCCTGTTGCACTTCCTTCAAAATTGTGTTATCATAATGATCACAACAGAGGAAATTGAGGGCCAAAGGTTTTGTTCTTTGTCAGAAAACCATTTTACACGGTGCCACAAATCACCCAAAATACAAACCAGGAGGAGAAGTTCTCACCTTCTATAAAGAAGCCAACTTTTGTGTTGTGGGTTGCACATATTGTCTTATCTCACCTGATAGTTCTCATCCTGCAGTTTTTGTTTCAGGTATTCTTCGAGTTTTAACTCGTGTTCAAGCTGACGGACAGATTCATTTTCATAGCTTTCATCATCTGTTCTAACATAAGAGTCACCATCTTCTGTAGCACTTACAAGGAAAGGAACCATAAATAGTTACCATATTTACCATTTGGAGTATGTGCGCTCTTTACAGTAGTGAATTGGATTCACATAATGGTTGATGGCCTCCCACACCCACTGTTTCCATACAATCAGATCCACACTGACATGGAGTGGATCTTCTTGCTGCAACTTTCTGAAGGAAGCCAGCTTCAATAAGTTTGATGAACCATTATGCAGTGCAGAGCCATCCAGTTGTAAACAGCAAACTTGGTATGAGCTAAACAAGTATGACCAATAGAAATGTGTTGACAGTCAATTAAGCCATGTCCTCAGGCTTAGCTAGCTGTCAAGTAAAAATAGTTTTCAAAATAAAGCACGTTCTTTTAAAGTGGGAGAATGAAATTAAAACATCAGAAATACCAGTAAATATTTAAAATAATTAACCTGTTAATGTTAATTTCATTACTTTCACATCAGCCAGAAATGATGACTGTTTATTCCTCTCCACAGTTGCTGCCAGACCTGTTGAATTCCTCCAGCATTTTGTGTATTTCTCTGGATTTCTAGCACCTGCAGACTCTCTGGTGTGTTTGGATAACTTGAAGCTTGTTTCTACCCATTTCGGCAGTTACAGCTCATCGAAATTACTGGAGATGCTGAACAACATGACTAACCTGCTACAGGTTGAACTGGCAGATTTCTCTAATTCAATGATCAGGAAATGTGGGAAGTTGATCTTCACTCATAAATAAGTTCTCCTACAGCAGTCATACAAGAGGGAAACAGACATTTTGGCCTCATCCTATCCACGGCAACCAGTCTATATTAATCCCATCTTCAGCAATTGACCCATAGCCTTCTGTGCCAAGTCAATTTAAGCACTTGTCTAGACTCATTTGTTTCCTCCACTCTCTCATGCAGTATGATTCAGGTACTCACAAGGACCTAGATGATAAAGGTTTATGGAGCAAGAACAGGTTGAAATAATGGATTTACCAGGATCTTGGGAAAGAGGAGGAAGAGGGGTATGTGGGTTTGAGGGTTTACAAGGCTGATGGCTGTGCAGAGAAGATCTTTGGTGGAGGAAATGATTTCAGGACTGTCAGGGAGGCAGTAGCCTGATGGTCAGTGATGAGATCATGGTTCAGTGAATGGCAAGAGGGCTGGACCACTTGATTAACTCGACAAACATTTGGGGGTAACTCGACAAATGTTTTGGTGTTTAGGCAGAAAACAGTTAGTTTGCACCTCTTAGGCCTTATAAAATTTCCATATTTACAATGTCATGAGGAATTGGCAGCATATTTCAAGAAAACTTGTTTACATATTTTCTTGAAGAATCAAAATGCTGGAGAAACTTAGTCAGACAGTGTCTGTGGAGGGAAATGGGAAGGTCAACATTTCAGGTCCAGATAAAGGGAAGATGGCCAATATATAGAGGTGAAGGGAAGGGGTAGAGTAAAAGTTGGCAATAGGTGGATCCAGTCGAGCAAGAGTGTTCAGCTATGGAAAAGGCGTGAAACTAAATAGTTTTTCAAGTAGAGACCCAGCATGGACATGATGGGGATGGGGATGTTGCTGCTGGTTGCTGGAAGTTTGGTAGCAACACCCTCGATTTTTTTTTACCTTGTTAAGGCTTCTTCGTAAATGCAAATTGTAGAATCTTCTATTTCTTGAAAATAAGGCTGGGCCATGAAATAATTAATTTTAGAGAAACAATTTAAAACTTCCCGGAGAAATGCATTTTCCTTTCAGTAAGATTGTTCAGATGGCTAATTATTTTACATTTTGGGAGAAAAGAGGCAGAATAAAAGGCAAGAAAATTTCGAGGATAAATGCAGTTTTTTGTTGAATATATGCATTGAGCATGATTTTTCAAAGTTATTATTCAACACAAGAAAACAAGGACAATTACTCATGCTTACATATCACTTCGAATTGTTCCTGTTGCAGCAGCACTGTTGATATAGCTGGGATTTCTGGCATTGATCTGAGCAAGAAAGGCCTTCTCAGAAGTTGGTGAAGGAACAATGTCATCTAAATGAGTACGACTAAAATCAGAGTCCACGTTGCTCTCTGTTTCACTGCCAGCCTCTGCTGAATTGAAAGCAAAACATTCATTAATAGTAACACAAACAGCTTAGACCTGCTGTGTTCAAAAATGTGAAGGTATGAGATGAGCTACACGTATAAAGCAAATGAAAAGTCACACCTCACATAACTTGGGAGAATGAAAGCTGCACCATTTGTTAATACAGGTATAAGTTTTGTATCATCACAATATATAAAGCAAAATTAATCTTGGTTGAAGGCTCAGTGCTACAACGTGAATCAACAATAAAACATTGACTTTCTTTCAAGTTTCACAAGCAACTGGCATTGCTGCAACCTACAAGCAAAAGTCTGATTCCTTATGAACTGCCTTTCTACTTTCATTTATAAATTGCTCAATGTGTCTTTGACTAAATTATGCAAAAGCAAAGTTATACTCAAAACCATGTATGACCGCCCCTTGTTTGTTTTCTCAGGACACAGGTTAAGCAACAGTAAAATGAGTTCCTTTCATGACTAGAAAACCACTCTGTACATCACTGGGGTTTAAATTCAAATTCCAGGTTATTGTCACATGCATGATATATGTGTATGTATACACACACACACACACACACACACACACACACACATACACACATGGCAATCAAAATCCTACTTGAAAAATAAATTAAACAAATTATATACAATTTTTACAAGAAAAACAATTTGAACAAAAAAAGTTAAAGTCTATTTTGTGCAAAGTTGACAAGTAGTCATTGTGTTGCTAAACTGTAGTGGTTAGGGTTTTGCTGGTGGTTTCAAGAATTGAATGGCTAGAGGGGTGTCACTGTTCTTAAACCTGGTGGTATGGGACTTCAGACTCCTGTACCTCCTGCCGAATGGAAATTCTGAAAACATGGCATAGCCCAGATGGTGGGAATTATTGTTGATAGGACTGGCCTTTCAAGAGGCAGTGCCTCCTATAGATACTACCAGTGGTGTGGAGGGATGCGCTCATGATATATTGCAGAGACTATATTCCCTACAGCTGCTTATATTCTTGTGCATTTGAATTGCCATACCAGACCATGGTGCAACCAGTCAAGATACTTCTGACAGATTTGTAGAAGTTCGTTAGAGTGCTTGAAAATAAGGCAAACCTCCTCAACCTCTTAAGAAAGTAGACACAGGCATGCTCTCTTTATGATCACATCAATGTGCTGGGCACAGGACAGGACATGCAATATGTTAGCACCCAGGAATTTAAAGTTTCCGATTCTCTTCACAATTAGACTGGCACATATTTTCCTTTTTCTCCTTCCTGAAGTCTCCAATCTGTTCTTTTGTTCTGATGGCCCTGACGAAGGGTCTTGTCCTGAAATGGCGACTGTTGGCTCTTTTCTATAGATGCTGCCTGGCCTGCTGAGTTCCTCCAGCATTTTGCGTGCTTTGGATTTCCAGCATCTGCAGATTTTCTTGGGTTTGTGCTCTTTTGTTTTGCTGACATTAAGTGAGAGGGCACCATACAACCAGGTGACTAACTCTGCTCACTGCAGTTAGCTGACTCATCGCCATCTGTGACTTGTCTAGCAACAGTAGTGTTTTCAGCGAATTTGAAGCTGTCATTGGGTCTGTGCTTAGTCACATAGTCACGTGAATATAAGTGGAGCTGGGGTCTAAGCACCCAACCTTGACATGCACCTGTGTTGATGGTCAGCGAGTAACTAAGGTCAGCCGATGAGGTAGTCGAGTAACTAGTTGCAGGGGGAGTTACAGAAGCCCAGGTTTTGAAGCCTGATGATGAGTTGGGATGTGATAATTGTGTTGAACATTGAGCTGTAGTCAATGAACAGCAGCCTGTCTTTGGAATTCCTATTGTCCAGATGGTTCAGAGCAGAATGAAGAGCCAGAGAAGTCACATTTGCTATTTAACCGTGGTGGCAATTGGTGAATTGGAGCAGATCTAGACAATTTCTGAAGTAAGAGTTGATTCACACTATAACCAACCTCTGAAGGTATTTCATTACAGTTGATGTAAATGCCACTGGACAGTAGTCACTGAAGCATGTCAGTACACTCTTCTTGAGCATCAGTACAATCGGTCCCTTTTTGAAGCAATATCAGATTGCAGAAGTGAAAGGTTGATGTCCTTAAATACTCCAGAGAGTTGGTCTGTACAGATCTTCATTACTTTGCCAAGTATACCAACTGGCCAGAGACTTTTTCGTGGATTCACCCTCTTGAAAGATGCTTGGATCTTGGCCTCAAGAGTCTGAAATTACAGGGCCATCATTATACTCTGTAAGAGTGTCCCTTGTTTGCTTTCCCAGAGAACAAGATAAGCAATAGTTAAATGGGTCCCTTCCACACCTACCAAATAACGAAAAGACCATAGACAGCAGACATGCAGAAGATACTTCCAAAAGTGAGAAAGTCGAGAATCAGCGAACAGTTTCAGAATAGAAGGACATCCTTTAGAACAGTGGAATTTCTTTAGCAAGAAGGTGGTAAATCTGTGGAATTCATTGCCAGAGATGGCTGAGGCCAAGTCATTGGGTACATTTAAAGTGGATGTTGATAGATTCTTCACTAGTAAGGACATCAAAGCTCACAGGAAGGAGGCAGGAGAATAGCGTTGAGAGGGAAAATAAATCAGCCATGATTGAATGTTGGAGCGGACTTGATGGGCTGAGTGGCATAATTTGAGAAGCAGATGAAGTACCCTTCCAAACTGTGAGATTTGGACACCACCGCTTCTCTCATAGTAGCAATTAATTCCCTCAAGATAGCAATTCATTTTGTAATCTTCTAGATCTGTAAAACTCAATGTTTTGCTTTGATCTACAAATCCATGGAGAATTTTCTACATGAATAACTCTTATTCATCATGCTCAGTACATGATTATCAGTTTTCACACTGTTTTGTTTACTCAAAGATGAGACGAAGCATTACAGGAACATTGAATTCTTATTTATAGCCACTAAAAACATGAAAAGTACTACTCGAGTTATTTTTAGATATAGCTCAAAGAAGCTACTCCATTCATGAAAGATGTAATTCATTATAAATGTGTTCGAAAATTGATTCAGTTTTACTTCTTTCCACTGTATTACCATTCAACTTGAATAAAGGACAAAGAAACAAACCTACTGAAATGTATGTATACCCAAATTAAATATACTTTTTGCTGTAAGGAATTTAAGCAACTCTACAGCACCTGAACACTGAACTTGCACCTAGTTCAGATATATATCATGATATTTTACATCAGTGCTACCAAGAGAATGCACTTGGACAAAAATTTTTCTGGATAATAAATATGTCAATAAATTAAATGTCTTGAGATTTTATTTTCTTCCAAAGAGGAAAAGAAAAACAGCAAATTTTCCCGCACATGCACTGACTAGCAAAAATAATAATTATTTAAAAGTTTATTCCCATTTCCAAAAAGGTTTCTAATGTACTGGTGCTCGAGAGTATAGTGATCTGCTTCAGTGGTACTTACATCAAATCATTACATATGGTGATACTGAATAATTCAAGCATTTGAGTTACTTTAGAAATCATACAGAGATATCAATTTATGAATACAATTAATCTTAATTATTCAAAATAACAAGTAAGCCGATGTGTCATTATCGTGTATCCCAGCTATTTTTCAGCTTTCATTTTTCTTACTTGATGCTCTTCCTACACTGCAAGTGTAGGAAATAGCGTTTGCTGTGTGAGTCCTGAAGCAGTTTACTGTTCTGCTTATGGACTCTGGCTGCTAGTCAAGGTTACAATGATTCATAAGGGCAGGCAAGGTAGTAGTGGATTTTAAACTGTTTCCTCTCAAGTATATAGTAATCCATATATTTTTAGTTACAAATGGTATCTTTCATTTGCATGCCCATTATTTGAAGATAATTTCTGTAAGAATCTTTACATCCTTGGGATGCTCTAACGTGAAGAAAATTACGTCCAAAAGTATAGCCACTACTAAATTGTCAACAGTGAATGCAAGACTCATACACGGCAATATAAGCTTGAATAAATATCCTTATTCTTAGTTTCAGCGATGATGCAGAATCTAAACAAGACATCAGTTGAAATATCTAGCAAATAGATGTGCAATAAGGGTTCCAGTATAATTTTCCATCCACTTTAATGAAAAGACAGAAATTGCAGTGCTTTATGTTGGGGGCAAGGACTCCTCCCTTGTAATTTTCCTGTAGCATTATACCTGCATGTTTCACATATCCTGGGTAAAAGAAAACAAGATGCTCTGTCTGTGCATTTTCAAGATGAGCCATAGAATTATTACAAAGGAAAGCATTCAGCTCACTGAGTCACTAGATAGAGGTTTCAAATAGACATTTTCCCTTACCTTCTTTCCCAGTACTTAAAAAAAAAACGTTCTACCAGTTTGGCTGAGAACTCAGCAAAAATCAGAAGTCAGAGGGCCTTGTATGTCTCAATGACTTAATAATTGATTAGTAAAAGCAAAGAGCTTCTTCTTCATACTCTCAGTAACTTGTTCCATTTTTGTTCCCTCTTCGGGGCATTGAATCTTTCTCTGATTATGGTTCACGGGCATTTGTTTTGCTCTCAATAGTTGTTATTTACTTTTAGATTTGAAAATAAATAGCTTCTGAGAAAGGAGAGATCTTAGAATCTTGAAGCACTGGTACCAGTGCTTGAACAGGAAAGATGCAGACGTTCCAATTAGAAGCATACTTACGTAGGTCACTTGTACCCTTGAGCTTGCTTTGTCATCTATTAAGATCATAGCTGGCCAGATAATAAGCTCAAATCCACATTTGTACATACCCCCTTTCACCTTGTTACTTTGCAAGAACCTGTCTATTTCTGCTTTAAAAATATTTGAGGCGGCTGAAGAATATTGTTCCAAAGACATATGATCTTCTGAAAGGAAAAGGTTTTTGTTGCAGCTCTTTTCAAACTCTAGATTCTCCCACAAAAGAAACTTTGTCACTATATCCAGCCTACAGAATTTCCAATCAAGTCCCCTTTCAGTTTTCTAAGTGTAAGGGGCTTCTTCTTTTATGTTACTGTGTAGGCTAATTAAAATGGCTTCTTTGTTATGTTAAATGCTGAGAAAGTTCTCTCGTTAGCAGCTTGTCTGGGTTATATTATTGATAATACAGCAAACGAACCAATTGGGATAGATAGACAATAGACAATAGGTGCAGAAGTAGACCATTCAGCCCTTCGAGCCTGCACCGCCATTCTGAGATCATGGCTGATCATCCACTATCAATACCCGGTTCCTACCTTGTCCCCATAACCCTTGATTCCCCTATCCACAAGATACCTATCTAGCTCCTTCTTGAAAGCATCCAGAGAATTGGCCTCCACTGCCTTCTCAGGCAGCGCGTTCCACACTTCCACACCTCTCTGGGATGTTATTCTTTCTAGTGTGTCTGTAAGTAATGATGATGATGACGATGACATTGATGATGATGAGGCGGCAGAGGAGGCGGAGGGAGAATGAATGAACCAGGCACTGTGAGCCGGCTAACGGGGTCGAACCCGGAGCAGGAGTCCGAGGTCCTGGGTTTTCGGCGAGGAGAGGAGACAGAGACAGACTCATGTGGAGCGTCTGGTTGACCACCGTAGTTGGTCCCAGGCGGCAGGTTGAGGTGGTCAGAGGGGATTGAACGGTGAAGGGAGGATCGTTACTAGAGCTCCAACGGTTTGTGCATGAAGAGATTGAACTTTGATAAGTGTGGCGCCTTTTATTTTCCTTTTATATTTTCTCTATTAATTATATAGTTCCAGTAATATCTATAAATTCAAATTCATTTAATTGTGTATAGTGTATTGTCTGTTATTTGGCGGGTGGGGTACATCACACAGCATCCACACAAACTTAATTACCCAGTTTAGCGGGGCCGCGGGCTATTTCCCTAGATGACAGCAAGTTGAGCGACCCTGAGGCTGGCCAGGGGGGCTACATAAGCTTCAGTGAATACAAGCTTCACCTGTACCTTTTCTCCATAGTCATTCATTCTAGGTTTCAGTGTAGTAAACCTTCTCTGAACTGCTTGCAAATGCATTTACAGCCTTAAATAAATTGAACAAAACTGTGCAGTTGACTCCAGACGTGATCTCACCAGTTCCCTGCACAGCTGAAGATAACCTCTTACTTTGTATTCAATTCCCTTAGTAATCAGTTCTGTAAGCTTTACTGATTACATGCTATATCTACATTTCCAAATAATGTGCAAGGAGAATCAGATCCGAGTGTCTTGACGGTCTACATTCTCTCCACGTTCAGATAATCATTCCATATTTTTCCTGCCAAACTGGACCATTTCACATTTCCCACATCATACTTCATTTGTCAGATCTTCATCCATCTACTTAACTCATAACAACCTGCAGGAGGAACTCAGCAGATACATTAGCAGAAACTGTCAACATTTCTGATTGAAATCCTGCATCAGGACTGAGATTGGAGACAAAAGATAGCCTGTATAAAGAGGAGCGGGGAATTGGTGAAAAGGGAGCCAAAGGTGATTGGTGGACTGAGGAGGGGTGAAGGATGGCAGGCAGATTAAGATAGGAGTGGGGAGGGGGAGACAAAAGTGGATGGAACAAGAGAGGGTGTGATAGAGATAGAGAGAAAGGGGGAGAGGGAAAAGGGGGAGAGAAGGTGAAGGAGACAAAAGGGGATGGGGAAGAGAAATGGAGAAATGGGAAAGGAGAGGAAGGGGGGAGAGCACTGGAGGGAAAGACCATGAAAGGGAAAGGAGGAAGGAAGAGAGGAAGACTATTTTCTGTTGTATAACTATGATTCTTTGAAACATAACGAAGACCTATTTATATTCCTGTCAGTCAGCCTGCCTACCACCCAAGTCAATATGTTTACGACCTACACTGTGATCTTTTATTTTGCACAATAACATTTACTGCAGCATTATCAAACACCTTTAGGAAGTGTTATTCATGCACTGGGGTCTCTTTATTCAGAGCATATGTTTCTCAAACATATTTCCTCGGAAACATCTCCCACCCTTTTCTGAACAAAATAATTGTTTTCTCTGTTTCCCAGTTGAATGGAGTCTTCACAGATTCTTTGGAGTTTTGTAAAATGAAAGCCAAAGCTAGTCCCTTTTTCAAACCTAGGCATCAGAGCCCAGGGACTTGTCCTACCACTTCATAATTATAATTTCCACGAATTCTTCCCTCTCTTTCAATTTCTTGAATTCTCTATACTGACAACTGTGTTAAAGAGGATCAACATAAATAAAAGGCTTAGAAAAAATGGACAGCCAGCGCCTTTTTCCCAGATTGGAAATGGCTAATACAAGAGGGCATAATTTTCAGGTGGTTGGAGGAGCATATGGGGAGGGGGTATGTCAGAGGCAAGATCTCCACACAAAGTACAATTCTTCCACTCTGCCATCAGATTTCTGAACAGTCCATGAACACTTCCGCGTTATTCCTTCCTCTTGAACTATTTATTTTTGTAACTTATAGATGTTAAGTCTAGACTGTACTGTTACTGCAAAACAACATTTCATGTGAAATGTCAACGGCAATAATCTGATTCTGTTTCAGAAAATGTTAAGTGCCTGAAACGGGGAGGTGTGAGAAGCAGATACCACAATGACATTTAAGAGTTATTTAGACACATACACAAGGTATGGAGGAATATGGACCATGTGCAGGCAGATGGGCTTAGTTTAGATTCATATCATGGTTGGCGCAGGCATGATGGGCAGAATGGCTTATTCCTTTGTTTTGTAATTTATTTTTTATTGAATTTCATCATCAAACATTTCCACAAGATGTATTTCAGATACTGTACATATATATATATATATATATCATATTTGTCTCAAATCACATAATATTTATCTGAGGTATACACTTATAGAAAGGAAAGAAAGAACAATCAAAAGAAGAAAACTATGTACAGAGTAGGGAGTGATTTTTTTTGCAACATATTCATTGACTTGTGAGAATAAAATCAGGTCTATGAGGTTTTATGTAGTTAATCCATTTTTTCCAGTATGAATAAAATTGTTCCAACTTATGATTAATAGATGTTGTTATCTTCTCCATTTTGTAAATGTCCATTGTAATTTCCATCCATACATTTAAAGTTGGGCTCTCCTGTGATAACTATTTCCTGGTAAGGGTCTTTTTACCAGCCACCAGCAGTACATTCATTAAATATTTATCTCTTTTCAAACATTCTTGAGGTATATACCCAAAATATATGGTTTTCCTCTCCAAGGGTATTTCACATTTAAAGGTGTCTTGTAGAGCATTATGTATCCCACTCCAATAGTCTTTGATAACGGGGCATTCCCGAAAATATGATAATTGTTGGCATTTTGATTTCCACAATTTCATTTTTGATAGAATTTTACTGCGCTTGACTGGATTCAACAGCCCATTGACATTAAAAGAAATGAATTTTACTTTGTCCTTAGCCATGTGTATTTATTTGTTAGTATATCATTGAAATTTGCAGAATATAATCAATCTACTCCCTGAACAAATAAGAGCCAAGAAATGTGAATAATAAAAAAAGGTAACAAAGGTGTGATTCCAAGGCTGGGGTCTCTAGATGACCCTGGGTTGAGCCAGAAGAAATGTCTAGCCATGGGGGATAGCCCCTCCTACCTGTGAGTTGAGGGCCCCCGCTGCAGTATCTATAAAAGTAAGTAAAAAAATCTATGTCCATTGCACAGAAGTGATTTCCCTGTGTATTCCTCCCATGTATATATTCTCATTTAGGTGGGTAAAAAGGAATGAAAGAATGAATTTTAAAAAATTGAGTAATATAAAATCCACATAATAATACGTATTTCTCGAGATAGGTATATCACCGTCTATTTTTGCTTCCGTTTTGTTTCTTAGCACTTTTAAAGTGAGCCAAACCTTATGGCTCTTCTGGAGGAGGTGAGGGCTGCCCTTGGAGAACTCACAGTCTCTTCCTAATATCCTTCTCTTGTCCTGTTCCCGTCCCTGCTTTCTCGGTCTCTTGCTATTTCCTAAGCAGATCGGGATAACTGCTCAACCAGACTTTCCTTTGGTTTGACCACGCTAATGGATGGTACTCTGCTGTTCATGTCTGTAGTTGCCTCTTCCATCGTCTGATATAGCTGTATCCCTTCTTGGTAAAATACCCTCAGTTTAGCAGGGTACAGGGTTTGGAATTTAATCTTTTCTTGTTTTAATATTCGTTTCGCTTCGGAATATTCCTTCCGTTTCTGTAGGACCGCCGGGGGGTAATCATGATTGAAGTACATTAACTTCCCGTTCCAAAACACCCTCTTCTTACCTCAGGCCCTTCGTAGAATCTCCACCTTGCTCTTGAATCGAAGGAATTTAAGTACTATTGAGCGTGGTTTACTTTCTCTGTCTCCGGGAGGCCGTGGGATGAGTGAACGATGCACCCTCTCAATTTCAATCTCCATAGTCGGGGAAATCTCCAGCGCTTCCCGCAGCAGCTTTTCTACAAAGTCCATCATCGACAATCCCTCCGCTCCTTTGGGAACATTATAAATCCTGATATTTTTCCATTGCGATCTTCCCTCCTGGTCAAGCAATTTACTTTCCTGTTGATTTAATATTTATATCGTCTTACTTAGTATCTGTTCCACGTTTTGCATGCGATCTTCCACCTTCTTAATTCGAGTCTCTGCCACCGCTATTTTCTGATTGACGTTGCCGAGCTGTGACTTTGTATCATAGAGTCGCTGCTTTATATCTTTTTGGACTTCCCTTACCTCCTTCAGAATCCTTATCATACTTGCTGCTTTGCCTGCACGAGGCCCCGCGTCAGCTTCGCCGCCACGCGCACATGCAGGAGAGCCGCGCGCTGCACTTCTCTCTTCCATAGGCTCCGCAGTGGTGCTTTTTTTATCTCCATTCTTGCCCCCCTTATGAATTCAGATATTTTCGAAAGATCTTATATTTGATAGATTAACGGGGCAAAATATGCGTTTTTCCGGAAAAGCTGCCATTCTGGACGATGACGTAACCTGAACCCCAGAATGGCTTGTTCCTGTGTAGTACTGTTCAATGTTCTACATAATTATATTCCTTTCCTTTAAGTCATTTGTTCGAGGTCCTTCCTCTGGAACATTTTTCTATTTTGGTATGTATTCCATGTACCCTTAAAGCTTTTTCACCATATCTTGGCTGACCAAACCCTAACTTTAATTTGCCAGTCTCTTTAACCATCTCTGCTTTCCAAACATGTAAATACCTTCACTTGTTCAAAAACCTCATCTTTGATCTATCCTTCTCTCCTTTACTGAAGCCTTTACTGTGAGGTCAATTCAAAGTTCAAAATACATTGACTATTGAAGTATGTGTACCTTGAGGCTCATCTCCTTACGGGCAGCCATAAAACAAAGAAACCTAATAGAACTCATTAAAAAAAACCAAACCCACAATGTACAAAAAAAAACAAATCATGTAAACAATAAAAAGTAAGCAAATAACATTCAGAACTGAAGTTCATGAAAGTGAGTTCACAGCCATGAAGCCAGTCGTCACTGCAGCTGGTCCAGGAGCCCATTAGTTCAGGCCACAGCTCCCTGGAGCAGCAAGCTAAACACCAGCACATCCCTCACCTCCAGCCCTGACATCTTGACCTTTTCAATCTGGTCCGGTGGTTAAATAGATCCAAGAACAACTCGTTCCTCACTCTCGGGCTGCACCCTGCTGCCTCTCCTCAGATCTGTCACTTCAAATCGGCTCCAAGTCCATTCCAGCAAAGGCCATACATTCGCTCATTTCGTGCTCTCAGGCCAGGGTCCTGCCGCCTCAGTTTGGCCCGTACATGCCATGCCATTATTGCCCTACACCTTCCAGACTTCTGTTCACACCACAAAAATGCCAGGTCGTACAGCAAGTTCAAAAGCTCAACTCCAAAAGAGATTTTTCAGGCTACTGATTGCAATGAGCCCCATCCAGAATATGTGTTATTAATAGAGTAATATTAATAGGTAAATTACAGGAACCTCAGGACTCATACCACCAGGTTCAGGAACAGTCTTACTCCTCAAACGTCATGCTCTTGAACCAAAGGGGCTAACCACTCAACTTCACATCTCACCACTAAAATGTTCCTACAACCTATGGACTCACTTTCATGGACTCTTCATCTCACCCTCACTATTTAATACTTACTTATTATTATTCTTATTTCTTTTTGTACTGGCACAGCTTGTTGTCTTTTGCCCACTGGTTGGACATCCAAGTTGCTGCGGTCTTTCATTGATTCTACTCCGGTTATTATGCTAGCATGCCATTATGGATTTATTGACTATGCCACACGAAAATTAATCTCAGAGTTGTATATGCTGATATATATGTACTTTGATGATAAATTTATTTTAAACTTATTTTATCCTACCACATTGTTACATTCACACAATCTTCCACAAATTCCTTCATTATTAAAAATCTCCAACCAAATTATTTTTTCTTGCATTGCTGAACATAGGACACCCTTCTCCATTGAGTGAAGACATGATAATTAACAGAGCAGTTCCTGCTTCATTCCTCTTTTTCTGTATTTCTTAAATGTCATGTACCCTTCAATATTCATCCTGCAGCTATTCCTCTGTAATAGCTATTACACCAGAATTATTCATTCTATTTGCACTTTCGGTTCAGAGCTTTTAATTTTACCCTTTCTTTTTGCTTGTAACATCTAGTTTCAGCTGCTAATTTATTCTTGGATTTGTACTCTCAATTCCTTCCTGTCACAGTTACTTTATCATTTCTCATGTTGGCACTTTTCTCTCTCACCTTGAGTCAACTTTTTGAATTACCACTTCCTTCCAACCTAGATATCTCGCTATGACTATTTAGGTTAAAATCACAGTTGGAGTGTGCTTTCCGAGTCAGGTACCTCATGAGAACATCAGACCTAGGCTGGTTCAGGTGTAGACCATCTTGATGGTGCAATCCCCACTTTCACTAGTAGCAGTTCCAGCACCTCAAAAGCAGAACTCACTTCTGTTCACCAATCTTTGCACTCATTTCTTCAATCTTATCTGTCCTCTGCCAATTTTAACATGGATCAATTAACAACACCGAGATTATTAACTCTGAGACTCCGCTCCTTAATTTGGCATTTGGTTACTCATACTGATTCTGCAGAATCTCTTTCAACTGCCTATGTTATATGTACTTACATACACTATAATCACTGGATGTTTCCCCTCCCACTGCATGCTCTTCTCCAGCCTTGAGCAGGTGCCCTGAACTGTGGCACAGGACAGGGAACATTCTTGCTACAGAGAACACTATACTGAACCTCTCACTATACCATAACTTCCTTGTTAGATCATAGATACTACAAGTGTCTCATCAACTCACTGAATTTAATTTACTGAATATATCAATGCATTTTCCTGAGACAGTACATTTAAAAGTATTGGTGGTCCTCTCCAGGTTATGAATGCCCAAATTAATATTTTGAAAAATGGCAGAATGGATTTCCCAGCTCTTCTGCCTCCTGGGAACTGAGTTCACGGCTGTGCTTCCCCACTCACAAACAGTCCAGATCTTTAACAGTTCTCAGGAACAGAATTCTGCCTAAAAGCTGAGGAGGACCTGTATCATGGCCAAAATAAAACTGCACAAACATAAGAAAATCTGCAGATGCTAGAAATCCAAGCAACACACACACAAAATGCTGGAGGAACTCTGTTGGCCAGGCACCATCTATGGAAAAGAGTAAACAATTGATGTTTGAGGCCAAGACCCTTCATCAGTCTGTTTACTCTTTCCCATAGATGTTGCCTGGCCTGCTGAGTTCTGAAAGAAAATTGCAACTCAATGTATCAGAGTGCACTGTATGTTTACTTTGTAAAGAGAATATGAAAAGGATACGAAAAAAAATTTCAATACGAGGCAAACTCTTGACTTCCAGCATCTGAAGGATTTCTTGTTTATGAAAGAGTGAGGGAAGTTGCATTGCTGACATAAAAGCTCAATAAGGAAGAAAAATTATTCATGTGATCAATAAGGTCAGTGCATGGACAAATGCCAAAAGATTAATTTAAAGGGACTGTATCAAACAAATATTGCATTTGTAACAAGGTGGATGAATTAACAGCACAAATATAGTAAATGAGTATTGTCAATTGCCAATACAGAAATATGGCTGCAGGACGTCCAAAGCTAGGAATGAAACTTTTCAGGGTACTAGAGATTTAGAAAACAGGCTAAATAGAAAATTAGGTGGTGTCATGCTGCTAATTGGAGATAACATCAATAGTTAGAAGGGGTACTATCTCAGCCAGTCGTGGTGTATAATTAGACGACTGAAGCCAATTAGCAGCATAGGTAGAACACTGAAGAAGCTCTTGCCCTTGTTACTTACAGGCCTCCAGACAGTAGTTGCGATGTACAGCAAGTGTAAATGAGAAAATCAGAGTGTATGTAACAGGGATTTTTAAAAAATCACGGGAGTTTTCAACCTAGATATAGACTGGGCAGAATACATTAGCATGACATCAGTGACCTAGGTTCAATTCCACCACTGCTGCAAGGAGTTTATGTTCTTGTCATGACAATGTGGGATTCCTCCAGATGCTCTGCTGTCCTCTCACATTCTGAAAATGTATGGTTAGGGTTCTGGGCATGCTATGTTGGCACAAGTATAGCGACACTTGTGGGCTGCATGGCGCAATCCTCACTGATTTGATTTGATGCAAACAATGTATTTCACTGTGTTTCAATATTTCAGTGTATGTATGACAAATAAAGCTAACCTTTAAATCTTTATCTTTAAATCTACGAAGAACAGGATGAATTCCTGGAATTTATATACAATGGACTACCAGGTCACTATGTTGATGAATTACCTCATGAACACATTATTTTAGATCTAGTTCTATGCAGAGTTAATTAATTTAACCAATTTCCCCCGGGATCAATAAAGTATGACTATGACTACTCTTGTTACACAAGGACTCCTAGTTTAGAATGACAATAGGTTAGAATTTTTACATTGCTTGAATGCTGCTTAATTTGAAACTCTGGTTATCAATCGAAACAAATGAAACTGTGAAGAGAAGACAAAGTTTACTGGGTAGAATTGGAAACTACATTAAAAGTTTCAGGTTGAAAGGGTAGTTAAGAAGGCACATGACATGCATGTTTTTTTTAAGTTGAGGCAATGAGTTCAAAAGTCAGGAAGTTATGTTGCAGCTTTATAAAACTCTTGTTAGGCAGCCTCTGGAGTATTGCATACAGTTCTGGATGCCGCATTACAGGAAGGATGTTGACGCTTTGGAGAGGGTGCAGAAGTTTACCAGGATGCTGCTTGGATTAGAGGGCATACGCTATTATGAGAGGCTGGACAAATTTGGGTTGTTTTCCCTGGAGCAGTGGAGGCTGAGAGACAGTATTTTATTCCCAGGGTTGAAGTGTTTTAATACCAGAGGGCATGCATTTAAGGTGATAGAGGGCAATTTCAAAGGAAATGTGAGGGGCAAGGTTTTTTACTAAGTGACTGATGGGTGCCTGGGATGCACTGCTTGGGGTGGTGGTATCGACAGGTCCATTAGGGACTTTTAAGAGACATTTAGATAGGCACAAGCATGTGAGGGAAATGGAAGGATATAGATATTCTGTAGGCAGAAAAGATTAGCTTAGTTGGCCATTTGATTATTAATTTAATTGGCTTGGCACAGCATTGTGGGCCGAAGGGCCTGTTCCTGTGTTATACTATGTTCCTATGTTCTATGTTATGGCAGTTGATCAGAGACGGCTAGCATTTATATAAATAATTAACAAAATGCGACAATGGTTCTTGAATGGACAACTGCAAAAGTGATCCAACACAGAATACAAGATAAAATAGCAAAAATCAGAGTTTTTAAATTATGTAAAAACTACTTCAGTGGCATAGTAGCTAAATTAACATATGATTAATCCAGAAGCTTGGACTAACAATCCAGGAATCCAAGTTTATATCCTATCATTGCAGTTTTGGAATTTAAATTCAACTAATGATGAGGATTCTGGAAAAGTGACAACATCTATTCTCAGCAAAGAGACTACAAAAATTCTTGCATTAAAGAACCCATATGGCTCACTATCGTCTTTCAAGGGTGCAAATTTGTCATCCTTACCTGGTCTGGCCCATATGTGATTCCAGAAGTACTTCAGAGGATATTCCCAAGTATTTGTTGAAATATCCTATAAACTATTCAGCTTAAGGATAATTAGAGATGCCTTGTCAGTGATGCCCAAATCCCCAAAGAAAGAACTAACATATGAAAGAACTAACATATTAAAGATAATGGGGAATAAGAAAATGGTAGAGGAATTAAACAAGTATATTATGCGAGTTTTCATGGAAGGAGGTAAATAAAATGTCCAAAAAATAAGTACCAAAGGCAAAATTTACAATAAAGGGCTGGCCTTTCATTTCTGAAAGGAGGGAAAATTCTTTCATTCAGAGTGTGAAGAAGCTTGGAATTCACCACCCAAAGAGCTACAGGGTGGCTCAGTCACTGATCACGTTCAGAAACAACTACTGGACATAAAAAAACTGAAGAGGTATGGGGAAAAGAAGAAACATAATGCAAAAGATGTATCATGATTGATCAAAACACTCATACCTCCTTTTCATCACAAGACCAATAATACTAATGTACTAGGAGAACATGAGAATTACAGTGGAAACACTTCATACATGCAACCTCCAAATTATGGAGTTTGTGATACATAAATTTTAAATCACTAACAAAAACACTATCCATACAGAATAAAATTCATTGTTATGAAATTTATGTGCATAAACATAAATAAATCAATGCTATTTTTAAATGAGTTTCTTGACATATGCATGGATGACATGGATTCACATTATAGAAAAACATAATACGACCCCTTTTCAAAGAATACACCACTACACAAGGCGGGGGTCACCTGAACTGATTATGATTACATACCTGAATTCAACTCTTTTACCAAAGAGGACATTGTATTTGTAATGGAATCTGCTGCCACTAACAGGTCATTTCTCAGATTTCTCCTGGAACCTGCAAAAAAAAACAATACAGTAATGTTTAGATTGGTTTAAGAAACAATTTCTCATTCTTCATACTGCTCTAGTGCTCTACACTCATGACAATATGGCTCGACACAGCTCAAATAGTATCTGATCACACCACCTTCGTTGCCAGAATCCCAAATGTCGACAGGAAAGCGTACAGGAGTGAGATAGATTGGCTGGTTAAGTGATGTTACAACAACGACAGCAACAACCTTGAATTGAACATCAGAAAGACTGAAGAATTGATTGTGGATTTCAGGAAGGGGAAGTTGAGAAAACACACACCAGTCCTCATTTGGGGCTCAGTGGTGGCAAGGGTGAGCAGTTTCAAATTCTTGCGCATCAACATCTTGGAGGACCTACTGTGGAATCAATAGACGGATGCAAACACAAAGGCAGCACATCTCTGTCTTTACTTCATGAGGTGATTGAGGTGATTTGGCACTTCCCCACAGGCTATTACGGGTTTCTACAGTGGAGAGTATTCTGGCTGGTTGCATCTTAGCTTGGTATGGAAGCTCCAATGGCCAGGATCACAAGGGACTGCACTGGAATGTAGACTTGGGCCAGCTCCATCATGGGCACAACCCTTCAAACCACTGAGGACACCTTCAAGAGGCAGTGCCTCAAGAGATCATTAAATACTCTCACCATGTAGGACAGGAGTCTTCTGTGTTACTACTATTGGGAAGCAGGTACAGGAGCATGAAAACCTATACCCAATGTTTTAAAAACAACTTTTTTTCCTCCATCGTCAGATTTCTGAACATTTTTCATCTTTTGCACTATTTTTTCTGACATAGTATTTTTTTATTTTTGTAACTTACAATAATTTTTGTGCCTTGTAATGTTCTGCTGTCACAAAACAACAAATTTCATGAAACAGTTCAGTGATAATAACCTAATTCTGTTTCTGACACAGCACAATAAAAAATGCCTTTCATCCACGGTACTTGCTCAACTACACACCATGTTTGTGTCTTGACTTTACAATCCCTCCACCTATAACCCTGTAAACCATTTTTTTCCCTTTACATATTTATTTCCTTCTCTTTAGGAGAATACTATTGAATCTGCTTTCATCATCTCATTGTAGACTGTCTTGCTAGCGCTCATCTTATCCACATATGTGAAGTCCCTTTTCCTTGGTACTATTTCACCTCATCTCCTCTGCATCCTCAGAAACCAATGCCATAATGGTCCAAATCATCTGTCAAAAACGGAACACAATGTATATTCCAAAATGAGTCCAAACCAGTGCTTTATAAATGTTTGGCAAACCTCTCATATTTGAAAAATGTGGGAAGATGGCATTCCGCTTGAAGAGCCTATGTCAGCCCTCAGGGGAATCGCATTACTCCATAACCTATTCTCTCACACATGCCGATTTCCACAACTCTGAGTTTCTCACAAGATACTTACAATGGGAATTATAAAGTGGCCACTTAATCTGATAACCAGCACACGTTCGGGATGTGTGAGGAAATTGTAGCACAGAATAGTCACAGAGAGAATGTACAAATTTCACACACTCATATGCACACATACACAACACCAGAAGCTAGAGTTGAACAAATCACCGGAGTTGAGGACCGGGTCATTGGAGCTGTGAGACAGCTGCATTATATGCAACAGTGCCATACTTTCTTTTCCTCTTTGTTAAATATTCATCTGTTATAACACTTAGAATCTCAGATGCTTTTTAACAGTTTCCTCAGTCTATTATTTGGTTTATTTGAAGTACAGATAACTGTCCCTTTCCAGCACCCTCTTTAAAATTGCACCTTTTTTTAAAATGTCTCTTTGCCTGATTATTCCATTTATGTGCAACTTCTCTTAGTTAATTTTATTCACTACCTGTCTACCCACATAACTATGTTTGTGTCTCTTTGAAGCCTGTTATATATTACTATTATCCACAACAATTGAAATATTGCCCTGTATATGCAAATAAAGGCAATTTATAACAAAAAACAGTGGTCCTAAGGGGGTGATTGATAAGTTCTGGCCTAAGGTAGAAGGAGTCAATTTTAGAAAGCCTAGCACATTTATTTTTCAACATAGACCCCTCCTACATTTACACATTTAGTCCAGCGGTCGTGGAGCATATGGATCCCAGACCTCCCAGAAGTGGTCCACAGCAGGGGTGATAGATAAGTTCGTGGCCTAAGGTAGAAGGAGATGGGTTATTAACTTCAAACTTTCTGCACTTTCACTCAAAGAGTTGAACTGCACGTGCATGTAACGAGAGCTGTATTACTCATCTCCTTTTACCTTCAGCCAGGAACTTATCAATCACACCTGCTGTGGACCACTTCTGGAGGTCCAAGACACCGACTTCTACAAAGAAGGGATCCATATGCTCCACGACCGCTGGACTAAGTGTGTAAATGTAGGAGGGGACTATGTTGAAAAATAAATGTGCTAGATTTTCTAAAATTGATTCCTTCTACCTTAGGCCACGAACTTTTCAATCACCCTTCGTATGTCAGCTATTCGAGAACTTTATACATTCCTTCAGTCCATAAAAGCAACCAATCATCACTGCTATTGTCCCTTTTGTAGTAAGTTCAGGAGATCCTGCTCTTAAATTATCTCATATGCAATTTGCATCAAATGAAATCTAATTCAAGGCAAATTCTTCTACAATTTTTTCAAAAATAGTTTTGAGAATAACTCACTCTGAGCAAATGCTTCCTGTACATCTCCTCCAACCCCTGTCAATGAATCTTGAGGTGTATGAGTTGGAGTTGAACAGGCAGAGGTTGATCTGATTGGCATTGGAATAGGAACTGATCGACTAATGGTGTGGCTTGGTGATGAACGAGGAGATCCTGCCCCCTGAGTCTGAAAAGAAAAATATTATGTTACTGGGTACGTGCCTGTTGTACAGAAGGCACCCTCTGGGGAACATTTCAAAATTACACTCAGTCACCACTTTATCAGGTACATCTGTACATCAGCTCGATAATGCAAATATCCAATCAGGCAATCATGTGGCAACTCAATGCATAACAGCACACAAACATGGTCAAGAGATTCAGTTGCTCAGACCAGACACCAGAATGGGGAAGAAATGTGACCTCAGTGATTTTGATGGTGGAATGATTGTTGGTGCCAGACAGGGTGGTTTTCAGTATTTTAGAAAGTGTTGATCTCCTGGCATTTTCATGCACAACACTCTCTAGAGTTTACAAAGAATAGTGCAAAATTAAAGAAAACATCCAATGAGTGGCAGGTCTATGGGTGAAAATGTCTTGTTAATGAAAGAGGTCAGAGGAGAATTGCTAAACTGGTTCAAGCTGCGAGGAAGATGACAGTAACTCAAATAATCTCATGTTACAACAGTGGTGAGCAGAAGAACATCTCTGAATGCACAATACATTGAACCTTGAAGTGAACAGGCTACAGCAGCAGAAGACCACAGACATACACTCAGTAGCCACTTTATTACGTACAGGAGTTAACTAATTAAGTAGCCAGTGTGCAATTTTTCTATGAATGACAAACATCCACAGTGCTTTCAATGCAAAATGCACCATGGAAGTTAATAGCCAAAGAACTGAAGCTTTGCAATATCTGCAGCATCAGTAGAGTGATTGCAACATTATGTTGCAAGTCCCAAGATATGAGGAGGCTTCGCACTAATTTGCATTTCCTTTACCACTGGGTATAGGATATAATTCCCAAGATAATAGAGACAAAATAGATCACAGCAGGATCACAGCTTCCATGAAAGTTGTGTTTCAGACCCTTTAGGATCAGGTTGCATCCATTAGTCCAAGCAAGGCCAAATGAACTTCTGAACATGAGAGCCCACCAACTCAATACTGCCAGAGTAGCAGGATACTCAGGAAGTAGTAAGAGGTAACTCCAAGCTGCCTCTGCCAAATTCATGTGGTACACTCAGCAGTGACTCCTTACTAGAAGCAAGTTGCTATGAAAATGTCAATCATTTCCCACTTGCTTCCATTTTCCAGAAGGAAACAAGTGCCTACATTGTACCAGGATGAGGAAAGAATAAATTGAATAAAGCCACACCAGGCTAGGCAGCGTCTATGGAAAAGAGTAAACATTCGGTGTTTCAGGCCGAGACCTTCATCAGGACTGATGAAGGGTCTCAGCCCAAAATGCCAACTGTTTACTCTTTTCCATTGCTGCTGCCTGGCCTGCTGAGTTCCTCCATCATTTTGTGTGTTTCTTAGATTTCCAGATTCTGTAGACTTTCTCATGCGTATAAAGCCACATCTTGGACATCCAGAAAAATTATGTCAAGAAAGGAGTTCCATTTGCAGTGTCTGTTCCACAGAAGAGAAAACTACACAGCACATTCATCACTGATGATCCTTACTAAAAATGTTACTAATAGGGTCTAATCTAGCAGATCACAAGAATGCTCAAAGGAAATATACAAGGGTAGTTAAATTTGATAGCAGTGAATACAGGTGCAAGAATTCTTTCCATCATTGGAAACTATTCAACCCATCAATTAATACTGGCTTTCTGAGTAATTCTATCAATCCCTTCCCCCACTTACTTCCCATAATCTATACTTTTACACATGCCCTTTAACACCCCCTGATTCTCTACATACACTAGGGGCAATGGCAGAGGCAATTAACATAATAAATCACAGATAGTTGGAATATGGGAAAAAATGAGGTATCTAAGGCAAATCCATGCAGCCTATGCATTTTGGGCTGACACCCTTCATCAGTCCTGATGCAGGTCTCAGCCTGAAACGTTGAATGTTTACTCTTTTCCATAGATGTTGCCTGGCCTGCAGTCACAGAGTGAATATGCAAACTCCAAGCATATTGAAGCCAGGCTACTGGTACTGTGCACTACCTGCAGTGCGACTGTACTGCAAATATTGAATTATTCAATTGTCTTTTGTCTCAATACAAGCAACATTCCAGATTGCCAGTGCCTGTTCAAAACCCACGTTTGACTGCAAAAGACCTTCAGGAAGATTTAGCAGACTCTGGAGTGGTAGTACACTGTTCTACTGTGCAGCGACACCTGCACAAATATGACCTTCATGGAAGAGTCATCAGAAGAAAACCTTTCCTGCATCCTCACCACAAAATTCAGCTTCAGAAGTTTGCAAAGGAACATCTAAACAAGCCTGATGCATTTTGGAAACAAGTCCTGTGGACTGATGAAGTTAAAATAGAACTTTTTGGCTGCAATGAGCAAAGGTATGTTTGGAGAAAAAAGGGTGCAGAATTTCATGGAAAGAACACCTCTCCAACTGTTAAGCACGGGGGTGGATCGATCATGCTTTGGGCTTGTGTTGCAGTCAGTGGCACGGGGAACATTTCACTGGTAGAGGGAAGAATGAATTCAATTACAGGTTTCTCCCGCTATCTAAATGTAGAGCATTCCTCTGAAACCGTTCTTAAGCCGAATGGTGTAAAGCGAAGAAGCAATTACCATTAATTTATATGGGAAGATTTTTTGAGCGTTCCCAGACCCAAAAAATAACCTACCAAATCATACCAAATAGCACAAAACCGAAAATAATACTAACATATAGTACAAGAAGGAATGATATGATAAATACACAGCCTATATAAAGTAGAAATAATGTATGTACAGTGTAGTTTCACTTAACAGAATCGGAAAGTTTGAGCCAAAATCGATTTGTTGAAAAAAAAATCGGTACGTACAGACGTGCATGTCACGCATTCACACATACACGTATGTCACGCATGCGCACCTACACACATTTGCACGTCACGCATGCACACACACCTGCCCGCGCAAGGCCTCATGGTCATGGTAGTCTTTCTTGGGGTAAACACGAGTTTAAAGCGAGCGTCTTTTTTCATAAAAGCCAAAATCCTCTTTTGGTTAACAAAAACAGGTACTAATGTAGGTCTTTTGTAAAAGCGAAATGTCGTAAACAGAACGTTCAGAAAGCGGGGGACACCTGTAAATAACAGCAAATTCTGGAAGCAAACATCACACCGTTTTTAAGAAAGCTGAAAATGAAAAGAGGATGGCTTCTACACAGGATAATGATCTTAAACACACCTCAAAATCCACAATGGACTACCTCAAGAAGCGCAAGCTGAAGGTTTTGCCATGGCCCTCACAGTCCCCTGACCTAAACATCATTGAGAATCCGTGGATAGACCTCAAAAGAGCAGTGCATGCAAGACGGCCCAAGAATCTCACAGAACTAGAAGCCTTTTGCAAGGAAGAATGGGAAAAAATCCCCCAAACAAGAATTGAAAGACTCTTAGCTGGCTACAGAAAGCATTTACAAGCTGTGATACTTGCCAAAGGGGGTGTTACTAAGTACTGCCATGCAGGGTGCCCAAACTTTTGCTTTGGACCCTTTTCCTTTTTTGTTATTTTGGAACTGTAAAAGATGGAAATAAAAAAGTAATCTTGCTTAAAATATTAGAGAAATGTGTCATCTTTAACTTTATGCCCTTTGGAGATCAGGTCATCTTTTACTCGCTTAGCTATTCACAGTAACAGAAATTTTGACCAGGGGTGCCCAAACTTTTGCATGCCACTGTATACATTGTTTCAAGAGGCCCAGTAATTCCTCAGGTACACAGAAGTTTGGGGATGTCTGTGGACATGAATAGCAGAAGTCATCATGGGCACCTGAACACAATACCATACAAAGTTGTATGAACTCATGTACATAGGTTAGTAAATAAACCTTCATATGCCTTAATCTATCAAATTCATCCTAACTGCAGAGAGCATTCAAGCCACAACACCTCCATCACTCATCCAACTACATTCTCAATTGGTCAGAATTCCCAGTGATAACATGCATCACACCCTCACGGGTGCCATCAATTGCAACCTGAATGCACACACTGATCTCACTATTCCTGTATGGTACTACATGTAATGTATCGGTCTACTTGGCATGGGATTTCATTCGCATACAAGCAAACTCCTCCACTATGAAGCATTTGATAGGTGATGTCTCAGTTTCCAAAATAGTACAAGAGAAAAAAACAACTAACATTTGGGTGATGTAGTGAGAGCTCGGATTGCAAGCAATGCCTTAGTAACCCAGGTGGTTGGCATCATAACTGGAATTCAATGTTCTAAGGAGATTGCATTGTGCCAGGCTAGTTTGATGATCTGTCTTTTGATAAATCATTACAGCTGTTGAAAGGAACAGAATATGTGGCAGGATGACTGAATTTATGATCCCAACCCTGTCACTGTACCTGTCATTTTCTTTCAAGCCCATCAAGCCCAGACTGCTGTCACTCATGAGAATTTGCAGCCTGAAGCTGGGCTATCTTTGCCTGAAACAGCTTGAGGTCATCCTGCAAGGTTATCTGCAGATGTCAGGATTCTGCAGCCCTGAGGTTGTACGAAGAGTACAAGGTAAGTAGAAAACAGGTACCATTATATAGGATGAAGATGAGACAACTTACACTACTTGACATGTTTTAATTTATATATTCTGTTCATAATGTTTCAATTTTGATTTGGCTTTCATTTCAGACTTGTGTATAAATTTCTTCAAATTGCAGTGGATGTATTACAGATGTGTGGGTTCAGCTATCACCATCCTGAATTTGAATTTGCATTTGCACCCACCCAATTTCTAAAGGCACAGTTCTGCTGAATTTTGAAGCTGGCTGAGTTCCGGGGAAGTTACACATTTGAAATTTACGGGATATCAGATCTGTGGAGCAGTCAGTACAGTTAAAACAAATTGAGCAGAAATATACTACCAAATGCTACAACAGAAGTCTATGCCAACCATGGCCATTATTAAATAGAGGATCCTTATTTTTAAACATATTTTCTGTTGCCTTTCATAGTTTTTCTGTGGTAGACTGTTGCAGCACTTAAATATCACTTTGGTGTGAGGAAGGTTATTTACCTCTGCACACTGAGACTTACAAAGAGACCAACTCTGACACCTAAAACAATTTAACTTAGGACACTCCCATCTGTCAATCAGACAGTAGATACAAGGAAATTGGGAGGTGGTTTTGCTTTCAAGGTTCAGAGCACCTGAGGAGAGGAAATAAGCCATAAACCCATCAGTCAGCTTGGGAGACATGAAGGCAGATTAGTCTGACAGTGGAGAACAGCAGATGGGAATCATGAACAATAAAATATAGGACAAAAACTTATAGTGATCGAAACATTCAAGACAGACAGCATCTGCGGAAAGAAAAGCAGTGCGGTGGAATAATCCTGGATCTGAAACCTTTACTCTCTCTCCAGATGTTGCCTGACCATCTGACTGTTTCAGTATTTTCAGATTTCCAGCACAGGACATTGAACAGTACAGCACAAGAACAGGGCCTTCTATCCTCAATGTCTGTGCAGATCCTGATGCTAATTTAAACTAAAGCCATCTGCCTGCACCTGGTCCTCATCACTGCATTCTCTGCCTGTTCATGTGCACATTGAAATGGTTCTTAAAATGCATCTGCAGCTTTTATCTTTATTTTGATTTACAAATGAAATATATAAACAACTTATGGACTAATTCAAGTACTGGAAAATGTTTGGGTTTACAGTTAGATACCTAAAATGTTCATTAAGTAGCAGGAAAGAGGTGAGGCAGTGGAGGTAGCTGTATGACTGGTAACAGCATTAGAGGTAAAGAAGTAATGAGCTCCTTGAGGAAGCAGATGAGAGAAATCAAGGGAGATGCTGATAAAATTGGGATTTGCATTGCTTTTCAAAGTAATCCTAAATCCTGGTGCTTTTCCAGACATGTATCAAGAATGCCACTTATGTATCTTGTATGAATGTTGAAAATATTTGACTGCAAAATAAGCATAATTTAATGGTACACAATTCTGGGAAAGGCTTTCAATGTATAAGTGGAAGTTCAACAAATGTTCACGAATGTAATTTAGAAATCGTCATAGTCATACTTTATTGATCCCGGGGGAAATTGGTTAAATGCAGCTCAGGAAAAGAGATAGTTTCACAGATAAAAGGTTAGAATGAAGCTGCATTATTAATATAAATCTAATGATTTTCTCATTTCACATTCAAGCAACAGTTTATTAGCTACTTGTGAAGTTTTTAAGCATCATCATTGTAGGTGAATTTTGATTTACTCCCATACTTTTTTTGAAATTGTTTTCAGGTGAATCAATATTTAAAACCACACATTCATGCAAATAATTTTCTTTTGACACTTTCCCCCAAAATAGTGGAAAACCAGTCCACTGTGCTAGATTCAATTCTGGGTACACACCTGAAAAAGTAAGGGGTGTCAGATTTATACAGCAATCAGTTGCAGAAAAATTCAATTCATCACAATGCATGCGTAGTAGTTCTCGTTGAACACCCAGAAAACAGACCATTAAAGGTAAACTCGTTACCATATTGAGTTATGGTATATTCAATGCTATATTCAATAGAAAAGACTCAACGAGCCAAAGGAATATTTCAATATATCTGTAATCTTCTTACTAAGACAGGCAGTTAGTTATAAATTCAGTAGATTAATCAAATCTTATCTTTAGTAGTTCAGGTACATTAGTGTCATTTGCCACAGAAAACACAGCTTGTTGCAATACAAACAACATATTTTTATTGAGCCACAACACAAGCAGAGGGCAAAGCAAAGCTGATTCAGGAAACTTACTTCCTGTCTCATTTCTTCTTCCTATTCAAAAGTTTAAAAACCAAGTGTTTAGACAAAGTATGTTCATATAATTCCTTAATTGTTCCACATCATTCAGTTTCATAAGAGTAGCTTCCTATCCTGCAGGTAGTAGCATATATTTATTAAAGCAAACACGAACAAAATGAGACAAAAATATTTGAGGATGGCTTTGAGATTTCTTCTCTGAGATGCGTATCCAACGACATAACAGTAGTAAATTAGGATTAGCAACAAAAAGGTTCCCTGCCTATAGCTCTTTCCAAATCTGCTATATTCAAGGCTAGAGATTATAAAAAAAGAAATCCATTGGCCTACATGTGTCAATTAAACTTCATATTCCTAACTTTCTAACTGGATAGCTGTTTGCATTTAATTATTTTAAAAATTGACCAAAAACTAGAAAGAGATGAGGAATATTCATGACATTAATTTGTTACATTTGTTAATTTTCTCATAGAATGACCTTACTTTCAGTAACTTCATCAGGCCCTCCAGTTGAACCATTAACTCTCGGCGGCTTTCTTGCAGTGCCGACATCCTCTGTTCTAATTCGTCTTTTCGCTGCCTGTGAAGTGTACATCAAGAACTAACTTTTAATCTAACATGTGTCCATTAGCTTCTGCAGGATCTGACAGTTTTTGTTAGCAACAAAGTAAACAAGTTTTGGATGTTTCAATTATTCAAAGAATGTTTGTAGCTAAGTTTTTTTCTCTAGTATCAACACATTCTTCAGTTTATTCTAATATTCAGGTACATTCCAAATACATCAAGATGAAGGTACAAGAGTTTTTCTCCGATCTGAACATTTTAAATTTGTTTTTTAGTCATAAGTACAATCAGATTTACCTTGATCCAGAAGTGCCAAATAAGGCAATCTTTTCCTCATGTCTTCTTGGTGAATCCTTGGAAGCTTGCAAATAACGTGTCTGTTTATCAAGTATTATATTATTGCTTATCAATTTCCATTTACATTGGGCATGAGGAATTAGGTCCAAGTGCCAAAGTCTAGATGAAATTTTAAATATTGTGTAAAGTTCTAATTTCTCAAATTGTCTGTATGGGTTTTAACTGCCCAAGGGTTTCCAGGTAGAAACTGAGCTGGCGAGTTAATTTCACATGAAACAAGACATATGACATGTAAGTGAATGAGCCACTTATATTAGTTAATTATTATTTATATTAGCCACTAAGCTAACTTTGCTTTCTTTCTGGAAGAAAAGTGATCTAAATTTGCCAAGCCCAAAGGCTGTTGAGAGACAATCATTGGGATAATGGGGTGAAAAAAAGCACTGAAGCAAAAGATTTACTTTAGGGACCCAGATAAGCCTTCTTCTCTCTATTCCCTTTCTGGTTCAATACTGCAAGTTAAAACAATGAGCTTCTTCTCACCCTGATCTGTGGTATGATTGTATTTAAAGCTAATTTTTAAACTGTCAGGTACTAATAAAGGCTTTAGGGGATAAGGGTGATTTTGTGGATACTTAAATGGCCATTATACCAAGTGAAAATGGGAACCTATAACTGATGATGTGGTTTAGGTAAGTAATCAGTCAATTTTAAATGTTCCCCCTCCCCTTGTTTCAGTCAAGTAGCTGGAGTTAAAAACAAGAAAAAATCTGCAGATGCTGGAAATCCAAGCAATACACACAAAATGCCAGAGGAACTCAGTAGCCCTAGCAGTATCTAAAAAAAGAGTACAGTCGATGTTTCAGGCTGACATCTGTCCTGCCGAAGGTTTTCGGCCTGAAAAGTCGACAGTACTCTTCTTCAATGCAGCCTGGCCTGCTGAGTTCCTCCAGCATTTTGAGTGTGTAGCTGGAGTTAAAACCATTTTCAACGACTTGCACAGGAATTTATAATTTAGAAGAAGTTAGCAAAATACAAAGACAGCAGGTTTTTAAACATATTGCAGAGAAATAACATTTTAACAGAAGCTGTTATTTTTTAGGAATTGCTCTTAGTACATTAAGGGCTAAATTGGAGAGTATTTGACAACAGATGCAGTGACTGCAAGGTGTGATCAATCAATACCCTTTCAAATGGTACTGGAATTAATCCTGTATACACATTGAAATAACTCTGCTGTCATTAATCATCTTATCACTAGTACAAGTCTGCACTTTGATTAGCTTGGGGCGGTTGAAATTGAATTTCACTGTCTTAAAAGCAGCAGGCACCTCATTCTGGATGTGAAGGGATGGCAATTTGTTAAAAGTATAACCCAACATGAGAGTGAGCTCATAATTTTCCAATGCCATATTGATGACGTTGGTGGAGGAGGTGTAGAACAGGCAAATACTTTCTGTCACAGAGACCGGGGACTTTTCAAATACATGTTGAGAAATCAGTGGATATCATGATGCAAGGAGTTCAGTGGCTCCAAGGTCAGTGCATATGTCATCAAATGTCACATTGTATCTTTGCAGCAAAGCCCATGACCAATGCTCAGTCCACTGTTCCTCACCACCCAGCTAACATTAAGCCTGTATGCCAGGACTGTCACCTAAAATTCTGATGTGTCCAACATTAGCCACAACTTCTCATGGTTTATACACCTCACTGACTATCAACCCATACAGGCACATCACCTAAACATATGAGCTGACATTTCAAAATACGTTTCTCTCTCCCTTGCAGAAAATGGACACACATAACTGGTGGTGATAACTTCCTTCTGTAGAGGAGAGACAACTTAGCAAATGAGTCCATGGCCAATGACAAGAGGAACACCTTTCAATAAATTAGCATCCTCATAGCTGCTCAAATGCTATCTCCTCCAGAAGGTTTATTTGCAAAATTTGATATATTTTATATTTATCCATTGGTTACTTTTCCTCCATCTTCCATCAGCCCATTGTATTCCATAAACCTATGATTTTCATCTTTTAGATGGTCAAAAACCAAATTTGGGTCCCCTCCATTACCTGAAAGTTATGTCCTTTAGTTTTTAACCTTTCCACCTTGGGGGAGGTGGTGGTGGTGGGGGGGAGCTATGTTCCTTGTCCACGACTCAGAGAGAAAACAATCCACGTTTATTCAAACTTTCCTAATTGCTTCTATTCTCCAAGCCAGGCAATATCCTGGTGAATCTCCTCTGTGCCCTCTCCAAGGCCTCCACATCCTTCCTGTAATGCAGAAACCAGAATTGTACAAAATATTCCAAATGTGACCTATCCAAAATTATATACAGCTGCAACATGGCTTCCCAATATTTATACTCAGTAGTCTGACTAATGGAGGCAAGCATGCTGTATACCTTCTTTACCACCTTATCTACTTCAGTTGCCATTGAGGAAACTACAGATTTGTACCCTAAGAATCTTCTGTACATCAGTGCTCCTCAGGATCATGCCATTATTGTAATACATTGTCTACTTTCCTTTTAAATTTGACCTTCCAAGGTGCAACAGCTTACTCTTGTATTGATTGAATGCTATCTGCCATTTCTCTGTCCTCATTTCCAACTGATCTATATTGTGCTGTACCCTTTAACAACCTTCCTTACAAACCACATCCCTCAATTTTATATCACCTACAAAATTACTAATCGACCCAAGTACATTTCCATCCAAATAATTTGTATATGATAAATAACAAAGGTGCCAGCACTGAATCTTGAGGACCACAGATTGCACACATTCTTCCAACCAAAATAACACCTCTCCACCACTCCCTCTGTCCTCAATGTCCAAGCCGGTTTTAAACCCAATCTTCCAACTCTCAAATGATCCCATATGCATTGATTTTCAGGATCAGCCTACTGTGAGGGATCTTGATGAAAGCTTCACTGAAGTCGATGTAGAGAACTTCCACTGCCCTACCCTCAACAGTAATTCAGAAAGTCAGTAAGCATGGGATCCAGGGAAACGACCGTGTGGATCCAGAATTGGCTTGTCCATAGAAGGCAGAAGGTGGTTGTAGAAGGAGGGTATTCTGCCTGAAGGTCAGTGACCAAAGGGGTTCCACCAGGATCTGTTCTGGGACCCCTGCTATTTCAGATTTTTATAAATCACTTGGATGAGGAAGTGGGAAGATGGGTTCATACATTTACAGATGTCCAAGGTTTGTGGAGTTGAGGACAGTGAAAAAGGTTGTCATGGGTTATAATGGGACATTGACAGGATGCAGAGCTGGGCTGAGAAGTGGCAAATGGAGTTCAACCTGGAGAAGTATTAAGTGATTCACTTTGGGAGGTCGACTGTGAAGGTAGAACACAGGGTAAATGGCATGCTTCTTGGCAGTTTGGAAGAACAGAGATTTGCCATACAAGTTGGGAACTGGAGTGATGGTGCTGAAGATGAGGTAGTTGGTTTACAAACAGAGGCAATGTAAAAGGTGAACAAAAGTCAAAACGGGTGAATACAGGACTGAAGGTATTGTATCTGAATACATGCAGTACATGGAATAAGGTAATCAAATGTAGCACAGTTACAGATTGGCATGTATGATGTTGTAGGCAGCACTGAATAATGGCTGAAAGAAGATTATAGCTGAAAGCTGAATGTCCAAGGATACACATTGTATTGAAAGGACAGACAGGAAGGCAGAGGCAGTTGCCCTATTAGTAAAAAAATGAAATGAAATCATTAGAAAGAGGCGACACAGGGTCGGAAGGTGTTGAATCGTTATGGATACAGCTAAGGAACTGCAAGGGCAAAAACATCCTTGATGGGAGTTATATACAAATGCCCAAACAGTAGTAAGAATGTGGTCAACAAATTATAATGGGAGATAGAAAATGCATGCCAAAAGGGCAATATTACAGGAGTCAAGGGGATTTCAATATGGAGGTAGATTGGGAAAATCAGATTGGTGCTGGATTCCAAGAGGGGGAGTTTCTATATTGCCCAGGGGATGGCTTTTTAGTGCAGCTCATGGTTGTGCCCACGAGGGGATCAGCCATTCTGGATTGAGTGTGATTGGAAAAGAACACTGGCAGGGATGATGGCAAAGCAGCAATGCCAGGAATTTCTGGAAGCAATTTGGAAGGCCCAGGATATATACATCCCAAAGAGGAAGAAGTATTCTAAAGGCAAGATGACACAACTGTTGCTAACAAGAGAAGTCAAAGCCAACATAAAAGACGAAGAGAGGGCATTTAATAGAGCAGAAAATAGTGGGAAGCTTTCAAATACCAACAGAAGGCAACTGAATAAGTCATTAAGAAGGTAAAGATGGAATAAGAAAGTAAGTTAGCCAATAATATTGAAGAGGATACTAAAATGTTGTTCAGATACCTGAAGTGTAAAAGAAAGGCGAAAGTGGATATTAGACCACTGGAAAATGATGCAGGAGAGGTAGTAATGGGGGACAAGGAAATGACAACAAACTGAATAAGTATTTTGCAACAGCCTTCCTTGTGGGAGACATTAGCAGTATGGTGGAAGTTCTAAGTTTCAGGGGTTATGAAGTGTGAGAAGTTACCATTACTAGGGAGAAGGTTCTTGGGAAAATATAAGGTCTGAAGGTAGATATGTCACCTGAACCAGATGGTGTACACCCCAGAGTTCTGAAGGTGGTGGCTGAAGAGATTGTGGAGGCATTAGTAATGATCTTTCCAGAATCACTGGATTTCTTAGCCACCCTATCAACTTAGACCATAAGACATAGGAACAAAATCACTAGATTCTGGAATGGTTCTGGGAGACTGGAAAATTTCAAATGTCACTCCACTCTTTAGGAAGGGAGAGAGGCAGAAGAAAGGAAATTATAGGCCATTTAGTCTGACCTCAGTGGTTGGAAAGATGAAGTCAATTATTAAGGATGTAGTTTTGGGGTACTTGGAGACATGTGATAATAATGGCCATTGTCAGCATGGTTTCCTCAAGGGAAAATCTTGCCTGACAAATTTGTTGGAATTCTTTGAAGAAATAACAAGTAAGATAGACAAAGGAGTATCTGTTGATATTGTGCATTTGGATTTTCAGAAGGCCTTCGACAAGGTGCCACACATGAGGCTGCTTAACAAGCTACGAGCCCATGGTATTACAGGAAAGATTCCAGCATGGATAAAGCAGTGGCTGATTGGCAGGAGGCAAAGAGTGGAATCAAGGGAGCCTTTTCTGACTGGCTGCAGGTGAGTGACTAGTGGTGTTCCACAGGGGTCTGTGTTGGGACCGATTCTTTTTATGTTATATGTCAATGATTTGGACGATGGAATTGATGGTTTTGTTGCAAAGTTTGCAGATGATATGAAGATAGGTGGAGGGGCTAGTAGTTATGAGGAAGTAAAGAGGCTACAGGACTTAGACAGATTAGGAGATATGGGTCAAGAAGTGGTAGATGGAATACAGTGTTGGGAAGTGTATGGTCATGCACTTTGGTAGAAGAAATGAAAGGATTGACAATTTTCTAAGTGGAGAGAAAATACAAAAATCTGAGGCACAAGGGGACTTGGGAGTCCTTGTGCAGGATTTTCTAAAGGTTAATTTGCAGGTTGAGCCTGTAGTGAGGAAGGCAAATGCAATGTTAGCATTCATTTCAAGGATGTAATGTTGAGACTTTATAAAGTACTGGTGAGGCCTCACTTGGAGAAATGCGAGCAGTTTTGGGCCCCTCACCTTAGAAAGGATGTGCTGAAATTGGAGAGGATTCGAAGGGAGTTCATGAAAATCACTCCAGAATTGAATAGCTTGTTGTATGAAGAGCACTTGATAGTTCTGGACCTGTGTTCACTGAAATTCAGAAGAATGAGGGGTGACCTTATTGAAACCTATTGAATGGTGAAAGGCCTTGATAGAGTGGATATGGAGAGGATGTTTCTTCTGGTGGGAGAGTCTAAGACCAGAGGTCACAGTCTCAGAATAGAGAGATGTCTTTTTAGAACAGAGATAAGGAGGAATTTCTTTAGCCAGGGAGTGGTGAATCTTTGGAATTCGTTGCCACAGGCAGCTGGAGGCCAATTCTGTATGTATATTTAAGACAGAGGTTGATAAATTCTTGATTGGTCAGGGCATGAAAAAATATGGAGAGAAGGCAGGAGATTGGGGCTGAGAGGAAAAATGGATCAGCCATGATGAAATGGCAGAGCAGAGTCAGTGGGCCAATTGGCCTAATTCTATTCCTATGTCTTACGGTCTAAGTTGATAGGGTGGCCAAGAAAGTGTCTGGTGCATTGGCCTTAATTAAATGGGAGACCGAGTTCAAGAGCCATGAGGAAATGTTGCAGCTCTATTAAAAACCTTGTTAGACCACACTTGGAATATTTGTTCAGTTCTTGTTGCCTCATTACAGGAAGGATGGAGAAGCTTTAAAGACGGTGCAGAAGAGATTTAACAGAATGTTGCCTGGATTAGAGAATTTGTCTTATGAGGATAGGTTGAGTGACCGAGGGAGTTCTCTTGGGAGTGAAGGAGGATGAAAGTGACTTCCTAAACAGGCCTCCAGGCACAGGAACAGTTCCAGGTTCTAGAACAGTTATTATCCCTCAACCATCATGCTCTTGAACCAGCGGGGATAGCTTCACTCACCCCGACATTGAACTGTTACCACAACCTATAGGCTCACTTTCAAAGACTCTTCATGTCATAGTCTCGATATTTATTACTTATTTATTATTATAATTTTGTTTATTTTTTTTATTTCTGTATTTGCATAGTTTGTTGTCTTTTGCACATGGGTTGTTTGTCCATCTTGTGATTCTATTGTGTTGCTTTGTATTTACTGGGAAAGTGAATCTCAAGGTTGTATATGGTAACAGATATGTATTTTGATAATAAATTTACTTTGAACTTGATTCTGATGTACAAGATGTTGAGAGGCTAAGATCGAGTGGATAGCCAGAGACTTTCCCATGATGGAAATGGCTAATACCAGGGAACAAAATTCTAAGGTGATTGGAGGAAAATAAAGGGGGATGTCAGTGGTGAGTGTATGGAATACCCTGTCAAGGCAGTGTAGAGGCAGATACGTAAGGGGCATTGAAGGAACTCTTAGATAGGCACATGGACGAGAGAATAATGGAGGGTGATGTAGGAAGGAAGGGTTAGGAAGAGTAGGTTAAAAAGTTGGCACAACATTCTTGGCTGAAGGGCTGCAGTGTTCTAAGTTCTATATTCTATGTAATCATCATCACCTCCTCAAAAAAACGATCAAGTTTGCAAGATATGACCTCCCCACACAAAACTATGTTGACCATCCCTAATAAGTCTATGCTTTTCCATAGGTGAATAGATACTATCCTTCAGAATCTTCTTCACTAACTTCCTTACTAGTGATTCACGGCTCATCAGCCTGTATTTACTGAAATGTCTCTACTGCCTTCCTTAAACAGAGGAATAACTTTGACTATTCTGCAGTCCTCTGGAACCTCACTTGCAACTAAAGAGAAAATGAAAATCTGTCAATGCCCCAGCAATCTCCTCTATTACTCCTCTCAATAACCAGGGATAGATACCATAAGGACTTCACCACCTTAAAAGTTCTTCTGGAGGCCCAATACTACCTCCTTCCTGATAGCAACATGTCATAGAATATCAGCACACACCTCTGTTATCTCACCATCCGCTGTGTCCTACTTGTGAATACTAATGCAAAGTACTCCTTTAGTGTCTTATCTACTTTTTTTGGTATTGTAAGTCCTTGAATGATTCTACCACATGCTCATTACCTGCTTATTTTTAACGTATGTATGTAATATGCCTTGGGATTCACTTCAATTTTATTCACCAAGGACTAGGTAGGGAAAGGGTGGAATCATTCAAGGACAATTCATTGCTCTTTTTAATCATCATGGTGCTGCTTAAGTTTTCTCCTGCTCAGCCTATTTCACAAAGGATAATGGGCTGGAAGTTAACGTAGCACAGTACAGGCCCTTCGGCCCACAGTGTTGTGCTGACCCTCAAACCCTGCCTCCCATATAAGCCCCCACCTTAGATTCCTCCATATACCTGTCTAGTAGTCTCTTAAACTTCACTAGTGTATCTGCCTCCACCACTGACTCAGGCAGTGCATTCCACGCACCAACCACTCTTTGAGTAAAAAACCTTCCTCTAATATCCCCCTTGAACTTCCCACCCCTTACCTTAATGCCATGTCCTCTTGTATTGAGCAATGATGCCCTGGGGAAGAGGCGCTGGCTATCCACTCTATCTATTCCTCTTATTATCTTGTACGCCTCTATCATGTGTGTGCTGATATTAAGGCAGCCTTCCCAGATGAGTTCAAAGCAGAAAGCCTCAGGACAGGAAGGTTTTGCCCCACCAATCTAACATAAGTTCCTATCACCACATGTAGCCAAGGAAAGCCTTTTCAGATCAGGTGTTCACTAAGCTCTACCATCTGTTCCAGGCAGCGATCATGTCACACACCTGTGCCTGCACTGTGGAGATGAAGGTCATGGAGGCCCTGGTCATTCCCGCAAATTGTGGATGCTGAGAGCCACATATTGCAGCTTGTAGGACAACTTTATTGACAAAATTATGTAAGTTCTGCTCAAAAAGAAAATTCATCATTTGTTCCATGTGTCCCATCATTTGTACAGACAAGAACTGACCTGGACAGACAGCATAGATTCTGAAGATTCAGGAAGTGATAGACAGAGGGCTGCACAGTAAGTTTAAGCTGTTGAGCATAACTACTATGTTTGGAGCCTGTTTTGCCTTTGGCAGGAAGTGGAGCTATTTATTTAATTCCCCTTTGAATATTCTCAGCCACCACAACTCTTGGATATTTTGATTTCTGAAGTACCCATCCAGTGTGATCTCCAGACCCGAACTTTTATTTGCATGAAAGCATTTTCTCAATTATCCTGCAGTCCCTCTATCAATTAATTGTAATCTATAGTATGTGCCTTAGTTGCAGACAACCTTCTGAGGGTATTTCCTGTTCAGCTGTCTAGACTTTTCAATTAAATTACCATACAGTCTCCATTGTTCCAAAATAAAACAATACCAGATAAGTCATTCTTTTCTCAGATCTAATTTTCTCTAGTCTTCGCAACAACCTCTTAATTCTGTCCAAGACCGGAAGAAGCTGCAGAAGATCGTGAACACAGCGCAGCACATCACACAAACCAATCTTCTGTCCTTGGACTCACTTTACACCGCACGCTGTCGGAGCAGTGCTGCCAGGATAATCAAGGACACAACCCACCCAACCAACACACGTTTTGTCCCTCTTCCCTCCAGGAGAAGGTTCAGGAGCTTGAAGACTCGTACGGCCAGATTTGGGAACAGCTTCTTTCCAACTGTGATACGACTGCTGAACGGATCCTGACCTGGATCTGGGCCGTACCCTCCAAATATCCGGACCTGCTTCTTGTTTTTTTTGCACTACCTTACTTTCCCTTTTCTGTTTTCTATTTATGATTTATAATTTAAATTTTTAATAGTTACTATCAATTTGTACTCCAGGGAGCACGAAGCGCAGAATCAAATATCGCTGTGATGATTGTATGTTCTAGTATCAATTGTTTGGCGACAATAAAGTATAAAGTATAATTCTCATTTGCATGGTCTTCGGTATTTTCAAATTCTTCCTATATCTGCAACCAGACTATACATAGTACTACTGGTGTGACCTAGTTAATGTTTCATAGAGTTTTAGCATGACCAGCTTGCTCTTATGTTCTATGCCTCAGTCAATAAAGCTAAATATGCCCCATGCATCCTTAACCATCTTCTCTATCTGATTCCTCTAACATTCAGGAATTTGTTGTCATGCATTCCAAGTTCCTTCTGTTCCTCTCAGCACCAAGCTATTTATTATGCATTCTCTTGTCTACATTAACCTTCCCAAATATACCGCACTTCTCTAGGTGAAATTTCATTTGTCAAGTTTACAGCAATGTTGGATCACTGCTTTGCCAGTGCCTTTTGCAATGGAGAGTAAAATTTAAGTTTCTTGGAAGAGGCAGCATCGGTGACTTCCCTATGCAACATGTCAACGTGTTGCAAATATTACCAGCTTCGGGTGGAAAGGAACAAGCTTTATTAAATCTGATGGGCTTTATAACATTAGCAATCACTCACAGAGCATTTCTGGCCCTGCTCAACTACAGCCATATTTCATTGTGTGCCTACTTAGTGAATCACAAAAGGCTTTTGCGTAGCACCTCAGTGAGGTTACATTGAAGAAATGATCTGGCATATCTTTAGTCAATGTGACCTCTAGCTGAAGAACTTTGCTTTCTCCCCTTTCTCTTCTATCAGGTGGTCTTCTTTTCATGTAATTCATTCCTTCTCCATCATGCTGGATGTCATCATGCACTCTGGTAATAACTCCGTGCTGTAGAAGCTTTGGTCATTACAAACTGCTTGTGCTTGCCACACCCCATACCTCCAACTTGTTATTATATTCATAAAAGCGGCCTGGAAACCCAATGAATCATGAAAATTAACACATTGTATAAATTAATAATCAACTAACTGCGAATAATGGTGATCTCTTTAATAACACAGTTATTAAAGTGCATAGTTGACTCACTGTGTAGAATGGACATATGGCTTTAGTTTCATGATTTGAAATTTAGTTTAGCAGTGCTGGTGTTAGATAAGCACTGGGCACTGATTTATATCATAATCTTTCCACTGTATCTTTTTCTGGGAGCCAAGAGTGTGGCATTCACAAGCACTAGTATGGCTGCAACCCAAATGGATGATCAATGCGTAACATATAGTAGGTATCATATGATACACTGGGCATAGAGAAACTGATATCAACACCACAAATCATGGGGGATTATACATCCAAATTCTGTGGCTGTTATTTTTGTTAATCTTTATTGCTTGTTTTGAACAAATGTAGTTGTTGTGTAAAAAAAACATAAGTGAACTGAACTGTAAAATGAATAACAACCAATAATCAGAGAGGACAGATTACGGTTCCTGGCAATCTGTAGACAAATTAGCAAAGTAGTTTAGTAGTGAGACTTAAAATGCTTAGACAAAGGCCATTTTATAACCCCTGAAAAAGACTATAAGCTCATCTTTTGTTTAGTCATATACACACAATTACTTTCCCCCAATTACTTAACCATTTTTATGGACTAGGTTTGCACAAGAGAAGCACAGAAGTGCCTACAAGACTGCTTTGAATTGGTGGACTGGACTGTATTCAGGGATTCATCTTCGAATCTGGATGAGTTTGCTGCAGTTGTTACCGACTTCATTAAAACCAGTGTGGATGAGTGTGTGCCGACAAAGACTTACTGTACATTCCCAAACCAAAAGCCGTACATGAACCAGGAGGTATGTCATCTGCTGAAGACTAGATCTGTGGCATTCAAGTCTGGCGACCCAGGCCTGTACCTGAAAACCAGGTATGATTTGCGGAGGGCTATTTCAAGGGAGAAGAGACAATTTCAAACAAGGTTGGAGGCGATATCAGATGCATGGCAACTCTGGCAGGGACTGCAAGATATTACTTCCTACAAAATGAAACCCAATAGTATGAATGGCAGCGATGCTTCACTACCAGATGAACTCAACGCCTTCTATGCACGCTTTGAAAGGGAGAACACAACTTCGGCTGTGACGATCCCTACTGCACTTGATGACCCTGTGATCTCTGTCTCAGAGGCCAATGTTAGACTGTCTTTAAAGAGAGTGAACCCTCGTAAGGCAGAAGGTCCTGACGGAGTACCTAATAAGGCTCTGACAACCTGTGCCAACCAACGAGCTGGAGTATTCAAGGACATTTTCAACTTCTCACTGCTACGGGCAGAAGTTTCCACTTGGTTCCGAAAGGCAACAATTATACCAGTGCCAAAGAAGAATAATATGCCTTAATGACTATTGCCCAGTAGCACTCACATCGACAGTTATGAAATGCTTTGAGAGGTTGGTGATGACAAGACTGAACTCCTGCCTCAGCAAGGAACTGGACCCATTACAATTTGTCTATCGCCACAATAGGTCAGTAGCAGACGCAATCTCAATGACTTTCCGCACGGCTTTAGATGACCTCGACAACACAAATACCTACGTCAGGATGCTGTTCATCAACAATAGCTCAGCATTTAATACGATCATTCCCACAATCCTGATTGAGAAGTTGCAGAACCTGGGCCTCTGTACCTCCCCCTGCAATTGGATCCTCGACTTCCTAACTGGAAGACCACAATCTGTGCGGATTGGTGATAACATATCCTCCTCGCTGACAATCGACACTGGCAGACCTCAGGGGTGTGTGCGTAGCCCACTGCTCTACTCTCTAGATACACATCACTGTATGGCTAGGAATAGCTCAAATACCATCTACAAATTTGCTGATGATATAACCATTGTTGGTAGAATCTCAGGTGGTGATGAGAGGGTGTACAGGAGTGAGATATGCCAACCAATGGACTGATGCCACAGCAACAACCTGGCACTCACATCAGTAAGACAAAAGAGCTGATTGTACACTTCAGGAAGGGTAAGACGAAGGAGCACATACCAATCCTCATAGAGGGATCAGAAGTGGAGAGAGTGAGCAGCTTCAAGTTCCTGGGCGTCAAGACCTCTGAGGATCTAACCTGGTCCCAACATATTGATGTAGTCATAAAGAAGACAAGACAATGGCTATACTTTATTAGGAGTTTGAAGAAATGTGGCATGTCAACAAATACACTCAAAAACTTCTATACTTGTACCGTGGAGAGCATTCTGACAGGCTGCATCACTGTCTGGTATGGAGGGGCTACTGCACAGGACAAAAAGAAGCTGCAGAAGGTTGTAAATCAAGTCAGCTCCATCTAGGACACTAGCCTACAAAGTACCCAGGACATCTTTAGGGAGCAGTGTCTCAGAAAGGCAGCGTCTATTATTAAGGACCTCCAGCACCCAGGGCATGCCCTTTTCTCACTGTTACCATCAGGTTGGAGATACAGAAGCCTGAAGGCACACACTCAGTGATTCAGGAACAGCTTCTTCCCCTCTGCCATCCGAATCCTAAATGGACGTTGAAGCTTTGGACACTACCTCACTTCTTTAATATACAGTATTTGTTTTTGCACATTAAAAAAATCTATAATATATGACGAAGGGTCTCGGCCTGAAACGTCGACTGCACCTCTTCCTACAGATGCTGCCTGGCCTGCTGCGTTCACCAGCAACTTTGATGTGTGTTGCTATAATATATGTAATTGATTTACTTGTTTATTTATTATGTTTTATTTTATTTATTATTATTTTTCTCTCTCTGCTAGATTATGTATTGCATTGAACTGCTGCTGCTAAGTTAACAAATTTCACGTCATGTCGGTGATAATAAACCTGATTCTGATTCTGGAGGGCCATCTCGTTCATCATCTCAACTGGCTTCAAAGAAAATTTGTATTCGAAAATCAAAGAAATTTGCAATGCTATTTCCCTAAAAAATGAAACATTGTGTTTCAATCTAATCTTTTTATTTAAGAGTAGTACAAACCTGTTTGATTTTTATCAAATAGGATACAGAAATATGATGTATTTAGTGAGTTAAATATGTTGAACAGTTCATTAAATCATGCCTTTGTTGGCTGATAAATACATGTTTTAATAATATTTATATTTTTGTTTGAATATTTCTTTGTAATTCAAATTTTTATTATTATTTATTCTTATTTTACAAAGCAGCACAGCATATCATAGAGCAGATACAGTACAGCATAGTTACACAACCATTCCACGACAGGAAAACAAATAAAACTTAGAAACAGAAAGAAGTTCTAAATTTAAGTTAAATTAACATACAACCAAATTGATCCCATGCGTCTTGCAGTTTTCCCTCACTGTTAATTTTTCCCAACATGTGTTCATATGATGAAATCTTAATCATTTCCTCAGTCTATTTGAATAATATATTTTAGTTATTTTATCCCCTCCTTACATCTGCCTATTTTCCACACCATTTTATATCCTGCCTGCTCTGAGTTAGCTTCTTAAATTCTCCACCAGAGGGAGCAGGAGAGACAGCCATAATGATCAGTCAAAATGTTCTGCCTCCTCTGTGGAAAAAAAACACCCTCTACTTTACTGTCACCACGACTGTGCAATTTAAATCCTGAAATTCTGAATCTGGGTTGCCTGTGACCTATGATCATTAGCCCAACAGTGTTCTGTAGTATAAAGACAATCAAATACTGATGGTAATATTTTACAAAAATGTATATCCTATCACAAACTGAAAATTATTGTTATAATCTACTCTTATTGCACAAAAGATCTAAGTATTATGTCTATTAACCTTTCAGCTGTGCATCTTATTTACTGTTAGGAAATTTTGATCCTTGGTCATCTCTTTTGGAACAATAACCTGTATTTAAAATCAGCAGAACCAAGGGTTATTCCTGATGTAGCACTGGACTGTAAAATTCTGAATACTAATACATCCTGTTAATAATCGATAAGAACCATTAACTGTTACCTTTGTTTCTATATTAGCTGAGTTGTAAAAATCTTGGCTGTCATCAACATACAGTAAATTGATGATCTACATGTTGACTGAGAAGAATAAAACTAATTCTGTCAGTTCCTTATAAATAAAATGGGGGGGGGGAAACGAGAAACATGTACTGCTACTATAAATTAATTTACACTCCACCTCATCTGCTCCTCCCTCATGTCTGAGTGACAGCTGAATTGGTGTTGTAACATTCGAACTGCTGCTTACATAAGGTCAAACTGGTGATTTGTATCCACGATTCCACAAATTCCCATTCCTAGTTGCACCAGTGCCAGGCATTAAATGGAAGTGTAGTATTTTTTCACGAAGGGATAATTAGAGAACAAGTCATGGCTAATACTGCTAAAAGCCAAGGACCCATTTTGATTGCACATGGAATGTGTGAGAAACATAGACTAAGAAGAGGCAATGATATGTAAAGTTAGTCTTACCTTATATTACAGCACCACAGATATTTTTGTACCAGAACTTGTTAACAATCGTATTATGCCAAAGTACTTGACGTAAAGTAACGTCAAGTACTTTACGTTATTAAAAAGTACTTGATCTTTGCTATCTTCAGTGAAATGACTTCAGGCACCATCAATCAGATTCTTAAAACATTAAAGCAATTTATTTTTGTTGTATGTCATGTATATATTTTTAATGCTACCCATTGCTTGTCCATTGCCTAATGTACAAACATTTGTAGTTTCCTATTCTAGCACAGGCAACCTGCCCCTTATACCTGGGCCTTAAAGCACACAAATTCAAGCACTGAAAAGTAATAGAGAAAAATAAATGCCGCTCTATTAAAAGATGCTCCAATGAAATTGAGAAGCTTTATTGTACTTTATTGTTGTGTTGGGCACATAGCCAAGTGGTTAAGGTGTTTGTCTAGTGATCTGAATGTCGCTGGTTTGAGCCTCAGTGTTGGCAGCGTGTTTGTGTCCTTGAGCAAGGCACTTAACCACATATTGCTCTAGTGTCTGTGCAAGGAGTGGTGCCCCATACAAACTTCCAACCTGTACCTTGTAAGGCATGAAAATGCCCGACGCAGGCCTCTCATGGTCTGAGTTGACATTCCCTCCCCCTCCCTTCCCTCCCCATTGTACCAAAGTAGATATTACTTTGTTAAATCGACAAGTGCTCATATCATCATCATAGAAAAGTACTGCACAGAAAAAGGCCCTTTGGCGCATCCGGTTCATGCTAAACTATTTAAGCTGCCTATTCCCATCAACCTGCACCAGTACCAGAGCCCTCCATACTCCATCAATCATGTACCTATCCAAACTTCTCTTGAACGTTAAAATCAAACTCATATGCACCACCTACACTGGAAGCTCGTTCCACACTCTCACGACCATCTGAATGACAAAGTTTCCCCTCATGTTCCCCTAAACTTTTCAACTTTTACCCTTAACCCGTAACCTCTAGTTGTGGTCCCACCCAAACTCAGTGGAAAAGCATGCTTGCATTTACCCTATCTATATACCCATCATAGTTTTGTATACCTCTATCAAATGTCCTCTCAGTCTTCTATGTTGCAAGGAATAAAGCCTGAACCCAGACATCCCACCTCTCCCGGAAGATCCGGGAGTCTCCCGCATATCGATAGTGGCTCCCTGATGCCTGGAAATTATTTTCTATACCCCGGAAATAGATTTTTTTGAGAGGAAGAGGGAGAGCGAGCATCCTGATTGGTCTCTCTTCGTGCTAAGAGTGGCCCCCAACCACCGGGCCGTGAGGAAACAATATGATTTGGCGATATGTAACGATATGAGTCATTTGCACCTTTTCTCATTTCCTGTCACGCACTGTTGAACTTGAACGTACGTGAGGTCGTTACCCCCGCGTCATCCATGTCAGCGCGGGAAGGAGATCAACTCCTCGAGCTTGCAAATGATGGCGGGCTGAAAAGTATGTTTGACATAACATCTCTGCCGGCATCAAAGTCAAAGCTGGATATCCTGAGATAGCAATGAAAGCACTGAAAACATTGCTTCCATTTCCAACATCATATCTCTGCAAAGCGGAGTTTTCTGCAATGAATGCAATGAAAACTAAATTGCGGAATAGACAGGACATAAGGAACCCCCTTCGAGTATCGCTGTCTCCCCTCACCCTTCGATGGGACCGTCTTGTTGCAGGGAAACAAGCCCAGGACTCGCACTGATTCAGCGATATTGGTGTTACAATGATTTTATATGTTCATACGGGGAAAATATGTGCTGCGTGTTTAATATCCAAATGTTACTTAAAATGTTATGATGCTATTGACTTATCACCTATATTCTGGTCGTGATTACACATGCCCCAGCCCCTCCCCCCCCCCCCCCGGTCGGCTTGTCCACAAGAATATTGTCAATATTAAACCGGTCTGCAGTGCAAAAAATGTTGGGGACCCCTGCTAAGTAGACCTATCAGTTTTCTCTGTGGGCGGGCTTTACAGTCGCCCTCAAAAATAATGACAGCGTTGCTCGCTGCACCGTTTGCAACAGTGACTTTTCTATTGCCCATGGTGGGTTAAAATGTAAACGGCATGTTGAGGTGAGTTTAACAGGTGTCATTCGTTCATTAGCATAGCTAACGTTATTTAAACTAGCTGGCTGGCTGCTAAGGAGCTACTCTATTGATGTCCGACTTGATGAGGCCGAACTCCCTGTAGATTTGCTTAAAGTTGTAATAGAATAAACATGATAATATAATATAATATAAGCACATATTTTAATGTCACATTTGCTGCATACACCCAACTTGGTTTATAGGTTAGACAAAATCACGAAACAAAGTATTACATACACCCTTGGAGGTCGACGGGGGGGGGGGGGTGGATATGATGTTGTGGGGGGGGGTGCTAACCTCCCTTAAATGGTGGTGATACCTCCCTGAAATTAGTTTTTGCAGGGTGGGATGTCTGCTGAACCTATTCAATCTTTTCTGATAACTCAGGTCCTCCAGCCACAGCAACATCCTCGTAAATTTTCTCTGTACTCTTTCAACCTTACTTACATCTTTCCTGTAGGTAGGTGAACAAAATTGCAAACAATGCTCAAAATTAGGCCTCACCAATGCCTTACACAACTTCAACATAACATCCCATCTCCTGGCAATTTCTGTACTTGCCTCCCACACACCTTGTCAGGCCCAGGGGATTTATCTACTGCAATTGGCTCAATATGTAATCTGAATAGGATCCATGAAGATGATGCCACTTTGCCTCACTTCTATAGACTCTCTGACCATCTCCTGAGTAAATACAGATGCAAAAAATTAATTTAAGATCTCCCCCCGCCATCTCTTTTGTCTACACACATGGATTACCATTCTGATCTTCCAGAGGACCAATTTTGCCCTTACAATCCCCATCTCTACAAAACAATAGCATTCCAAAAATAATTTTCTGGAAATTTCTCCATGCTGGGAAAGACATACAAAACATAGAGGACAACATGATTTGTGAAAATGGCTACACCTGAGCACAAAAGTGTTGCCAATTTTAATGTACTCAAAATGAATTATGTACAGATAAGTAAATCAAGTTCCTTAGCAATACTATTACTGCCTAGTTCAAAGCAGATGCTGAAAGTTTCATGTAAAGGGGTGGAAGGAAGAAGGTTTAGATGGAAGAATGGGAGATAAGGAAGATCTAGGGCATTATTTAGAATTAATTTGGGAAATATGAGACTCTAGCAGAGGCACAGTGAACAACTGTTTAATAAGGCCCAGATTGCAGTTGTTGGAGTGGTATGGGTGCGGGGAGGTCTCAAGTGAAGAGCCACTGGGAGGAGGGAGAATGTTATAACAAGAAGCACGGTTAACTATGACTGCTTTCTTGCAGGCCAGAATCTGTCAAGGCAGGTTGCCATTTAAAAAAAATGTGTCACATGTGTATTGACAACAGGCTTCGACATGTGTTTCCCACACACTCTTCACGGTGCATGAAGTGTGAGTGAATTTTACTGAAGTGTCTTTCGGACAAGTTCCACACTACTGCCCCTATCTAGATTTCTCCATGCCTTAGTCCGTCATACACAGGAAAAACAGAGGCCTACAATTGCAAACTTGCAGATAGATCTGATTATGTTCAGCAATAGGGCTTCCAATGAAATCCCATCTCATAACTGACATAAATACTTTCATTCTTGCTAGAATTTCCAAGTCATTCAATGTGATAAATGATTTAACATGATCTCACAGAACATAGCAAGCAGTGTACAGGAAATGGCTGGTCAGCTACCATGTCTGCACTGACCATGATGCCAATTGAACTCATCCCATCTCTCTACACTTGTTTGGCATTCCACTGGTTGCTGCCTGTTGATAAGTCCATCTAAAAACCTCTTAAAAGTTGCTATCATACTGATTCTATCACCTCCTCCAGCAGTACATTTCAGGCATCTATCATTCTCTGTATATAAAAAAATCATGCCTGGCATGTCTCCTTTAAACTTTTCCCCTTTCATCTTAAAACTATGCCCTCCCTGGGGAAAAGAATCTGACTGTCTACCCTGTCTATGTTTCTCATAATTTTACGTACTTCTATCCTCAGCCTCTGTGCTCCAGAGAAAGCAACCAAAGTTTGTTCAGCTTCTCTGTATGGCTCATGCACTCCAATGCAGACAGCACCCTAGTGAAACTCGTCTGTATCTTCTTCAAACCTTCTCAGACTTCTTATAGTGTGGTTACAAGAACTAGACACAGTGCCACAAATATGGCCAAACTAATGTTGTATTGAGCTGCATCATGACTTGTCAGATTTTTATGCACAATACCCCTATTTTCAGTCAGATAAACACCCCTTGATACTACCCTCTGTCTTCTATAACCAAAACAGTTTTGTATCACTACGGGTCCCACATGCCTTAATCTTAAGGAGTTTGAGGAGATTTGGCACTTCACCAAAGGATAGCAAATTTCTACAGAGGTACCATGGAAAGCATTCTGACTGGTTGCATCACTGTCTGGTATGGAGGCACAGACGATCAGAAAAAGATGAAGAGGGTTGTAGAGTCAGCCAGCTCCATTACGGGCACTAGCTTTCTCACTGTTACCATCAGAATCGGGTATATTATCACCAGCATGTGACGTGAATCATCATGCAGCTGTTGGGTGAAGGAAAAGCTCAAACAGATAAATAGAGGGATCGCTCAAGCGAAGTGGCCTGTGGAAAGCGGCCAGTGAGTGAGTGGGCCAGTGAAGGAGTGGAGCTTTGAGGCTTCGACGAGAAGAGGCGGAGGACAAGCTAGCTCGCAGTTAGTCTTTACAATGTCTCCTGAGACGTTGATGTGCCTCTCATGTGAGATGTGGCAGTCTTGGGGGAATGCCCCTCTCCCGCAGAGTGACATCTGCCAGAAGTGCATACTGCTGGGCAATCTGGAAGACCGTGTAAGGAATCTGGAGCAGCACCTGGATGACCTTCCACTCATAAGGGAGAATGAGGCAGTCATAGATGAGAGCTACAGGGAGGTAGTCACACCTAGGCTGTCGGAAGCAGGTCGTTGGGTGACAGTCAGAGGGGGGAAAGTGAAGGTGAGCAGCAGGTAGTGCAGAGCACCCCTGTAGCCATTCCCCTAAATAATAAGTTTACTGTCCTGAATATTGTTGGTGGGGACGACCGACCAGATGTGAGCCACGGTGGCAGGGCCTCCGGCACTGAGTCTGACCCTGTGGTGCAGAAGGGTGGGACGGAGAAGAGGAGAGCTGTCGTCATTGGAGACTCTATAGTCAGGGGATCAGACAGGAGATTTTGTGGACGTGAGAAGGACACCCGCATGGTTTGTTGCCTCCCGGGTGTCAGGGTCCGGGATGTCTCTGACCGGGTGCACGACATCCTGGACAAGAGGGAAAGCAACCAGAAGTCGTGATACATGTTGGGACCAACGATATAGGCAGGAAGAGGGATGAGGTCCTGAAGTGTGAGTTTCCGGAACTAGGCAGAAGGCTGAAGAACAGGACCTCAAGGGTGGCATTCTCAGGTTTGCTGCCAGTGCTACGTGACAGTGATGGTAAAAATTGGAGGAGATGGCAGTTGAATGCGTGGCTGAGGAGTTGGTGCAGGGAGCAGGGTTTTAGATTTTTGGATCATTGGGATCTCTTCTGGGGAAGGTGGAACCTGTACAGATTGAATGGGTTGCACCTGAACTCGAGGGGGAGCAGTATCCTTGCAGGTAGGTTCGCTGGCAAGTTTCGGGAGGATTTAAACTAATTTGCAAGGGGGATGGGACCCAGAGCGATAGAGCAGTGAAAGAAGTGCATGGAGTAAAGCCAGATCTAACATACAGAGAGGCTTTGAGGAAAGAGAAGCTGAATAAAGGGTGTAAAGGTAGGAAGGCAGCAGGGCTAAAGTGTGTGTACTTCAATGTAAGAAGCATCAGGAACAAAGGTGATGAGCTGAGAGCTTGGATATATACATGGAATTATGATATAGTGGCCATTACAGAGATTTGGCTGGCACCAGGGCAGGAATGGATTCTCAATATTCCTGGATTTCAGTGCTTTAAAAGGGATGGGGGGCGGGGAAGGGGAGGAGGGGTGGCATTACTGGTCAGGGATACTATTACAGCTACAGAAAGGGTCGGTAATGTAGCAGGATCCTCTTTTGAGTCAGTATGGGTAGAAGTCAGGAACAGGAAGGGAGCAATTACTCTATTGGGGGTATTCTATAGGCCCCCTGGTAGCAGCAGAGATACAGAAGAGCAGATTGGGAGGCAGATTTTGGAAAGGTGCAAAAATAACAGGGTTGTTATCATGGGTGACTTTAACTTCCCTAATACTGATTGGCACCTGATTAGTTCCAAGGGTTTGGACGGGGCAGAGTTTGTTAAGTGTGTCCAGGATGGATTCCTGTCACAGCATGTGGACAGGCCAACTAGGGGGAATGCCATACTAGATCTAGTACTAGGTAATGAACCGGGACAGGTCACAGATCTCTCAGTGGGTGAGCATCTGGGGGATAGTGACCACTGCTCCCTGGCCTTTAGCATTATCATGGAAAAGGATAGAATCAGAGAGGACAGGAAAATTTTTAATTGGGGAAGGGCAAATTATGAGGCTATATGGCTAGAACTTGTGGGTGTGAATTGGGATGATGTTTTTGCAGGGAAATGTACGATGGACATGTGGTCGATGTTTAGAGATCTCTGCAGGATGTTAGGGATAAATTTGTCCCAGTGAGGAAGATAAAGAATGGTAGGGTGAAGTAACCATGGGTGACAAGTGAGGTGGAAAATCTAGTCAGGTGGAAGAAGGCAGCATACATGAGGTTTAGGAAGCAGGGATCAGATGGGTCTATTGAGGAATATAGGGAAGCAAGAAAGGAGCTTCAGAAGGGGCTGAGAAGAGCAAGAAGGGGGCATGAGAAGGCCTTGGCAAGTAGGGTAAAGGAAAACCTCAAGGCATTCTTCAATTGTGTGAAGAAAAAAAGGATGACAGGAGTGAAGGTAGGACCGATTAGATTTAAAGGTGGGAAGATATGCCTGGAGGCTGTGGAAGTGAGCGAGGTCCTCAATGAATACTTCTCTTCAGTATTCACCAATGAGAGGGAACTTGATGATGGTGAGGACAATATGAGTGAGGTTGATGTTCTGGAGCATGTTGATATTAAGGGAGAGGAGGTGTTGGAGTTGTTAAAATACATTAGGACGGATAAGTCCCCGGGGCCTGACGGAATATTCCCCAAGCTGCTCCACAAGGCAGGGGAAGAGATTGCTGAGCCTCTGGCTAGGATCTTTATGTCCTCGTTGTCCATGGGAATGGTACCGCAGGATTAGAGGGAGGCGAATGTTGTCCCCTTGTTCAAAAAAGGGAGTAGGGATAGTCCGGGTAATTATAGACCAGTGAGCCTTACCTCAGTGGTGGGAAAGCTGTTGGAAAAGATTCTTAGAGATAGGATCTCTGGGCATTTAGAGAATCATGGTCTAATCAGGGACAGTCAGCATGGCTTTGTGAAGGGCAGATCAAGCCTGATAGAGTTCTTTGAGGAGGTGACCAGGCATATAGATGAGGGTAGTGCAGTGGATGTGATCTATATGGATTTTAGTAAGGCATTTGACAAGGTTCCACACGGTAGGCTTATTCAGAAAGTCAGAAGGCATGGGATCCAGGGAAGTTTGGCCAGGTGGACTCAGAATTGGCTTGCCTGCAGAAGGCAGAAGGTCGTGGTGGAGGGAGTACATTCAGATTGGAGGATTGTGACTAGTGGTGTCCCACAAGGATCTGTTCTGGGATCTCTACTTTTCGTGATTTTTATTAACGACCTGGATGTGGGGGTAGAAGGGTGGGTTGGCAAGTTTGCAGACGACACAAAGGTTGGTGGTGTTGTAGATAGTGTAGAGGATTGTCAAAGACTACAGAGAGACATTGATAGGATGCAGAAGTGGGCTGAGAAGTGGCAGATGGAGTTCAACCCGGAGAAGTGTGAGGTGGTACAAATTCCAAGGCAGAGTACAAAGTAAATGGCAGGATACTTGGTAGTGTGGAGGAGCAGAGGGATCTGGGGGTACATGTCCACAGATCCCTGAAAGTTGCCTCACAGGTGGATAGGGTAGTTAAGAAAGCTTATGGGGTGTTAGCTTTCATAAGTTGAGGGATAGAGTTTAAGAGTCGCGATGTAATGATGCAGCTCTATAAAACTCTGGTTAGGCCACACTTAGAGTACTGTGTCCAGTTCTGGTCGCCTCACTATAGGAAGGATGTGGAAGCATTGGAAAGGGTACGGAGGAGATTTACCAGGATGCTGCCTGGTTTAGAGAGTATGCATTATGATCAGAGATTAAGGGAGCTAGGGCTTTACTCTTTGGAGAGAAAGAGGATGCGAGGAGACATGATAGAGGTGTACAAGATAATAAGAGGAATAGATAGAGTGGATAGCCAGCACCTCTTCCCCAGGGCACCACTGCTCAATACAAGAGGACATGGCTTTAAGGTAAGGGGTGGGAAGTTCAAGGGGGATATTAGAGGAAGGTTTTTTACTCAGAGAGTGGTTGGTGCATGGAATACACTGCCTGAGTCAGTGGTGGAGGCAGATACACTAGTGAAGTTTAAGAGACTAGTAGACAGGTATATGGAGGAATTTAAGGTGGGGGCTTATATGGGAGGCAGGGTTTGAGGGTTGGCACAACATTGTGGGCCGAAGGGCCTGTACTGTGCTGTACTTTTCTATGTTCTATGTTGAACCTCATTACCCAGGACATGTCTGCTTCTCACTGGTACCGTCAGGGAGGAGATGCACACTCAACCTTTTATCAACAGGTTCTTCCCCTCTGCCATCAGATTTCTGAACAGACCATAAACCCATGAACACGACTTCATTATTTTGGTCTCCTTTTGCAGTATTCATTTTAATATATTCTTATTGTAACATACAGTAATTTAAAAAATATCTATTGCACTGTACTGCTGCACGAAGCAACAAATTTCACAACATGTGTCAGAGACAATAAACCGGATTTTGATTCTTCTAGACCAAGAGGGACCTTGTCAAATACTTCATGAAAGTCCATGTAGATGACATCCACTGCCCTACTCTACCCTCAGCTATTATCTCTGTCATCTCCTCAAATAACTCAATCAGTACAGAGCCCTGCTGTATTTCCCTAATAAGTCCATAATAAGCCATCTCTATTTCCTGAGGAGACTGAGGTCCTTTAACATCTTTCAGACGATGCTGAGGATGTTCTACGGGTCTGTGGTGTCCAGTGCGATCATGTTTGCTGTTGTGTGCTGGGGCAGCAGGCTGAGGGGAGCCGACACCAACAGAATCAACAAACTCATTTGTAAGGCCAGTGATGTTGTGGGGATGGAACTGGACTCCCTCACGGTGGTGTCTGAAAAGAGGATGCTGTCCAAGTTGCATGCCATCTTGGACAATGTCTCCCATCCACAGGAGTACATTCAGCCAGAGACTCATTCCACCGAGATGCAACACTGAGCGTCACAGGAAGTCACTCCTGCCTGTGGCCATCAAACTTTACAACTCCTCCCTTGGAGGGTCAGACACCCTGAGTTATTTCCTGGCATAATTTACATATTACTATCTAATTATTTATGGTTTTATATTGCTATATTTATACTCTATTCTTGGTTGGGGCAACTGTAACGAAAATCAATTTCCCTCGGGATCAATAAAGTATGACTCTGACTAAATACTGTTCCTAAGGATCTTCTCTCAGCAGTAGCAGTTGGGACTTATCACCACAATATTGTTCAAATGACTCATATCTACTTCATATAAATAAGAACATACTCCATCCTGATCTCAACATCACGTAGGTCCATCTTGGTGAATACTGTCTGAAGTATTTATTAAAGACCTCGGTCACTTCCTCTGTCTCCATGCATAAATTCCCTCCTTTGCCTGTGACTGGACCTATCCTTTCCCTAGCTACCATCTTGCTTAATGGCCATGTTTAACACTATAAATTTCTTGCTTAAGTTCTTCTCTGCTTCCTTTATGTTCCTAAAGGGCTTTGTCCAATTTCAGCTTCCCAAACTTCCTTTTTCCTTTTTCTCTTTTACTAACCTTATAATTTCTCTTTTTTCAAATAATAAATTGATAAAGTTCAGTTCAATCTATTTGAAGCAAATAATTTATATGTTGCTATAAATTACATTGCAGGTTTATAAAACTCCGGTTAGGCTGCATCTGGTGTACTGCACTCAGTTCCGTTTGCTACAATACAGGAAGAATATGAAGGCTATGGAGAGAGTGCTGAAGAGGTTTACCAGGATGGTGCCTGGATTAGAGGACATGTGCTAAAAGGAAAAGTTGGATAAATTTGTGCTGTTTTTTTCTGGCGTGGCAGAGGCTGAGGGGAGATCTAAGAGGGTTATAACATCGTGAGGGGCATAGATGCGTAGATAGCTGGTTTCTTTCCTCACATCAAAATGCCTAATTCTAGAAGACATGCACTTAAGGTGAGAAGGCAAAGTTCAAAGACAATGTGCAGGGCAAGGTTATTTTACACTGAAAATGGGTGTTTGGAATGCATATATGACAGAGGCGTTAAGAGGCTATTAGCTAGTCACATGAATATGCATAAAATAGAGGGCTATGTATCACATGCTGGCAGAAAGGAGTTGGTGTCATTAGCTTAATCAGTTCAGGACAACATTGTGGAAAAGGCCTGTTTCTGGCTATAGTCTTCCATCTACAATGTTGTTATTCTATATTTAATTACAAATTCATAAAAATGACACAGACATCTGCTCACAACTTCCATGTCAACCTTTTTGCCCGTATACGCTAATCCCTTTTAGACAATAGACAATAGGTGCAGGAGTAGGCCATTTAGCCCTTTGAGCCAGCACCGGCATTCACTGTGATCATGGCTGATCATCCACAATCAGTACCCTGTTCCTGCCTTCTCCCCATATCCCTTCACTCCACTATCTTTAAGAACTCTATCTAACTCTTTTTTGAAAGAATCCAGAGAATTGGCTTCCACTGCTTTCTGAGGCATTTTGTTCACACTATGTCTATATCCTTCTATGCCTTGCTTTTTGAGTGCCTGCCTAAATGTCTCTTAAATGTATTGATGGTATCTAACTCTACAACATCCTTTGGCAGTGAGTTCTGGATATCAGCTGCTCTCTATGCAATAAATATTCCCCTCAGATCCTCTTTAAGACTGCTTCCGCTCATCTTAAACCTATGCCTTCCATTGAAGAACTTCTCTAATAGCAAATTGAAAGGATGAGCGTGACAACACCTTATGGACAATGATCTCCAGCTATTTCCCCTTTAAATTTGTTGGGCTATAAGGCATGTACAGACCTTGTAGCCCTGATGCGAGTTCCTTGGGCACACAGATCAAGGGTTACCAAACACTTGTATTTCTTTCCTTCGCAATTGAACTTTATCCATCTTTATTTTGACACCAACCCATCACAAATTCCAGGTACATTTGAGGCCATTGTGTTTAAAGTTAATTTTGAAATCAAATACGACGATCAAGTGGGCAAAAGAAACATTTATGGATGTCATTAATAGTTTTGAAGCCAGGCAATGGGTGGAGAGTCAGTGTGAGCACAAGTAACTGTCATTTTGGTAAGCTTCATTAACTATAGAAACAAGAACAAAAATCAAATGACTGCATGGCCAGATTCTTGTGTAATTCCATCTACATATTTGCTGATGAGAACACCATGTGGGCTGTATCTCAAATAATGATGAGTTGGAGTACAGGAAGGAGATAGACTGCTTAGTTAACATGATGCCATGACAACAAATTTTCCCTCAAAGTCAGCAAACGAGTTTTCTATTATCTTCAGGAAGGAGAAGGTGCACATGTTCCTATCTACATCAACAGTACTGAGGTTGACAGGTTTGAGAGCTCCAAGTGCCTAGGAATGAACATCACTAAAACCTGTCCTGGTCCAACCACATAGATGCCTTGGCCTAGAAAGCTCATCAATGTCTCCAATTCTCATAAATTTGGCATATTCCTATTGACTCTTAACAATTTTTATCAATGCACCATAGAAAGCATTCTTTCTTGATGCATAATGGCTTATGATGGCAACAAAACTGTAGAGAGATGTATTCACAGCTCAACACCTCACAGAAAAAAACAGCCTCTCCCCCTCATGGACTTTGTACTTACACTGCCTTATTAAAACAGCCAGCATAAACAAAGACCCTGCCCACCCCAGGGCACCCTTTTTTCTCCCATTTTTCATCGGGAAGAGGACACAAAAGCCTGAAAGCACATAGCCAGGCTGAATGAGAGTTTCTACCCCACTATAATAAGACAATTGAATAGTTCCCTAGTATGATAAGATGTATGTTTTACCTGACAGTCCACCTCATTATGACCTTGCACCTTATTATTTACCTGCACTGTTCTTCCTCTGTTGCTCTTACACTTCATTCCACAGTCTGTTACTCTTTTCACCCCAATGCATTGTGCGATGATTTGATCTGTACAGACAGTATGTAAGACAAGCCTTTCTCTGTGTACCATATAGCCTACTGTATAATACAGGACTATTTTATGTCGTAGTAACACGTTATTGAGCATGCACTATTAGGCGTGTATTGATCTGTATATATGTGTTCAGTTCGGGATCCGTAAGTAAAAGCCCCTGTTAACATAGCTCCAGTCTCTAGCGTTTTTATTAATGATATTGTTGTGTAAACGGCCACATAGACAACACTCTACATCTCAGAACAAGTAATAAACCAGTTCCAATTCCAATTCCTCATTTGGTACTGAATGGGTTTGCTCTGAGTCTACTCAAACATAATAATCAAACAAAAAAAAAGTAATATGTTGCTATCAAAATAGAGATAAGAAGTTAAGTTGAGGAGGAAATACCAGTATCTGGTAACACATGACCTTGTATCCAGGAAACTGACATTAGGGATACAAGATAGGTACAAGCTTTACAATCTGATAAACTTGGAGGTGATCTTGCTGGAGGTCATTGTCCACCAGAGTTTGTCAGACTTGTTTCTTCAGTAGTCCACCAGCTTGAGACAACGATACCAACCATACATCCACACACAGAAAAAGGGATCAAAAGAGCCTTCTAGGAATACATAGGGATGGAACATCTGTGGCTAGTAAATTTGTCCTTCTTTAAGCAGGCTAATTTGAAATCTTTTAAGCCCTTTACTAGCTTAGTGTATAAATGGGTGACACATCAGTTACTTTGCAAAAGTTTGCAGCTATGAAAATGGTGCCCCATAACATCATATAGATGGTTTGACTCCATATGTCAGGTACTATATACTACATCAGAATTATCAATCTTTATGATTATCAAGGAGTGATATTTCTGTCCTGATACTTTACTCTCCTGTAGAATATCACCTTGACTAATTTTTGTAATAATTGTGCTGTTGTCCTCCATTGATTAGAGCACAAGGCAATTTTATATTTTTAACAGAATACAGCAAGTAGGGTTGTGATCTAGCACTCTCTCCCCATCCATGCAAAACAAACCAAACACATTGTGTGCACTAATATCAAAACCAGGACAATTCATCCAAAGTAGCTCTTTTTTCCCCTTCCCTTGTGCAGGAGTTGCAAAAAAACAACAACAACACTGCTGCAGCAGGAAGGAACAGAAAGGAGTGATGACAGAGAAGAAAGAAGATTGAAGAGAAAACTTTAAGGCTCCGGGACTGACCTCATAATTGGTTAACATTTCCCAGAACAATGTTCAACTCAACTGCATTTTCAATGACTTACCTGAGGAGTCGTAGCTCAGCAAGGAGGGTGGGGTTCTGTTGTGCCTTCTCAGGGGTGGGCTGAGATGCTTGTTCGTGCTCAAGTCTCAATCTCTGAATCTCTTGCAGGATTTCTCTGACAAATGACAAAAGTTACTATGGATTTATATTGCCACAAAAAAAAAACTGACACAGGATATAATTGTAGATACTTGTTCCACTAGAATGTTTCAGTGCAAATCTTCTAGCCAAAAGGTCTTTATTGTGAGGTATTAACTTGGTTCAGTCTGGACACATTCCTTTGAGTCAGATGGATACCACAAATAAGACACTAAATTTTTAAACACCTGGCAATCAATCATTGGTGAGGAATGGGAAATATTTCGCGGGAACACTGGTGCAGTAGACAGTGATGGATTTAGAGCGATGTTACAAAAAGTATTTGATAACTATAAATGTCAACTTTAAAATTAAATCACATATACAGTAAATGCTCATAATTGAAGAATCATCTTAATCTAAACTGATAGCTTACTGGTGTCATAAGGTTTGATTTCACACACCAAACTTGAATATGCAATCATGGTCCTAATGTGGGAGTGACTTGCATTACATAAGACATAGGTGCGGAATTTGGCCAATCAGCCCATCGAGTCTGCTCCTCTATTCTATTATGGCTGATTTATTAACCCTCTCAACTCCATCCTCCTGCCTTCTCCTCATTTTTCAATGGACTATTGCACTTTTTGAGAACAAACCTTCAAGTGATAATAAACTGAAATCATGCTCTTCCCTTTCCAATAATTTGATGGCTAATGTCCTGAGCAAACTGAACACCAATGCCCAGGAGTATATTCTGTTTTATTTCAAAGATGTAAATCTGCTTATTAGCACAATGGTAATATTGTGTTAGGTGACAAAAAAAATAGATTCAGGTCTTCAAATGAACACTTTTTGATTGAACCAGAAGGTCATAGACCAAGAAGTAATAAAGACCAGTGCCTTGATCAATAACTGCAGCCTTACCAGAGATTTCATAACCATTTCTGGTGCTAATGTACACAGTATCACAGCATGATGAATAAAGACCTTCATAAATAACAGTTTCTCCAGTAACTTAGTAACAGTCACAACACCAGAAAGCCTCTCTTGACAATGGGCAGTTAAGTCCCCCACCAGCGTACATTCTGTGCCTTTGCTATTTTCAGTGCTTCTTCCAAGTGTTGATCAAAATGAGGGAGCGGTGATTTGTTATCTCAGAGTGGATGATACAAGTAATCAGGAGTCGGTTTCCTGTTCCATATTTCCCTTTCAATGTTGCTCTCAAGGTACAACTGAGAAATTTTGTCAGGCCATTTTTGAGGACCTTTAAGAGTCACATATAAGGCAGATGAGGTCAGCCAGAGACTTGAGTTTAAATCAACAGTGGTGCTAAAATTTACATTCAGTTAATAGCATGGATGTACGTTTCTGAAAATATACCATTGTTGATTTAAACTCAAGTCTCTGGCTGTTAGGCCAGCCAAATGGATGACCAGCCTTGTAATTTAACCACTTTAGCACGGTCTTACCATTTTTGTGGAAGATGCAAAAATATTAGTGTATGAATGCAAGGACCAGAAAAATAAAATTAAAGCTGCATCACCTACCTATTCTTGTTTTCAAGTTCAGCAATCAGCTGCCGATGCTGCTTATTGGCATCTATGGTAGAGGTCAGATCAGAGGGAGCACGCTGTTGCTAGAAAGATGTATAAATATTTTGTTTTAGAATTTGTGTACTTCTTCCACAGAACATTAGAAAGCATTGGAGATTAGAGCCAAATATAGAAGAGGAATGGATTTGTATTTGCAGCAGGAAGATAAAAAAAAGTGATTTAATATCCAAAGTGCCAATGATGCTGCAGTATAAAAAATATATATCATTGTATATTAAATTTAAATCTGTAGTGCCTCTGCTGCACTATTTTTGAGGTTAGCCTCCTAAAGGCAGTTTAGACTTATGAAATTATGAGACAAAAACAGTAGCAATTAGCTGCAAGTAATCTTTCACTTCATAACAACTCCATGTTCCACTTTATTTTTATCTAAAGTATTCAATTCATAAAGCGCATTGGAAACTAAACTGAGGAACGTAAAGTGGATTTCACAAACGTACTGTTTGTTGAGAAGGAATGATCAAAGTGATGCAGCAGGTAATATTGAACTGTTCAGCTGTAACAAAATTTAATTATCACATTAAAACATTTAAAAATGAACTTGAAAGAAACCAAACTTACTGAAGATGCTGCTTCAGCAGCTAGTCGTGCTGCATATCTTGCTATTAATCGATGTTCTTCATCCAATCGGTTTGGACTGTCAAGGACACTACAGAGACGAAAAAAGAAACCTCAACAAAATAGAGTTATTCATTTTCAATCTCACTCATTTAATTTCTTCCATGGATCCTGTTTTTACTACTGAGAATTTACTACTGAGAATGTCTTCACACAGAAAGGAAGTTACTTGCAATTCTTTACATTCATATAACTGTGTTGCATAAAATAGTTCGCCAGAGGCAAAAGACTTACAGCTTGCTCCTGTTACATACTTAAGGTAGTATATACTGTAAACTAAAGATCCGTCATTCACTGTTCACCATTTTGAAGCTCAAGCACCCAATCTGCCAATATGTTTCCTCAAATCTACTGTAGACAGTTTACAGTCTGTAATTCTTTTCCAATAATAATTGTAATGAACTCGAGAATTGAGAAAGAAAATCCAGTACTAGAAGAAGAGAAGGAAAGCAGGAAACATAGAGTTTGTATAATAAATATAGAGAAGTTATTTCCTTTTTTCATTAATAGACACAAATTTAATATCAATGGCAAAAGAACCACAGGGGAGGAAAATTATTAAAAATCAGCAAATTATTGAAATCTGGAGCACACTGTGAAAGAGCGGTGGAAGCAGAAATAATGGCAAGATATAAAACAAATTGAACATGATTTAAGAAGCAGCAATCTGTGGGATTGTAAAAGAAAAAAAAGAATGAGAATTAGATTAAGTTGATAGCCTATTCAAAAGGGCCTAAACACGAACAATATACAAATGAATCTCCTCTACTGCAGTATCCCAAGAGTTACTGCATGATTTGTATGACATTGGAATACTATTGACACTCAAAACAAAACAATGCAAAGGTATTCCTTAGCTAATTTACAATGGTGGAAATTCAGCTGGGCTTGCTTCTGAGCCTAGAATTACTGCTATGGAGCAAGACCTCAATCCTCGCCATGGTAAACATTAACACCAATTCCAAGAAGGGCTCACTTAGTTGGCAATTGCCTTCTGCAAACGAATGGTGCCTGCTTTACCAATGAAATTCATACTCAGTGACTCATAAAAGCTGAAAAACTGCTGAACCTTCATGACCCAATAGTCACACATAACTTTGAAGAGCTCTGAGCATTTTTGGGTTTATTTGCAGACTCCTGCATATTGCAAAGGCCAAGGAAACCTGACACAGTTATGGAGGGCCTTTAAGGGTATCAGTGGAGTGGACGGCAGGCGAACTGCAGGGGTACCAATCAAGGAACCAATGCAGTTCTCCTCAGCATTCCAATAGCACTGGGTGAGAACAGAGGGCAGTACTGATATAAAGCAATGGAAACCTCATCAACCTCCAGTGCTAGGGATATAATGAAACTATGAGAACTGTCACTCAGAAATCTATCGAGTCATGGATTGAACCACTTGTTCCATGATCGAAGTAAAAGTCACCATGCTATGTGCAAATCACCACAGTAACATGTAACTTGACTACTCAATACTCTATCTCACTCCACACAACATCACTGACAGGCTGGTTAAGCTCCTTATCACTCCCTTGAATAACCATCAGGCTGGATTCTTGTTATTAACACACCCACTACAGCAGGTGATTACATTTCCCCATTGACAAGTTGGCTACTCTGTTTTTACCCCACACCATAGTTTCGACAGTCTATCTGGTGATTCAGTGTTTGTAGTTATTAAAGATTTTGTTTGCTACAGAGTCCTCAGTTGTAACCTATGCCCTCAACTCCTTTGATTCCTATCTTTAATATCAGACTTCTACCATACCCATCTGAAATATTCAATCCACAGTACAAAGCCAACCATCCATCACAAACACAGAGTGCTCAACCAATAATTTCCCTTTTTCTATGACTGTTAACTACATCCCGACTGACAAACCAACCTCCAAATCTTCTAGTACCTTCCCTTCCTTCCCTCAATTGCTAACTCATGAAACTGGCAAAATCTTGTTGAGCTGGCTGAGGAAGGCAGAGAGAAATTTAGAAAATTTCAAAGGTATCCTGTGATTAACTTGGGGAGGTGGGAGGGGGCGTTCTACTTGGACATCCATACAGTTGGATCTCTCAACCAGATATGCTGCTCTATCCTTTTTGAGAAACAGAGTAAATAATTAGGCCAAACTTCAGCCAGATGTTACAACTGTTGTAGATAGTTGTTTACACTCAAGGAACATAACACAGGTGACAAAAAGTAGGCAAAATTTTCATTAGTTATTAAATGAAGCTAAGTTTTTGAATCGCACAGAAGCAATGCTGAAGACAATCTTGCATGCCACAGTTCCCAAAGAGACATCTGATTGTGTAGAGGGAAAGAGAGTGTAGAAGAAGCCAAGTGGGGGCAGTCAGCACTTCGTTCATGCCATGGTTCCCAAGGAGACATTGGATTGCGAATAATTAGTCACTTGGCAAAGGCCAATAAAAATAAGTTATGTTGAATCAGAGCAGCTATTGTGGGAATGGCCATTGTGTGAGTGAGCCAGTATTAGAGTGGGAGGTTGAGGCTTTGGCTCTTCGAGGCTTCGGCAAGAAGGAGAGTAGGCCATAACTAGAGGATTTTTTCCTTTATTTTTTCTTTCTTTCTAATTGCATATTTAAAGCAGAGGGAATGCCAGGTCAGATAGTGGAATGCTGCTTTTGCAGAGTAATGGAAGGCAGAGAGACCTCCAAGTATTGCTGCAAGAAGTGCATCTAGCTGCAGTTTCTAACGACTCTATTAAGGAGCTTGAGCTGGAACTGGATGAACTCTGGATCATTCAGGAGGACAGGACATACAGGGAGGTAGTTATGACAATGAAGTGTAGGACATAGGTAACTGGCTGGCTATAAGCAAGGGAAAGGGGATAGGCAGCTGGTGCTGAGTACCCCAGTGTAGGGGAACACTTTTCATCTAGTGATCATAATGTCACTAATTTCAAGGTAATTATAGAAAAGGACAATTCTGGTCCTCAAGTTAAGATTCTCATTTGGAGAAAGTCCAATTTTGATGGTATCAGAAAGGAATGAGATAGGTTGTTTTCTGGCAAAGGTGTACTTCGTAAGTAGGAGGCCTTCAAAAGTGAAATTTAGAGAGTGCAGAGATTGTGTGTTCCTGTCAGAATAAAAGGCAAGGAAAACAGATTTAATGACCCTTGGATTTTGAGGGATATTGAGATGGTGGTAAAGAAAAAAAAGGAGGTACTCAGCAGCTAGAAACAAACGAAAAACTTGAGGAGTGTAAGGAATGCAAGAGAATACTTAAGGTAATCAAGGAGGCCTAAAAGAAGGCATGAGGTTGTGCTAGAAAATAAGGTGAAGGGGAATCCTATGGACTCTGCTGATATGTTAGGAGCAAAAGCATAGCAAGGAACAAAATAGGTCCTCTGGAAGATTATAGTGGTAAGTCAATTTGTGGGGGGAAAATAGATGGGGGAGGGCTTAAATGGATTTTTTGTATCTTTATTTAACCGGGAAATGGATGTAGAGTTTATAGATGTGGGGCAAAGGAGCAGAGAGGCCATGGACCCAATACAGATTACAGAGGAGGAGGTGTTTACTGTTTGGAGGAAAATTAGGGTGGATAAATCCCCAGAACTTGACAAGATGTTCCCTTGGATCCTATGGGAAGCTAGTGCAGAAATGGCAGGGGCCCAAGCAGAGATTTACAATGTCCTGAGCCAAGGATGAGGTGCCAGAGGATTGGAGGATAGCTAACGTTGTTCCATTGTTTAAGAAAGGCTTTTAGAATAAGACAGGAAATTATAGGCCTGCGAGCCTCTAATTTACTGGAAAGTTACTGCAAGATATTCTAAGGGACCAGATATAGAAATATTTGGGTAGACAGGGAGGGATTAGGGATAGTTAGCGTAGCTTTTGTGTGCTGAGTCGCCTCCAATCAATCTTATAGGGTTTTTTGAGGAAGTTACTACGAAAGCTGATGAAGGCAAGGCAGTGGAAGTTATTTATATGGACTTTAGCAAGGCTTTTGACAAGGTCCCATATGGGAGGTTAGTCAAGTAGGTTCAGTCATTCGGCATTCAAGATGAGGCAGTGAATTGAATTAGACATTGGCTTCGCAGGAGAAGGCAGAGAGTGGGAGTAGACGGTTGCCTCTCTAACAGGAAGTGTGTGACTAGTAGTGTGCCCCAGGGATTGGTGCTGGGTATGTTGTTGTTTCTCATCTATATCAACAATCTGGATGATAATATGGTAAACTGGATCAACAAATTTAGCAGATGATACCAAGATTAGCGGTGTAGCGGACAGCAAGGAAGACAATCAAAGCTTGCAGTGGTATCTGGACCAGCTGAAAAACTGGGCTGAAAAATGGCAGATGGAATTTAATGCAGGCAAGTGTGAGGTGGTGCCCTTTGGGAGGACAAGCCAGGGTAGGTCTTACACAGTGAGCAGTAGGGCATTGAGAAGTGTGATAGAACACAGGAAACTGGGAATAAAGATCCATAATTCCTTGAGCACAGCGCCACAGGTAGATGGGGTTGTAACAAAAGCTTTTGGCACATTGGCCTTCATAAATCATACTACTGAGTACAGGAGATGGGATGTTATGCTGAAGTTGTATAAAATGTTGGTGAAGTCCAGTTTGGTGTACTGTGTGCAGTTTTGGTCACCTACCTACAGAAAATATGCAAATAAGATTGAAGGAGTGCAGTGAAAATTTACAAAGTACATGGATGTTGCCGGGAGTTGGGGACCTGAGTTATAGGGAAAAGGTTGAATAGGTTTGGATTTATGCCTTGAACATAGAAGATTGAGGGGAGATTTGATAGAGGTATACAAGATTATGAGGGGTATAGACAGGGTAAACGGAAGCATGCTTTTTCCACTGAGTTTGGCTAGAACTAGAAGTCATGGGTTAATGGGGAAAGGTGAAATGTTTAAGGGGAAAATATGGGGAAACTTCTTCACTCAGAGGGTGATGAGAGTCTGGAACAAGCTGCCAGTGCAAGTGGGGGATCCAGGGTCACCTTCAACATTGATAGATACATGGATGGGAGGGGTGTTTTGGACTATGGACTGGATGCGGATCGATGGGATTAGGCAGATTAATGGTTCAGCACAGACTAAATGGCTGAAGGGCTTGTTTCTGTGCTGGAGTGTTATATGACTCTATAACAAAACACAGGAGGCATTCTTATCTCAAGCAACATGAACAAATGGAATTAATATGACTCATTTTGTTGTAAGGATATTGAGGGACAGCAAAATAACAAGTTGGATGCATTCTTTTTGTAAAAGTTGTCTTGAGGTTAATGTACTTAACACTATTGTCACTCAAATAATTAATAAAGCACCCACAGCAAACAACTGTCTTGTAGAATGTTTTGCAGCTATGAGTAAGAGAAATATAAACTGAATATATCGATAAAATATCAATAACGTTAAGGGGAATTGTCTATTGACCTCGTTATAATGGAAGTGAGCAATATTAAACAGGAAATAATGTTAATTATAAGCATTAATTAATAAGGAAGCTTGTAATATAGATGATAACCCTGAGGGAAGTTCAACTATCTTAAAATTAGTTGTAAAAAGATAAAAAGGGATAAGGAAATGAAGCTCATACAATGTAAACAGGATTAGTTTTTCAACCCAAACAATCCCAACAATTCCAAACAGAGAATGGATCACAGCTAATTAGAGTGAACATTTAGGCAATATATCATGCTTTATCATGGTAATCATGAATGACAGAAAAGACTAGTGTGGCAATATGTAGAAAAGCCAATTATGAAGAACTGACAACAGAACTTGTAAAAAAAAAGCAACATTTTTCGCAGATCATGTATTCATCAACTGGATATCAGAATTAGAATCAAAATCAGGCTTATTATCACTGACATGTGACAGGAAATTTGTTATCTTAGCAGCAGCAGTTCAATGCAATACATAATCTAGCAGAGAGAGAAAAAAAAATAAATTAAATAAAACATAATAAATAAACAAGTAAATCAATTATGTATATTGCATAGATTTTAAAAAATGTACAAAAACAGAAATACTGTATAATAAAAAAAAAGTGAGATAGTGTCCAAAGCTTCAATGTCCATTTAGGAATCAGATGGCAGAGGGGAAGAAACTGTTCCTGAATCGCTGAGTGTGTGCTTCCAGGCTTCTATATCTCCTACCTGATGGTAACAGTGAGAAAAGGGCATGCCCTGGGTGCTGGAGGTCCTTAGTAATGGACGCTGCCTTTCTGAGACTCAAACACCAACATAGAGATTTCAAGAAAATATAATTTTGCCTAGGAAAATGAGAACAATATCAATAGCAACAATAAATCATCATAAATACATGAAGGATATAAGGGAGCAACTAGATGTAGTTGTCAAAGTAAAAGTAGTTTTTTTTAGAGCAGCGGCTAATTGGAAATTGAAAGTGTGAAAAGACGTAGCTCACTCAGGTTCTCCGATTGAGTACATAAGGCATCAACTCGGAGCAGTTCGCTGTTTTGAGCAATGGCCAATCGGAGATCAGGATTGATTGGCAAAAGCAAATTAAAATAAGACAAGAGCAAGTGGAGTGGCTATCATTGGAGTGGGCAGTGGTACAGTGGGAATGTTAAGGCTTTAGCTCTTCAATGCTTCAGCGAGAAGAGACTTGAGTGAGAGAAAGCAAAATTCTGTAGGTAGTTATTTTTCCCCGCAGTTTATTTATTGTTTTTTCTTCTTTATATTTGCTCAGTTAGATCAGTAGGGATGCCAGACAGGACAACTGGATGCTCCTCTTGTGGGATGTGGACACACAGGGATATGTCCAGTGAACCTGGCTACCACATCTGTGAGAAATGCATACAGCTGCAGCATTTAACACTCCACATTAAGGATTTGAAACTGGAACTGGATGAAATCCAGATCATTCGTCAGGCTTAGGGGGTGATAGATAGGATATATAGAGAGGTAGTTATGCCCAAGGTGCAGGATACAGGAAACTGAGTTTCAGTCAGAAAGGATCACAAGACAAAGGAGCAGAAGTAGGCCATTTGGCCCACCTTCAGCTAAACTATTCACCCATCTAGTTCCAATTTCCGGCTTTTTCCCCATATCCCTTGATACCCTGACTAATTAGATACCTATCAATCTCCTCCTTAAACACCCTCAATGATCGGGCCTCCACAGCCGTATGTGGCAATGAATTCCATAAATCCACGACCCTCTGACTAAAAAAATTTCTCCTCATCTCTGTTTTAAATGGGTACCTTCTAATTCTAAGACTAGCCTTTTGCCCTGGACTCACCCACCAAGGGAAACAGCCTTTCCACATCTACTCTGTCCAATCCTTTCAACATTCGAAATGTTTCTGTGAGATCCCCTCTCATTCTTCTATGCTCTAATGAATACAGTCCAAGAGCTGACAAGCACTCCTCATATGTTAGCCCCTGCATTCCAGGAATCATCCTCGTAAATCTTCTCTGAACTCTCTCCAACATCAGTACACCCCTTCTAAGATAGGGGGCCCAAAACTGCACATAGTATTCCAAATGAGGTCTCACCAGTGCCCCACAGAGCCTCATCAACACCTCCTTACTCTTATACACTATTCTTCTTGAAATGAATGCCAACATAGCATTCACCTTCCTTACCGCCGATCCAACCTGGTGGTTAACCTTTAGGGTATCCTGTACGAGGACCCCCAAGTCCCTTTGCACTTCTGATTTTGAATTTTCTCCCCATCTAAATAATAATCTGCCCGATTATTTCTTCTTCCAAAATGTACAACCGTACGTTTCTCATCATTTTATCTCATCTGCCATTTCTTTGCCCACTCTCCTAAATTGACTAAGTCTCTCTGCAACCTTTCCATTTCTTCAACACTTCCTGCTCCTCCACCTATCTTGGTGTCATCCGCAAACTTAGCCACAAAACCATTTAATTCATAATCTAAATCATCGGAAAACATTTAAAAAAGAAGCGACCCCAACACCAACCCCTGCGGAACACCACCAGTAACTGGCAACCAATCAGAATAGGATCCCTTTATTCCCACCCTTTGCTTTCTGCCTATCAGACAATGCTCCACCCATTTCAACATCTTTCCTGTAATTCCATGGGCTCTCACCTTATTAAGCAGCCTCTTATGCCGCACCTTATCGAATGCTTTTTGAAAATCCAAATACACAACATCCGCAGCCTCTCCCTTGTCAATCTTATTTGAGATTACCTCAAAAAATTCCAATAGGTTGGTGAGGCAGGATCTTCCCTTCATGAAACCATGCTGGCTTGAGCCTATCTTGTCATGCACCTCGAGGATAAAAGGGTTACATAGCCAGTACCCCTGTGGCCAACCTGTCAACAATAGGTATACCACTCTAGATGTTATTGGGGTAGGAATGACCTAGCAGAGGAAAGACACAGCGGTCAGGTCTCTGGCAATGACTCAAACGGGGGAGAAGAGGCAAGCTGTGGTGATAAGAGATTTGTTAGTTAGGGGAATAGAAAGGAGGTTCTGTGAATGAGGCCACAACATTCCCTGGATGGTATGTTGCCTCCCAGGTGCCAGGGACATTTCGGACTGAGTCTTCAGCATTCTTAAGCAGGAGGGTGAACAGCCAGAAGTCGTGGTCCAGGTAGGTACCAAAGACATAAGCAGGCAGACTGATGAAGTTCTGCAATGAGTTCCGGGAGTCAGGTGCTATTAAAGGTCAGAACCTCCAGGTTTGTGATATAAGGACTGCTACCTAAGTCTTGTGCTAGTGAGGCCAGAAATGGGAAAATTATAGTTTAACATATGGTTAAGGAGTTATTTTAGGAGAGAGAGCATCAGATTTTTGGTTCATTGGGGGTCTCTTTCAGGGAAGGTAGGACCTGTACAGAAGAGACAGTTTGTACCTGAGTTGTTGGGGGTCTAATATTCAGGCAGGAAGGTTTACCAGTGCTGTACTTGGGTGGGGGGGGGGGGGGTTCAAACTAGAATTGCATGAAGATGGGAACCAAAGTGCCAGAATAGATAGTGGAGAGGTTGTGGAGACAACTGTTAAGACAGCAGACAAAGTCAAGAGTTTGTCAAATTTGTCAAATCAGTGTTCAGGAAAATTTCCTTAACCAGTACGTAGAAGTCCCAATGAGATCGTGTGTGATACTTGATCTGTTATTAGGGAATGAGACAGGACTGGTGACAGATGTTTCTGTAGGGGAACAGTTTGCATTGAGTGATCATAATGCCATTCGTTTCAAAGTAAATAGAGAAAAACAGGTCTGGCTTGGCGTTGAGATTCTTAATTGGAGAAAGGCCAATTTTGATGGTATCAGAAAGGATCTGGCAAGTGTGGATCGGGACAGGCTGTTTTCTGGCAAAGGTGTACTTGGTAAGTGGGAGGCCTTCAAAAGTGAAATTTTGAGAGCACAAAGCATGCATGTGCCTGCCAAAATAAAAGGTAAAGATTACAGGTTTAGGGAACCTTGGTTTTCAAGAAATATTGAGGCCCTGGTTAAGAAAAAAAAAAGGAGGTGCATAACAGGTAGGAGCAAATAAATTGGTTATGGAGTACAAGAATACAAGAGAACAATTAAGAAGGAAATCAGGAGGGCTAAAAGAGGGCATGGCATTGCTCCAGCAGAGAAGGTGAGAGAATCCAATGAGATTCTACAGACGTTAAGATCAAAAAGATTGCAAGGGACAAAATCGATCCTCTGAAAGATCAGAATGGTAATCCATATGTGGAGCCAAAAGAGATGGGGGAGATCTTAAATTAGTTTTATGCCTCTGTGTTTACTCAGGAGACAGACACAGAGTCTACAGATGCAAGGCAAAGCAGCATCGACCAAGGATTCTATACAGATTACAGAGGAGGAGGTGTTTACTGTCTTGATGCAAATTAGGGTGGATAAATCCCCAGAGTTTGACAAGGTGTTCCCTCAGACCCTATGGGAGGAAAGTGCAGAAATTTCAGGGACCCTAGCAGAGATATTTAAATCATCCTTAGCGACAGGTGTGCAGTTTTGGTGATTTACCTACAGGAAAGATGTAAGTAAGTTTGAAAGAGTTCAGAGACAATTTACAAGAATGTTGCTGGGAATGGAGGACCTGAGTTACAAGGAAAGATCGAATTGGATTTAATTGGAACATAATAGATTGAGGGGGAGATTCCGTAGAAGTATATGGTTCAAAATTATGAGAGGTATAGATAGGGTAAATGCAAATAGGCTTTTTTCCACTGAGGTTGGGCAGGACTACAACTAGAGGTCATGGGTTAAGGGTGAAAGGTGAAATGTTTAAGGGGGGCATGAGGGGAAACTTCTTCACTCAGCTGGTCGTGAGAGTGTAGAATGAGCTGCCAGTAGAAGTAGTGAATGCAAGCTGGATTTCAATGTTTAAGAAAAGTTTGGATAGATACATAGATGGTAGGGATATGGGAGCAACAGTCCTGGTGCAGGTCGATAGGAATAGTCAGTTTAAATGGTTCGACACAGACTAGAAGGGCTGAAGGGCCTGTTCCTGAGCAGTACTTTTCTCTGACTCTAAGGAAAGAGCATATTCTAATTATATAGCCTTTACAGGAAACTATGATAATCAAATATGTAAAGACAATAAATTAGGTCAAATAATTGGAAAGGCAAAGAAAACTGAAACAAATTATCAAGGAAACCAAACACGATTAAAATGATGAGTGGGAAGGTGAGGTAAGTGTTACTTCTATTGCATACCAATTGTTTTGTCATATGGTTCATGAACGAGAGTCCCACTTCCTGTTTGACATTCTGATTCAATTTTTTTCCCTTTCTCACATTCCCCTCTCTCAGCATCTAAACTGACAAGAGGTGGAAACTGCTATTTCTTCAGTAGCCAGGTTTTGTGTGTTCTGTAAAATTACTTCTGGCAATATAGCCTGCCATGCATGCGTGTGATTAACTGATGAGTCATGAGACATTTCAGAAATACCTGAAATATAGGAAACTCTCAGCTCGCAGTCTCCAGCCTTTGACCTGTCACAGAACATAACTGAATGAGGGAAGTGTGACTCCTGCCAGGACAATTGGCATTCCCTTATGTGATGTGGTGTCTCTGTTCACACCCTAATGATACATGTAGAAAGCCTCAGTTCACCTAAGGCAGTTGAAAGGCAATATGCCTGTGCTATGAGAAGCTTGTAGCAATGCATATTGTAACAGTAACACTTGCTTGTGTCCAGCAAGAGGGAATAAGATGAAGATTATCCCTTTTGCCAGAAACAAGATGATCCTTCTGGTTGAAGTGTATGGAAAAATCTGCAAGCCCAGTATCATCAAAGTCTTGAGACTGCCAGATTAATAGAGTTATAAGAACAGTGTCTGTTAATGTTTGTACTTATTATGGAAACCATCTGTGTCAATTACACAATAATTATGCTTCACTGCTTTGTTATTATTGCTAATTATTTTATTTATCTCTTGTATAAGATACATAAAGTGAGGAGGTTATTTTTTCTGTCTGTGCCTTTTCCAACAATCAATAAGATCATGGCTGGTATTGCATCTCAGCACTAATTTCTGCAAAATCTCCTGATGTTTCTTAACGTCTAAACATCTGTCAATTTTTTCCTTGAATATACTCAACCACTGAACAACTTTGGCAGAGAAATCCAAAAAATCTGTCCCCTATTGGTGAAGAAATATTTTCTCATTTAGGTTTTGAATAGATGATCACTAACCTTGGGATTTCTAACACTGCCTGTAGATGTCCCACCCCTCCCCAACCATTCCGGCCAAGGAAAGCAACAGCTCTGCATCCATCCTGCCCAGCCTTGTAAGAATCTGTACATTTCAATATCACCTGACATGCTCCAAGCAAGTCTCAGTTTCCCTACATTGTCAACTATTTCATCAAATATAATATAAAAATCAAACTTCTACATAAAGGACAAAATTACATTTTAATCTTCAGGTAATATCACAGGCCTGGTTATAGAATAAAAGCCTTAAAACTTGACTTATGTCATTAATATTTTGCACTGTTGCTTGGTTGTTGTGTTGTCTCTATTAATCTTGGATGGGAATTTTAAACTGTAAAGTAAGTTAACCATCTTGCTGTTCTACAGTTGTATCTTTCCAATGATAGACTGGGCCTCTGGGCCTCTGGGCCTTGGGCAGGTGAGGCTTGTTAGCCATGACTGGCAGCTCATCTGGAAGAAAAACTCTGATCTCAAACTTCCACTGGCTTGCAGCTCTACCTACTCATGGGGAAGGCTTAGGGAGTAAACCCCAAGGGAAAAATCCAAAGCTAAGATCCCTAAGGCAGTCCTACGTTGAGTTCAACGCTAACTGGCAACTCCTGTGACATCACTGGTACCAAACTGTACCGGTCTCTGCTGTTCCTTTGGGTTCATCAGACGCATGGAGAGGGGGAGTCTGCTATATGGGCAAGAGCTTGCTCTCCATATCGTACTGCCCAGGCTTGCATATCTAGACAACTAGAGGCAACATCCATGGTCAGCCCTGACCGATGGAGGCTTCACTCATTGGTGGAAATACCACATGGCTGAACAAGCACTTTTACTTGAAAATTTTTTGTAGCCTCAGTTAGATCACCCCTGCCTTTCAAAACTCATATCTATGTATTACATCAACATTGCCTGGGTGTCTACCCTGATTTCATCATGCCATATGTCATCTTCTCAAGCCCAAAGAAGACAAATGTAAGTGCCAGTAATGATTACAGGGAAATAAGGATCAGAAAGACAATAGCTTAAGCAAACAGAAAGGACATTGCGATATTGACAAAGAAAGGAGAAGTCCAATGAGAATCCAGGAAACAGAGAGTATGACAATAAAATATACAGCAATGAAACAGAGGAAAGGAACAGGAGAGAAAGGAGGCAAATACAGGTAAGAAGAAAGGATTGTTTGGCTTATGTAAATCATAGATGGAAATATGTTAAGGTTGTGTGTAGCATGATACATGCAAAAGTGCTCATCAGACATGGACTTGCTTAGCTAAATAATAAATCACAACCGAGGAGATTCAGAACTTATCAAAGATTGTGACAGTAATGAGCCAAATGGTAGATAAATAGAAGAGAGATAAGTCACCTGGACAAGATGAACTATAACCCACGGTTCTGAAACAGGTAGCTGAAGAGATTGTGGAGGCATTAGTAATGATTTTTCAAGAATCACTAGATTCTGTAATGGTTCCAGAGGACTGGAAAATTGCGCCCAACTCTTTAAGAAGAGGGAGACAAAGGATGCGAAATTATAGGTCAGTTAACATGACTTCAGTGGTTGGCAAGATGTTAAAGAGTCCATTATTAAGGATGGGAGTTTGGGGTATGTGGAGTCACATGACAAAATAGATCGAAGTCAGCATAGTTTTCCTAAGGGGAAATCTTGCCTGACACATCTGTTGAAATTTTTTGAGAAAATGGGATGGACAAACAAAGGAGAATCAGTGGATATTATTTACGTGAATTTTCAAAAGGCCCTTGACAAGATGCCGCACATTAGGCTGCTAAGAGACAAGTGAGAGTCAATAGTATTACAGAAAAGATACTGGCATGGAGAAAAGATTGCCTAACTGGCAGAAGGCAAAGAGTGGAAATAAAGGAGGCCTTTTTTGGTTGGCTGCTGGCAACTAGCGGTGCTCCACAAGGGTCAATGTTAATGATCTAGATGATGAAATTGATGCCCTGTGTCCAATTTTGCGGATGATACAGAAATAGCTGGATGAGCAGGTAGTGTGGTGAAAGGACTTGGACAGATCAGGAGAATGGGCAAAGAAACGGCAGATGTAATACAGTGTTTGGTCATGCACTTTGGTAGAAGGTATAAAGGTGTAGACTATTTTCTAAATTGGGAGCAAATTCATGAATTGGAGGTGCAAACAGACTTGGGATTCTTCATGCAAAATTTTCTAAAATTTATTTGCAGGTTGAGTCACTAGTAAGGAAGGCAAATGTAATGTTAACATTCATTTAGAGAGGACTAGAATATACAGGGAAGTGTGTAACGTTGAGGCTTTATAAGGCACTGGTTAGACTGTATCCCAAGTACTATGAGCAGTTTTGGACTCCATTTCTAAGAAAGGATGTGTATAGGAGAGGGTCCAGAGGATGTTTACAAGAATGAAAGGATGAATGAAAAGGTTAATGTACATGAAATGTTTGATGCCTCTGGGCCTATACTCACTGGAATTTAGAAGAATGAGGAACGATCTCATTGAAATATCCCAAATATTAAAAGGCTTAGATAGAGTGGATATGTAGAGGATGTTTCCAATAGGAAAAAAGTCCAGGACCAGAAGACACAGCTTCAGAATATAAGGATGTTCATTGATAACAGAGATAAGAAGAAATTTCATAAGCCAAAGTGTGGTGACTATGTGGAATTCATTGCCACAGAGGATTGTGGAGGCCAAATCATGGGGTATATTTACAGTGGAAGTTGATAGGTTCCTGATTAATAAGGGCGTCAAAGGTTACAAGGAGAAGGCAGATAAATAGAGTCAAGAAGGAAAATAAATTAGCCATGATCAAATGGTGGAGCAAAAGTGATGGACTGAATGGCCTAATTCTGCAACTGTGTCTTATGATCTTATGTCACTCAAGTTCATATGAGACAATCCTGCTAACTGGAGGTAAATACATGCTTAGGTTCCTGCATAGGCTACAGAACACTCTAACATTGATTTATGCCTTTTTGCCCTAAGTAGTGCACGTATCCAGGTGAAGTTTAGTCTTCATCGGGAGCAAACTATTCTCATTTCTGGCAATAGCCTTTATTCATCCACCTTCCTTTCCAAATGTTGTTATAATCATTATTTTAGTTAAGAATGAGATAGAATGTCAATTTCAGAACAATTTGAAATGTTGAGTGAGCTTGGGTTTTTCTCTTTAGAGTGAGGCCACTTGATAGGGGTGTATAAAATTATGAGAGGTATGGATAGAGTGGATAGCCAGCACCTTTTTCCCAGAGCTGCAATGACCGATACAGGAGAACATCTTTTTAAGGTGAGTGGTATGTGCTTGCAATGCTTGGGGGGTGGTGGTAGAGGCTGATACAATAGGGAAGCTTAAAACGCTTTTACTTCGGCACGTGTATATAAGAAAAATGCAGGGTAATGTGGCTGTGTCAAAGAGAAGGGTTAGATTGATTGTGGAGTAGGTTTATATAGGTCAGCACAATATTACCAGCTAAATAGCACAGTATACTGTTCTATGTTCAATGTTCTCACCCCACTTGATAGGAAATGTGACAGATTATGATGACATTTGGCAGTGATGAAACTAACTATTTGGAATATTGAAATGAGCTGCAATAGATTTTCCTGTAGTACTGTAGTTAAAATATAGAACACACTGCATTCTTTAAATTAGTATTTTATCTTATTATTGAATATCTACCTTTGTGTTTTCAGAAAGTGAGGGTTTAAAGCCTCATGAATACTTAATAAATAAATCACATTATGTGTCCTAGTTAATCTCATTTCAATGAAATGACCAATTGTTAAGGCTGTTCTTTCAAATATAATTATTTCTAAGTTGGGTAAAAGAAACCTCAACTAACCGTGAAGAATTGTTCAGGAGGAGGTTGATATATAGCCCAATCAGAACATGTTCATCACCCAGTCTATCAGCAATATCAAGGCTGTACTGTATCCTAGAATGATGGAAATGTAAAAAATGAAACCTAAGAAATTAAAAAATGAAAACATTGCAAAAGGTATATTTGAAATTTAAAACAAAATCAAATGGAAACATACAATTCCTTATGCACAAAGAATTCATTGTTCTGATTCAAGATATTTAAACTATAATTTGCTAAACTTGTTTGTTAATTAGCTCTGTGATTGGGGTGGGGTTAAATAAAGCTAAATCTGCTTGTAGGTACAGACCCATCTTAATATGAAACTGAGGATATATACATATTTTTCTAATACTAAATTAATTAGAGCAAAAATATTTCTACTGAAATCAAACTACATTCTACTGTGGGATACTTGGAAACATAAAATACATGTATGTACTTATGTCAGTTGTTAACATGGTATCTGACATTTTTATAGTGTTATTAGCTCATGTCAGACTCTCTTTAATACTCACCCTTTGCCTTTCAGCAAAGCTGGAGTAGCCCTAGCCAGTTGTTTGTTCTGCTCTACTTCACTGATCTCATCAGGAAAGCTATTTAATGAGATAAGAATACTAAATAAAGAACAATACTGGGGAAACAGGTTTAAAGTTAAACTGTGAAATGCATATAGAACGTAAACATAGGGCAAATAAACTAAAAGTTAAATTCATTTAACACTGCACAGAAAGACTAAGGATATTTCAGAAATAAAAAATAAATATGGTAAATCAAAGTAAGAAACAACAAAATTGTAACTTCAATGCAATGTAGAAGAATATGATTAGTTATTACTGGAAATAGTTGCACATGTTCACTGTGCTCATGTAAACTTCTACTGGCAAATGAGCGCCTAAAGCAATATAGAAAGAACTTGTAAATTGGAAAACCCTTTTCTGTTTCTCTGCAATTACAGGTCATGAATCAATTAATTGTTCAAGCAGTAGCCTATGCTGGGCTTTTCCTTCAAGCTCTTCCTGGTGCACTGTTCTCCTTGCTGCAAACTCCAGTCATGTGACAGCTATTCTTTCTTGTTGCATACTGAATAGCACTAGCCAAAATGTTTGTTTCACAAACCAGGTTTCAAACTTGTATTTTCCGTATCATTTTGAACTAATAATGAAATTGAATTCTTACTGGTTTGAACTATAAATGGACAGGGAGATGGTTCAAAAAGCTAAAAATACCCCCTGATGATTTCCACACATATTGATCACTCTGGAGGGGTCTGGGTAAGCTTTAGACAGTCATCATTGAATAAGGTTATCTCCTGTACAAAGCTCATAGTAAACAGCAGTATCTGTACTTCTCCCTACACTTTAAAGTTAATTCAGACAGCAATTACCTGAATTCACGTTTTATTTATTCATTTATTTGAGCTATAGCACTGAATAGGCCCTTCTGACTCTTTGAGCCACACCTCCTAGCAATCCCTCAGTTTAATCATGGCTAATTAACCTACCAATCGGTATGTCTTTGATTTGTGGGATGAAACTGGCATATCCAGAAGAAACCTGCACTGTCATGAGGAGAACGTAGAAACTCCTTACAGACAGTGGCTGGAATTGAACCCAGTTTGAGTACAGAGAGGAAATTAAGAACCTGGTGGCACAGTGTGAAGACAATAACCTATCCCTCAACGTCAGCAAGAAGAAGGAATTGGTTGTTGACTTCAGAAGGAGTAGCAGACCACATGACCCAATTTAGATTATGAAGACACGTAGTCCTCTTTTATTGTAATTTAGTAATGCATGCATGAAGAAATGATATAATATTTCCTCCGGTGTGATATCACAAAACACAGGACAGACCAAGACTGAAAAAACTGACAAAACCACATAATTATAACATATAGTTACAACAGTGCAACAATACCATAACTTGATGAAGAAGTCCATGAGCACAGTAAAAGTGCAAAGTCTCTCAAACGTCCCACATCTCACGCAGACGGGAGAAGGAAGAAAAACTCTCCCTGCCATGCCGACCACAGTCCGACTCTGAGTCATCTGAAAACCGAGCTCTGACCAGCTCTCCGACACCGACTACTGAGCACCATCTCTGACGAACGATTCGACCTCAACCTCGGTCGCCAACAGCAGGCAAAGCCGGGGATTTTGAGGCCTACCCTCTGAAAGATTCCCGACCACACAGTAACGACAGCAGCGAACGAGCATTTCAGAAATTTCTCCAGATGTTCCTCTGTGCTTTCACGTCCATTCTCCATTGGTGGTGCGCAAGTGGAACAGGTCAAAAGCTTTAAGTTCCTCGGGGTCAGCATCACAAATGACCTGACTTGGTCCAACCAAATACAGTCCACTGCCAAGAAGGCCCACCAGTGTCTTTACTTCCTGAGAAAACCAAAGAAATTTGGCCTGTCCTCTAAAACCCTCACTAATTTTTATAGATGCACTGTAGAAAGCATTCTTCTGGGGTGCATCACAACCTGGTATGGAAGTTGTGCTGTCCAAGACTGGAAGAAGCTGCAGAAGATCATGAACACGGAGCAGCACACCACACAAACCAATCTTCCGTCCTTGGACTCACTTTACACCGCACGCTGTCGGAGCAGTACTGCAGGATAATCAAGGACACGACCCACCCAGCCAACACACTTTTCGTCCCCTCTTCCCTCCGGGAGAAGGCTCATGAGCCTGAAGACTCGTACGGCCAGATTTGGGAACAGCTTCTTTCCAACTGTGATAAGACTGCTGAACGGATCCTGACCCGGATCTGGGCCGTACCCTCCAAATATCCGGACCTGCCTCTCGGTTTTTTTTTGTACTAGCTTACTTTCCATTTTCTATTTATGATTTATAATTTAAATTTTTAATATTTACTATCGATTTGTAATCCAGGGAGCGGGAAGCACAGAACCAAATATCGCTGTGATGATTGTATGTTCTAGTATCAATTGTTTGGCGACAATAAAGTATAAAGTATACAGTTCACTGGTGCAGTAAAGCATTGTGCTAACCACTATGATATCACCCAGGCCTCTCATAATCTGCTCTCTATTCCTTCCATAGTTACAGTGATCACATTTGTTCTGTCATTCCTCCTGCAAAATCCAGACCAACATCTCAACAAAGAGTATAAAATACCTCTAAAATACACAACAAAGCCCTTATTCATGAAATAATCGGACATTAACAAAAATAGGGTAGCACACTAATTTTTAAAAAATCCAGCAAACCTGTGACTTCAATGGATGGTAATTATCACATTTGTATATTTTTCAGAAGCAGAATCAGATTCACGAGTTTTATATAATATGTGAAGCTTGTTGTTTTGCGGCAGTACAGTGAAAAGATAGAAAATTACTATAAATGACAAAATAAGTAAATAGTGCAAAAAAAAGGAATAATGTGTCCATGGCTTGTTTAGAAATCTGACAGTGGAAGGGAAGAAGCTGTTCCCAAATGATTGAGTGTTACCCTTCAGCCTCCTCTGCCTTCTCCCTGACGGTAGTAATGAGAAGAGGGCATGTCACGAATGGTGAGGGTCTTCAAAGACAGATGCTGCCTTCTCAAGGCACTACCTCTTGAAGAAGCCTTCAATAGTGGGGAGGGTTGTGTCAGTGATGGAGCTGACCGAGCCTACAACACTCTGCAGCCTCTCGTGATCCTGTGAATTTTCCCATTAGTTCCTAGTATCAGAGAATTAGAAAGGCTTCTGAGTGAAATAAACACTGGGCTCTGAGGATACAGGTGGGGAATGAAGCTGACTAGACTAACCTGCAGACAGCAGCATGGACTATGGGCTGAATGGCTTGTGATCAGTAGCGACAGTGTAATTCAACTCTAACAGCTATTTTATATTTCAGACAACTCTTAGAAAAACTAATTGAGAAAATAGCCAGGATTCTCTTTGTTTTGCTCACTACAGTTTCAAGCATTCAGGCTTGGAGATGCCAGAAAAGGCTGGGAGCGTTCACTACTTCAAGTAGGAACCACTAAAAATTTGAAGGTATTGACAATCATCTTGAATGTTACAATGAAAATGAAAATTTGGAGGATACGTTCGTCAAAAGTATTGTATGAAGGCAGTCCATGATCTGCATAGGTGTCTACACTGATTTTGTTCACTTACAGGCAATCAAAAAAACACAGTAGCGTACACTGGATAAATTCCTCGGTCGATAACTATTAGGAACTAATACTGTTTATACTACTGTTAGGAGCATTGATAGTGTTCTAATTTGTTCTGTATTTCATTTAAATATATAATTTGTTGCTCAGTTAAACAGTAGTTTGTCTTTTTTATACCTTTGTAACTAGGTGTCTGTGCTAATTTTGTTAATTTATAGTGTGACAAGAATACACATAGATTAAGACGTAGCTGTCCTGTGCTGGCACCAGTGGAATCAGCAGTTGGTCTGCCACCTGTCTTCAGGAGAGAGAGAGATAAGGAAAACAATGGAGCAGCATTTGGAGATGTTAATGAAGGAAGGAGAGCTGTCAAGATCGGCTCCCCCTTTGAACCCTGAACTGTTTGAAGTGATGGACAGGCGATACCCCAGCAGGGGGATAAAAAGGGACAGGTTCGCTAAGGCAGGACACACACACGACACCCGAGGTAACGAGACCCTGGAAGCGGTGCGTCTCTCACAAGTCGGTGGGAAGTACCGGGCCATAGACGCACAGGGTGGAAAGGCACGATCGGCGGGAACCTGGTGTGTGTCCACCCTTGCCTGGGTGCCAGGTTCACCGCAGAGAAACGATCGTATCTGGAAACGGAGGGATCACGGTCGGTGACCTCAGATGACATCACAAAGGACTCGCCCGAAAGCTGACTGCGAAGGTCTGTGTGGAAGCCTTGAATATTCATTTGTTTTGCTCTCTCTCTCCTTCCCCCCACTGTCCATCGCCACGGCAGCGATTACTGCGAACTGAACTGAACTAAATTGAACTGAACTTCGCGTCACTTTGAAACTGGTCATTTACCCCTAGACAACGATAGAGCTTGATTGATCCTGTTAACTTAATTCTGTGTACATGTATGTTTATCATTGCTGAACTGTTGCATTTATTATCCTTTTGATTAGAGCACTGTGTTGCTTGTTTCTTTAATAAAACTTTCTTAGTTCTAGTAATCCAGACTCCAACTGAGTGATCCATTTCTGCTGGTTTGGCAACCCAGTTACGGGGTACGTAACAATAGTCAATCTAAGGAATAGGACAATGTCTTGGTTTTCCATTGCATCCAACAATGACAGCAAAACCTGTGTGGGAGAGTTTTTAAACTGGAAAAGCCTTTGAAGTGGGACAGTTCCATCTCTCAACTACGGAAGTCCAGGTCCAGTGGTATGAGTAGTTGTCACAACTGGGGTCTTCCTTGGTTGCAGTAGATAACCATGTCTTCTTCTGTGGCTTATTGTGCCTTTTGCCATTCACGAAGTGTTGCAGAACTGCCTTCTTTTCTGTTGGAACTCGCTGCTGATCTCAAATTGCCAGTCCGCCGGAGCTGACTTTTCATGCTGAGACAAGCACGTCCCTATTTCACTGGGGTATGAAGCCCGCTGGCCACCCTTACCTGGTTTAGCAGCCTCTCAAAGCGGTGTACCATGGTGTGACTGCTGTCACATGCCAACAGCTACTTGGAGCCAGATGTGAGAAGTGGGTGTCTGATGGAGACCAAAGGTGAGTGAGCCGCCCTAGAATGGTCATGACAAGCCCTTCCACCTGAGGTGCTACTTCTCCCTGGGCACCTCATAATTTGTTACTGAGTTAAACAGTAGTTTATCATTTTTATACCTTTTTAACTACTTCCATGAAACTTTGGCTAATTAGGACAGCCATTTAAATGGGACAAAATATACTGGTCCTGATATGTCTCAATTCACTGGAACCCACTGAAAATAGATTGATGCTACTTTTTTTTTGAAAAAAATTGGTTTCATACTGTTAATCTCCGAAACAAAACATTTCTGACACTCTGTCAGGGGAATGCTTTATTAAGGAAATGATACTGGGCAATAATTTTGTGAATTATGTCTGAACCAAAAATACTACATTTGTTTTAGAATTGAGATAAAATTTTCTCTTATCTAAGAACTAATGCTTTATCATATTAAACAAGGTTTGATGCATTTGTTTTGGTTGTCAGGATTACGTGTACAAAATAGCACTGTGATTTTATTAACAGTGTGGAATGCCCACAAGAATTAAGATCTTAAAAAGTTATACAGATACTTGGAAACACATTTCTAGATCAAAAGAAGCAATATTTCCCTTGCCACCAAGATCAAATAATTGGACACAGAAGGAGTGTGCCATGGAGAGATGGAGAGATAACATTTTCCAAACATAAAAAGAGATTTAGCAGGAAATAAATTAGAAGCCTGAAAACATGAATTCCTTTGTGCTGAGGTTTCTTTTGACTTCCATACAAATTTTTGATTGAGTTGATCATGTTGCATGCACATTTTTATTCAAATATTACACACAAGTATTATCTATGTTTTTATTTTTAAAAACGACAATTTGGCTTACTAGAATTTGTGCAATAAACCGGGAAGGACACAATAAGCTTGTGACACAGAAACAATTGGGACTACCAAACTCCCCAACTAACAAGTAACAGTTAAAATACACATGTCCTATGTATCTGAAATGTATAAGCAATAAAGAAAATAAATATTAATCATTGGTACAGATGGTTGAAATGCCAACTAGTAATAAAATATGTAGCAAGATCATTTTTAATAGTCCGGTTTAAGATGGTGCTGGTGAAACACAGCGACGACTTACTGGCAGCAAGCAAAGCTACAAACTATTTTATTAATCACACATTTTCTGAAAAACGATCACTGTAATCACCAGCCAGTAACTTTCCTTTTGGAGTTGAGCTTTTGAACTGCCTGTATGACCTGGGATTTTTGTGGTGTGAACTGGAGTTTCAAAGGTGCAGGATGGTTGTGGCATGGCACACGTGGGCTGAATTGAGGTGGTGGGGCCCAGCCCCAAGGGCGAGGAACGAGCCAATGTGTGGCCTTTACCGGAGCAGACTTGTAGCCGATTCAAAGTGGCAGATCAGAGGTGAGGCACATCCGAGGGGTGGCAGGGCCCAGGTCCCAGGGCCCAGAGTGAGGAACGAGCTGACGTTCGGCCAGTTTAAGTACTGGGCCAGATTGGAAAGGTCAGGATGTCAGGGCCGGGAGCAAAGGATAAGCCAGTGTTCAGCTTACTGCTTGGCGAGGCTTCCTCACTTTTGCACTGAACTGAGGCATCCTGCAACTAACGGGCTCCTGGATTGGCTGTGACTGGCTTTGTGGCTGTGAACTTACTTTCGTGAATCTTAATTCTGAATGTTATTTGCTTACTTTTTATTGTTTCCATGATTTGTTCTTTTTTTCTTTGCACATTGGGTGTTTTTTTTAAATGGGTTCTATTGGGTTTCTTTGTTTTGTGGCTGTCTGTAAGGAGACAAATCTCAAATGTACATAGAGTACACATACTTTGATAATAAATGTATTTTGAACTTTTGAACTTTGAATGATTATAATTTTCTTTGGCTTGCGAGTCTGACAGCACATTCTCAATAAACAGTTTCAAATGTTCAATGTACATCTATTCAAAAAACATCTTTTGAAATTTATAGTTATTATTGGAAATTTAAATGTGTTAAATAAAATTTTCATTCAAATATATGACACAAAATGGAAAACCAAATGCATTAATCAATGTTAATTCAGACTAAAAATTATTAAAATGTGTTCTGACTCCAGTTGAAACATAAAACATTTATTCAATTTGACAACTCAAGCAAATCTGGAGTAATTGTAGATGGTCAGGTTTTGTGGCATCTATTACATTCTACCCTTATTGGCCATGTTTCATTGTGTTGGGCACGTGGCCAAGTGGTTAAGGCGTTCATCTAGTGATCTGAAGGTCGCTAGTTTGAGCCTCAGCTGTGGCAGCGTGTTTGTGTCCTTGAGCAAGGCACTTAATCACACATTGCTCTAGTGTCTGTGCAAGGAGTGGCGCCTCACACAGACTTCCAATCTGCGCCTTGTAAGGCATGAAAATGCCTGACACAGGCCTCTCATGGTCTGAGTTGACGTTCCCTCCCTCCCCTTCATTTAAAGTTCAGAGTTCAAAGTCACTTTTCAATTTATGTTGAGTTTCTAATAATCTAACTGCAGTGTGTCCCTTGTAAGATCTATAATCTTCAACAGTGTAACAAAAAGATCCATAACTAAGAATATGATAAAAGATGACTACCTTAATTTTGTAATGCAATGAAACTTTTAAGAATTGAATAGATTGTGAATTAAAGCCAGAGTCTGGAGATGTGACAAAAATATTGGTAAAATGAGGTAGTCTGTAAACTGTGTTAAAAGGCGATGGAGCTGGAAGGGTCAAAGGAAAGAATTCTTGATTATAATGGTGTCAGCTGGATTTGTAGATGTCAAAGGCAAAGAGATGCCTAAAAGGCTGTTTCAGAGAAGCAGATAGCTGGAGATTGGGAAGGTGGGTTCTGGAAGCCTTTGGAATATGATTGCATAAAATGGAGAAGCTTTTGGAATATGACTGCTTAAAACGGAGAAGCATTTGGGATGGTCTTGAAAACCTCAAGGTCATGCACTGGGAGTACACAGTATAAGCAGCACAAGGAACACATCACTTTACAAACTATCCACAAACCACCTCATTTGCGTGAGAGTTTGCAAATCCACTGTTACCTCAAAACACCTAAAACTTAAATGGAAACAAAGACCAGAAGAAATTAGAGCAGAATGAAAGCATTTGCCCCATCTCATCAGCTCTGCCATTCAATCGTGGTGGAATTTTTCCCAATCCCATTCTCCTGCCTCAACTCCCTTACCAATCAAGAACATATCAATTTCTGCCTTAAATACGCCCAGTAAATTGGCCTACACTGTCCACTGCAGCAACACAGACCACAGATTCAATATTGTTTGGTTGAAGACTCATCTTGGTTTTATAGGGACACTTCTTTAGTCTGGGGCTGTGCCCTCATATTCTAGTCAAACCTACTGATCGAAACATTGTCTCCACATTCAATCTATCCAGGCTTTACTGTCTATGATCTTAAGTTTTATTTATGTAAAAGTAGTAAAAAAAAATGTCATGCATTAGAGGGCAAGATGGAAAAAGCTTAGTACAATAAACTATTAGCACAAATGATCTTCCCAAACTATCCTAAAGAATTCAAATTCCAAGAGGTACACAAGATAAACTTCATCACACATGGAACATCATATTCAAAGTGGCAGCTAGTGACTGCTTATGATCAAATAATGTAATTGGATTAAGGAAGTAACTAATACAATGTCGTAGGCAACACGACAGCTGAACTTGCATTTTGGAAAAGGGAAATTTTTGTAAAAATGTAAAGGTGGGAACTACTTAAACACTTATTTGATGAGGCATTCTTTTGTGCCCATGATTGCAGTTAGATAAAGATAGTAAGAATGTTGGTCTTTGCATCAGGCAGAGTGCTGGAAAAGTATTAAGAGTTTAACAGTTCCTTCAACTTGAAATTATATACTCTTTAAAATGACTTATGTCAAATTCATTTAATTAAGTCAATTTCCATGCAATCTTCAACTTAAAGTTCAGTAATTTGCAAAATAATATCATTCTCTTGCAATACTCACTTATTTCTGATCCCAAATGACAAAAATAGTACCTTTGCAAGTATTCAATCATATTCAAAATGGCTGCTTATGATCAAGTACTATTTTTGTCTCTTTAGAGCGTGAAAAACTTTGTTTTTTTGTTATTCTAGGACATCATTTATGTCCTACATTTCCTACCCCAAAATTTTGCTACTATTTAACAAAAAACATCAGTTCTACTCTGAAAAGTTAAGTGACCATTTATGTTGCTGCTTGACTGCAACTATTTAAAGAATATAACTAAAATGCAACATTTTCAATTAGGTGTAATGCTGCTGTGTTTATTATAAAGACAAACAATACATGCCTTAACATTCAACATTTTTAACTTTCTACTTTGTTCTTACCTTTTAAAGTTCCACAGAATTGACTGACCTACCTCTTGTTTGGGCTGGGGCTTCCTGAGGTTATAACTGAATGAGAGAACATTGTGTCATTCATGTTAGGAGGAGGTCTTGAAGGCCTATGGCATAAAAAACATAGTTTATTGTTATAATAAGCTGAACCTAAAATATATCTTAATTATACTCTCACCAAATACAATCTTTAGAAGGCAAAATGAAATTAAAAACGAAACTAGTTTAGTATTGCAAATTGTTATTAATAATTTCCTACTCTGAAAACTCAGTAAAGTTTTGAAGATTTATAATTGATTTCAATAAGTACCTCTGAAGAATAAAAATTTTATTAAAAATATAGTCTGTAAATGCTACTGAATGAGTATCCAGTTTTCATAAAGTTTTTTTTTCTATTATTTAACTGGCTTGATATCTTTAATGTATTAGACAAAAGAACTTTACTGAGTGTTCATATGCTACTATTTGCAATTATTTTAAGGAACTATCTAAAATTATAATGTCTCAGCACAGAAGAAGATAATTCTGGCATCTTGCTTATACCAGTTCTTCAAACTATAACATACAATTAGTTCATATATCCCTTTTTTATCCAGGTAGCTGCGTAAGCTTTAAACCCTCAAGTATTTGCCTCATTTTTTTTTGAGACTTATTATTGGTTCAGCTTCTCTCAGGCTTTTCAGGTAGTGTAAAAAAAATCCTTCTTCCCTCTTTGATTTTGCCAATCTCCTTAAACTCCTGTTCTCTGTCAATTAATCATTTCCCGACTTGTCATCCTGCTTATATCAGCTAAATATTTTATTTTCTTAGTGATAATATAAAAGCCTTTGATTAACTCAATCAACGACCACCCCCCAACCTTCTTTGGTTTTGAGAAGAATGATCCCAGCATCTCTGTCTCTACATTACACTCGTGCATCACTAGTAATACAGTACCATTCCGGTAAACCTTCTTCAATCCTTTGAAGTCTTTTCTAATGTTAGTTCTCACTATACACTCAATAGAAAAATAAATATATTCCCCAAAACACCTCGTGTTCTTCATTTTTCTTCTACATTTCAGTAGAGTTCATTGGGAATTTCAGTCTAGATAGCAAATATCTGTCAGTGCAAAACCATTGACATCCGTTATTAAGAAAGGAGTAACAGGCTATTTAGAAAATGATAATATGATCATGCATAGCAAAAGTGAATTGAAAAATTTATTGGAGTTCTTTTAGGACATTTCAGCCTAGTGTTTAAGAGGGAACCAATAATGCAAGTTATTTGAAACACAAAAAGACCTCCAATAAAATACCATATGAAAATCATGAGATGCTACATAAATGGTCCTTCTAGTGTATTGGAATGGATAAAGGAATGGCCAACTGATAGGAAGCAAAGGATATGGATAAATGGGTAATCTTCAGCTGTCAATCCGTAACAAGTCTGGTACCGAGGGAGTCAGTGCCAGAGCCTCAACCATTTACAATCTATATTAGTGATTTAGATCAATGGTGACCAGTTTTGCTGAAGATACCAAGCTGCTTATGAAGAGGACAAAAGTTTTGCACAGTAATACAGACAGGGAAGGGTGCGGACAAAATTATAATCAACGGAATTTAATGTGGTGGTGTTATCCGATTTAGTAAGAACAGTTTCAAAAAATTAACAGTGGGAGACCATCAAGTGCTAAAAACATTTGGTTGTCCTTACATTGTCGATGTGCCTGTGCAGCAAGCATCAGGAAATTAAGTTCAAGTTTAATGATCATTCAACCTGACATGAATATAGATAAATTCCTCCGGGGGAGAGGTGCAAAACATATTACCAACAGCACACTGCACAAGTGACATATAAGGTTACAATTTCAGAAAAACATAGTCACTAAGAAAAAAATATATAGTCCACATCCCTGAGTGGCATGATTGCAGATTTATGGTAAGTTGCCCTGGTTTAGCTTGTTCATCCACCAAGCAAACCTCAGGGGGCAATACCAACAGGAGTGGCCAGCCCCAACATTGCCTTATGAGAAAAATTTAAACAGACTAGGCAATAATTTTCTGGAGCTGAGAAAAATTAAAGAAACAACAATCTAAAAGGGCATGACAGGGTGTACTTTGAAGATGTTTCTCCAAGGAAGAGCCACAGAGTTAGAACATAGAACAGAGAAAACCTACAGCACAATACAGGCCCTTCAGCCCACAAAGTTGTGCTGAACATGTCCCTACCTTGGAAATTACCAGGCTTACCTATAGCCCTCTATTTTACTCAGCTCCATGTACCTATCTAAATGTCTCCTAAAAGACCCTATCGTTTCCGCCTCCATCACCGTTGCCGGCAGCCCATTCCACGCACTCACCACTCTCTGAGTAAAAAACTTACCCCTGACATCTCCTCTGTACCAACTCCCCAGCACCATAAACCTGTGTCTTCTTGTGGCAAGCATTTCAGCCCTGGGAAAAAGCCTCTGACTATCCACACGATCAATGCCTCTCATCATCTTATACACCCCTATCAGGTCACCTCTCATCCTCCGTCACTCCAAGGAGAAAAGGCCGAGTTCACTCAACCTGTCTTCATAAGGCATGCTCACCAATCCAGGCAACATCCTTGTAAATATCCTCTGCACCCTTTCTATGGTTTCCACATCCTTCCTGTAGTGAGGCGACCAGAATTGAGCACAGTACTCCAAGTGGGATCTGACCAGGGTCCTATATAGCTGCAACATTACCTCTCGGCTCCTAAATTCAATTCAACGATTGATGAAGACCAATACATCGTATGCCTTCTTAACCACAGAGCCAACCTGCGCAGCTGCTTTGAGCATCCTATGGACTCGGACCGCAAGATCCCTCTGATCCTCCACACTGCCAAGAGTCTTACCATTAATACTATATTCTGCCATCATATTTGACCTACCAAAATGAACCACTTCACACTTATCTGGATTGAACTCCATCTGCCACTTCTCTGCCCAGTTTTGCATCCTATCAATGTCCCGCTGTAACTTTTGAGTTCCAAGGTGAAAGGATGGTTATTTAAGGTGGAGTAAAATTTCTTCTTTCAGAAGACTGTGAATCAATGAAATTATCCAAATGCTCTGAAATGAAGTATATTCAACACCGAAACATAAGGGACTAAAAGTTTGTGGACACTGGACAAGACTGTGGGATTAAGACCAAAGATCAGAAATGCCATCATCTCACTTATTGAAGGAGCAAGTTTGAAGGGTCAACCGACTTACTCCTGTTCTTATTTCTCATGTTCTTACGTGTATTATGACTGCCTCCAAAGCAATTTTATAAATTTTAAGGTATTTGACAAGGTACTCCATAGTAGTCTGATCAAGATGATAAGGATGCAAGTGATCCATGGTAACTTGATGGTTTTGATTCAGAATTGGCTTGACCATAGATGGTGGTTGTGGAAGGGTGATATTCTGGTTGAGGGTCCAGTGCCAGTGGTGTTCAGTTGGGGTCAGTGCAGGTACTTCTATTGTCTGTGATATATACATTCAGTGGCTACTTTATTAGGTACAGGAGTGGAACCTGGTGTGGGTTTCTGCTGTTGTAGCAGAGGTTCAACATGATGTGCCCTTCTGCACACCAATGTTGTAACATCATTGTATTTGAGTTCATGTCACCTTCCTGTTGGCTTGAACCAGTCTGGTCACACTCCTCTGATCTCTTTCATTAACAAGGTGCTTTCACGCACAGAACTACCACTCACTGGATTTTCTTTTGTTTTTCCGCACCATCCTCTGTAAACTCTAGGGACTGTTGTATGTGAAAATCCCAGGAGATTAGCAGTTTCTGAAATACTCAAACCACCCCATATGGCACCACCAATTAAACCACAGTCAAAGTCACTAAGATCACATTTCTTCCCCATTCTAATATTTGGTCTGAACAACAGAACCATGTTGGCAAGCTTTTTGCATTGTGTTGCTGCCACATAATTGGCTTGGATATTTGCATTAATGAGCAGGTGTACAGGTGTAGCTAGTAAAGTGGCCACTGAGTGCATAAATGACTTGGATAAAAAATATGGCTGTATAGGTTAGGAAGTCTGCAGATGATACAAAGATTGGTGGAGTTGCAGACAGTGAAGAAGATTCTGAAAGGGTATAACAGGTTCAAAGCATCAGCTCTTCAATTTCAAGTTTAAGCTTCAGTCAGCCATATATGAATACAGCCAAATGAAGCAGTGTTACTCCAGGGCCAAGGTGCAAAACACAGTACCATCAGTCACACACAACACAAGGCACATATAAAATGCCAGTGAAATACAGTTACAGGAAAAAATATATTCCAGACCCTGAGCCCATAAATGTTGCAGGAGTCTGTAGTTGAACACAATATAGCCTGTTTTCTGCAAAGCGAACACCGGGGGCAGCACCGACTCCAGCTTGGACACCACGACATGTCGCCTCTGTTGTAGTGCACTAATTTTGACACCTCTGTCTTGGGCAGCTGTAAATAGGTGACAGCGTGGCTTGAGGCCTCCCTACGACCGAGACCACGCAGCTCCCCGCTGTCCGCCAATAAATCAGTGATTTGGACTTGCAGCATTCCATTTTAACAATCTTCAACAGGGTCTTACAATCACAAGAAATGTGACTAAGACAATTGCTATCTGTTAGACTGCACACTTCCTTCCTGTATCGACTCCTCTGATGCCTCTGTGACACAGGCAAAGAGCACAAACTGCACCAAGTCCATCTCCTTCAATTTCTCCACCAACAAGTAACTCACTAATGGGGTAGACCCGTTAATGTCCATCAGGATCTTGTAAAAAATGTTTAAAAAGGACAATAACACCTTTGGTTGCTATAGAAGCTGCTGCGATCAAACACTCTGACATCTTATTGGAAGATATAGGCAAAAAATGAAGTTTAATCCAAGCAAATATGACACATTACACTTTGGAAGGTCAAATATAAAAGGAAAATATAAGGTTTATGTTAGGACTATTGATGCACAGAGGGATCATGGGGTTGAAGTCCATTGTTTTCTGAAAGTGGCTGTGTTAGTGGAGAGGATAGTAAATTTAATGTATGGCAAGCTTGGCTTCATTAGCTTGGGCATTGATTATAAAAGTCCATGGACTTGCCTCTAATCGTGCTTCTTTTTTGTACTTGTGCCTTCTTTTGCAACTTTTTTTTGCATTATTTATGTACAATTTTTGTTTCACAACTTCTGTGTCTTGTCTGATTCTACATGCCCTTAATGCTGCTGCAAGTTAGTCTTTCAGCGTACCAATATCTCACTGTACTTGTGCATATTATTGAAAAACTGACTTGTGGAAATCACTTTGCGGCTACATAAAACTTCGCTGATGTTGTATTTGAAATATTGTGTGTAACTCTGGTTGTCCCATTACAGGAAGGATGTGGAGGCTTTGGAAAGAGTACAGAAATAATTTACCAGAAAGTTGCCTGAATGAAAGGTATGAGGATGGACAAACTTGTGTTGTTTTCTTTGGGCACTGCAGGCCAGAGGAGACCAGACAGAAGTTCACAAAATTATGAGGCAGAGATGGGATAAATAGTCAGAATCTTTCTCCCCAGGGTAGAAAGGTCAAATGCCAGAGGTTATGCATATAAAGGTGAGAGGGGAAGTTTAAAAGAGCTGTGAAGGGCAAGTGTTTGTTTTACTTCCACACAGAGTGTGGCAGGTGCCTGGAACGGACTGCCAGGCATAGGGGTAGAAGCAGATAGGATATTGATGGTTAAGAGGCTTTTGAGAGAGGCACATGGATATAGAGGGATAGAGGAACATGGATCACATGCATATAGAAGAGGTTTCATTTAATTTGTTACTATGCTCAGCATACGCATCATGGGCTAAAGGGCTTTTTCCTGTTCTATTCCTGTTCTATTGTCCAATCACAATAACTTTAGAAGACATTTATTTCCTTGGGAATTAAAAAGGGGAAAAATGCTGGCAGAAACATTGAAGAACACAAAATGCCTAATGCAAAACCAGTCTGCTTCAACAACTCAGCAGGTCAGGCAGGATTTGTGGAAGGAAGGCAATGGTTAATGTTTTGGGTCGAGACAATTCTTGATGATGGGGAGATGGAGCCGGGTGGATTTGGGAGACAAAGGAGGGGATCTTACTTGGAAACAAGACAAAGAAATGAAAGTGCAGAAACAATCAATTGCAATTAGGGAAGGTTGAAGGTAGAAGTAAGAAAGGAATTTCATTGTACCCTGTGTACTCTATATGACAATTATCTAATCTGAATCTGAAGCAAGTGATGATAATTGGAGGCATAATAGGTGCAAATGCTGGATTTTGGTTAGTAAGGAAGATAAGTGGAACTAGGTAAGAGAGGGTTGATGAGGGTGGGGATATGAGAATTTTTGGGAAAAGTGTGTGGGTAATAGGTGGATGAAAGGGAGCAAAAAAGTGGCTGGTGCGGACTGGAGCGAAGCACAGAGAAAAGATGAAAGGTCCTAATTGAATCAGAAGAGAGAGTGAAGGGGGAACACAGAGGAAAGGGTTACTAGAAGTTCAAAAGTGTGTTCTTACGATTGGGTTGTAGACTCCCCAGGTCAAATGGAGAAGAGTAACATTGGTGAAGGGTGATATTTGTGGTGGGAGTGGGAAGGGAAGTTGAAATGGTATGCAACCAGGAGCACAAGTTGATCAGTGCAGACAGAGCAAGGACACTTGCAAATTAGCTGGGCATATGAGAGCGCTTGTGGAGGGGAAATGAAGTTACCCAGAACAGCTTACGTCTCGATTCCTCTCACTTCCTACAAAACAAAGATTTAACTTTGGACACTCACATGAACCCCAACTACACTTGTCTTTTACTTTTTCACATGGAACAGTGCTTGTTCCAAACCTTTGCTGTTAACACTGCCCAACTCTTTCTCTGCCTCACTCACAATGATATCGGTGCTGCTTCCTGCAAGAGCGGAACTTGTCAATTTAATCACCTTGTGGCCAAAGGAAGCAGACGGCTCCAAGATCTTCCTAATGGGGTACGGATGTGGAAAGAGTCTGGGCATCCATAGCGAAGATGAGATGGCGTGTGATTGGGAAACTGGAAGCCAGCCCCACAAGAATGTAAACAATGTAGGATTTAATAAATGATCAATGTTCCACCACTTTTGCTCGAGTTTTATTAGTAATTTCTTTAACCTATACTACGGTTGGTTACCACGTGGTTAGTTAATGATGACTTAAAGTACTTAATAATATTTTTAAAAATGCTTACCCACATTCATTTCTGCGCAGCAGCAAAAGCAAAACACATTATAAAAACTCAAGTAATTAACTGTAGGACATGCCATTCATTTTTAAAAACAATACATAATTCAAGGATAAATACTATTTTCTTACAAATGTAGCAAGAATTAGATTCCCATAATTTAGTTGTGATTTAATCTGCAGAATGTTCTATGATGCTCTAAGTAGTCAAAATATTAAAGTGTATTTTCTGTTTTATTCTGAAGCATTTTGTTTATATGGCAAAACCACATATCAAATGATCAAGAATGCTCAAGCATTTTGCGCTGGAAAATGAACATGATTGTGATGCACCATTAACCCTCATCCTTTAACGCAGACCAAACTCACACAAAACTTATCTGTTTATTATCATGACATGAGAATGACTCGATATAAGTAACCTGTTGTTGATTGCATTAGCGCATTATTGGATTCCACTACCTAAGGCAATCTACCTTGCTTAAAGAGGAGATCATCGTACACAGCATAATGAGGGAGATGTTTTAAAAAAATCATTTATTGCATGCAGTCAGAAAAATACAGAATGTTCCTTCCACCTTCTACAAGGAGTATAAAGAAATAAAACTAGTGAAATAGATCATACACATGCTGGCAAAACTTAAATGCATTCAAATAAGCTTGTCATGATAAAACTAGAAATAAAGTCTCACAGTAACTATTTTCAATCTAAACCACTATTTATAGATGTTATTTCACATTATGTTGAAACCCATTTAGTATAAAGCTTACCATTTAAAACTCCCTGGATTGCCATGTAAATATAAATTTGATCGTTAACACAGAGGTACCTAATCGTAAGATCCACAAATCTGATAAATATGTCAGTTAGCTGCTGAGGCATGTCCGTATGATATCTCGGCTGATTTGGTCGAAGACTGAGAACTGCCTCAGTTCACCAGGTAACATAAATGTTGGATAAGGCCATGGTATCTACAACTATGAGCTGATAGGTAGATTTGATAGGACCACACGTCTTCATGGGTGTTTCTGTGCCACGTATGCTGAACCATTTCTTTTAAAATCAGGGAAAAAAAATTGGTCTTTGGTCATGTGCTGCTTATGTACAAAACTAATGGTTGTTGGCTTTACTTGTCTCCACAACTCAACTCCATTTACTTCATTAGAATGAAGCCTGTTGGAGAAGCCGACCTGCTCCAAATACTCCTCACATCACTTAGTGCTAACTGTTAATGATTAATTTCTCTTCTTCCCAAGAAATTCTAACTAACATATTCACAGGATCTCTGCAACTTCTAAGTTATCATCTAGAGTGGAAGCTGAGGGTGGAAATGATGGAAAAGAAGAGAATGTAGTTGAAGAGCATGCTGTCTTAAGTTTCATTCTCCTCCCCCCACTCTCATCTGCTGTTCCTCCATCTACATTAAAATGGCAATGAAAGAACTGTCCATTGGAAATCTTAAGACTTATTCCTTTAAATATTACACAGTTCAACAGAGCAAAATTATCCCAAAAGCAATCAGAAATTAGCTCTATGGGAAAAATCAAAAACAACCACCTTCAAAATTCTTCAAGGATCCAAAAAAACATGGATAAAATGTTTGTGTTTTAGCTTAAAAATCCTAATTTCTAACAATTTCAACTGTCGCAGATCTTTTTTTTAAGCAGCTCAGTAAATGCAGACTTGTTATATGCAGTACATTGCATCACTATCACACATTTAAATTTTGTATTAATTCTCTAGTGTGATCATATGATGGTGTAGTCCATGTTAAGAAACTTAGTTAGATTGACTTTGAGGCATAAAATGGTAGAAGCACTTGTGCCCCAATTTCCAAGAAAATATATTTGTACAAATGATTAAATTGGCTCTCACTTCCGCTCAGTGGAATCAGTTTAGGTTGAAATTGTGAATAGTAGAGGACGGGAAATACAAGTAAGGATAGTCTATAGTCCCTCAAATGTATCTTCTCAGGGTGAAGCATAAATGGGAAAATATCCATGAGATGTTTAAAGGAATTGTCATGGGAAATTTTAATCTACATATTGATCGGAGGAGCCAAAGAGGCAAGTTTATTATAGAAGTAAAATTTGTGGATTTTTTTTAGGAAGTATATTACAGAACCTACCTGGGAAAAGGCTATTTTAAATTTGGTCATTAGTGATGAGGAAGGATTAATAAAATATCTTGTGGTTTAAGATCCCTTGGAGATTGTAGCCACAATGCAAATATCTTAAAGATAACAGATGGACTAATTTCAACACGTAAAAGTCTCCCAGTTACCAGTGATAATGGATAAGAGAAACTCACCAAGCTAAAAGCAGATAAGTAGCTGGGACCAAAAGCTAGCACCCCAGAGTTTTAAAGGAAGTATATGCAGATCAAGTGGAAAAGGGAGGAAGACAGAAGGGAGGACCTACAGGCGAGTTAGTTTAACATCTATTACCGTAAGATGACAGTCAATTATCAAGGAGGAAGTAAGCAACTCATCATTTCGGAAAGCTGAATACCATTAAATCTGGTCAATATGGTTTTATGAAAGGTAAAGCGTGTTTGGTAAATCTACTTGAATTCTTTGAGGATACAACAGTGAGAGTCAATAGAAGGGAGCCTCTAGATGCATTACACATAAGAGGCTGATACATAAATTAAGAGTCTAAAATATAGGAGGAAGCATTTTAGCATGGACAGGAAACGAAGTATTGAAATAAAAAGCTGGAGAGATGTCACTAGTGGAATACCCAAGGCTCTCAATTATTTACCGCTTGCATTAATAACCTGCAGAAGGAACAAGTTTGTTAATGATACAAATAGTGTATGCTGTGATGATGATGTTGTGATTATATAACTGGGTTGCAATTATGAGTACCAAAAAATTAAGAAATAGTATAGGTCCAACAAATAATTAATCAGGCAAATGGTAAGTTGGTCTTTTTGAACTGGGGTGGAATTTATTAACAGGGAGATTTTGTTGCATAGGCTGTTGGTGTGCCACATCTAGAATATAGTGCACAGTTTTGGTTCCCTTCCCTAGAAGGGATTATAGTAGCATTGGAAGTAGTCTGAAGGAGATGAGAGGGTTATCCTGACAGGGGGCCAGACACTTTGGATCTGAATTCCTTGGAGTTGAGAAGAATGAGGGTGGTCGTATTCAAATGTATGAGTTTCTAAGTGGGTTTGACAGGGTAAGTGCTCATGGAAAGGTCACAAACAAGGGGAAAAAGAAACAAAACAAGAAGGCAGTCATTTAAAACTGAGATGCACAGTCTTCTTCTCTATCAGAGGGAAAAACATCTCTGAAATCCTCTGTTCCCAAAGGTGGTGGAAGGTAAAAATTTGAAAGATCAAGGAATTAACAGGTAATGAGAGACTGAAGAGGAGTTGAGGCCTGGAGCGATCAGCCATGAGATCTGGGCCAGCTTGAATAGCCTGTTCCAATTTCCTGTGTTCCCATATTCACCTTTTTCATGTAAAACTAAAAACACATTGCAAATATTCATTAAATTATAGAAAGCAACTCATTATTTAGATGATACCAAACAATATCAGAAAGCAAGGCCAATTTTCACCACAGGTTTCTAGAGAAAGGAAATAAGGAAACTGCTCATAGGTGCTATGTCCAAGATTTACAGTGCAGAATACTTAGCAGAAAGATTCATAAGATAATGAAGAATAACCCAAAAGACATAAAATAGACCACTGGAAATTCGGTGGCAAAAGTTTAATATATACTCACACAATGTGGGCCAGATTTAGTGGTTTTTCAGGCTGGTCAGGATACATTGGATGCAAAGGCTCACGACTGGTAGCACAGCTTAAGGACTTGCTAAGTGCATTGGTTAGCTTCTTTGCAGGGGATTTCTGGGAATAATGATACAAAGGCGAAGTGTCAAGTTGGTAAAACAGTATTATATCTCTACAATAAATAATTCTATATTGCAACTTTTGAGCAATATTTCGCATTTTTTCCTTACCTATCTTTACAAAATTTTGACTACAAATAATCTTATAATTAAATGACTAAGACTACATATTATAACTGTATTTTATTAGATGTATTTCTCTCCCAAGGTAACAAAAGCAAAATGCTGGAATTACTCAGCAGATCAGGATCTGTGGAGAGAGAAACTAGGTCAATGTTTTGTGTCAATGGACCTTCACAAGAATTCTCCATATTATGCTAAGCACTTACTTAGCATAAGCAAGCTAGTTTTGCTACTGCTATCACGTATATCTCAATAATATTGCTAAATTTCAGCATCTTCTCCCCAAGACGAATTCATATGCAAAGGGTCAGAAGAGAGCCACGGATGCAAAATAGAGTGGATTCTGGTTAATTATACAATTAATTAATCAGGGCAGGTGCTTATTTAGGACAATTCAAAGAACAACAACTAATTGGAAAAAAATAGCTAGGATTCCCTTTCTTTATTTGAGACACTATACCACTTAATTGGGACCAGGAGACTGTTGCCAAACAGTTTCTAATTAGGATCAGTTGCATGCACTTGTGTGGCCGTTAGACACCACACCGCACTTAGAGCAAACAGTTTTTAAATAATGTCACTTGCATGGGTTTGCGTTCAAAAAACAGTGCATTTGTTTTACTGATAGTTGGCAAGAAATAAGCAGTAAGATAACTTAAATGCTCTACTCACTGCGGTTTCAAGCATTCTGGCTTGGAGATGCCAGAAAGAGTCGGGAGTGAAAATGAAACTATTTCACTACTTCAACAAGTTAGGAACTACAAAGAATTTGAAGTTATCGACAATGACCTTGCATGTTACAATGAAAAAGAAGTTTTGGGGGATGAAATTGTCAAGATCATTTTATGAAGGCTGTCCATTATCTGCACTAGGTATCTGTGTTGATTTTGCACATTTACAGACCGAAACATCGACTGTACTCTTTTCCATTGATTCTGCCTGGCTTGCTGAGTTCCTCAGCATTTTGTGTGTGTGTTGCTATAACAAACTCATGTATTTTTCACAATATCTGGTGTTCTGTCTGCACTTACTAGCAGAAAACAGTACAGCAATTACATAATGGTTTTACACATTTTCATTTTTCATTGACTAAGTGTTAGCACATAACAAACACGCTGTGAATGTGACTTCTGATTGGTTTCTCCTTATCTAAGGAATTTCTATGATCTGGACTACAAATGTGATAGCTTTTTGCAAAAGCACCATCTTTAATATTGCCTTTGTTTGATTCCTTGCTTTTGTTTCTCAGCTCCTCACTTAGTTTCAAATGCTCTGTATCTTTATTTAAACTTTAAATAAATAACTGTGAAGAATCAAAGGTTCTCATTCATTCTTGAACTGCTGAAAGAACCTGGGGATCAAAAATTACCGAGATCCAACAGGGTCAAATCGAATCTGATCAGCAAGGATTGTGCTGGGCAGCCCACATGCTTCCAGTGCCAACACGGTTAACTCACTAACACCAACCGTGTCTTTGGAATGTGGGAGGAAACTGGAGCACCCAGAGGAAACCCAACGGTCATGAGGAGAATAGTCTCCACATCCACTTGGAGTTAAGAATTCGACAAAGTTACCACTCTCGCATCACTCCTAAATGGCCTGCCCCTTGTTCTGAAGCTGTGACCTTTGGTTTGAGATTTCTCAGCTAGGGGAAACATCCTTGCTGCATCCAGCCCATCATGCTTCATGATAATTTTCTAAATTTCAGTTCATCTCCTTTCAGTCATCTAAACTCAAGGAAATACAAGATCAGTCCACTCAATCTCTCCTCATATGGCAAGCAGCATTACCGAAACCAGTCCAGTGAATCTTAGCTGCACCCACTCACTAACCCTAACCGGGTCTTTGGAATGGGGGAGGAAACTGGAGCACTATCACCTGGTGAGGTCTCACAAAAGCCCTATGCACTTTTTGTCATAAGGTGGTGGCTGGGAACAGACCCAAGTGCAAGACACAGACACTGAAGTACTAGGGACAGGACTAGGATACAGGGTGAGGGCTAGGACATGGACACGAAAACCGGGAACCTGGAACAGGACAGGGCAAGAGAGCAAGGAGCCAGGGCTTGGACTCTGAGCCAGAGACTGGGCAAGGACCTGGAACCTAGGTCTTGCCTCTGGCTCGGACCCCAGAACTAGGCAAGGACGTGACTTGGCTGGCAGGAAGGACGAGGCTGGAGTCTTCAGGCTTGAGACTTGAGGCGAGGCTAGAGACTTGAGGCGAGGCCAGAGACCACAGACTTGAGGTGAGGCTTGGGACCAGAGACTTGAGGCGAGGCTTGGGACCAGAGACTTGAGGCGAGGCTAGGGACCAGAGACTTGACGTGAGGCTAAGGACCAGAGACTTGACGCGAGGCTAAGGACCAGAGACTTGACGCGAGGCTAGGGACCAGAGACTTGAGGCGAGGCTTGGGACTAGAAACTTGAGGCGAGGCTAGGGACCAGAGACTTGACGCGAGGCTAGGGACCAGAGACTTGAGGCGAGGCTAGGGACCAGAGACTCGAGACTAGAGGCTTGGGGTCTTGAAGCTCCTCTTGGGCAGGACGTGGATCTTCACCCGACGGAGGCAAGGGACAAGAAGGGACAGAACCCACCGCAGGGTAACGGCAATCTGGCCTGGTTTACCTGACGGAGGCAAGGGACAAGAAGGGACAGAACCAACCGCAGGGTAACGGCAATCTGGCCTGACTTACCCGACAGAGGCAAGGGACAGGAAGAGACAGTACCCACCACAGGGTAACGGCAATCTGGCCTGACTTACCCGGCGGAGGCAAGGGACAGGAAGAGATAGAACCAACCGTAGGTAATGGCAAGACGGCCTGGCTTACTTGACGGAGGCAAGGGACAGGAAGGGGCAGAACCAAGCACAGGGTAACTGCAAGATGGCCTGACTTACCCAGTGCAGGCAAGGGACAGGAAGGGAGCTAGGTACAGGGTGGCTCCAGGACAAGACTTCAGGTGAGACGAGGCAAGAGTTACCAGCAAGACAAGGCAAGGCTTCAGGCAATGCAAGGCGAGACAAGAACTTCAGGTGAGGCGAGAGTTACCGGCAAGACAAGGCAGGGCTTCAGGAGAGAAAACAGAAGGCAGGGGAAGGGATACAAGGAGTAAGGACAAGAACAATCCAGCAGCCATGTCCCGGTCTCTGGAGGTTTTTATGCAGCCAACCCCAATGAGAATCAGCTGCCTCAATTAGTGCTCAACAGGAACAGAAACAGGGTAGACAGGAAAACCTGGAGCAAGGGTCGATGGAGCGGACCATGGACTGGAATGCGGACTTCACGGACCAGACCATGACACTTTTAGTAAGACATTGTCAAGTCTTCTTGTGATAAAGGGAGCATATCATTTGCCTTCCTAATCGTCTGCTGCATCTGCATGTTGGTTTTGAGTAATCTGTGTGCATGGACACCAACGTTACTTTGAACATTAACAATGCTCAAACTTCCACCATTGTAAAAGTACGCTGTATCAAAGTGGATAACTTCACAATCTTCCACATTACCTTGCTCTTTCATTAGTTTGTCTGTATCCCCTTGAGGTTTCATCATGCTCCCTACTCACAATCCCACCTAGTTTAGTAGCTTCACCAAGTTTGGAAATATAACATTTGATTCCTCAGTAAAATCAGTGAAAACGATGATGAAAAGTCTGATCTTTGCAGTATACAACTAGTCATAATTTGTCAATCTGAGATCACGTTGTGATTGTCTCACGTTATGAGACAGCATCCAGCTTCTCTGTATCAAAACAGAGAGAGTTATGAATACACAAATTAAATATGCTGCAGTTTTACATATTAGACAACTCTGTTTTATGCAGTAGTGCAAGGATAGAAGAGAATTAATTTAACACCACTTGGCATATGAAGATGTCAGCATATTACTAAAATGTACAACTTAATTTTTAACAGATTCCATGAACTTTTACTTCTACCAATTCTAATTTCAATCCATTGATAATGAGCTATTCACTGTAAAAGAACTCTGATTTATTTTTTGCCAACCGTTTAGGCAAGGTTGCCACTGGGCAAGGGGCTGTTTTACAATTTGTTGCAATATTCCGAAGAGGGGGAAAGAATAGTCAGCTGAGATGTCAGTTTCAAATTTCTGATTGAACTATCTGCATATTGGATGGGCATAGGATTAATATCAGCTTGCCCACAACAATGGAACAGCCAGCCATCACAAGTTAAAGGCTTTACACATCAAGGCGAGGCAGAGCAAAATAAAGCAAAGGAAAATTAAGTAAGATTCACTAGATTAAGCAAGCAATTTAATGCTTTAAATTGCTTGAAATTACTCGAGAAGCTATTTAATTTCAAAATCCTTTGATGGACTCACAAATGTTCTTCCCACTTATTCCAACTTTCCCTGTCCACTCCTGACATCTTTTTAATAACTTTACTTTCAAACATTTCCATCTTTTCCTGAAAAATAACAATATAATTTTTTAACTTTAATTCAGTCTGTAAAAGGCACTATGATCTAACTTTGTTTTTTGACTTCATACTCAGGCAACTAAACTTGTTTTAAGTCACATCAACAAAGTTCTGAAATAGAATTTCATCAATACTTTATATAAAGTACATTACTTTATTAGAAACACCTTATAAAATGTAATTCTTTCAAAGTGAATGTCAATCATATTCAGTTTGTGGTCTTTAGAAGCTAATCTTTACCAACATTCATCTATCAAGTTTTTAAATACCTGGCTATCCCTTCCCTTGTCATAACCCAAGGATGTCTGACTCTCCTTAAACAGTGTAATTCTTTCAAAGTGAATATCAATCATATTCAGTTTGCGGCCTTTAGAAGCTAATCTTTACCAACATTCATCTAACAGGTTTTTAAATACCTGGCTATCCCTTCCCTTGGCATAACCCAAGGATGTCTGAAAGGTAGCACTGATTGCCTTCTCTATTTTCTCTAGTTTCTTTCAGCAAACTCGGAGAAAAGCCATCAAGGCCTGGTTCTCACCCTATTTGAAATCCACTAATTTTTCTTCAGCTGCCCCACATAATTTCTCTACGTCATCCACCTTTAATCCCTTCACAGATTTATACAACCTTTTGATTAGCATGTTATATTTCACAGAATTATACAATCTTTTGATATGAAATATAACATGCTAATTAAAAGATTGTATAACTCTGTGAAATATCTCTGCCATTGTCCCACCAGGTACATCTTTTTGACTACCAGAGGGTTCTTCCATTTTTTTTAATTTGTTCAACTTTTTTTCCCCTCTTTGTTACATGACAATCCCTTCTTTTTCTGTTTTTCCTTTATGGATGGTTTGGTGGATGCACCAAAAAATATTCATGAAAAAATGTCATTTTAATTTTCAGACAAAATATTTGCCTTTTCTCAGTAGAAAGCATTTTGTTAAAAATAAATATAGGGTTAAAATGAAACACCTTATGAAAATGTGCTCAGGAATCACAAAGCGTGACTCTACACGTTTGAACCAGTGCCAAGAAACTATGCTATCTGCTCAATAGCGTGATTTCAGAAACCAGTCCAGGCCATGCCAATCATGCTGCTGAACATCTTAGATTTCTGCCAGAGAGCCTGATGTTGGCAGTGTACAGCACTAGTTCACACTAGCTTTTGCTGATTGAAGAGGAGGTGGACTATGGCTGCAAAGGAGGCATTTGCAGTTCCGAAGATCTTTGGAATTTGCTACAAGAGGTAGCACATCATGTCTGAGATTGGATGCTCCAACTTTCTAAGGCAGCACTAGAGATCTTGACTGACAAACTGGACAAAGAAACAGAGAAATACTCTGATTGAATGGGGTCAGGAGGCCTCCTTGACAGTGGGAGGATATATATGTAACATTGCTGGAGCTTGGATGCAATTCTGCCAAACTTGCATTGTTTTCACATGCTTGTCAAAGTTAGTGAATACATTTTCTAATACCATTCCCCACCAAATGCACCATTAGCCCCTAACACTGCTCAACCACCCCACCCTCACAACTCACCTATTAACCAAAATGAAACACATACAGTGACACCTCATCGGTTGAGCTGATTACCAGGTAATCAACCATGTCTGTCCCATCATCCAAACACATTCTTCAACCCCTGCTAATACATCTCTCTCTCCCAAGCAGGTAATCAGGATGAAATATTAGAGACATCTTCTGTCCTGTTCCAAGCCAGTAGAACAGTAAAACCATAACCATTTTGATCTTAACATTTGTTAGAAAGGCAGTTCTAGGTCTGTTCTGTGCTTGCCATAAGTAGCATTTCTCATTTAGAAATTCCATATTGAAGTAAGGAGCATATTGCTTTCTGAATGCTCCTGACTGATAAGGCCTCCTCCTCTTCTAACATGCTAGTTTGTTGTGTGTGCTATTTCTTCATTCTCATGATTTTGACTCACTCCAGAAGAATGGTAACCAAAGTACTCATGTCTGGCAAGATATCATAGATGCAATTGCTCTTCCCAACCGTCTCAACCTGTTAACAGTGTGGGAGCACTGGTACTACAAGGAAATCAGCCAGAGTAGCTCACTACTACCTTAGTGACCAGCACTAAGTGATAACCTTGGCAGAAATACTTAGATCGTGTGAATGAATTAAGAAAACTGGTCAATATGAACATAATGTTTGTGAACCTAGCTGATACTAAATTGAAACCAATTCAGTCTCTGAGGCAATCAAAACCCATGTGTCAAAGAGGCCAAATTCAACACCATATATTTTACATATTGCTTGCATTCATATTATCTGGAAGAATAGGGTCCATGATACCAATACTCACTGTCACTGGTTTCAAGAGGAAGAAAGGGTCTACATTTTCCAGCCAATTGCGCGTTGGGCTCAAATACCAGAAAATGCAAGAACAAAGCTAATGCCCAATATGTTGATGGATGATAACCTTTGTAGGTTTACTGAATATTAATAAAATGATTGATCACTGAGAAATAATACTACCCAAATGGATGATATGAACTTTACTATATCACACACTTCCAATGATATTGCGATTTTGAGCTCATTTTTATGTCCGATTTTACAGTGTGTGATATTTGCAAATCATTGCCCACATAAGCAATGAATTTATAAACCTGTAACCCAAAGTAACCTCATGTAATTTATCTGTTAGGCAGCTGAAAGCTGGAAATGTTACAAATTAATTTGGAATAAAACAGTAGTAGTATTTGCTAAATTCTTCCAGCAAAATTGATGCAGACAATTCCATTTGGTCTGACATAAACTGTTCCTTTGAGAAGCAATTCAAATTTATTTCCTTAAAAAGGAAGGAACCTGTGCGGATTGGTGATAACATCTCCTCCTCGCTGACTATCAACACTGGCGCACCTCAGGGGTGTGTGCTTAGACCACTGCTCTACTCTCTATTTACACACGACTGTGTGGCCAGACATAGCTCAAATCCCATATATAAATTTGCTGATGTTACAACCATTGTTGGTAGAATCTCAGGTGGTGACGAGAGGGTGTACAGGAGTGAGATATGCCAACTAGTGGAGTGGTGCCACAGCAACAACCTGGTACTCAACATCAGTAAGACGAAAGAGCTGACTGTGAACTTCAGGTAGGGTAAGATGAAGGAACACATACCAATCCTCATAGAGGGATCAGAAGTGGAGAGAGTGAACAGTTTCAAGTTCCTTGGTGTCAAGATCTCTGAGGATCTAACCTGGTCCCAACATATCGATTTAGTTATAAAGAAGGCAAAACAGCATCTATACTTCTAATGAGTTTGAAGTGATGTGGCATGTCAACAAATACACTCAAAAACTTCTATAGTTGTACCATGGAGAGCATTCTGACAGACTGCATCACTGTCTGGTATGGAGGGGCTCCTACACAGGGTGAAAGAAGCTGCAGAAGGTTGTAAATCCAGTCAGCTCCATCTTGGGTACTAGCCTACAAAGTACCCAGGACATCTTTAGGGAGCGGTGTCTCAGAAAGGCAGCATCCATTATTAAGGACCTCCAGCACCCAGGGCATGCCCTTTTCTCACTGTTACCATCAGATAGGAGGTACAGAAGCCTGAAGGCACACACTCAGTGATTCAGGAACAGCTCCTTCCCCTCTGCCATCGGATTCCTAAATGGACATTGAATCTCTGGACACCACTTCATTCTTTTAAGAAAAAAATACACAGTATTTCTGTTTTTGCACATTTTTAAAAAATCTATTCAATATACATAATTGATTTACTTGTTTATTTATATTTTTTGTTTTATTTATTTATTTTTCTCTGCTAGATCATGCATTGCATTGAACTGCTGCTGCTAAGTTAACAAATTTCACGTCACATGCTGGTGATAATAAACCCGATTCTGATTTATTTAGTGTGAATAAACCCCTTGCAAGTTGGTTGAAATTACTAAAACTTGTACTTTCTAAGGACTGCAGTTATTTATTTTATAAATTGAAAACTCTGTCATAATATCATGTTTTACATGCAGAAGCGCCTTTGAGCTCGTCCCATTAAATTCATGTACATCTTACCCATGATGTGTATTCTTTCATTTGGTGCTGATTGCTGTGGGAACCACTTGCATGGCCTCTCCAAAAGCAGTCTTGACAAAGCTGGTAATTGTGACACTGCTGGCAACGGTATCGAAAGCCCATCATACTTTCACTGTGGCAGTAGGAACACTCTACAGGGTGGAAGACTGTAGAAGAAATATACAACATTAATTTTACTTTGTATCATTATTCTTGCATTCCGTCAATCTTTATTTTACATGCTCATTGGATAATGAAATATATTCTCAAGTTCAGAAGTTTTTAAATTATCCTGTCACTAATCCCAGCAAACCTTGACAACTCACAAGAGCCCTTAATAAAGTTACAAATTGATCCTCAGAGACAGGAATAAATTAGCAAAGTTTTCATGAACAAGATAATCCTGCCACTTCCAGAAAGATTCTTTACACTCAAATACCTACAGGAATATTAGCGTATCATGTTAAATGAAACCTTGTGGAAATCTGAATATTATGTAAAATAGCTTTTTCTCAGTTAAAGGGCATTGTAGGAACTCTGGTTCTTCATAAAAAAAAACATAACTGCAAACTTGGACTAGCTAATGATTTTTAAGATCTATTTGAAAATGCCCTAAATGGTGGCTCTGCTATACAATTCCACTTACACTTATTTTGGTTCATATATTTAAAAATAATTTTAATAGTTTATTTTATAGTCTTGAATGTTGTTAAATGTCAAAGACATTGAGAAATACTTAATGCAGTTAGTTAATCCTTGCAGTGTGGCTTAGTGGGATGCAAAGCATTTCTTTAGTTTTTAAGCTCAACAGTGCAAGTCTCATCCATTAGGCAGAGTTAGCTTTATTCAGGAATTTCACGCTGAGGTTTCTATTCCAAATATTTATGGCAAGCAACAAGGATGCACAACTCAATATATCCAGAAAAAGTCAATATTGTTGTCCCACGCCAAGATTCTGAACCACAGGGCTATCTGGCCTATAAATGCGGCTATCTCACCTGTTCTTGATGGCAGATTTTAGTTGACAAGTTATCACTGAAGTAGCTGGCTACACAGCACCTTAAGCAACATAACATTGAGGGCTAGTTTTATAAAAGTGTTGTGTACCCCCTTATATCTCTCTGAAACTTCCTATTCTGGATAATATTAGCTTGGAGGTCGAACGAGTGAATGTTGTGGTACATCTATGAAGGCTGAAGTAGCATGAGGAGTTAAAGTACACCAGAGGGCCACATCATTCCTCTGGATGGGGTGGAAAGAAGAACTCTTTGCCAGGGTTCTTTCTCTTCTGTACAAATCCTCGCTGAGAAAAGCACCGTTTCGAAGAGTAGGGATGAGTCACTAATAACAATCCTACTGTCCTGCTTGACCACCGCTCTGCAACGATGTCTTACTGTATTAAAGAACTTGCAAGATCTTTTGACAGAAGAGTAAAGAAGTTGTTAAGCTGCAAGGATGGTGGGGGTGGAGGGAAGTTATTGAAACATTGACTGTTGCTCTTCTTACAGATCTGGCTGACCCACTTAGTATTTCCAACATTTTTGGCTTTTTATTTTAGGTTTCCAGCAACAGGTTTTAAGTTGGATTTTCATTTTTTTTCAGAGGTGCAAAGTGTTTTTGAAGCACCTATCAAGAATATAAAATTCTTTTCAGAGTTTATCTATAGCATTGCAATTGGCCTCGTTTTCCTGTAGCTCATGCTCCTGGTCTTGAATGAGTGAAAGTGGTTGGAAAGCCTAGTTTCCTGTGTGAACTAGTAAGATCTTCCCTGTTCCAATATCAGTTGATGTCAACCTCTGGTCAAATTATCGCTTGTATCTACCTGCTATAACATCAACAGGCTGGGTGCTTAGCCTATTAAATTAGAGAATTCTCATTGACAGAATATTTAAAACCAGAATTTTTATAAGATGAAGATTGGAATGCACACAAGCTCAACCTGAAGTATTATAAACATTTAACGAGAGGTCAGAGGAGAATGTTGCCAAATGAAATTTGTAATTTTAAGTGATTTTCCTTGAAGACAGCTGCAGACAGTGCTGTGTGTGGAAGAATCACCAACAATGACTTCAGGATTTTTGCATTAGATCATAAGACTATAAGACATAGCAGCAGAATTCGGCCATTCAGTCCATCGAGACTGCTCCGCTTTTTGTATTCTGTCAATTCTCATTGACAGAATATGAAATCAGAATTCTTATTAAAATGAAGATTGGAATGTGCACAAACTGAACCTGAAGTATCATAAACATTTAATGAGATGTAGAGTTGAATTTCATCATGGCTGATCTCGGATCCCACTCAATCCCATACACCTGCTGTCTCGTCATATCATTTGATGCCCTGACCGATCAGGTAACTATCAAATTCTGACTTGCATATACCCATGGACTTAGCCTCCATCGCAGTCCATGGCAGAGCATTCCATAGATTCACTACGCATGGCTAAAAAAATTCTTTCTTACCTCTGTTCTAAAAGGTCACCCCTCAATTTTCAGGCTGTGCCCTGTTGTTCTGGATAAAACCCACTATAGGAAACATCCTCTCCACATCCACCCTATCTAGTCCTTTCAACATTCAGTAGGTTTCAATGAGATCCCCCTGCATTCTTCTAAATTCCAGTGAGTACAGGCCCAAAGCTGCCAAATACTCGTCATATGTTAACCCTTTCATTCCTGGAATCATCCTCATGAACTTCCTCTGGACTCTCTCCAATGACAAAATATCCTTTGAGATATGGGGGCACAAAACTATTGACAGTTCTCCAAGTGCAGCCTGACTAGGGTATTATTAAGGCTCAGAATGATCTCTTTGTTTTTATATCCTATTCCCCTTGAAATAAATGCCAACATTGCACTTGCCTTCTTTACCACAGACTCAACCTGTAAATTAACTTTTGGGGAGTCTTGCACGAGGACTCATAAGTCCCTCTGCACCTCCAATATTTGAACCTTCTCCCCATTTAGATAATAGCCTGCACTTTTGTTCCTTTTGCCAAAATGCATTATCATATATTTCCCGACACTGTATTCCATCTGCCACGTTTTTGCCCACTTTTCCAATACGTCCAAGTCCTGCTGCAAATTGCATTGCTTCCTCAGCACTACCTACCCCTCCACCTACCTTTGTATCATCCACAAACTTTGCCACAAATACATCAATTCAATTATCAAAATCATAGATAAATAATGTGAAAAATAGCGGTCCCAATACTGATCCCTGAGGAACACCAAGGCCCCTTTTATTCCCAGTCGCTGCCTTCTGCCTATCATCTATTCCTTTATCCATGCCAGTATCTTCCTTGTAATGCCACAGGATTTTATCTTGTTAAGCTGCCTCATGTGTGGCACCTCATCAAAAGCCTTTTGAAAATCCAAGTAAATTACATCCACAGATTCTTCTTTGTCCAGCCTGCTTGTTACTTCCTCGAAGAACTTGAAGATTTGGTACTTATCAATACTTTGTTTCAGTATTCACCAGGGAAAAAGACCTTGGCAATTTTGGGGATGACTTACAGTGGACTGAAGTGCTTGAGTATATAGACATTAAGAAAGAGGATGTGCTGGAGCTTTAGAAAACATTAAGCTAGATAAATCACCAGGACTGAATGAGATATTCCCCAGGCTACTGTGGGAAGTGAGGGAGGAGATTGCTGAGCCTCTTGCAATGATCTTTGCATCATCAATAGGAACGGGAGAAGTACCAGAGGAATGGAGGGTTGCAAATGTTCTTCACTTGTTCAAGAAAGGGAGCAGAGATAGCCCAGGAAATTATACCTGAGAGGCAGTATATATGAACATTTGGAGAGACATAATCTGATTAGGGATAGTCAGCATGGCTTTGTCAAGGGAAGGTCATGCCTTACGAGCCTGATTGAATTCTTTGAGGATGTAACAAAACACATTGATGAAGGCAGAGCAGTGGATGTAGTGTATATGGATTTCAGTAAGGCATTTGATAAGGTTCCCCATTCAAGAATCCTTTGGAAAGTAAGGAGGCATGGCATCCAAGGAGACCTTGCTTTGTGGATCCAGAATTGGCTTGCCCACAGAAGGCAAAGGGTGGTTGTAGATGGTTCCTACTCCGCATGGAGGTCGGTGACCAGTGGTGTTCCACAGGGATCTGTTCTGGGACCCCTCCTCTTTGTGATTTTTATAAATGACCTGGATGAGGAAGGAGAAGGGTGGGCTGGTAAGTTTGCTGATGACACAAAGGTTGGGGGTGTTGTGGATAGTCTGAAGGGTTGTCAGAGTTACAACAGGTACATCGATAGGATGCACAACTGGGCTGAGAAGTGGCAGATGGACTTCAACCCAGATAAGTGTGAAGTGGTTCATTTTGGTAGGTCCAATTTGAAGACAGAATATAATATAGAAACATAGAAAATAGGTACAGGAGTAGGCCATTCGGCCCTTCGAGCCTGCACTGCCATTCAAGTATGATCATGGCGATCATCCAACTCAGAACCCTGTACCAGCCTTCCCCCCATACCCCCTGGTCCCTTTAGCCACAAGGGCCATATCTAACTCCCTTTTAAATAAAGCCAATGAACTGGCCTCAACTGTTTCCTGTGGCAGAGAATTCCACAGATTCACCACTCTCTGTGTGAAGAAGTTTTTTCCTAATCTTGGTCCTCAAAGGCTTCCCCTTTATCCTCAAACTGTGACCCCTCATTCTGGACTTCCCCAACATCGGGAACAATCTTCCTGCATCTAGCCTGTCCAATCCCTTTAGGATTTTATATGTTTCAATAAGATCCCCCCTCAATCTTCTAAATTCCAACGAGTATAAGCCTAGTCGATCCAGTCTTTCATCATATGAAAGTCCTGTCATCCCAGGAATCAATCTGGTGAACCTTCTTTGTACTCCCTCTATGGCAAGGATGTCTTTCCTCAGATTAGGGGACCAAAACTGCACACAATACTCCAGGTGTGGTCTCACCAAGGCCTTGTACAACTGCAGTAGTACCTCCCTGCTCCTGTACTCGAATCCTCTTGCTATGAATACCAGCATACCATTCGCCTTTTTCACCGCCTGCTGTACCTGCATGCCGACTTTCAATGACTGGTGTATAATGACACCCAGGTCTCGTTGCACCTCCCCTTTTCCTAATCGGCCACCATTCAGATAATAATCTGTTTTCCTATTTTTGCCACCAAAGTGGATAACTTCACATTTATCCACATTAAATTGCATCTGCCATGAGTTTGCCCACTCATCTAACCTATCCAAGTCACCCTGCATCCTCTTGGCATCCTCCTCACAGCCAACACTGCCGCCCAGCTTCGTGTCATCTGCAAACTTGGCGATGCTGCATTTAATTCCCTCATCTAAGTCATTAATATATATTATAAACAACTGGGGTCCCAGCACTGAGCCCTGTGGTACCCCACAAGTCATTGCCTGCCATTCTGAAAAGGTCCTGTTTATTGCCACTCTTTGCTTCCTGTCTGCCAACCAATTCTCTATCCACATCAATACCTTACCCCCAACACCGTGTGCTTTAAGTTTGCACACTAATCTCCTGTGTGGGACCTTGTCAAAAGCCTTTTGAAAATCCAAATATACCACATCCACTGGTTCTCCCCTATCCACTCTACTAGTTACATCCTCAAAAAATTCTATGAGATTCGTCAGACATGATTTTCCTTTCACAAATCCATGCTGACTTTGTGCGATGAATGCTGACTTTGTCCGATGAAATGGTAAGGCTCTTGACAGTGTGGAGGACCTGAGAGATCTTGTTGTCTGTGTCGATAGGACACTCTAAGCTGCTGCGCAGGTTGACAGTGTTGTTAAGAAGGCGTATGGTGTGTTGGACTTCAACCGTGGGATTGAATTCAAAAGCCATGAAGTAATGTTACAGCGATACAACACCTTGGTCAGACCCCACTTGGAGTACTGTGTTCAGTTCTGGTCACCTCACTAGAGGAAGGATGTGGATACTATAGAGAATGTGCTGAGGAGATTTACAAGGATGTTGCCTGGATTGGAGGGCGTACCTTATGAGAATAGGTTGAGTGTACTTGGCCTTTTCTCCTTGGAGCGACGGTGGATGAAAGATGACTTGATAGAGGAGTACAAGATGATAAGGGGCATTGATCGTGTGGATAGCCAGAGGCTTTTTCCCAGGGAAAAATGGCTAACATGAGGGGGCATAGTTTTAAGGTGCTTGGAAATAGGTATCAAAGGAATATCAGGGGTAAGTTTTTCCCACACAGAGTGGTGGGTGCATGGAATGCACTGCCGGTGGGAGTGGTGGAAGCGGATATAATAGGGTCTTTTAATAGCCTTTTAGATAGGTACGTGGAGCTTAGAAAAATAGAGGGTTATGCACTAGGGAAATTCTAGGCAGTCTCTAGAGTAGGTTACATGGTCGGCACAACATTGTGGGCCAAAGGGTCTGTAATGTGCTGTAAATTTCTATGTTCTATTTGGCAGGCAAGATTTGCCTTTACAGAAACCATGCTGACTTTGACTTATTTTATCAACAGTCTCCAAGTACCACAAAACTTCATCCTTAATAATAGACTCCCAACACTTTCCTAACCACTGAGGCTAACTGGCCTATATTTTCCTTTCTTTTGCCTTCTTCAGAGTAGAGTGACATTTGCAATCTTCCAGTTCTCCGAGACCATGCCAGAATCAAGTGATTCTTGAAAGATCATGACCAATGCATCCATTATCTCTTCAGCAACTTCTCTCAGGACTCTGGGATGTCATCTATCTGGTTCAGGTGACCTATCCACCTTAAGACCTCTCAGTTTGCCTAGTACTTTTTCCTCTGAAAAGTAATGGCACTCACTCTTGCTCTCTGACACTCACAGACCCCTGGCACACTGCTAGTGTCCTCTACAATATAGACAGATGCAAAGTACCCATTAAGTTCATCCGCCATTTCTTTGTCCTCACCAGCATCATTTTCCAGTGGTCCAATATCAACTCTCACCTCCCTTTTACTCTCTATACAACTAAAAAAAACTTTAAGTATCCTGCTTTATATTATTGACTCATTTGCCCTCATATTTCACCTTTTCCCTTCTTATAGCTTTTTTAGTTGCCTTTTGTTGGATTTAAAGCTTCCCAATTATCCAACTTCCCACTCGCTTTTGCTACCTTATATGCCCTCTCCTTGGCTTTGATGCAGTCCTTAACCTCCCTTGTCAGCAACGGTTGCTGAGCCCTGCTATTTGAGAACTTTTTCCTCTGTGGGACATATCTATCCTGTGCTTTGTGAACTATTCCCAGAAACTTTAGCCAACTCTGCTCTGCTGTCATCCCTGCCAGGACCCTTCTCCAATCCACCCGGCCAAACTCCTCTCTCGTGCCTCTGTAATCCCCTTTATTCTACTGCATACTGATACATCTGACTCCCTCTCAAATTGCAGTATGAATTCAATCATATTATGATCACTGCCTGCTAAGGGTTCCTTTATATTAAGCTCCCTAATAAGATCTGGGTTATTACACAACACCCAATCGAAGATAGCCTTTCCCCTCGTAAGCCCAAGCACAAACTGCTCTAAAAAGTCACCTCGTAGGCATTCAACAAATTCTCTCTCTTGCAATCTGACACCAACCTGATTTCCCCAATCCCCTTGCATTTCAAAGACCCCCATTACAATTGTGTCATTACCTTTATTACATGCCTTCTCCATTTCCCTTTGCAATCTCAACCCCACATCTTGGCTACTATTTGGAGGTCAATACAATTCCCATGATGTTTTTTTTTTATGCTTGCAATTTCTTAGCACCACCCACATAGGTTCAACCCGACAACACCTCTTTCTAAAGATGTAATTCCACCTCTTACCAGTAGAGCTACAACACTACTTATGTCTTCCTTCCTGTCCTTTTGATATCCTTTGATATTAAGCCTGCTGGCTCATCCTCAGCTCTATCATACTGGTACCCATTCCCCTGCCATACTAGTTTAAACCAGTCCCAACAGCTCTTGTAAACCTGCCCGCTAGTATGTTATGTCGGACTAGATGTTAATATCCCTCATTTGCACTCCTGAGACATGCTGCCTAGACTCTGTGGGGTGGCCAAATGAGTGGTGGCATCTTCTGGGGTATCAAGTGGGTGCCCTCTTTCCTCAGTGTTTTGCTGATAGGCCCATGACAGCTCCGAGGGTTTAGCAGTGAATCCCGGCGTCGCGGGCTCACCCACCAGAATGCCTTTCACTCACTTGGGGGCCCAGATGGAATCCTTTCTCTTCATCCAGAGCCACTGACTACCCTTTTCAGCAGCTCGGGAGAGGTCTTTGACTGCTTGTCAGTGTGTCTTCCCTCGCACTCCCAACTCCCGACTCGAGTAGCCTTGATGTTGATGTGGCTACAAATCCTCTGCAGCTTACTTCGACCAGTCGGACCCTTGTTTTCCAGCCAGGTTGTTGCGCATCGGCTGCACGCTCAGCATACCTCAGCCTCTTGCGCTCATGGGCCTCCTCCATTGCAGCCTCCCAGGGCACTGTAAGCTCGAAGATGTAAACGAGATGGACTGAGGCTGACCATAGCACAAGGTCTGGTCTGAGATTGGTTTCCACGATCTCAGTTGGGAAGCAGAGCCTCTGGCCTAAGTCTGCCACCATCTTCCAATCACGTGACCCGCCTAGCCGCCCGGTGTCTCGTCTCGATGTATCGAGTCTGGCTTGACCCTCACCTTCCCGGACATATGTTGTTAAAGGCCAGCGGGACGAAGGGAGAGGGAGAGCGTTGACGCTCATCCGCCGACTTTCCAGCACTGCTGCAAGACACCGTAGCACCTGGTTGTGCTGCCAGGTGTATCGGCCTTGAGTAAGGCTGGTCTTGCAGCCCACCAGAATGTGTTTTAGTGTTGCTGAAGTCGGGCAGAGGGAGCATGTGGGGTCCTCTCCATACCACTGGCTGAGATTCATGGGAGACGGTAAGACATCGTAGGCAGCCCTGATGGTGAAGCTCGCTCTGAATGTCCCCATCTCCCACAGCTCTTTCCAGGAGACCTTTCTTTTCTCCACTCCCTCCCATCTCATCCATTGCCCTTGCCTTGCCTGAGCGACGGCCTTTGCGCACCTTGCCGCCTCCTCCTGCCAACGTATCTCCTGCATCACGAGCCTGCGTCTCTGAGATGGAGCAGCCTTGTTCCAGGCTGGTGTACCGTCCCCAAGGCCAAGACCGCTCCTCCCTTGCTGCACTCGGCCCACAATGTCCCTGTGCTTGAGTGACACCTTTGCTTGCTCGGTTGCTTCTGGTGGAGTCCATTTCCTCCCAGTATCCAGGATGTGGGCAGCTTGTTCTACAACTGGATCACTCGCCTCTGTTAACATCATCTCCATCTTACTTTGGTGTACTTGTACTCCTCTGAAAGACTGGAAATGGGTCGCTCTAGGACTCCTTTGTCGTAGGGCCCTATGCTGCTGAGGCACCTGGGAAGACCAAGCCACTTCCTTACATTCGAGCTGATCAGTCTCCCCAGCTTTTCCACCTTCGAGATTGGAACTTCATACAGGGTTAATGGCCACATGAGGCATGGAAGGAGCCCAAATTGTGTACACTAGAGCTTCAACTTGCCAGGGAGTGTGGTTCTGTCGATGCTCTCGAGGCCACTGACGGCATCCTTCCTGAGCCGATCTACCTGCTCTGTGTCTTTGAGGGATGCGTTATACCACCAACCTAGGCTCTTCACAGGCTTCTCGAAGACTGTTAGAATCGTCTCATTGCCCATGTACAAGAGTTGGTCTACCAGCTTCCCCTTGGTGATAGAGATGCTCCTGGACTTGCTCAGCTTGATCTTCAGCCAAACCTGCTAGATATTCTGTTGAAGCTTTCTCAACGGGCGTACAGTACAAGCCTTGGTCGTGGTGAGTGTTGTGAGATCGCCCATGTATGCTCTGATAGGTGGCAGCCTCAGGCCAAGTCTTATGCGCTGTCCTCCAACCACCTTTTGAGATGCTCTAGTAATCACCTCCATGGACATGGTGAAGGCAAGCAGGGAGGTGGTACAACTGACCATGATTCCCACTTCCAGATGTTTCCACACTGTGGTGTAATCTGCTGTTGTCAAACATAGCTGCACGTCCTGGAAGTAGGCCTTAACGAGGCCAGCGAGGGCCAGTTTAAACCAGTCCCAGCAGCTCTTGTAAACCTGCCCACAAGAATATTGGTCCCCATCGGATTCATGCGTTAAATGTATGAAGTTGTTGTCAGTTTCACGGAGTAGTAACAAAGAACTCTGGAAGTTTTGCCATTGTTACTGCCACAAAGAGAAACGTACATAGATGAAATTGTTGATAACTTACCATTTTCAACATTAGCAAGGCGATGCATAAGTGGTAACCAGACGAGACACTGTGGTGGGGGATCAGACATCAAGGTATCCAGAAAACTGTTTAGTGTCACCTTTTTCTGTAAGACATGAAATAGAAATTGGATTTTGCTTGGGAATGAAAAGTTCACATTAATATAATGAAATAGTGAAAGTCATTGAAAACTCATGCCATTTTGACTTTTAGTAACTTCTCAAACATCAAAATAATCTCTTTTCATTTGACATGTTTAATTTGTTCTTGGAATTTGTCAACATTACACTGCAAACCATGACATTCTGCTGGCATTTTCAAGGAAAGCTTTCAAATAATGATAAAGAAATCCAATTAAAAATGATTTTCAACGTAAAGTCATTTGTACACATTCTGCTGTCTAGTATGGGAATAATTCTGTAGGTATAATGATCTAGAGAATTATTAAAGGCACAGACTCTTCGAAACATGTCCTTAGTTAATTATGTCTTGGCCTAGCAGCAGGGCTTGTCAACTAACACAGGTTGTTGCCTTGACAGATCTCAAAACTGACTTTACAATCTTTGAAATTTCACAAAATCAGATCAAATATAGGCTAGGAAAATTCTTACTGATCAGCACAATTTTCCAGTCCCAAATAACCAAACAGTAATCCTCCAAGTGAATCACCACAGGGAAGAAGGGGACCATCATCTTCTAACTCCTAAGAACAGCTCAGTAGCAATAATACCAACTGAGCTGGCCAAACCAGAAAGGACTCAATTGGCAGATTGACATGATTGCCCGAAAATAAATGCAAGGATAAAACCTTATGACCTCTTCTACACCAACCTTTCTTTTCTATTTGCATCTGTCTATTAAAATATTAGTAAGAATAATTTTTGTGAATACAAAACCATACACTCACACAGAGAATGCCTTCCTCCTTGTGTAGCATTAACATTGCACTAAAGCAGAATGATTGTCAACTAGCAGCATAGAACTGGGCACTGTGAATCACATGCAACAAAATTGCATTCCATCTTCCACCATTAACCCAGGCTGCCAATTCTGATTCAATGAAGATTGTAGAGGAGTATACTGGTTCCTTAAGGCTGTTATAGCCTAATTGGAATAAGTTTCCAGTACCTATTAAATGCTCCCAATGGCATACACCTCAAATAGCCTCTAACAGTCGAAGTCAACTCCTAGACTTCACACGAGACTTAGGTATTAAGTTTGGCAAAACTATTTCTACTGTCGGGATAAGGGGCAAAGGTGGGCACCATCAAACCAGTCGCTTCAGGTAGATGGGGGCTCATCAGCTATGGTTGGTGGCTCATCTTGCAGAAGGAAAACCCTGATCTCAAACCTCTGCTGCCTTGCAGCCATACCCACTTGGACTTTGGATGTAAACTCCAGGAGAAAATTTCGGAGCTGGAATCCCTAAGGCAGTCCTATGTTGACTTCAATGCTGACTGGCAGCCTCTGCGACGCTGCTGGTGCCAAACTGTATTGGTCTCTGCCGTACCTTTGGTTCATCAGATGCATGGAGAGGGGGAGCTTGCTACATGGGCAACAGTTTGCTCTCCATATTGTACTGCCCTGGCTTGCATACCTAGACAGCTAAGACACAACATCCATGGTCGCCACTGACCAACGGAGGCGTAATACCGGCATTTGTTGTGCCAATCTTTACAAAGCCTTAAAACATGTACAAGAACAACTTCTATCCCACTACCAAAACAAGAGAAAATCTGCAGATGCTGGAAATCCAAGCAACACACATAAAATGCTGGAGGAACTCAGCAAGCTAGGCAGCATCTAAAGAAAATAGTATAGTCAATGCTTCAGGACTGGAGGAAGAAAAAGATGAGGAGTCAGTTAGGAGGGAGGAGGGAAGCTACGCTACTGTTGTCAGATTCTTGAATAGACTGCCTGCATGACAAGATAGACTCTTGACCTCACAATCTACCTCATTATGACCTTGTAGTTTATTGTTTACCTGTACTGAACTTTCTCTGTGACTTTTATACTTCATTCTGCATTGTTTTCTTTTAAATTTTACCTCGTTCTACCTCAATGCACTGTATAATAATTTGATCTATATGAGCAGTATGCAAGACAAGCTTTTCACTATAACTTGTTACATGTGACAAAAATTAACAAATACACAACTAAATGCTAACTACTTCTCATGAGACTGCCTCTCCATATATACATAAATCCTTCTGCAATAATTTCGCTCCTGGCCTGTGATTTCCTGGCTTAGTCCTGTTGCCCTTTTAGAACAAAGAAACAAAATTAGCTATCCTCCAGACTTTTGGTACCTCACTGATGGTTGATGAAGATGCTAAAATTTCCAGAGTCCCAGCTTCCTTTCCTTCTGTTAACACCCTGAAACCGGACCTATCAGGCCCTGGTGATTGATCACCCAGCACTCCCTGTCCCAGATTTTAGCATTGAAACAGGAAGATAGATGAATGCATAGCTAAAGAGCTGGTGTAGAAGGGAGGGATTAAGGTTTTTATATCATTGGTATCTCTTCTGGGACAGAGGTGACCTGTACAAGAAAGATGATTACATCCAAACTGGAGGATGAATATCCTCACAGGGTGGTTTGTTAGTGCTACTTGGAAGGGTTTAAGTGAATCTGGGGAGTGGGCCCCAAAATGACAGTGCAGCAGACAGAGGAGATGACTTATACAAAGGAACTAGAACAAGTCTTGATAGTGGGAAGGATAGGGGGCAAAGGAAGGGCAGCAGTAGGTGTCAGCAAGCATCACTGCATTTATTTTAATGCAAAAGCCTCAGTGTCTATTGTGAAAGTGATCAGTGAGTACTGGGGGCAGGAGTTGGCAGTCAGAGGAATGAGAGTGTCCATCAAGGATTGGCATCTTTGGTGGGGGGGAGGGATTATGAAGGCCAATTGGGATGGGTGCAGTTGGAGAAATAAAGATAATTTGGATATCCCACTGGTGGGCTGGCACTAGCTCGGGGATGTACCTTTTATACGGGGCTGGTGGAATGTAACAAAACAATGTACACTGATTTTAAAAAGGTGAAAAGCATTAAGATTCAATAGAGTATTGAAACAGATTCAAAGCTGGAAGCAAAAGGTTGCTGTTTACAACTCTTTTCGTGACTGGAAGTTTATTATTGTTGCTGGAGTTCCACATGGCTCAGTCTCTGCCCCTTGCTTTTTGTAATACATACTTACTGCTCAGTTCTAAATAAAGGGGATAGGCAACCCAACAGCTGACAACCAGAAGTCAAACTTCAGGATGCAGGAAATTAAAGATTGTCTAGTCAGTTGGGTAGATATGTAGATCAGAATTTATAATTGACGACACAGCAGTGGAAACTGTGAACAGTTTCAAACCCTGGGAGTGCACATCTCGTACAACCTCTCATGGTCCCAGAACCCATTCTACACAAAGCTCACCAATGCCTTCACTTTCTGAGGAGGCTGAAGAGAGCTGGACTATGGATATCTATCCTCACATCATTCTACAGATGTGCAGTACAGAGTATCCTAACAAGCTGCGTCACTGCATGGTACAGAAACTGCACTGAGGTGGACAGGAAAGCCCTATAAAAGGTCAACAGAACTGCCCAGCATCACTGGCTCCAGCTTACCAGCCATCAAAAACATATATACAGAAACGTGCCAGCAAAGGGCCAGTCATATCATGATGGATCCCACCAGACCTGTTGATAGACTGTTTGTCCCACTGCCATCAGGGAGGAGAATAGAAACATAAACATAGAAACATAGAAAATAGGTGCAGGAGTAGGCCATTCAGCCCTTCGAGCCTGTACTGCCATTTATTATGATCATGGCTGATCATCCAACTCAGAACCCCGCCCCAGCCTTCCCTCCATACCCCCTGACCCCTGTAGCCACAAGGGCCATATCTAACTCCCTCTTAAACATAGCCAATGAACTGGCCTCAACAGTTTCCTGTGGCAGAGAATTCCACAGATTCACCACTCTCTGTGTGAAGAAGTTTTTCCTAATCTCGGTCCTAAAAGGCTTCCCCTCTATCCTCAAACTGTGACCCCTCGTTCTGGACTTCCCCAACATCGGGAACAATCTTCCTGCATCTAGCCTGTCCAATCCCTTTAGGATCTTATACGTTTCAATCAGATCCCCCCTCAATCTTCTAAATTCCAACGAGTACAAGCCCAGTTCATCCAGTCTTTCTTCATATGAAAGTCCTGCCATCCCAGGAATCAATCTGGTGAACCTTCTTTGTACTCCCTCTATGGCAAAGATGTCTTTCCTCAGATTAGGGGACCAAAACTGCACAAAATACTCCAGGTGTGGTCTCACCAAGGCCTTGTACAACTGCAGTAGTACCTCCCTGCTCCTGTACTCGAATCCTCTCGCTATAAATGCCAGCATACCATTCGCCTTTTTCACCGCCTGCTGTACCTGCATGCCCACTTTCAATGACTGGTATATAATGACACCCAGGTCTCGTTGCACCTCCCCTTTTCCTAATCGGCCACCATTCAGATAATAATCTGTTTTCCTATTTTTGCCACAAAGTGGATAACTTCACATTTATCCACATTAAATTGCATCTGCCATGAGTTTGCCCACTCACCCAACCTATCCAAGTCACCCTGCATCCTCTTAGCATCCTCCTCACTGCTAACACTGCCACCCAGCTTCGTGTCATCCGCAAACTTGGAGATGCTGCATTTAATTCCCTCATCCAAGTCAATATATATTGTAAACAACTGGGGTCCCAGCACTGAGCCTTGTGGTACCCCACTAGTCACCGCCTGCCATTCTGAAAAGGTCCCGTTTATTCCCACTCTTTGCTTCCTGTCTGCTAACCAATTCTCCACCCACACCAATACCTTACCCCCAATACTGTGTGCTTTAAGTTTGCACACTAATCTCCTGTGTGGGACCTTGTCAAAAGTCTTTTGAAAATCCAAATATACCACATCCACTGGTTCTCCCCTATCCACTCTACTAGTTACATCCTCAAAAAATTCTATGAGATTCGTCAGACATGATTTTCCTTTCACAAATCCATGCTGACTTTGTCCGATCATTTCACTGCTTTCCAAATGTGCTGTTATCACATCCTTGATAACTGACTCCAGCAGTTTCCCCACCACCGACGTTAGGCTAACCGGTCTATAATTCCCCGGTTTCTCTCTCCCTCCTTTTTTAAAAAGTGGGGTTACATTAGCCACCCTCCAATCCTCAGGAACTAGTCCAGAATCTAACGAGTTTTGAAAAATTATCACTAATGCATCCACTATTTCTTGGGCTACTTCCTTAAGCACTCTAGGATGCAGACCATCTGGCCCTGGGGATTTATCTGCCTTCAATTCCTTCAATTTACCTAACACCACTTCCCTACTAACATGTATTTTGCTCAGTTCCTCCATCTCACTGGACCCTCTGTCCCCTACTATTTCTGGAAGATTATTTATGTCCTCCTTAGTGAAGACAGAACCAAAGTAATTATTCAATTGGTCTGCTATGTCCTTGCTCCCCATAATCAATTCACCTGTTTCTGTCTGCAGAAAATATGTAGAGAATATGTAGAGTCTGTGACAGGACCACCAGACTCAAAAACAGTAACTTTCCCAAAGCTGTAAAGGCAGATCAGCATCTCCACCCACGAACAACCCCTGTTGTTTTAACAACTCCTGTCAGTCACCTTACATGCAGACACTCCTGTGTCTAGACATACAATGTACAGAAGCTATCATATGTATTTATATTTATTGTGATTTTTAATTATTAGTGTTTTTTTTGTGCTGTATCAGATCCAGACTAACAATTATTTTGTCTCCTTGTGTACTGGAAAATGACATTAAGCAATCTTGAATGAATCTTGAGAGAGCATACATTTAGGGAATTACAACAGAAATAATCAAATTCATTCACTTATTTCAGAAATAAACAGCTAAATTTCTAGTCCAATATCCCATGGGAAGGGAACTTTTCAATAACTTTCACCTTCAGTCTTCTCCCCAGTTTATTAGCCAGACCATCGAAAATCATGTTTTGAAGTGTAAGCAAATCCATTGTTTGAATCTTGATCCTCTATCACTGCTTTCAGAATGTACAGACTTAATAAAGAGCCAAAAAACGTCCACAACTGCTGTCTACATAGCTCTTCAGATTTTTTGCAGGTTGACAAGTTAATTGTCCGCTGGCAGTTGTCGTTAAGTGCAGGTGAGTGGATATGGGAAATAGGTAGGAATGTGAGGGAGGATGCCATCCTCACAAGTCAGCGAGCCCAGATTTCAAAGCCTGGAGTTCAGCATCCTGCCAACAGCAAGTTCAGAGTTCAAGGCCTGGAGGTTGAGGTCTGTCACTGGCAAGTCCTGGGGTGGATACTGAAGATCACAGCCCAAAGGTTGATCAGAAGTCCAATGGCGAGGTCTGATGGCTGAACTCCTGGGTTGGCAAGTCCACTGATGTATTGGCAAGTTGAAAGCTGATATCTGTGAGTCCATGAGTCCAATGGAGGCCTGGCCTGCTCTGGGGTTGGGGAACTGTTTGTTTGTGTGAATGGGAGGGAGGAAATGGGGTTGTTTTGTTGCTGTTGTTGCGATACTTGTGGTCTGCCACGAGCATATCCTTACCTTGGGTTGGTTGTCAAAGCAAATGACACATTTTACTGTATGTGCGTATGATAAATAAATTCTGAGTGGCATAATCTGGAAGAGTTGATGGGAATATGGGGAAATAGATTACAGGGAAATTAGCAGAGATCATTTGGAACTAAATGTTTTCTTTTTATCTCATAAGGAAATATGGAATGTCATGTAAATTGTCCAAATATTTCCTTTTTCATGCAACCTGCCAAACTGTAAGCTGCTAGAATTGGCTGGATGTTTGGCACTATCTGGGCCAAATATTAACAGAGTCATGGAAGAGTTTAAAAATCAGTGCAACATGAACAATGGGGGGAAAATACCAAAATATATCCACTACTCCTTGTTTCCATATATTAGACCTTCTATAACATAGTGAAGTTCTAAAGATGTTATTGGATAATGCTTAGTTCTAAGAACTGTGTCAAGTCAATTTGCCAACTCACTTTCAAGGGATTTGTTTCATTTCCACCAGTGGCACAAAAAAAGAATCCATCAGCTGATCTGGTTCTCAGCTGCACTAACCTTATTAGGACAAGTTATTTTGTTTGTGAGATTCCTTTCATTACTCAAAATCTCTCAGAAGGTTGTTCAGATTGAGGTGAAAGATCTATTGTTGATCCTTCCTCTCTCCTTTTTCTATTCCCTTGCCCTACTCTTTTGTTCCATAACCCTTCAAATTTCTTCTTCACTTACTGTCTTTTCCCTCCTCCATTCCTCAGTTACCTCAATACTTCCTCTCGATTTGCTTCTTCTATCCTCTTCCCATATTTTTTGTTCCTGACTGTCCCATCCATCTCATAGTTCTTTCGAATTTCTCAATTTTTTTCCCCTACTTCAGCTATTTTCTCCCAGCTCATCCACAATAGAAGGTTCCGAGGAAAATGAAGGATAGATAATATTAACTTCGACGGGCAAGCAATTATAACAATGATGTTTATATGCAATTTTTAATATACAAGAAATATGAGCTTTGTCAAACAAAATACAAGAACAGGCCATTTAAAGCAAATATTTTTTAGGCAGTATTTTAAAGGAAACAAAAGTGACATAGTTTGGAAAGGGAATTCCTGAGCTAGAGACTTGAATGTCAAATGCATGATCACCAGTTGTGAAAGAATTACCTTCAGAGTGCAGAACTGGAAGAGTTGGAGGCTGGAAAAAATTACAGGAAGCCAACAATAAAGAGTCAGGGAGGTGTTCACAAAGGGTAAGAGTTTTAAAACTGAATGGTGCTGAGTTTTGAGCAATGTAGGGCAGCAAGTACTGGAGTCCTTGGTGATCTGAACTCATTGCAAGTTTGGATACCAGCAGTGGCTCTGAAAATGTTGTTCACTGTAAGTACTCTTGTGTTTCTCGTATTTTGTTTTATCTTTTCCCCTCTTTGTTTTCATCAGCTTTGATGTTCTCTCTAGATTTTCATCCTTGGTTAGTCTTCTCTTGTCTACCTTTTCAAGTCAAGTCAAGTCAAGTCACTTTTTATTGTCATTTTGACCATAACTGCTGGTACAGTACACAGTAAAAACGAGATGACGTTTTTCAGGACCATGGTGCTACATGAAATAATACAAAAACTACACTGATCTATGTAAAACAACACAAAAACTACACTAGACTACAGACCTATCCAGGACTGCATAAAGTGCACAAAACAGTGCAGCATTACCATAAATAATAAACAAGACAATAGGCACAGTAGAGGGCAGTACGTTGGTGTCAGTCTAAGTTCTGGGTATTGAGGAGTCTGATGGCTTGGGGGAAGAAACTATTATATAGTCTGGTTGTGAGAGCCCGAATGCTTTGGTGCCTTTTGCCAGATGGCAGGAGGGAGAAGAATTTGTATGAGGGGTGCGTGGGGTCCTATAATGCTATTTGCTTTGCGGATGCAACATGTGGTGTAAATGTCTGTGATGGCAGGAAGGGAGACTCTGATGATCTTCTCAGCTGACCTCACTATCCGCTACAGGGTCTTGCGATCTGAGATGGTGCAATTTCTGAACCAGGCAGTGATACAGCTGCTCAGGATGCTCTCAATACAACCTCTGTAGAATGTGGTGAGGATGGGGGGTGGGAGATGGACTTTTCTCAACCTTCGCAGAAAGTAGAGACGCTGCTGGGCTTTCTTTGTTATGGAGCTAGTGTTGAGGGACCAGGTGAGATTCTCCACCAGGTGAACACCAAGAAATTTGGTGCTCTTAACGATCTCTACGGAGGAGTCATTGATGTTCAGTGGAGAGTGGTCGCTCCGTGTCCTCCTGAAGTCAACAACTATCTCTTTTGTTTTATTCATATTCAGAGACGGGCTGTTGGCTCTGCACCAGTCCGTTAGCTGCTGCAACCTCCTCTCTGTATGCTGACTCATCGTTCTTGCTGATGAGACCCACCACGGTCGTGTCATCGGCGAACATGATGATGTGGTTCGAGCTGTGTGTTGCAGCACAGTCGTGGGTCAGCAGAGTGAACAGCAGTGGACTGAGCACACGGGCCTCTGGGGCTCCCGTGCTCAGTGTGATGGTGTTGGAGATGCTGCTTCCAATCCGGACTGACTGAGGTCTCCCAGTCAGGAAGTCTAGGATCCAATTGCAGAGGGAGGTGTTCAGGCCCAGTAGGCTCAGCTTTCCAATCAGGTGCTGACGAATGATTGTGTTGAATGCTGAACTGAAGTCTATGAACAGCATTCGAATGTATGTGTCTTTTTTGTCCAGGTGGGTTTGGGTTAGGGCCAGGTGGAGGGTGATGGCAATGGTGTTGTCTGTTGAATGGTTGGGACTGTACGCGAACTGCAGGGGGTCCAGTGAGGGGGGCAGCAGGGTCTTGATGTGCCTCATGACGAGCCTCTCAAAACACTTCATCATGATGGATGCGAGTGCAACGGGATGGTAGTCGTTGAGGCAGGACACTGAAGACTTCTTCAGCACAGGGACGATGGTGGTGACCTTGAAGCATGTAGGAATGACGGCATTGCTCAGGGAGATGTTGAGGATGTCAGTGAGAATATCTGCCAGCTGGTCTGCATATCCTCTGAGCACTCTGCCAGGAATATTGTCTGGTCCAGCAGCCTTCCGTGGGTTGACCCAACACAGGGTTTTCCTCACATTGGCCAGGGTAAGACACAACACCTGGTCATTTGGAGGAGGGGTGGTCTTCCTCGCCGCCACGTCATTTTCTGCCTCAAAACGAGCATAGAAGTTGTTCAATGCATCTGGGAGGGAGGCATCACCAGCACAGGCAGGTCATGTTGTCTTGTAGTTGCTGATGTCCTGAATGCCCTTCCACTTGCGCCGCATGTCACCGCTGTCTTGGAAGTGCTATGGATTTGCTGGGCGTGTGCACACTTTGCCTCTTTGATGGCCCGGGACACCTTTTGCTGTCATGTTTTTTCTGCCTTCTGTCCATCATTGGATGTTGGGGGTGGAAACTTCAGGAATATAATGTACAGCTGCCACATTTAGTGTCACAGGCTGTCGAGAAACATCAAACCAAGTTTACTTAGCTGCAATCCTCAGTTTAGAATAGGGCTCTGAGCTACAGAGAGCCAAGCAGGGAGAAGATATCCATAAGACGAGAAAGACATGGCAATTCTTTTGAAGGTACAGATGCTTTAGAATAGGGGTTCCCAACATTGTTTATGCTGTGGACCCCTACCATTCATCAAGGGGTGTGTGGATCCCAGGTTGGGAACCCCTGCCTTAGATATTGAAAAGTTGAAGCAACAAGAAAGGTCATTTCAAGGTTAAGAAACTCCTTGAGTTGATTGCTTCTGCTGATGACTGCATGTTGAGATCCATTTTTGTTTCCTAGCATGTTATTAAAGTAGAAATTAGTGGGCAGTAGAGTGCTTGTTAGCGACTTCTGAAATAATTGAAAACCTTTCTGGAGTGATTCAGCCACTGGGAAAATTCTGGGAATTACTACAATATGTTGATTTTGTATTTTGAGATGGAGGCAGAACCTTATTTTGATTTGCCTATTGAAATCACTCTCACCTTCCCACCCTCAGGATCATCTCTGTCACATCTCACAGACTGCTCTTCACTACTGCATTAAGTTATTCAAATTCCATACTCAAGGTGAGAAAAGTTCATCTACTTTTTTGCCAGTCCACACAGCTGGCATAGGCACTTGTGTGCATTTCAGTCTTTCCCAAAGTATTGGCATTTGTAGACTGCATTCATGTCCTTAAAGAGACCTGCTTGATGTATTCCAGCAGAGCCTGACAGATCTCCATGATTCAGGTGCACAAAGACCACACCTTCTGCTTTACCGTAATGTCCATGTCCTTCTGACCCCTGGAAGCAGGCAACCACCCCTTCCTGTTATTGCAACATTCATTCGCGACATTACTTTGTAATTGTAAGGGTGTTGTTTGTATTATTGATATGTTCCTCTAAGAGTCTGTTACAAAGTATCATACTAAAGGGTGAGTATGCAAGTTTACTTTACATTGGTACCAACAAAGAATACATCATTAAAGCCTCACTGTCCTGTGATTACTCAGTGATGGTCACTCCTAGGCCCGTGTGATAACATTTACATGACATGACTGCAAAAATATTATTGCAAAGATGATGATATCATCCTGTGTGGAAATGGCAAAGAAGTCACTTCAGGAATGCAAGGGTGGTTATACTAGAAACTGCCCAGCTGAATTTCCAGAGTAGACAAAACGGTCCTTATTGCTTTCCATCGTTGATAAAGTCAATTTACAAGCTCAAAGCTAAAGAAACCAATGAACTTCTAGGTTTCATTGTATTACAGTTTATATATTTTCACGTAATTTTAATGGCATTTAATATAATGGGAAGCTATACTGATCCTCAACATTGGTTTAAGACAGAAGAGTATTGCAAATCAGGAAGAGAATGAGTAAATTTCTGCCCACCACCCATATTTTCCACTGAAATTATAACAGAAAATGAGAAATAAAGGTAAGTCACTGTGTTCAGCTGTAGCTGAACAAATTAAATAATTTTAATGTTCTTCACCTGCTGGGAAAAACATGATCTTGATGCTTGTTCTGTGTATCCAAAGGAGGGACCTTCGAACACTGACGTTGGCAACTTTAGCACCTCTTGTAGAAACTGATCAAACTTTGCATATATCATTACTCCATTTGAGTCTGATATTTGGGAGAAAATATCTGGAAGATATCAGAAGAAAATAAACACCATTAAACATTCTGCAAACATGCCCCATTAAGTAACACTTATAAAATAAGTCGCACAGTTTAACTGCCCAGTTGTTTAAAAAAAGTCAAAGATCAGGCTTACTACCCCTGCCTTAAAAACTGAGAATTAGCCTCTACAAAACTTAATTTACATTTATTTAGCAAGCATGTGAAATATGATCCTAATAGTCATATTGCCAAAGTAGGGTGGGAAATAGGCTGTGACAGATTGTTTCAAAGGCCATGTTGCATCTTAAAGGGGTGGAGTGTAAAATGCAGAAGTGAATAGACAGATCTCTTTTGAAGAATGTGATAACAAGATGAAGGCATCTACTCCAGGAAGGAACAGCGAGTCCTACAAGTTCTGAAAAGCACATGCAAATAAAATAAACCAGTATAACATTCCAAAAAAATTTGCAGATGAAAAGCGAGAATCCTATTCTTAGTCCTTAAATTAATTGCACCTGTTACACAAGCACGGAGCAAGAATAACAATGGAGCAGTAAGGCTAAATGCTTTTCCTGAATCACGTTAGGCACTGTACACACCCAGATGAAAAATATGCACACTTGAAAGAGACACCCACATGTAGGGGGCCCAATCGATTCACCGTGTAATCATTCAGCCACATATGCACTTGCCACATTCTCACAATTGATCCAATATAGTTCATCATCTTTCCATCATAAGAAAGGCTTTAGCTGCTCAGATTAAGGTGATTTAAAAATTTGAACAGGTGGGAAATAAGAGGTTCAGCTGGCTTTAAAAATATTTTGGACTGCAAATGGGAAGGTTGGTTTAGAAAGGTTACTCTCCATGAAGTAAACACTTGTATTTCAAAAATGTTCTGACTGCTGATCAAGAAAACAATTAATCAAATGCACAAATCCCGAGACTTTTCTCCCCCTTGAAATCCCTTAGATTCAAGGCAATGTGCTCAAATGAAGCATGGAATGGCCCTTCCTCTGACACTGCATTAGTGGAGGAGTCCATGTGTCCTGTGGGAAGCCAGTTAAGAGCTGTCTGGGGAGTAAAGGTAGATGTGTTAGAGACAGTGAAAATGTGGAGCAGTCATGTGTCCAGTCAGGCCACCATCCTTTGGGATGCGGGCATTAACAGTTAAATTTGATGAGGATGCCAAGAAGTAACCTGGTAGGTTGGTGTTGGGAGCCCCAAGGAGATCTGCAAAAGTGGTGTAGATAGAAAGCTTCAGAGAATCCACATGCAGCATAATCTATGTACAGGATTCCTGGTGATGGACACGTCCAGACAGGCTCTCATTAAATTATGACGAAGCTGCTCCTCTTACCACACAGAGAAAGTTGACCTATGTTTTAGGGAATGACAGACTTCACCAGTTAGAACAATAGTTGTGCCCATTGCAGCCAAATGGCTGTTACATTTACTCTGGATCTCATTACTATCATGTGCACACCCAAACCCACCCATGTTAAAATCACAATATGTTGGGTTTTCATCAGGCATTTTAAGCACATTTTTGGCAACCAAGCCTCACTGAGTCAGAGGTCATTATTGATAATGAGCACTTTGAATAAGGATTAGGCCAAAGTTCCAGTCACCGGTGACACTGATTATACCACTGCACTTCCAGAGATAAATGTTTCTTCTCAGCATTTAATGTATTTGAAAGGTCAACAGAGGGCTGTTTAAGAGGATATCCATAGAGGACAGCGTTTTCTACCAAATGATTCATTTCAGAATGTCATTGACTTGTTTTGTAAATAAATGGCGACTGGGCTTTTGTTGTGGTTTCAACTAACCAAAAGAACAGTGATCCAGCCACTCACAAAATGAATTGTACCTCCCAAATGGGAAATTCAGATGAGAACAGCAAAGAAATCTGTTGTTTTCCCCACAGATGTTATACATCTATTAAAGAGAAATAGTGAGAGTCGGTAAAACATATTTGTCACAAAATGTCACTCTACTGCCTTAAGAATATTTTAATATTAACAGTTTTCTGTGCAACCTAACTCACTGTCAGCATTTAGAATCGAAGAAATTTACAGCCAGAAATTTGTTATTCTCACACTGTGTCCATGCTTAGAAAAATTGTGTTATTTCGCTTCATCCCATTTCCCAACACTCAATCTAGGGCCCAGCAGATTGTACGTTTTAAGCCTTTCAGGCAGTGTGATCAAGACATGTGACCTCTGGCTCAGTAGTAAAGTATTTTCTTAACTCTCTTCCAACCTTTCCAATAATTAAGTTAACGAGCTAGTTAAAGTCTTCACTGTTAAAGAAAAAGAAATCCTTCATTGTTAAGAAAATGTCCCTCACCCATCTGTAGCCTGATTCTTCCAGCTACATAATTCAACCCAGAACAACAATCCACCAGCCATCAATTACCTGGTAATCAATCACAACTCCTTTTCTAATAACAACCCTGACACTTAACATCCCAATTCCCATAGACCCACGCCACAACATCCCCGCCCTATGGCCCCTTTCCCCCAAAATCAATATCTTGTGTCTTATTATATCAGTATTTGGGCTCCTGAAATTTGCAGCAGGCTGGCCTTAAATCAAACATACAATTGCTTGCACAGTACTTTTTAACATGCCTTTTATATGCACTGTTCAATATCTCTCATTCAGCGAAACAGGCAATTTCAACTTGAGCAGCTTTTTCCAAACCTTTGTATTAAAAATTCACCTTTTCAGCCACAGTCAAACACTTAAAATATTTGAAGTAGAGAGATATTATGTGAAATATTGATGCACATACATTTTAGATATGAAATGACATTCATAAAGCAATGCCAATATTAGATCGTCACCAACTTTTCCGACAGTTGTTCATCTGTGCTACTTCAGTATGTTACAAAATTTTCCAGCTGTTTCTGTGCTTCTAAAGTATGTAATTACTATTAAGCATGTGGGACAGCAGAGAAGTGCATTTAGAGCTCCAGTGACCCAGGTTCGATTCTGACCTTGGGTGCTATCTGTGTGGAGTTTGCATGTTCTCCTTTATATAATTGGGTTTCCTGGGTGCTCAAGTTTTTTTTCCACATCCTGAAAAATGTCCTCCTTGGTAGGCTAATGAACCCATTTAATTGCATCTTGAATGTAAATCAATGATAGAATTTAAGGGGAGCTAAGGGGAATGTGGGGAGGTTAACATAGATTAGAGTAAAAATTGGTGCTTGATGGTTGGGCCAAAAGGCAGCATCTCTTTTTGACACATCACAGAATGTTAAAGATGTGTAAGGCAATATTTAAATAAATCTCACTTTCTTACATTTTTCAATGTGGAGGCAAGTGATTATGAATAGTAAAAAAAAGTCAACATGACAACAATCATTCTGTGCAAAATACTTACATCTCAGTTTATCTAGAATCTTCCCTCCACATATTGTTGCTAATGCCACTTTCACAGCAAAAACCGATATTTTGCCATGGCCTTCTCTAAAAAGAATCAACCACAATAAAGCAATTTAAAAAACAAATGATTTTACAGTAATCTAAAAATAGAGATGCATGAAGCTAATCTGTTTTAGCAGAGAAATTTAATCTTACTGCCGTTTACGTTGGCTGTTGCAGTTCGAAACAAAAGAATGAATTATCTCCCTAATTTGAAAAGGTTAAAACAGCATTTTTTTCCCAGTGGTGTTTCTTTCCCATGATATACATGTATTTGAGTATCAGTGATTGATGGTTTAAATTTAAAAACAAAACAGTAACTTCTTTATTTGGAACTTGAGTCAAATATGTTGTTCTATTTGATTACTTGGGGGAAGTTGAGAGGAATGTGGGGAGATTATGCAAAAGGGAAAACCAGCAGAGAAAAGGGATTAGTCTGTGAACTAGAATGGACTCAATGCACCAAAATGGCCTTCTTCTATGTCATAATAAAAATGGAATAAAACTGTGGTTTTAAGTTCTCCTAAGAAGTTATCATTGGGTCTGATACACAACTGTCTTCCTGTCTTGAAGCTGAGAGTCAGAACTAAATCAGGTTATATCTTATGTAAAATATCAAAAACTTTGTAGGGACTTGGTGGCCCTCCATTAACAGTCAATACATACAGGGTGTGCCATCTGTTAAATGAAGTTTTGAAAGAACTTTCCAAAAGAGATTCCGAGAAATACCCACCCCCGCCCACTCACACATAATAAGTGGTACAATGTGAAATGTACAGCCAGGGTAGCAGTGGGAGCAGATTCAATAATGGTATTAAAAGGGAGCTGAATAAGTACTTCAGAGGAAAGAGTTTAAGGCTGTGCAGAGATGGCAAGAGAGATGGATAAATTGGAATGACAGGGACTTGACAGATTAAAAGGCCTTTTCCATGCTGCAATTGTTCTGTAATTCTGTGAAGTTTATTGACCTCAGTCAAGTCAGCAAGATCAATAAAAGCAAATCCAAATACCACATCCCACTACCTACACCACTAATGTCAGGCACTGTTCATTGAACTATCCTTACAACACTCACTCACCACTGCATCTATAAATCCTGCACTCTATTTATCCATAAACCAACATCTCTAAAACAGTTAATTCCATCACTATCAAGCTGTTTTTGAGAGTTTATAATCACTTATCCTGGATAATGACAATGACCATACTTCAAAACAAATTCACCGGTCGTAAAGAACTTTAGACATTCCAAATCGGATTTGAAAAGAACCATAATAATTTGTTATTTCCTCTTTCCTTTAAGACCAATCCTAAAATTCATGCGCTTTGTCATAAACACTCAGAACACTGCCTTATCACCCACATCTCACCCAGGCACAACATACATCTCAAAAAAGATGGTGCACACTTGAAGTAGAATCATCTGACTGGAGGAAGGATAGCTGTCTCCATGAACTAACCCCATGAATGAAGTGAAGCTGGCAGTTACTGTGATATCATTGCCGAGTGATGAAGGTGAAGCTATTGAGGACAACATCTCAAAACCTAATCCTCCTCCTCACCTGCCATATCAATCAACCTCCTTTGCTCCCTGCCTCCTTCTCATATCCTGGATCCCTTCAAAACACACACTCTTCTACATTACATACCACAAACAATGTAAACAACAGGAATACTGCAGATGCTGGAAATTCAAGCAACACACATAAAAGTTGCTGGTGAACGCAGCAGGCCAGGCAGCATCTCTAGGTACTTTCCTTTTTCTCCACGTAGTTTCCTTTCATCTCTACTTATGTTTTTTACATTTCAAATATTCAGTAAATGCAACAGGGCCAAGAAATGCAAGAAAAGGAAACAGTGATGCTATAGAAATCTAGATTCCCAGCTTCACATACTATGTCACTAATTCAGCCCAGATATTAACACGGAGTGTAATTTAGACGACTGTATTGAGCAAGATCTGCAAAGTGAGATTCTACTCAAAGGGATTATAGGCACGTTAGGAATGAAGGACTCTGTAAATGACAGCCTACTAGTGGTCAAAACACCTATTTGGCTGCTAATGAGGTCACCTTCACATGGATATGCACATTGAAATGTTTAGTGGATTGAGGGCTCTGCTCAGATTGAATTCATGAATTACCATAAAATACTGGAGCAGAATTAGGCTACTTGGCTCATCGAGTCTGCTCCACCATTCCATCATGGCTGATCCAATTTTCCTCTCAGCCCCAATCTCCAGCCTTCCCTTCCCCCTATCCCTCCATGCCCTGATCAATCAAGAATCTACCAACCTCTGCCTTAAATATACACAAAGACATGGCCTCCACAGCTGCCTGCGGAGAATTCCAAAGATTGACCACTCCTTGGCTTAAAAAAATACCTTATCATCTCTGTTCTAAAAGGACACCTCTCTAATTTGAGGCTGTGTCCTCTCATCTTAGACACTCCCACCATAAGAAACATCCTCTCCACATCCACTCTATCAAAGCCTTTCACCATTCGATAGGTTTCATTTGAGGTCACCACAAGTCCAGAGCCATCAAACGGTCTTCATATGACAAACCGTTTAATCTTGGAATCATTTTCGTGAACCTCCTTTGAACCCTCTTCACTTTCAGCACATCCTTTCTAAGATAAGGGGCCCAAAACTGCTCACAATACTCCAAGTGAGGCCTCACCAGTGCTTTATAAAGTCTCAACTTTATTAAATCCAACAACGTTATGTGGAGTAGGAGATGATTTCTTTGTGGTATGGAATGGTTGGCCAATTTCATTTGTATTTAATGGACCCAGCAATGACATATCCTCTGATGGCCAATGCCACAACTTGCACTACAGCACGTCCTAACGGTGAGAGCTCAGTTGCTGCTATTGTGTCTTTGAATTACAATATGTAGAGCAACTTGTAGCATCAATGACTGTTGAGGTTCTATGCTGGGGAGTGGCAGTAGCTCTGCTGTCTTCTCTTAGAGTAAATATTTTCCATTCTCCCAAAGCAACCATTCAATTATTGCACAAAGAGACTGTTCTCTGCATTTGGCATCTGGTATGGGAGTTCTGTTCCCACTCAGTCTAATTTTCTTCCAGAATAGAGCATACATTCACTAATAGTGACAATGGCTCTGGACACTACATTATAGGAAGAGTGTGATTAAACCTAGACAGAGTACATCAAAAGATATGCAGGAATGTTTTCTGGATTGGTAGACTTGAGTTATAAGGAGTTTACATAGACTGAGATTGTTTTCTTTGGAGCAAAGGAGGCTGGGGGTAAAAAGAGTGTGACTTTATACAAGTTTATTAAGTTATGAGAAACACAGACATCTACCCCCAAGTTGATGGGTCATAAATTAGAGGGGCAAAAATGATGAAACAATGTACAGGGAGGAGGTCAAACACCTAGAGAGCTGGTGCAGGGATAACAACTTGATGCCTAATATCACCAAAACCAAGGAGATGATCGTCGATTTCAGACGGTCTCAGCCTGAGCACACACTCCTCAGCATCAGTGGCTCCACAGTGGAGAGAGTGGGGTGCAGATCTCGGACAATCTCACCTGGTCCAGGAACACCACTGGGATTGTGAAGCGGGCCCAGCAGAGATTGCACTTTCTGAGGAAGCTTAAACAAGCATCACTCCCCACTAACATCTTAACTACATTCTACAGAGGCGTGGTTGAGAGTGTGCTGACCTTTTGCATCACAACCTGGTACTCCAGCTGCAGTGCTGTCGACAAAAAAGCCTTGCAGAGGGTGGTTAGGGGAGTAGAGAAGGTTATTGGGGTCTCCCTACCTTCTGTCCAAGACCTCTTTCAGAGTCGATGCCTCCAGAAGACACGGTACATCATTAATGACCCCTTACACCCTCTCCATGAACTGGTTGTTCTTCTGCCATCAGGCAACCGTTACAGGAGCATCAAAACTAAAACCACAAGGCTACCAAACAGCTTCCTCCCACAGGCAGTCAGACTGCTAAACAGCTGCTCTATCTGACTCTGCTTTGGACACTTTTAACTTGCACTGGACACTTATAACTTGATTTTAACTGATATGTGGCTGTTGTGTTTTACTATTTATTGTTATGTTTATTATTTACTGTTGCGTTTGTTATGTTATGATTGCACTGCTCCTGAGAAACGCTGTCTCATTCTGCCCTGCAGAGCTGATGTACGGTTAGAATGACAATAAAGTTTTTTGATCTTTGATTTGATCTGGATACATTTAAGGTGGAAGGAAAAAGTTTTAAAGGGCACTTGAAGACAAGTTTTACCACACCATGAATGTTGTATCTATGTAACGACCTGCCAGGTGAGCAGTGGAGACAGGCATAATTATCATGTTTAAAAGACATGGTCAGGAATGGTTTAGAGGAATATGGGCTAAGTGAAGGCAAATAAGATTTATATAGATAGCCACCTTGGGCAGCATGGACAAGTTGGGCCTGTTTCCATGTGCAAAACCCTTGTACATCTCTGTGGATTTCCGAAAAATAAACTTTTCTTTGATTGAATGTGACATATAAAGAGTAGCAAAGAACACAACAACTCAGCAGAGTGTTATCCCACTGGGTTTGGACAATTAAAGTCAAGTTCTGCATTGCCAATAAAATTTTAAAACGAAGCTAAAGAAAATGCAATAAAACTTACCCATCATAAGCAGCAAGCAGGAAGCTCAGCAATAAGCTAATGGACTGTTCAACATTTATCTGATGGGTGGTTGGCATTCGTTTGTTCAGCTGGTAAAGTACTGTGGAGATGATAGCTTCCAAGCGAGCCACACTGAGTTCAGCATTCAGATCCATTGTATTCAGTCCATTTTCTCTGAATGCCTCTATTACATTCCAAACATCTACCAGGTGCACTAAACAAGTAAAAAGAAAAAAAAATGATGAGTTTTGTGAAACAGGAGGCAGCTAAGCCTGGTTGCTTCAAACTCCCCACCTACTGGATGCAGGTCTCCTCTTTAACTCCTCCTCAAACTTCTCTTCGCAACTGTCTGCTTTATGTTGATCCGTTTCTACTGAGATCAATCTAGTCAGAAACTTACGTCTCCGTAGCTTTTCAAAAATTTAAATGTGACCTTATACAACCTTCGTGTTCTATCTGAATTTACACTGGGCTTCAAAAACCAAATATCAACCAAAATATTTGAATCTTCAGATTTTAAGCAATATCATCAAGCACTTCACTTCTTTATCCAGCTCCATGGAAAACATCTTGTTATTGCCAGACAAGAATCTTCCTTCGTTACCCATCTTAATACATCTTGGGCACATCCATCCTCAGGACTCACACTATCTACAGGAAGCAATATCCATCAAAGATCCCCACCACCCTGGCCATACCACTTTCTCAAAGCTACCATTGGGCAAGAAGTACAGAAGCTTCAAGTCTCACACCACCAGGTTCAAGAACAGTTCCTGCCTTCAACCATTCAGTTCTTGAACCAATAAGTACAAACCTAATCATTGCAGTTTAGCAACACGAATTTACATGAAAATTGACTTTGTTTTTGTTCTAATTGTGTTTGTTTTTGTAAAAATTGTATTTAATTTAGGTGTCATTAATGCTTTTCTTTTGAATGTGGCTCTGTGATGCTATGTGCCTGTGATGCAGCTGCAAATAAGGTTTTCAATGCACCTGTGCATACATGTACTTGTGCATAAAACAGTACAACCCTTCGGCCCACAAAGTTGTGCTGACTGATAGAAAGCATCTAATCCATCCTTCCTACACAGTCCACAACCTTTCGTTTCTCTATGTCCGGGTTCTGCTTATCCAAGAGCCTTATAAATGTCTCTATTGCATATATCGCAAACAAACCTTCTTGAGTGTCTGCCCAAATTGACGATAATCTAAAAAATTCTCCTGAATGCTATGGTAATTTTGAGCAGAGAATTTCATTGATTAATGAATTAGTGACAGTAATTATGAACTCTTAAGCAAAAAAAGATGAGTCCTGTTGGTTTACAAGTATTCACTGTTTAGTATTAATAAAAGTATAACAGAGACAGATTGAAATAAATGAAGCATTTTAGAAAAACTGTTTAAAGTTACAATAGTAATCTTTTAAAATGACAATTGAAAAATAATACCATTTCTAAAGTTGTTATTGTACCTCATACAAAATAACAGCTTTAGTAATATAAATGTTTATTGTGGAAAAATGAATATCCATTGAGGTGCTAAATGACATACAGTATTTACCGTTATCACTGAATATCCAGTGTTCACTCACAACCAACAGACGAAAAAATAAAAGCAGAGTGAAGCCAATGCCAACTCGCCCAATTGTTTATTATCCAAATACTGTTGTGAACATCAAGTCTGTGAGGATTTCAAAATGCTTTATCTAACGTCATGTGTTCTTGCAATCATCTACCTGGCGCCAAGTTGGTATGAGAGGTTTCCTGTTCTCTTGGATTGTCAAAATTTATTTGCTGCTTCATTTGGAAGTAAAGATAATCATCATGTATCTTTCTATTATGGATGGGGTATGAAAAACATAAAGAGGTGGCATTGTGTGCCACGTGCCACTGAACTTCCTTCACTGCCATCATGGACGTGCATGCCATAGATTTGCCACCCCTGAATTTGTGTCCACCATCCAGGCATCTACCATTCACTGTGTAAAAACCTTACTTCTGAAGACATCTACCCAAATCTTCCCTCCACTCACTCTATATGTACTTAGGCATATGATAATAACTTGACTTTGACACAGAATATGGACACAACTCTGTATGGAATTGTAAATTCACATCTCTGCATTCTTTTCTGCTAGTTTGTTGCTGATGACGTCAATCAGTGCCTTCTCTTCTATTACAAAACCATATGTTTATCACAGATTAGATAGACAAATTTGCCAGAGTTAATTCATTGAAAGATTTTTAATTCACCTATTCTAATACACAATTGCCTCTCAAAAAGTAACATCTAATATTCATCTTGGTAGTCTGTACCACTTACTAATTTACTGAGTCAACAACTTTCTGTAACAATCTTAATCTGTCTTTAATGAGTTTAAGTCTCTTCTCTTCTTGCTTTCTCACTATTCAATTCACAGCAGTGTTTCAAAGCTACCTTCTCAATTATTTTAACTGCAATGTTCATCTCCGTGAAAATGTCACTAAAATGTGTCTCCTTTCCAGGCTTAAAATCCCTGTTTTCCACAACTCTTGTTACAGCTCAAACCTTTAACCCCAATCATTTTGTCAATCATAATAGGTCATATTTTGGTCAATAGCATGTCCAATCAGCTTAGTCACGACTTATCCTGATTTGTATTCAAGTGCTCTAACAATGGAGTTCAACGTTCAATGGCTTTGTTGACTGCTGCTCTACCAAGTTAGAAATACTCAGCATTTGGTCAATGAAGCGTTTTAGGTCTTATTCAGCATTAAAATTGGTTTTCAACACAGAATTATTTATGTAAATGTCACACTTTCTGTTTATTGTATACTTCCATTAAATTTGATTTACAATTGTTCATTCTCTTTACAAAACTTATCCAACTCGCCTACAATTTCAAAGGTTCCAAATACCTTTCTGATTTTCACTTATCAATAAAGTACTGAACAATTATCATGAAGGTCAGTTGGAAAAAGTAGAAGGCCATATTTTTCAAATATTCGGCTGAATGAACTCCCAATCTTGACAAAGCTAATACAACAAAGGAAACCAACAGGAATTCTGCAGATGCTGGAAATTCAAGCAACACACATCAAAGTTGCTAGTGAATGCAGCAGGCCAGGCAGCATCTCTAGGAAGAGGTACAGTCGACGTTTCAGGCCGAGACCCTTCGTCAGGACTATCTGAAGGAAGAGTTAGTAAGAGATTTGAAAGTGGGAGGGGCAGGGGGAGATCCAAAATGATAGGAGAAGACAGGAGAGGGACGGATGGAGCCAAGAGCTGGACAGGTGATTGGCAAGGGGGGGGGGGATCCCAGAGGATGGGCAAGGGGTATAGTCAGAGGGACAGAGGGAGAAAAAGAAGAGTGAGAGAAAGAATGTGTGTATAAAAATAAATAACGGATGGGGTACGAGGGGGAGGTGGGGCATTAGCAGAAGTTAGAGAAGTCAATGTTCATGCCATCAGGTTGGAGGCTACCCAGACGGAATATAAGGTGTTTTTACCCAGACGGAATATAAGGTGTTGTTACCCAGAAAGAATATGAGGTGTTATATTATACAACACTTTATATTCCATCTGGGTAGCCTCCAACCTGATGGCATGAACATTGACTTCTCTAACTTCTGCTAATGCCCCACCTCCCCCTCGTACTCCATCTGTTATTTATTTTTATACACACATTCTTTCTCTCTCTCTCCTTTTTCTCCCTCTGTCCCTCTGACTATACCCCTTGCCCATCCTCTGGGTTTCCCCCCACCCTTCTCTTTCTCCCTGGGTCTCCTGTCCCATGATCCTCTCATATCCCCTTTGCCAATCACCTGTCCAGTTCTTGGCTCCATCCCTCCCCCTCCTGTCTTCTCCTATCATTTTGGATCTCCCCCTGCCCCTCCCACTTTCAAATCTCTTACGAACTCTTCCTTCAGTTAGTCATGACGAAGGGTCTCGGCCTGAAACGTCAACTGTACCTCTTCCTAGAGATGCTGCCTGGCCTGCTGCGTTCACCAGCAACTTTGATGTGTGTTACAATAAAGGAAATTTGTTTTCGACAATCCAGAAATTTCCTAATGGTTCTCAGCTAAATCCTAATAGCTTTGAGATTGTTTATCAATATTTATGGGAGGTTTAATCCAATACAAACACCACTAAATTTCGCCACAACTTCATCACAAGGAGGTAAACTTCTTTCACACAACTTCTTACACTAGGGTTTTTAAAAAAACGTACCTTCCTGGCAGAAGGAATTGGCTAAGGGGATTTCCATGGTTTCCAGAGTGTAAGAACACTTCTCTTACAGGAACTGTATTTCACCTGCCTGAGCCTCAGAGTCCTTGGGAGCAGACTGCCACTCTCCTTCCATCAGTGTAGCATCCATTCATACAACAGCAAGACAACACTATTACTGGAAGATTTTCTTATGATACAATATGTCCAGCTACCTGGAAAGGCTGCACATGCTGATAGCTGCATTTTTTGACATTCTTTGTGAACTCACAAATTTAAGTTCTTGTCTTTGCATCATTTTCACAAACAGTATTCAGGTGACCGACAATCATTAATACAATAAAAATATCGATTAATAAAAACCAATCTCTAAATCTCCTCTCTCAGCATATGCAGTATACTGACAGGCCTCGTATATCCTTGGCATAATTTTTATTGAACATTGTCCTTATTACAGACTGGAAACTTCCCTCAAAGCCAGGTACATTTATCTCTGGGCTTTGTGCTGGCTTTGCCCATTGAAACTGTAATTGACTCCCAGTCATGGGTATGCTACTATGCAAAGTACCGAGAGATGGTGTTTGATTGAATTTCCTGCCAAAGCCTTCTGCCAATTGGGAGAAGATAATGTGTTATGGAATAAAAATGGAATTTAGAAAGACCATGAAGGGGTTGAGGGTGAGGGAAAGAGGATTAGGAGGGCTGATAGTGATGGAAAGGTAGAGAATGGAGCTGGAACAAGGTTAGGGAGATGTAGTTTAGTAACAGGTGACAAGATGGAGTGAGGGGAGGAGACAATCCAAAGACAGATCAAGGACATCAATCAGATGGCGCCAAGAGTAAGAGTGAATGGGAATGACATCTTCACTACACCCTCCGACAGTAAAGCGAGACCAGGCTTTGAGAGACATCAAAGCTGGCCCCAAGGGTGTCGTTTCTACTCTAGGTCTAGACAAGTTTGAACATTAAATTCTGCGCAGAACCTAACCCTCTCCTTATGCTTCCCAATTTCTGTAACTGTTTTCCACTCAAAGTTCAGAGTAAAAATTATCAGAGTACATACATGTCATACATACAACTGGGAGATTCTTTTTCCTGCAGGCATACTCAGCAAATCTAGAGAACAGTAACTGTATACAGGATCAATGAACAACAAACTGTGCAAATTCAAATATAAGTTAATAGCAAGAAATAACAAGAGCATGAATAACAAAATAAAGGGCCCCGAAAGTGAGATCTCTGGTTGAGGAACACCAGAAAAAGAATAAGTGTAGTCACCCCCCTTTGTTCAAGAGCCTGATGGTTGAGGGATAGTAACTATTCTTGAACTCAATCTTCCCCTGTGAAACACAATGTAATGTTTACTGCATTAAAGATTCCACGTTGTTGTAGGCCATTTGGTCAAGATGAAAAGTTGCAATGTCGTAGAGTGGCAAGATCAAAGTCCAAAGTAAATTTATCATCAAAGTACGCATATATCAATGAATACTATCCTGAGATTCATTTTCTTGCAGTAGAACAAAGTGCAAATGAATCAATGAAAAGCTACAAAGACTAACAACCAATGTGCAAAAGATCAACAGACCAACTGTGTAAACAAAATAATAATGATATAGCAACAAAATAGATAAATAAATACATAATACTGAGAACCTGAGTTGTAGAGTCTTTGAAAGTGAGTGAGATGCAGGCTTGCATGCATAATTTAGTGTATTCAATTTTTTGGTCCTGTCCAGATTATCAGAGGTGGATACTAAATAAGTTAAGGAGAAAAAAAATCTTTAACAAGAATTTGCCTTCCTTCGTCTTGCATCAATTTCATCAATTTCACAAAGGCGTTGTAGCAGCTTGGGAACAGCTGCTTGGAAGTAGGTACCGAGGAAATGTCAGGGGTAAGCTTTTTTTTAAAAACACAGAGTGGTGAGTGTGTGGAATGGGCTACTGGCAATGGTGGTGGAGGAAGATATGATAGGGGCTTTTTAAGAGACTCCTAGATAGGTATATGGAGCTTAGAAAAATAGATGGCTATGGGTAACCCTAGGTAATTTCTAAAGTCGGTACATGTTTGGCACAGCATTGTGGGCCGAAGGGCCTGTATTGTGCTGTAGGTTTGTTATGTTTCTACGTAAGTAACCAAAAAGCTGCATTTTGAAACATACTTACCATTACATTTTTTCTGCACAAATCGAAGCTTACATGCTGTCCTGTAAGTGGATAAACGAATGCGATCCAAGTCCTGGGCCCCTGAATTGAACAAAGGTGGAAGAATATCTTACTGCAGAAATAATCACAATATTCATAATAAAATATCAAATGCCAAAAACTGTGAACTTTACTGAGCTGGGGAACACTCGCTCAGAGAGCCCGACGGTTCTTTGAAAGAGGCAAGTTTTAAAAAAAATTAATACACTCATGTCGCCAGGTAGCATTGTAGTTAGCACAACCCATACAGTACCAGTGACCTGAGTTCAATTGCCATCACTGCCAGTAGGAAGAATGTATGTTCTCCCCATGACCGTATGGGTTTCCTTGGGGTGCTCCAATTTCCTCCCACAGTCCAATGATGTACTGGTTGGCAGATTCATTGGTCATTGTAAATTGTCCCGTGATTAGGCCAGGATTAAAACTGGGGGATTAATGGGTGGCATGGCTTGAAGGACCTGAAAGGCCTACTCCGTGCTGTATGTCAATTAATAAACGTCACACTTGCTAACACTTCTTTTGGCTTATTCCATAACATATCAATATATTTCTACTTTTTCCAAAAACCTTCCTAAGAATTAACTATTTTGGCATCATCTTTGAACTGCTAGAGGATTCCATAAGACATAGGAGCAGAATTAGGCCATCTGGCCCATCAAGCCTGCTCCGCCATTCAATCATGGCTGATCCTTTTTTTTCTCTCCTTCTCAACCCCAGTTCCCAGCCTTCTCCCGATAACCTTTGATGCCATGTCCAATCAAGAACCTATCAATCTCTGCCTTAAATACACTCAACGACCTGGCCTTCACAGCTGCATGTGGCAACAAATTCACCACCCTTTAGCTGAGGTAATTTCTCCACGCCCATTTTGAAAGGGCACTCCTCTATCCTGAGGCTGCGCCCTCTTGTCCTAGACTCTCCCACCATAGGAAACATTCTTTCCACATCTACTCTGGGATCTGTACTGGGTCCAACGTTGTTTGTTATATACATTAATGATCTGGATGACGGGGTGGTAAATTAGATTAGTAAGTATGCAGATGATACTAAGGTATGTGGCATTGTGGATAATGAAGTAGGTTTTCAAAGCTTGCAGAGAGATTTAGGCCAGTTAGAAGAGTGGGCTGAAAGAGGGCAGATGGAGTTTAATGCTGATAAATGTGAGGTGCTCCATTTTGGTAGGACTAATCAAGATAGGACATACATGGTAAACAGTAGGGCATTGAGGAATGCAGCAGAACAGAGGGATCTAGGAATAATGATGCATAGTTCCCTGAAGGTGGAATCTCATGTGGATAGGGTGGTGAAGAAAGCTTTTGGTATGCTGGCCATTATAAATCAGAGCATTGAGTATAAGAGTTGGGATGTAATGTTGAAATTGTACAAGGCATTGGTGAGGCCAAATTTGGAGTATTGGGTACAGTTTTGGTCACCGAATTATAGGAAAGATGTCAACAAAATAGAGAGAGTACAGAGGAGATTTACTAGAATGTTACCTGGGTTTCAGCACCTAAGTTACAAAGAAAGGTTGAACAAGTTAGGTCTTTATTCTTTGGAGCGAAGAAGGTTGAAGGCGGACTTGATAGAGGTATTTAAAATTATGAGGGGGATAGATAGAGTTGACGTGGATAGGCTTTTCCCATTGAGAGTGGGGGAGATTCAAACAAGAGGACATGAGTTGAGAGTTAAAGGGCAAAAGTTTAGGGGTAACACGAGGGGAACTTCTTTACTCAGAGAGTGGTAGCTGTGTGGAACGAGCTTCCAGCAGAAGTGGTAAAGGCAGGTTCAATTTTGTCATTTAAAAAAAAAATTGGATAGATATATGGACAGGAAAGGAATGGAGGATTATGGGCTGAGTGCAGGTTGATGGGACTAGGTGAGAGTAAGCGTTCGGCACAGACTAGAAGGGCCGAGATGGCCTGTTTCCATGCTGTAATTGTTATATGATTATACTCTGTCTAGGCCTTTCAACATTTGAAAGGTTTCAATGAGATCCCCCCTCATCCTTCTGAATTCCAGTGAGTAGACCTAGAGCCATTAAACATTCTTTGTATGATAACCCTTTCATTCCTGGAATCACTCTTGTGAACCTCCTTTGGACCCTCTTCAATGCCAATACATCTTTTCTAAGATGAGGGACCAAGAAGTGTTCACAATACTCAAGGTGAGGCCTCACCAGTGCCTTGTAAAGCCTCAGCATCACATCCCTGCTTTTGTATTCTAGACCTCTTGAAATGAATGCCAACATGGCATTTGCCTTCTTCATCACCAACTCAACCTGCAGGTTACCCTTTAGGGTGTTCTGCACAAGGACTCCTAAGTCCCTTTGCATCTCAGATTTTTGGAATTTCTCCCCGTTTAGAAAATAGTCTGCATATTTGTTTCTACTACTAAAGTGCATGACCATGCATTTTCCAACATTGTATTTCATTTTGTCACTTTCTTGCCCATTCTCCTAATCTGTCCAAGTCCTTCTGCATCCTATCTATTTCCTCAACATTACCTGCCCCTCCACCAATCTTCATATCATCTGCAAACTTTCGTGTAATACAATGGGCTCTTGACTTGGTAAACAGCCTCATGTATGGCACCTTGTCAAAGGCCTTCTGAAAGTACAAATATACAACATCCACTGCTTCCCCTATCCTACTTGTAATCTGCTCAAAGAATTCCAACAGGTTCGTCAGGCAGGATTTTTCCTGAAGGAAACCATGCTGACTTTTTACTATCTTGTCCTGTGTCACCAAGTACTCCATCGCTTCATCCTTAACAATTGACTCCAACATCTTCCCAACCACTGAGATAAGGCTAACTGATGTTTCTGCTGCCTTCCTCCTTTCTTAAAGCATGGAGTGACATTTGCAATTTTCCAGTCCCCTGGCACCCTGTCAGTGTCCAATGATGCTTGAAAGATTATTTCTAATGTCACCACAATCTCTAACACTATCTCTTTCAGAACCCCAGGATGCAGCTCATCTGGCCTGGATAATTTAGATCTTTCAGCTTTTTGAGTACCTTCTCTCTTGTAGTAGTAACTGCACCCACTTCTCTTCCTTGACACACTACAACATCAGGCATACTGCTAGTGTTTTCCACTGTGAAGACTAATGCAAAATACTCATTTACTTCATCAGCCATCTGCTTGTCCCCCGTTATTATTTCTCCTGCCTCATTTTCTAGCGGTCCTATGTCTACTCTCATTTCACTTTTATTTTTACCATACTTGAAAAAACTTTTACTTTCCACTTTAATATTATTTGCTAGCTTGCTTTCATATTTCATCTTTTCCCTTCTAATGATTTTTTTAGTTGCTCTCTGTAAGTTTTTAAGAACTTCCCAATCCTCTATCTTCCCACTAATTTCTGCTTTGTTGTGCTTTTATGCTTTCATGTTTTTACAAAAGCTTTGACTTCCCTTTTAACCACGGTTACACTATTTTACTACTTGAGTAAATTTCTTCACTTTTGAAATACATATTTCCTGCACCTTCCTCATTTTCCCCAGAAACTCATGCCATTGCTGCTCTGCTGACATCCCTGCCAGTAGCTCCTTCCAATTTACTTTGGCCAACTCCTCTCTCATACTACTGTAATTTCCCTTACTCCACTGAAATACTGCTACATCAGACTTGACTTTCTCCCTATTAAATTTCTAGTTGAACTCAATCATCTTGTGATCATTGGTTCCTAAGGGTTATTTTACCTTAAGCTCTCTAATAGTCTCCGGTTCATTACGTAACACCCAATCCAGAATAGCTGATCACCTCGTAGGCTCAACAACAAACTGCTCTAAAAAGGCATCTCTTAGGCATTCAACAAACTCACTCTCGACATCCATAACCAACCTGATTTTCCCCAATCCACCTACATGTTAAAATCTCCCATGACTCCCATAACATTGCCCTTTTGACTGGCCTTTTCTATTTCCTGTTGTAATGTAGTCCACCTTTCAGCCACAGTTGGGAGGCCTGTATATAACTGCCATCAATGTCCTTTTAACCCTTGCAGTTTCTTAGCTCAACCCACAAGGACTCAACATCTTCCAATCCTATGTCACATCTTTCTACTGATTTCATGCCATTCTTTACCAGTAGAGCCACGCCACCCCTCTGCCGACCTTCCTGTCCCTCTAATAAAATGTGTAACCTTGGACATTCAGCTCCCAACTACAACCACCCTTCAGCCACGATTCAGTGATGGCCACAACATCATACCTGGCAATCTATAATAGTGCAACAAGATCATCCACCTTATTTCTTATACTATGCACATTACCTTGAGTACCATATTTGCTATTCTTTCTGATTCCTTCAAACCTTGTACAAAATGATATATCCCATCAGCTCTCAGCAATTTATCTCTTCTTGTTTAAACAACTTAAATGGAAATTGTATTTCATTTATCAGAAGTTCATCTCATTCTCAGTCACCTCAAAATTCACCAATTTCCTTCTGTGGTAAAGATGGTTCAAAGTCTTATTAAATGCCTCTGAGAGTTACATGACAAATAGGAGCAACAGTTTTCCATACGGCACCTTCAGCCTGTCCGACTATCCAATAATATAAAAGTCAATTTGATCTGGGGGGATTAATTCCATTTTCTGCTTTGACCCCATTACTCCTAAATCCCCTGCAGCACAAAAATCTTTATCGCCAAGCCTTGAATAAAATCAAAATTCACTTTCACTGCCTTGAGATAAAGTACTATGATTCTCCATAGAGGAAAGAAAATTCTTCTTTATCTTATCTGAACAAGACCTTACTTTAAAACTGTACACCCTAATTTTAGATTCCCTCACAAAGGGAGCATCTACCATTTCAAGACTCTCCTGAATCTTATGTTTCAGCAAGTTTATTTCTCATTCTTAAGAATGTCCTCATAAAACAACTCTGTCCTAGGAATCAACAGAGTGAACCATTGTCTAAATAGACCCTAATGCAAATATATTCTGTCTTAAGTAAGACCCAAGTTATACTCAGTACTCCAGTTGTGATCATGTCAACTGGATTTGGGTAAAATCCTACATTTCATCTTCCACCCTGATCACTTGCTATTCCAGCATGCTTATTTCCTGTGCTTAATATACAATTTATTTTCAAAGCAGCATTCTTGGACTCCATCCATCCAAACAATATTCCACTTATTTCACTGTTGGGGGGGGGGGGGGAGAACTTGGCTGCCCATTAAGGTTTTCCCTTCAGTGGTGTTCAATGTGCAAAATTGAATACAAATTCACTGCAGTGCTATGCCTTCCAAAAGGTTTAATCATCAGATGAGTTCCATAAATTAACACATGACATGGACCCTAAATATCCCATGGCACCAGTAGTCAACACTTCTTTCTCATCCAGTTCCAGCAGAAATGGCTTAAAAATGGTTAGATATCCATACTCTGAGATTTTATTGTGTCTAAATTGACCACTGCATTTGGTAAGTTACTTCAGATGAAAGAAATTAATTATACATGACATATATTGAAGCATTTCTCAAATGTTTTTAGGTATGTATAGATCCAATATCTTTCATTCACTGGTCCCCGGAGCTATTCATTATTTCCGTTCAATTCATTTTGTTATTTTCCTCAGTTGTTTTCCGTACAAAGCAGAAAGGCTGTACATCACAAAGAATTAATTTACAGTGAATCATTTTGAGCCATCCTAAGGACATGAAATGTATAATACTATTGCAAGCTCCTCTATTATTGATGGTTTCCTATCCACTCCTTTAAGGTGGGTGAACATTAATCCAAATGGCATTCCTGAGAACATCGGTCAAAAAAATAAACTACATTGGATAGATTTGTTCTATCAGTTTTTAATTATCACTTTCTATTCAGTCATGCATCATGTATAAATTATTTTACCAACCAGTTTGTAATCTTACACTATGACTGTTAATATCAATGAAAACTTCAATATTCTGCCTTGTCCTATCATATCAATTTGTATTTCTTAATGCTCAGACCTTCCTTAATATGTCAAGTTATACTTTATTACCAATGTCATTCCTTTCTTTCTTTTTAAATCTTTTTATTGAGTAAGTATACAAAAAAGGTAAGCCATATAAACATTAATACAATGTTAAAGTATAATAAAATTCCAAAAGATAACAATACCAAAAAGAAAATACTACAATGTAATTTAAGCATAAGAAACCAAGATAACATAATAGTATACTAGATTTTATATATATCAATGGAAAAAAAGAAAAAAAAAACCCAAAAAAAAAACCCACCGTGCAACTAACTAAAAGCAAAGCAAAGCAATGGGCTAACTTGAAACCAAACAGAGTTAACCTTAAAATCACGTCCTCAATCCCGACCTCCATTAAAACAGTGAAAAAAAAACAAGAAGGGTAAATATTACATTAAATGAAAATATCGAATAAAAGGTCCCCAAATCTGTTCAAATTTAAATGAAGAATCATAAAGGTTACTTCTAATTTTCTCCAGATTCAAACATAAAATCGTCTGAGAAAACCAAAAAAAGGTAGTTGGAGCATTAAACTCTAATAAATCTAACCTATCAAGAATACATTTTTTTAGATATTTACAAGTTAGAAATTTTCTAAGTACTATACTTCCTTCCTTTCCAATGCTTCCTCCTATATATATTTTAGATTCGATAATTAACCTTAATCCATGTCAGAAAGGTGCATCGGCTATGATTTATAATATTATTATGAAACTCAGGAAAGCTCCATTTGATAAGATTAGGGTAGATTGGGAACAGGAATTGGGGCTTACCATTTCTGTGGATGATTGGGGGCAGATTTTACAATTAGTTAATACTTCCTTTATTTGTGCTAAACATTCCCTAATTCAATTTAAAGTGGTGCATAGAGCACATATGTCCAAAGATAAGTTAGCGCGTTTTTACTCGCATATTAATCCTTTCTGTGATAGATGTTCGGGGCAGATAGCCTCTTTAACTCATATGTTTTGGTCTTGCCCTACTTTGGAAACTTTTTGGAGAGATATTTTCAATATTATTTCTAAGGTATTAAATATAGATATCTCTCCTCACCCTATTACTGCTATCTTTGGACTACCTAAAATTTCTAGTAATCTTTCCCCTTCAGCCCGTAGAATGATTGCATTTCTTACTTTAATGGCGAAAAGATGTATTTTACAACATTGGAAAGACCAATGTCATTCCTAACCATTAGGATTATTTCATTCTGTGCTTTGTTTTGTTAATTTTTTCTATTAACCACTCTCCAAGGCGTGCATAACTATACACAAAAACAAATCCACACAAGGCAAGTGCTTTACTACTTTTTGACAGCATTAAAGCAGTGTTGCGAGTCACCTGAATGTTGTTTATTGGTTACATTAAGAGTAAGACCTTCAGTTGCAATGTTCACAGCAGAGCGCTTTTGAATTTCCCTATGTAAAACTGAATCAAAACTACCTTGTCTGACTGACACATTGCTAGTTCTCACAGCGGCTGACATTCAGCACAGCAGGTCAGCTATCTGCATCCAGCTCTTTGCAATGTCCAGCAATACATGCCACCCCCTTCCAGCTCATGAGACGTGTTCCAACGAAATGAACAGACACTGCAATGATAGAAGCAGCTTGAGCATACGTATTCAAGGGTCAGACGACTTGGACAGGTACTTAAACAATTTTGTTGGCTGCAGTTGTTTTTTTTTGAAACCGGTGATCATAATGATAACCAAGAACAATAGTCAGGTGTCTCCACATGCAGGTGAATGTAGTCCAAGTTTAAATAATACATTTTGGGGAAGTCTGCAAGGTCACCAAAGGCATATGCCTACTCTGTCTGCTCCTATAGTTTAAGGAAAAGTAGACCTCCTTAATGCAGCAGAAAACAGTAAACCAAGTATTCAGGCTGGAATGATTCCAAGGTTAGGCACCTGTTAGTAAACATGACTGATCTCCATAGGAGAAACTATCAAGGTACATGTATGATGCAATGATTGAGATCCATGACATTTTCAAGGTACCCATTAGTTAAACCTGGCTGTTCTGTGAGTCAATTTTCATACCAATAACACTGATGCCATTTGGGGAAGCTTTACACAAAGAAAAGATGCCAGAGAAATCAAAAATCTGCAAAAATAAACTAGAGAACACTACAAGGGCTGAAGACAGTGGAAATCTGGAGCAACACAAAATGCTGAAGGAACTCAGCAGGTCAGGAAAATACAATCTATGTTTTGGGTCAAGATCCTTCATTAGGACGAGAATGAAAGCAGCTCAGAATATTGAATGCCGGGGGTAAAAGGCGAGCCTTTTTTTTGCACTTCCCATTCCCACACAGACATGCTCTGTAGTATGTGCTCATCCTCTTGAGATGGTTTAGGGAGTTGTATGGGTTCTGGAGGAAATGATGCAGGTTCTGCAGCCTGAAATGGTGATGTGGCGATCCCATAAGATGCTTGTCAACATACAGGGGCAGAGTGACAAGGCTTTCAAGGTCCATAGGCATCTCCTGTGTAGACAGTTCATCTCTGAAGAACTCCAAGAGGCTGTGATGGTAGTGGGCTCGTAACAATTCCATATTCCAACTACACTCCACTGCAAGGGTCCCAAATTCCCTGATGACATCTAGCACCAATTGAATCAATGAAAGAGTACACAAAAAGGAAGATAACCACTGTGCAGAAGACAAAAAAAACTGTGTAAATACAAAAAGAAAGAAAAAAGGAACAATAATAAATAAGCAATAAATATCAAGAACATGAGGTGAAGATACCTTGAGCTAACAGTTTAGTGATAAGGCAAGAGAAGTGACCCCACAACACAGTAACCAGGTAAGCAAAGCCAAGGAGCAACTGGTTGAGGCTGACTAGTTCAATGGGTGAACAAAGACTGTGGTTTAAATAGGCTGCAGGTGATGCGTTGGAAACAAGTGGCAGGTGACTCCTGATAGCTAGGGAGAGACGAGGAGGAGCCTGTCTGTGCAGGCCTGACAAAACCTCTTAACAGATCCCATGAATTCTGCTAATTCTGTAGGATTCAGTAATTCATTAGACAGAAAATCTGCAGATTTACAATTATTCATGACTTTTTTTTGGCTAATGTGATTCCTTAAAACATCTGTGCAGAACAGCAAAGTAAAGAACTTATTGTTAGTTTACAAAGACAGCCAGAATCAGAATAATGACTCATGGATAAGTGCCAAAATTAGCTGCCGTGAAGCTTTTTCCACTGGACATAATCCCATAAATCTAAAGAGTGATTAAAAAAAAGTTGACAATGAAGCATGGTGATGAGGCAAGAATTATAGACTTCATGTGATCTGGATTCAATTATCAGCAGCATATTTCACAACCACAAGAAACTTACGGTCATATTTAAAAAGTAACTCAGATGCTGGAAATGAAAATACAAAACCCTGGAGACGCCCATTAGGCCAGCATCCCACACTACTCCAGTTAAGGTCAATTGAAAACCATTGGAACAACACCTCATCTTCCTTCTTGTAGCCCCCAAGAGTCAACAATTCAGTAGGTTTCAGGTAGTTGGCCCTTCTGCTGGTATCAGATCAACCACATCATCAAGTTCGCCGATGACATGACCGTGGTCGGTCTCATCAGCAAGAACAATGAGTCAGCATAGTGAGGCGGTGCAGCGGCTAACTGACCAGTGCAGAGTCAACAACCTGTCTCTGAATGTGAACAAAACAAAAGAGATGGTTGTTGACTTCAGGAGGACACGGAGTGACCACTCTCTGCTGAACATCAAATACTCCTCCGTAGAGATCATTAAGAGCACCAAATTTCTTGGTGTTCACCTGGCGGAGAATCTCACTTCGTCCCTCAACACCAGTTCCACAGCAAAGGAAGTCCAGCAGCGTCTCTACTTCCTGCAAAGGCTGAGAAAAGTCCATCTCCCACCCCCCATCCTCAACACATTCTACAGAGGTTGTATTGAGAGCATCCTTGGCAGCTGCATCACTGCCTGGTTCGGAAATTGCACCATCTCGGATGGCAAGACTCTGCAGCGCATAGTGAGGTCAGCTGAGAAGATCATTGGGGTCTCTCTTCCCACTATCACAGACATTTACACCACACGCTGCATCTGTAGAGCAAACAACATTATGAAGGACCCCACGCACCCCTCATACAAACTCTTCTCCCCCCAGCCATCTGGCAAAAGGCACTGAAGCATTTGGGCTCTCACGACCAGACTATGTAACAGTTTCTTCCCCCAAGCCATCAGACTCCTCAATACCCAGAGCCTGGACTGACACCAACCTACTGCCCTCACTGTGCCTATTGTCTTGTTTATTATTTATTGCAATGCCTGCACTGTTTTGTCCACTTTATGCAGTCCTGGGTAGGTCTGTAGTCTAGTATAGTTTTTGTGTTGTTTTACATAATTCAGTGTAGTTTCTGTATTGTTTCATGTAGCACCATGGTCCTGAAAAACATCGTCTTGTTTTTACTGTGTACTGTACCAGCAGTAATGGTCAAAATGACAATAAAAAGTGACTTGACTTGACCAGTTCTGATGAGGCAATCCTCCACTCTCTTTTAGATTAGATTAGATTATATTATGAGGACACGCAGTCGTCTTTTATTGTCATTTAGTAATGCGTGCATTAAGAAATGATACAATGTTCCTCCAGTGTGATATCACAGAAACACAAGACAGACCAAGACCAAAAAACTGTCAAAAACCACATAATTATAACATATAGTTACAACAGTGCAAGCAATACCGTAATTTGATGAAGAACAGCCCATGAAAAAGTCTCAAAGTCTCTCGAAAGTCCCATCATCTCACGCAAACGAGAGAAGGAAGAAAACTCTCCCTGCCATGAGCTTCCAGCGCCGCAAACTTGCCGATGCAGCATCCTGGAAGCACCCGACCACAGTCCGACTCTGAGTCCATTCGAAAACCTCGAGCCTCCAACCAGCCCTCTGACACCGAGCACCATCTCTGCCGAGCGCTTTGACCCCAACCCTGGCCGCCAGCAACAGGCAAAACCGAGGATTTGGGGCCTTCCCCTCCGGAGATTCTCGATTGCACAGCAGCAGCAGCAGCGAACCGGGCATTTCAGAAGTTTCTCCAGATGTTCCTCCGTGCTTCTCACGTCTGTCTCCATCAAATCAGAATTGTGCACGGCATCCTACTTACAAATATGATATCATTCACCGGAGAGGCCGCATGCGCCGCATCACGCCACCATCTTCTCCTCCCTCCTTTTATTTTATATTTCGAGCAACTCTGGTATTCTGGATCTCATAGTTACTGCATTGTTTGTTTTTTTCATCTCATTTATTCTCTTGTAATCTCACTTCATTTGAACCTCAGCTACGATTAACAATTATTCACCACTTTTGCTCAAAAAGCATCACTGCATTGTGTGACCTGGACTCTTATTGGTTTCTACAGCGGCCACATACTGCCTTAGATTTTTCAGTAATTTTAATTGCAGGCATCTCCATGGTTTATGAACGTTTCAGATTTCCAGCTTAACATAAACATATCTAAAACATGAAATAGTTTGAGAAAGACAAGCTTTATGTGCTCTTAATTTAAATAATTCAAGAGATTAAAAGGAATCAGTGGCAAGAAGTATTAAATCACTGAAGAGATTGCATGGATATAGTGGAAATGTAATTAGGACCATGCCTTAAAAAAATCTACCTAACTACTCTGTAGTTAAAGAAACTTGTTTGTACTAATTGCTAACAATACTCCATTTCCCCTACAAAAGCCTGGCATTCAAAGTTCTTACTCATTTCTGCAAACAACTGTCTTCTTTCAGCCATGGTATTTTCTGCCCTTCCACGTTCTTCAATCATTCTAAAAGACACAAAAGAAAACAAAAGAAAAATCAGTGATCTTTTTCCAGTCCCAGATATGTAGCAGAGTTTTCTTCAGGAGCATATTTATGCCTTACTAAGACGAGGACAAAGGAAAGCACTGGAACCAAATACTTATTGATTTTTGAATTCCAAGTAAATCCAAAAAATGTTAATTCTCACGGGCTAATTGACATTCTGTTATTACGATGGTACAGTTGACTAGCACAACATGCAGACTCGATGGGCCAAATAGCCTAATTCTGTTCCTGTCTTATGGTCTAATATGGACTAGAAACAATATTTCTTTCACAAATCTATGCCATGATTTCTATCGTGTCAAGATGCTTTTCTGAAATGAGGAAGAGGTAGAAAGAGATGAATTAGCTTTAGTAAAGAAATCAATGTGTGTAACTGCATCCATCTCATGCAGAGACCAAGTAAGTTTAAAGATTACAAGATAATTAAGGACAAACAAGCATACTTGGCCTATCTTAGTTTACCATCCCAGAGAAACATCTTGTCCCCTCAAGTCTTATTGTTAAATAAATTAGCCTTCACTATTGTCTCAAAGTTTGTTCACGTTAAGTAATCACGAGGAAATCCACAGATGCTGGAAATTCAAGCAACACACATCAAAGTTGCTGGTGAACGCAGCAGGCCAGGCAGCATCTCTAGGAAGAGGTACAGTCGAAGTTTCGGGCCGAGAGCCTTCGTCAGGACTAACTGAAAGAAGAGCTAGTAAGAGATTTGAAAGTGGGAGGGGCAGGGGGAGATCCAAAATGATAGGAGAAGACACGAGGTGGAGGGATGGAGCCAAGAGTTGGACAGCTGATTGGCAAAGGGGATATGAGAGGATCATGGGACAGGAGGCCTAGGGAGAAAGGAAGGGGGGGGGGAACCCAGAGGATGGGCAAGGAGTATAGTGAGAGGGACAGAGGGAGAAAAAGGAGAGAGAGAAAAAGAAAAAGAATGTGTGTATATAAATAAGTAACGGATGGGGTACGAAGGGGAGGTGGGGCATTAGCAGAAGATTGAGAAGTCAATGTTCATGCCATCAGGTTGGAGGCTACCCAGACGGAATATAAGGTGTAGCTCTTCTTTCAGTTAGTCCTGACGAAGGGTCTCGGCCTGAAACGTCAACTGTACCTCTTCCTAGAGATGCTGCCTGGCCTGCTGCGTTCACCAGCAACTTTGATGTGTGTTGCTCACATTAAGTAATTGTAGTTTTCACTGAGATCCTGTCATCCCAAATCTGATATGGACTTCCTTAGCTCAAACTCTTTTCTATTCTTCATCTGTTTATGGCTATTTCCAGGATTTACTTTCAATCTCACCACTCACATTAATAACTACTCCTGCATGCAAGCTTATTAATGATATCTATGCCAACTTTATCCAGTATGTCGCAACTAAGTCAAGCCATTTTACAGGATTTTCCACAATCTGCTTGAATTTTCTCATTAAAATAAAATAGATAATCATCTTAGACCTAACCATCTTGATCGTTTACTTACTTTTCTTTTTACCAATCAATGCTGAGTACTTCTAGCTGGACTCTTGTTTACTGATATTAAAAGCTATAGGTTCTAGATATCAAAAACAGACACAAAAAATACCTGAAAAAGTCAGCAATATTTGTGGAAAGACAAACAAAATCATAGTTAACACCTTGGGTCAAAGACTTCTTGACCTTTTGAAACCTATAGGTACCTATTGATGAAGTGCAGTCTGTCTTTAACACTCTGTCCTTTTCACTAATGCTGTTTGTCCTGCTGATTGTTTAATGTCATTTCAATACACGAGTGTATAGGAGAACAAAGCGATTGTTACTCCAGATCGATATAGCACAAAGAAACCCCAATAAAATAAAGAACAACTAACGTAAAAACACAATAAATATTAATACATAAGATAACTGAAATACATAGATTGATTGCATGTCCATAAAGTGACACTGGACACAGGACACATATTAGGTTTCTCTGTCAGGAAATTATCAAGCAGTGGTGGTGGCAGGTGTGATGGGGTGTTGATCAGCCGTTCTGCTTGAGGAAAGTAACTGTTTTTTAGTTTGAAAGGGCACAGTTTTAAGGTGCTTGGAAGTAGGTACAGAGGAGATGTCAGGGGTAAATTTATTTTTTTTATGCAGAGAGTGGTGAGTGCGTGGAATGGGCTGCCAGTGATGGTGGTGGAGGCGGATACAATAGGGTCTTTTTAGAGACTCTTGGATAAGTACATGGAGCTTAGAAAAATAGAGGGCTTTGGGTAACCCTAGGTAATTTCTAAAGTACATATTCGGCACAGTATTGTGGGCCGAAGGGCCTGTATTGTGCTGTAGGATTTCTACGTTTCTATGGTGGCTCTAGCATGGATCCTCCTTGATGGGAATTCTTTGGTACAGGGATGTTGGTGGCAGATTTGAACCATGTAGGGAAGCAGCCTGGATGAGTGAATTGTTGAAGATGTCCATGAAGACAACAGTGAACTGGTGTGCACACTCCCTGGTACTCGGCCTGGGATGTTGCCTGGCCCGGCAGCCTTGTAAGGGTTAACTCTCTCCTGAGTCCTTCTTACATCTCCTGTTGTTACAGATAACATTGCCAATATTTCTGTGATCTTTTCAGATTTCAAGCATCTGCAGTTTTTTTAAAATTTTCAAATGCTTTGCAATTCACCGTCAATTCCCATTCAGGAACTTCTACCTGCCAGCTGAGAAGGTGGATGGGGGAAGGGAGATGAAATGAGAAGCTGGGAGGTGATAAGTGGAAAAGGTAAAGGGCCAATTAAGAAGAGAGTGGGCCATCTGATAAAGGGAAGGAGGAAGTGCACCAGAGGAAGGTGATGTGAAGGGAGCCAGAATGGGAAACTGAAAAACAGAAAGGGGATGGGGATGGGGATGGGGATGGGGATGGGGATGGGGATGGGGATGGGGATGGGGATGGGGATGGGGATGGGGATGGGGATGGGGATGGGGATGGGGATGGGGATGGGGATGGGGATGGGGATGGATCTCATGTCTATTAACTTTTCATCCATTTACTGCCTTGAAATGAGCATCACTACTGTGCAAGTCTCTGCACAATGCTTTGGTGATCATACAATCTTTTTATCTTCTCACCCAACCCTTTCCCTTATACTATTTGAATCACAAAACTGTATTTCTTCTCAATCACCCCACCCTTGCCACTAATTGGGAATCTCTGCCTTTCTCCTCCTTCCTATCCTATCATAAATGATGAACTGGCTGCTAAAGAGAACCAGAACAGCAGACTTCAGGAAATTATTGTCTCTTCATATACCCGCTCAGAAAATAGCACTCCATATTGTCCTCCCTATAGTTCACAATTTTATAGATGTTGTTGCTAAATTTGGTATTATTACAAAATCTGTATTAATCTGATTGCTTATTTAAACTTTTCAAATTTCTATCAACAGAAAACTTCTGAATAACGACAAACTTTTAACATTTGAGAGCACTTGCTATTTCCAGGGCACTCTCTATTAGCATTATCTGTTTTGAAATGTTATCTGAACACAGTATTAAGAGTTCACAGCATTTTCCTTGTGTTATTTTTGAACCAACATTCAATTAAGTTGATGGAGATCTAAGTTTTAGAATCATCATTAAGATATAACACCTGTTTTTTTACTCCAATTTTGTACTTAATCTGCTTTGTTTAAATTGCTTCTTAGGATATCTTAAACTCTTCAGCAACAAAGCAAACCTGAAACTTTTTGACCTAAACTCCCAATCAAGCATTAGAAGAAACACAGTGACACAGCTGAAAATAAGTTGGAACCCAAAGCAGAATTCAAAAGTGGCCATTTCAAGATCACACTGCACTGTAGCACAAATTTACCCTACAATTTCCAACTGAGATTTATCCAGATACTAATTCTTAAGCTTGAAATGTGTACTCAATGACATTAATAATGGTTTAAAATGATCTTCCAATGACCCAGTGATTTTCTGTCACATTAGTCCAAAAATCTATTTTCTTTGGCCAACTTAGCATACATCATTCCACCATGTTTGTTAATTATTATTGTGCCTTTAAATAATTTCCTTCCATTACAAAGTTTGCAATAATAAAGTGACTACTTCTGTGGAAACAGATAAAATCATTCATTTACAACCACTCAACCACACTGCACTCCACTACAAGATCCAGGAACAGATATAAAGAGCTTATCTTCACATAATTGCTGGGTTTATTATCCCAAGAGAGATGCCTCAAGATCAGTGAAAAATGCATAGATATCGATCACAAGAGATCAATGACTGTTTAAATTGTCCTTGGTCTGCTTTGCTTTCAAGCCACAATGGGTCACTCTGTGAAGTTTGAAAAGTTTGTATCTACCTGCACCAGGTTGGATGTATAAACCTCAGCACTGGGTAAATAAGCTTAAGGCAAGCAGCCTCTTCTGGGAACAAATGTTCTAAATATTGACTGGAAGCTGCACTTAAAGACCTTGGACACAAATAACCTGATCAATCTTTAGGGTCTGTGAAAATAGAAGCAATGCAGATGAATCAATCTGCTGATTTGAAATGGCAAAAGATATCTCATCTAGTTGTAAGAAATCACAGGGAAATACTCATTAGCTGCATGTAATAATTTAAAGATAAAGACAAGGTCCCAAGATTTCAAACAATACTTTTCATTCACAAGCAAAAGAAAATTTGCAGATGTTGGAATCCAAGCAACACACACAAAATGGTTGAGGAACTCTGCAGGCCAGACAACATCTATGGAAAACAGTACAGTCGACAGTTCGGGCTGAGACCCTTCAGTAACACTTTTCATTCTCTGCATTTAACAAAAGCAATCTAAACACTTCTCATAGAATTGCACATAGGAAGTTGTGCTCAAAGATGTCTATTCATATTGAAAGTCCATAAGACAAAGGAGCAGAAGTCGACCATTCGGCCCATCGAGTCTGCTCCGCCATTTTAACATGAGCTGATCCATTCTCCCATTTAGTCCCACTCCCCTGCCTTCTCACCATAACCTTTGATGCCCTGGTTACTCAGATACCTATCAATTTCTGCCTTAAATACACCCAATGACTTGGTCTCCACTGCCGCCCGTGGCAACAAATTCCATAGATTCACCACCCTCTGGCTAAAAAAATTTCTTCGCATCTCTGTTCTGAATGGATGCCCTTCAATCCTTAAGTCATGTCCTCTCGTACTAGACTCCCCCATCATGGGAAACAACCTTGCCACATCCACTCTGTCCATGCCTTTCAACATTCGAAATATTTCTATGATGTCTCCCCTCATTCTTCTAAACTCCAAGGAATACAGTCCAAGAGCGGTCAAATGTTCCTCATGTGTTAACCCTCTCATTCTCGGAATCATTCTAGTGAATCTTCTCTGTACCCTCTCCAACGTTTGCACATCCTTTCTTAAATAAGGAGATCAAAACTGCCCACAGTACTCCAAGTGAGGTCTCACCAGTGCCTTATAGAGTCTCAACATCACATCCCTGCTCCTATACTCTATTCCTCCTGAAATGAATGCCAACATTGCATTCGCCTTCTTCACCACTGACTCAACCTGGAGGTTAACCTCAAGGGTATCCTGCACAAGGACTCCCAAGTCCCGTTGCATCTCAGAACTTTGAATTCTCTCCCTATTTAAATAATAGTCTGCCCGTTTATTTCTTCTGCCAAAGTGCATAACCATACACTTTCCAACATTGTATTTCATTTGCCACTTCTTTGCCCATTCTTCCAATCTATCCAAGTCTCTCTGCAGACTCTGTTTCCTCAGCCCTACCGGCCCCTCCACCTATCTTTGTATCATCAGCAAAATTAGCCACAAAGCCATCTATTCCATAATCCAAATCGTTGATGTACAACGTAAAAAGAAGCGGCCTCAACATGGACCCCTGTGGAACACCACTGATAACCGGCAGCCAACCAGAATAGGATCCCTTTATTCCCACTCTCTGTTTCCTGCCAATCAGTCAACGCTCTATCCACGTATGTAACTTTCCCATAATTCCATGGGCTCTTATCTTGTTAAGTAGCCTCATGTGTGGCACCTTGTCAAAGGCCTTCTGAAAATCCAAGTATACAACATCCACTGCATCTCCCTTGTCTACACTACTTGTAATTTCCTCAAAAAATTGTAATAGGTTTGTCAGGCAGGATTTTCCTTTAAGGAAACCATGCTGAGTTCTGCCTATCTTCTCATGTGCCTTCAGGTACTCTATAACCTCATCCTCGACAATTGACTCCAAAACTTCCCAACCACTGATGTCAAGCTAAGTCAATGATGATGGGAAATTTCTGTCTGACAGAATAGTCTTCATACTGTATGTAATGCCCTGGTTAAGAACATTTTATTGTATTCCTCCTCCTCTGCTGTCAGATATTTTATTTCAGCAGCTTTCCTACAAAATGCAGTGTGTTCTGTTAATTAAGCTTCACAGACTTGTATTGTGGTTTCTGCCAAGATTTGCTCAGCTTAGGATTGTTGTGTCAGCCAACTGGGTTTGGCTTGGTAGCGTTCTGTAAAATTCTGTACAGTGGGATGCCACGGAACATTCGAGAGAGCTGGGTGGGATTAGAATTCTGAGGGACAATCAGTTAGCTTTGGGTCTTTTGTTAGCAGGGGTTGGAAAATGAAGGATGTTTGGAGAAGAGCAGAAGGGAAGATGGTCACAGAATCCCGCCTGAAGGAGAGACCCCATTGTAAGAAGTGGTTTGTTCAGATGAATGGTTCCAAGAAGGGAGTGCCAATACTCCTGAGTTAGCCAGTTCATTCATTACAGTCTTTGAGGGAAGTTTGAACTGTGGCTGATGTCTTTCACGCAGAATGTGGGTTCAGCGTGTAAGTAATCAAAGCGAAGCACCTGACAACCCAGAAATGAGCTCCAACGTTTACGTACACATTTAGACCGATTTAACTATAATGGGCCCTTTTCTTTTTCTATTAAATGTTGCTAAAGTTGAAATATCTGTAACTAAACTTCCACTTTAATTTAATGCTAAGGTGAGGTCTGTTATTTCCTGGCAAGCGATAACTTTGCATGGGGCAGTATTGTTACAACACTCACCGCAATTTTTGTTCCCTCAACGGAACATTCAAACTTTTTTATTTGGTTTAACCCGAATCATACCAACCCTAGACACGTGTTGCTTATTGAAGGTAGCCTTCACATCGTTACCCAAGCAATACTGAATCACATGGCTGTTAGCCAGATCGAGCTAACAGACCAAGTTTGTTACGAGCCTCGGTAAGAGGGTTACATGTAAATGGAAGGGAAACTGTGAGACCTGATGACATGACAGGAAAAAGGGCCTTTACATAACAATCATCACAGGGTTGACAGAGAAAACATAAAAAAGTTAAAGTTCATTTATGGATAGACATTTTAATCCAAAGAAACCATACTGCTCAGCTGCATGTTACAGCAGAAATCTTCTGTTTATTATTAACATTATTAACACCAGTCAAAACCATAAGACATAGGAACAGAATTAGGCCACTCAATCCATCAAGTCTACTCTGCCATTCCATCAGTCAAGTTACAATTTGCATCAATCTCTGCTTTCTAACATGAATGATATTTATGGATATACAGATATGTCCAGAAGAATGCATCAGATCAAATGAAAAAAACTTACTCAGCATGATGCCGTTCCACATTTCAGCATGAGCATTACATTAAAAGCCTTTCCACTCAGGACAAACAAAATGAAATTGGAAATGAAACGTGTAATTTCAATCCAAGCACCACTAATGTATTACAAGCCCCACAAGAGATTTTAAAATAAATAACATCTTAAAATTGTGTTTACATATATTACCCCTTCAGCCCTAATTATGTAAATATATTACAATCTTTATTTCACTCTCTGTTAAATGTTAATGAAACACAGAGTATTTTTGCTTCCTAGAAATGCAGCTTCTGAGAATATCTTGATATGTTTGGCTGTTCAGTCAGACTGAAGCCATCACAGTTGTAGGGCGCCAGAGTAACTGTACAACTGATTGCAGACACCAACTAACTCTGGAAAACATGAAATTCTTACTTAGTTCATCCTCCCCTCCCACACCCACCTGGCTTCACCCATCAGCTTCTAGCTTGTCTTCCTTCTCCTCCCCCACCTTCTTATTCTGCCATCTTTCCCCTTACTTTCCAGTCCTGAGGAAGGGTCTTGGCTCAAAATGTCAACTGTTTATTTATTTCCAAAGATGCTGCCTGACCTGCTGAGTTCTTCCAACATTTTGTGTGTTTTTCTCTAGATTTCCAGCATCTGCAGAATCTATTGTGTTCAAAAACATGAAATGCTTTTGCTTGGCTGCTGAATGCAATTCTGAGCCATTAATAAACTTTCAGAATGGGTATGATTGGCAAATGAATTTCAATTTAGATGAGTGTGATTGTGATCTGGCAGGAAACTTATTTCAAATCATGGTTAAACTACATTTGGAATACAATTACCTTATTATATAAAATGGTATATTCCTGTTCTTTTAGACAGCACTTTTTCACAGGGCAAGGGTATTGCTGGCAAGCCTGATAATACTTTCCAGCAGCCACTGGACAGCAAAGAGCAAACAATCTCTCAAACATTTAACTAATGCACTGTTTATGCATGAAACATGACTGCCATTGACATACTGTAAGGGAGCGTGTTGAATTGGTGTTATTATTCCAGAGGATCTATCCTGTGACCAACACACAAGTTCCATTACAATGATAGCACAGCAGCTCCTCTGCTTTTTCAGAAGTTTGCACAGATTTGGCATGTCATCTAAAAATTTGATGAACTTCTACAGATGCATAGTGCAGAGTATCCTGACAGATTGCATCATGGCCTGGTGTGGAAACACCAATGTTCAAGAATGGAAAAGCCTACAAAAAGTAGTGGATACAGCTCAGTCCATAATGGGTCAAGTCCTCCCCACCACTGAGTACATCTACAAGGAGCGCTACTACAAGAAAGCAGCATCCATCATTAAGGATCCCTACCATCCAGGCCATGCTCTCTTTTCACTACTACCATTGGGAAGGAGGTACAGGAGCCTTAAGTTCCAAAACACCAGGTTCACAAACAGTTATTACCCTTTAACCAAAAAGCTCCTTAACCAGCAATACTGAACTGATTCCACAATCTATGGGCTCACCTTCAAGAACTCTGTTACGTTTTGTAACTTCAAAGCATAACACTAATTCAAAGGAAGACAGGAGCATATGAAATGTGAGTCTAACTTTGCATTTTACTTTAAGTATCATGTGGTAGCGTGATGACATATGCAATTCACGTATTTATACATATAACCTGTAATGAACAAGAATGCTTAATCAAATATATATACAAGATTATTCAAATATTACTGAAATATTAAATACACAACACTCTTTCTGGCTTAGCAATAAACTCCAACTCAATAGAGAATGTATCTCAATTATGTACACAGTATATTATATAATACATCCACAGCACGGTAAATTTTAAATTGTTCCATTCAGGCCGAAAGATTTAATCACTATGGAGGATTTCTTCCTCTTGCCGGATAACATCTTTCCTGGCAAGGGGTGTCACTCTGCTTTGCAGGTGAGACTTGCGGCTGTGAAACAATCTCAGGTTTTGGGGCCTCCCCTGTTGTAATTGTTGACTCTGAGATTGCAGGAAGTGGTTCTGATAGCAGCAGCCAACTTAAAAACTCTTAATGATTGACTTTGCTTTCCTCAACTGATCGATGTGTCGCCTCCAGATATTAGACGCAATCTGCGCTGTCAAGGAGAGTGGTCCAGTTCTGTTATTGATCTTTCCGAGTATCCACATTTGATTATTTCTGCAGTCCCTTGCCAGGAAACTTGTCCAGAAGTGAAACACCGAAACATCTTATTTGAAGAGCCTTCAATTTGTCTCAGCTGTTTCTCTCTGCATGATTCTTCTGAAACTGGGTTTGAAGAGATCCAAACATGAATGCAAGCGACAACCCAGGAACAGCATAGTTGTTGGTTGTGGAGTGTGCTGCGTTGCAATGTGTAAGGAAGAAAATGGCGAGCCTCTGGTTCAGTGTCAGTGTAGTGTCTTATGCTGACAATGCTCGCAGTGTGTCTTTTAGACTCTGGTCAAACTTTTCTGCCAAGCCATTTGTAGCTGGATGATACAGTGCTGATGTAATATCAGAATCAGAGTCAAGTTTAATATCACCGGCTTCTGTCGTGAAATTTGTTAATTTTGTGGCAGAAGTATAATGCAATACATGATAATATAGAAAATAAAACTGTGAATTTCAGTAATTGTGTGTGTGTGTATATATATATATATATATACATACACACACACACACACACACACACACATAATATATATAATTTAATTTAACTATTTAATATACATATATATGTATATTAAATAGTTAAATTAAATTAGTGCAAAAATAAAAATCAAAAGCAGTGAGGTAGTGTTCATGGGTGTAATGTTTGTTCAGAAATCAGATGGCAGAGGGGAACAAGCTGTTTCTAAATCAATGAGTGTGTGCCTTCAGGCTTTTGTACCTCCTTCCTGATGGTAACAATGAGAAGAGGGCATGTCCTGGATGGTGGTGGTCCTTAAAGATGGACACTACCTTTCTGAGGCACCGCTCCTTGAAGATGTTCTTGGATACTGTGGAGGCTAGTACTAATTTTACGATTCTCTGCAGCTTACTTTGATCCTGTGCGACAGCCTCAGATGGTGATGCAGTCACTCAGAATGCTCTTCAAGGCACATCTGTATAAATTTGCAAGTTTTATTGGTGACATGCCAAATCTCCTGAAATTTCAAATGAAATATAGCCGCTGTCTTGCCTTCTTTAAAGCTGCATCGATATGTTGGGAGCTAGTTAGGTCCTCAGAGATACTGACACCAGGAACTTCAAATTGCTCACTCGCTCCATTTCTGATCCCTCTGAGTCCTGGTGTGTGTCCCCTCATCTTACAATCAATTCTTTGGTCTTACTGACATTAAGTGTAAGGTTGCTGCTGTGACACCACTCAACTAGCTGGTATATCTCGCTCTTCTATGCGCTCTCATCACCATCTGAGATTCTACCACATGGATATATCACCAACAAACTGTACCTAGCCACAGGTACAGGAGTATAGAGAGAGTAGAGCAGTGGGCTAAACACACATCCCTGGGTGAGCCAGTGCTGATCACCACCAAGGTGGAGATGTTATCGCCAATCCGCACAGATTGTGGTCTTCCAGTTTGAAAGTCAAGGATCCACTTGCAGAGGGAGGTACAGAGGCCCAGGTTCTGTAGCTTATCGAACAGCACTATAGGAATGATGGTGTTAAACATTGAGCTATTGTCAATAAACAACATCCTGACAGAGGTATTTGTATCATCCAGGTTGTCCAAGACCCCATGGAGAGCCAATGAGATTATGCCCACTGTAGACGTATTATGGCAATAGGCAAATTACACCAGGTCCAGGTCCTTGCTGAGGCTGGAGCTGATTCTGGCCATGACAACCCTGTCAGGGCACTTAATTACCGGAGATGTGAGTGCTACTGGATGATAGTTATTATGGCAGTTCACACTGTTCTTCTTGGTCACTGGTATAATTGTTGCCCTTTTGAAGCAGGTGGAAACATGACTGTAGCAGTGAGAGATTGAAAATGCCTTTGAACACTCCTGCTAGTTGGTTGACACAAGTTTTCAGAGCTTTACCAGGTACCCCATCAAGACCTGCTGTTGTGAGGGTACACCCTCATGAAATAGAGCCTTTCATCAGGCTCCAAAACAGAGATCTTAACACCAGTCCTTGCAAAGAAGCTTCTCAACACATCAACAATGTGCAAGGCTGTAGTGGAGGCTACTGGGAACACTTCTGGCCACTTTGTAGCTGCACTCACTACTATCAAGAAATTTGTGCCCACGAATGGTTCAGCAAAATCCACATGAATCCTCTGCCAGAGCAATGAAGGCAACTCCCAGGGATAGAGAGCCCCTGTTCTTGGCATCTTCTGGATATGTTGGCAGCCTGTACGGGTGTATGGCAAGCTGCTTGACATGCTGATCTATCCCAGGCCACCAGACAAATTTCAAGTCAACACTTTAATTTTAACCATGTCGAAATGACCTGTGTATAGCTCCTCCAACACTTCAGCTCTTAGCTTGGATGGTACAAGAATGCTCAATCTGTACATAAGGCAATCTCCGTTGGTGCAAGTTCATCTCAGCACTCATAAAAATGGGGGAATGGAGTTTCTGCTGCACAATCCAGCCATTTTGGGTGGCCATATAAACCCGAGATAGTATAGGGTCTTTTCTGTTTTCTCTTTGGATCATCTCTGCTATAATAGGGACTTTTGATTTGTATTAGGGAGAATACGTCAAGAGGAGTGTCATTTTTCTGTAAATTTTTTCAGTATTTCCTTTTCCAAGTGCAATCCATCAGCATTTCCATGATTAGTTGTCCTTTTTGTTCAGGCTTGTAACTGTGTTCTCGAAGAAACAGAGCCCATCTCTGCACTCTTGCTACTGCTGTTAATGGAGCACCCTTCTGTGGACTGAAAATGGACACTAGAAGTTTCCATCACTCATAAAGTGTGACATCACTGTACCTATACCACAAGGTGAGGTAACAAAGGCAAGCCTCACTGGGCAGTGTGGATCATAATGTGTGAGTACAGTGTCTGACATCACCTTTTCCTTTACCTTTTGGATAGTCACCTCACACCGCTTTCTGCATTGCCATTTCTTCCCGATCTGTAGTAATGAGTTCAAGGGGTGGAGCACAGTAACCATGTTTGGCAGGAACCCGCTATAGTAGTTAACAATTCCTTTAAAGAACCGCAACTGTGACACAACCTTTGGCCTTGGGGCCTCCATCACTGCTTGAAGTTTCTCAGCACACTTGCAGGTGCTATTCCAAAAAATAAGCCTATTATAGCGATATAGCGATTAAAATGGCTTCATTGCAGGGGATATGGCATGCAAGTTCTGGATAGATCAAATTTAAGTTGTCTTAGCAAATCACATCCCCACAATGTCGGTCTTCCTATTTTTACCACATGCAAGCTCAACATGGTTTGTTAGTTGTTATTTTTCACTGTCATAAATGTCATTCCCACAGTAGTTATCTTTTCTCCAGTATAAGTTTTAGTTGGATATCTGCTGGCATCAGTTTAGTATTTTTGAAACATTTCTCAAATTCCTTTTGTGAAATGACAAACAGCCAAACCAGTGTCTACTTCCATTTTAATTAATTTGCCATTCACTTCTGGTGTAAGCTAAATTGCATAGCTATTGCTAGTTTTCATATCATAAATCTCCAAGCTACACAGTCCTGTGTCACTTCCATCATTATCAGATTTTTCATTAGCAGTATGCAGATTAGTGCTTTTTTTGAAACTGCAACTTGACTTTCTATCTTTTTCTCTACTCTGCGCAGTCCATTTATTTTTGTCTTCCTGACATGCTCTTACCTATGCGTCAAACAAGGCTACGTTCTTGCCCCGACTCTATTCAGTATGGTATTCTCTGCCATGCTGACAGATGCCTTCCGTAACTACGAAGAAGGAATCCACGTCAGGTACAGGACTGACGGCAGGTTGTTCAACCTTAGGCGCCTGCAGGCAGTTACAAAGGTGCAAGAGACTGTCATCAGAGACTTCTTGTTTGCTGATGACTGCGCACTCAACGCCAGCACAGAGCAAGAGATGCAGCGTGAAATGGACTGCTTCTCACAAGCCTGTGACAACTTCGGACTCACAATCAGCACCAAAAAGACCGAAGTTATGTAGCAGCCTGCCCCAGGAAAGCCATACCAGGAGTCGCGCATCACGATGAAGGGCCAGAACCTCCAGGCAGTTGACAACTTCACCTACCTGGGCAGCATACTCTCTCGTGCAGTGAATATAGACGCTGAGGTCAACAACAGGATTGCTAAAGCCAGCGCCGCCTTTGGGAGACTCCGTGAGAACGTCTGGGAGCGGAGAGGACTCAGCTTTACCACCAAGCTGAAGGTCTACTGTGCAGTGGTCCTTACCACCCTCCTTTACGCCAGCGAGACCCGGACTGTCTACAGCAGACACGCCAAACAGCTCAACCACTTTCACCTGAGCTGTCTCCGCAGACTCCTCCACATCAGGTGGCAGGACAAAGTCCCCGACACGGAAATCCTGGAACGAGCTGGGCTCTGCAGCGTCTACAATCTCCTGCTGAAAGCCCAAGCCAGGTGGGCTGGACATGTGGTCAGAATGCCAGACAGCCGATTGCCTAAGCAGCTGCTGTACGGAGAACTGTGTCAGGGCAAGCGCTCAGTCAGGGGGCAGAAGAAACATTACAAAGACTGCCTCAAAGCCTCCCTCAAAGGCCTGGGTGTCGACATCAACACGTGGGAGACGCTTGCCCTTGACCATCCAGCTTGGCGCAGCAAGACCACCACAGGAGCCCATGCAGCTGAAGTCAGGTGCATCATCGAGGCGCAATGAAAGCGTGTTGTGCGCAAGGCCCGAGCAGCATCCACTGCCACGACAGCACCCACCCACTTGTGTCCCACATGTGGGTGAGCCTTCAGGGCCCGGACTGGCCTCATCAGTCACCTCCGGACCCACAACCACCAATTTCCCATTTGACTTTGAAGCCATGGTCATCTTCGATTACGAAGGACGAACAACAACAACAATTTTCTTGCATTTCCTACAAGTTATGCCTTTAAAGCTGTATTGTTCTAGTGTATATGAGCCCCTGGCAGAACAGTAACACAATTTGTTCGGCCAGGCCAATTTCCATTGAGGTGTTGCAATTTTGTTCATGCTCTCTTTCATTTCTGACTGCATCTCAATTGTGTCTCTGTCTGCTGTTTCCATTGATACAGCAATTTCAACTGCTCTTTTAAATGTAAGTTGCACTTCAGTTAGGAGTCATTTTTAATACTTTCTGTTAAGATCCCACAAACCAAGCAGCCCGTCAGTGCATCATTAAGTTTATTACCAAACTGAAAATGATCAATTTCTTCAGTTCTGCCATGTATGATGGAATGGACTTCCATTCCTTTTAATTTCTCTTTATGAAACCCAAAGCAGTCTGCAATCAACAATGGCCTTGGTTCTAAATGTTCCTGCATTACTTTCAGAATATCTGCAACGCACATTTTTGCTGGTTTGGTTGGAGCAGTTAAACTTCAAATCAAACTGGTTGCCTTTAAACACAGGGCACTCAGCAAAATTGGTACTCCTTTCTCATTGGCTATTTCATTGGCTTCAAAATACTGTTCAATTAGCTCAGTTACATATTCCAGTTATCCTTTGTGTAATCAAACGCATCAATTTTTCGATGCAGCCAACCATTTCTACTTCTATTTTTATGTCAATTAGGCTTTAGGTGATCTGAGCAGTGGGATCAACATGCATGAAACAGCACACCCCAATGCCTTCACCATCATTTTGGAGGATTTTAACCATGCCAGTCACCATCATTTTGGAGCATTTTAACCAGGCCAGTCTGAAAAAAAAAATCACTAAGCAATTACCATCAACAGATCACTTGCAATGCCAGAGGAAACAACACACTGGACCATTGTTACACCACCATCAACAATGCCTACCATGCTACTCCATGCCTTCACTTCAGGAAGTCTGATCACCTGGCTGTACTTCTACTCCCTGAGGAGAGGCAGAGACTGAAGACTGCAGCACCAGTAGTGAGGACCAAGAAGGTATGGACAAGGGAAGCACAGGAGTGCTTACAGGACTGATTTGAATTGGCGGTCTGGACTATATTCAAGGATTCACCTTCAAATCTGGAGAAGTATGGTGCAATTGTTACTAACTTCATTAAAACCTGTGTGGATGAGCGTGTGCTTACAAGGACTTGCTGCACATTCCCAAACCAAAAGCCGTACATGAACCAGGAGGTACATCATCTGCTGAAGGCTAGATCTGTTGCATTCAAGGCGGCAACTCAGGTCTGTACCAGAAAACCAGGTATGACTTGTGGAGGGCTATTTCAAGGGTGAAGAGACAATTTTGAACAAGATTGGAGGTGACATCAGATGCACGACAACTCTGGCAGGGTTTGCAAGACATTACTTCCTACAAAGCGAAACCCAATAGTATGAATGGCAGTGATGCTTCACTACCAGATAAACTCAATGCCTTCTATACCTGCTTTGAAAGGGAGACTATAACTACAGCTGTGAAGATCCCTGCTGCACCTGGTGATCCTGTGATCTTTGTCTCTGAGGCTGATGTTGGGCTGTCTTTCAAGAGGGTGAACCCTCGCAAGGTGGAAGGTCCTGTTGGAGTACCTGCTAAGGCTCTGAAAACTTGTGCCAATCAACTGGCAGGAGTATTCAAGGACATTTTCAACCTCTCACTGCTTCAAAAAGGCAACAATTATACCAGTGCCTAAGAAGAATAATGTGAGCTTCCTTAATGACTATCACCCAGTAGCACTCACATCGACAGTGATGAAATGCTTTGAGAGGTTGGTCATGACAAGACTGAACTCCTACCTCAGCAAGGACCTGGACCCACTGTGACTTGCCTATCGCTACAATAGGTCAACAGCAGACACAATCTCAATGGCTCTTTACAGGGCCTTAGACCACCTGAACAACACAAACACCTACGTCAGGATGCTGTTCATTGGCTACAGCTCAGTATTTAACATCATCATTCCCACAATCCTGATTGATAAGTTACAGAAGCTGGGCCTCTGTACCTCCCTCTGCAATTGGATCCTTGACTTCCTAACCAAAAGACCACAATCTGTGCGGATTGGTGATAACATCTCCTCCTCGCTACTATCAATACTGCCGTACCTCAGTGGTGTGTGCTTAGCCCACTGCTCTACTCTCTCTATACCCATGACTGTGTGGCTAGGCACAGCTCAAATACCATCTATAAATTTGCTGATGATACAACCTTTGCTGGTAGAATCTCAGGTAGTGATGAGAGGGCATACAGGAGTGAGATATGCCAACAAGTGGAGTGGTGCTGCAGCAACAACCTGGAACTCAACATCAGTAAGATGGAAGAGCTGAATGTGGACTTCAGGAAGGGTAAGATGAAGAAACACATACCAATCCTCATAGAGGGATCAGAAGTGGAGAAAGTAAGCAGTTTCAAGTTCCTGGGTGTCAATATCTCTGAGGACCTAACCTGCTTAGTCTAGGTAAACAATCGATGCAGCTATAAAGAAGACAAGACAGTGACTATACTTCATTAGGAGTTTGAAGAGATTTGGTATGTCAACAGTAACACGCAACAACTTCTATAGATATACCATGGAGAGCATTCTGACAGGCAGCATCACTGTCTGGTATGCCGGGGGAGGGGGGTGCTACTGCACAGGACCGAAAGAAGCTGGAGAGGGTCATAATTTAGTTGGCTCCATCTTGAAACTAGCCTACAAAGTACCCAGGACATCTTCAAGGAGCGGTTACTCAGAATGGCAGCGTCCATTACTAAGGACCTCCACCACACAGGGCACGGCCTTTTCTCATTGTTACCATCAAGTCGGAGGTTCAGAAGCCTGAAAGCACACACTCAGTGATTCAGGAACAGCTTCTTTCCCTCTGCCATCCGATTCCTAAATGGACATTGAACCCATGAACACTAACTCACTTTTTTAATATATATTATTTCTGTTTTGCATGATTTTTAATCTATTCACTATGCATAGACTATAATTTATTTATTATTTTTCTTCTTCTATATTTTGTATTGCATTGAACTGCTGCTGCTAAGTTCAATTTCATGACACATGCCAGTAATAATAAACCTGATTCTGATTTTGATTCTGACCTGGTATTCACTCTTTATGAATCCATGAATTCTTACATTTACTGCTTTTTAAAACACTGCACAAACTGGGCTGTGTTTGTTTACTTGCCACTTCTTGCCTCACTTTTGTTTAGTTCGAACATCTCGCTGCACTTCAACATGTCAGTAGCCGTCTCAGATTCATTTTTAAAAATACCTCCAAGTCTCTGTTATGTTTTGTAACTTCAAAATATTGAACTAATTCAAAGGAAGAAACAAGAGTCCAAAATGTGAGTCTAACCTTTGTGGTTTACTTTGCACGAAGCACACAGGTTTCACATGGTAGTGTGATGACGTATGCAATTCACCTATCTATACATACAACCCATATTGAATTACTTAAATGAACAAGAATTCTTAATCAAACTACATACATAAACACATACACAAGATTTGTCAAAAATTACTGAAATACTAAATACTCAACAGACTCTGCAATTCAGATTCACAGTATTACTGATTTATTTAGATTATTATTATTCATATTTTTGTATTTGCACCATTTGTCTTTTCTGCACACTGTTTGTCAGTCTGTGTACAGCTTTTTATTGATTCTATGATTTTTTTGTACTACTGTGAACGCCTGCAAGAAAATGAATTGCAAATGAATATATGGTGACATATATGTACTTGAATAATAAATTTACTTCGAACTTTGGTGCAATGAACGTGTTTAATGATGTATTTCAAATGTATTAATGTACATATTATGAATTTGAGTATATCAAAAATAATCCTGGAGTTATACGTTTGGAAGAACGTCTGGAATGTCTAGGTTTATCGCAAAATGTTGCATAACATGAGATTTCTTGCTCTGTGGACTGTTTCCAGGGTTGTTCACTGAAATAAACATCAGCCCTGCTGTAAGTTTATCAACTCAGTGAAAAGCACACATTTGTCTGCACGAAACCTGCTGCTCTTCCAGTGCAAGCTGTCTACAAGCAGCTGTCGTTTCACTTAGGACATACATGCTGAAGGATAATGAAGCTTGGTGCAGCTGCTGCAAAGGCACAACTGCATACTGAAAGGTCAGAACCTGCATTAAAACCCTTTGGATCAAACACTGGTCTTGGACAGGGATAGGAGCAGTTGGTATGGGAAAGTATTTAATTGGGTGAGGTTAAATTATGAAACTCTTAGGCAGGAACTTCGGAGTGTAAATTGGGAACAGATATATTCACACAACAGAAATGTGAAGGACGTTTAGGGAGCACTTGCACAGGGTTCTAGACAGGTCTGCCCCACTGAGGCAGGGAAAGGATGGTAGGATGAGGGAATCATGTTTGTTAAGAAATGTGGAACACATAGTAGGGAGAAAGAAACAAGCTTAAGGTGCAGGAAACAAAATCAGGCTGGCGCTTGAGAGTTTCAACTTTGAAGGGAAAATCACAATACATTATGGGTAAAGCCCTGAAACACTATCGTAGGAAAGCAGCATCCATCAACAGAGATCTCCACCACCCTGGCCTTGCTTTTCTCTTGCTGCTGCCATCAGGCAGAAAGAACAAGAGCCTCAGGACTCACACCACCGTGTTCGAGAACAGTTACAATCACACAACCATCAGCTCTTGAACAAAGAGGATGACTACACTCACTTGCCGGTCCATTGAGATGTTCCCACAACCAATGATCTCACTTTAAGGACTCTTTATCTCATTATCTCAGGTTCTCATTATTTATTATTATTTATATTTGTATTTGCAGCTTGTTGTCTTCTCCACTCTAGTTGATCTTTCATTGATCCTGTTATTGTTACAATGCTATAGATTTGTTGAGTATGCCTGCAGGAAAATAAATCTCAGGGTTGAATATAGTGACATATATAAGACCATAAAACATGGGAGCAGAATTAGGCCATTCAGCCCATCAAGTCTACTCTGCCATTCCGTCATGGCTGATCCTGGATCCCACTCAACCCCATACCCCTGTCTTCTCACCATATCCTTTGATGCCCAGACCAATCAGGAAATGATCAACTTCTGCCTTAAATATATGCACGGTCTTGGCCTCCACCACAGTCTGTGGCACAGCATTCCACAGATTCACTACTCTCTGGCTAAAAAAATTCCGCCTTATCTCTGTTCTAAAAGGTCGCCCCTCAATTTTGAGGCTGTGCCCTGTTGTTCTGGATACCCCCACCATAGGAAACATTCTCTCCACATCCACCCTACCTAGTCCTTTCAACATTCGTAGGTTTCAATGAGATTTCCCCTCATTCTTTTAAATTCCAGTCAGTACAGGCCCAAAGCTGCCAAACGCTCTTCATATGTTAACCCCTTCGTTCCCAGAATCATCCTCGTGAACCTCATGAATATATATACTTTGAACTTTGAATGTAGCCATAAATAATGGACTTAAAAGACCTAAAAGGGGCATGAGGGAATCTTGCTGAGTAGGATTAAGGAAAACCAAGATGTTATCACAGATTGCAATGGAACATTGACAGGATCAGAGCTGGGCTGGAAAATGGCAGAAAGAGTGAAGTGATTCACTTTGAAAGGTCAAACTTGAAGGCAGGATATGGCAGGATTCTTAGCAGAGTGAAGGAGCAGGGGGATCTTGAGGTCCACATCCATAGATCCCTCAAAGTTGCCATATAAGTTGATAGGATGGTTAAGAAGGCATGTGGTGTGTTGGCCTTCATTAGTTGGCAAATTGAGTTCAAGAGCTATGAGGTAACGTTACAGTTCTATAAAACTCTGTTTAAAGCACGCTTGTGTCCACTTCTGATCACCTCATTGTAAGAAGGATGTGGAAGCTTTAGCAAGGGTGCAGAGGATATTTACCAGGATGCTGCCTGGATTGGAGAGGATATATTGATCAAGCTAGTGCTTTCTCTTTGGAGCAAAGGAGGATAAGAGGTGACTTGATAGAGGCCTATAAGGTGATCGGAGGCATAGACTGAGTGGACAGCAAAAGACTAGTTTCCAGGACAGAAATGACTAATAGGAGGGAGCATAATTTTAAGGTGATTGGAGGAATGTGTGGGAGGGGATATCACACAATTTCACACAAAGAACAGTAGGTTCATGCAACCCCCTGCCAGGGATTGTTGTAGAAGCAGACACATGAAGGACATATAAGAGTTGCAGAATGTTACATCTCCATCATAGGCACTGGTCTCCCCAGCATCAAGGACATTTCTAAGGGTAATGCCTCAACACGGCAGCATTCACCATGAAGGACCCCCATCACCCAGGACATTTCCTCCTCTCATTGCTACCGTCAAGGAGGAGGTACGGGAGCCTGAAGACACATACCCAACATTCTTCCCCTCCACCATCAGGTTCCTGAATGGACAATAAACCCATGTACACTACCTTATTATTTCCCCCCTCTCTTTCTGCAATACTTATTAACATACATATATACACACACTTATCTTTCTTATTGTAATTTATAGTGTTATTATGTATTGCACTATACTCCTGCTGCATAACAACCAAATTCACAACATATGCCTGTGATATTAAACCTGATTCTGATACTGAGAGTTTTAGATAGGTGCATGGATGAAAGCAAAATGGAGGGCTATGTGGGAAGGAGGGGTTAGATTGATCTTAGAGTAGGTTAAAAGGTCAGCACAGTATCATGGACAAAAAGCCATATACTGTGCTGTACATTCAATGTTCTATAATAATCTGTGAATCTTGTAGGAAATGGAATGTTTTTTTCCTCATAAAAATACCAGAACAAAGACCTAAGAAAGTATTATAAAATTAGAAAAGCATTTAAACAGATGCACAGAGAGAGGCCCCACTGTCAAAAGCATAACTAAATGACTTCAATATATATCACCAAGTATTCAAATACTCAAAGAAGAAATCTTTTTCCACAGGGAACTGAAGCAAATAGCATGGATGTACATGAGGGAGAAGTGAAAAGGTATACTGTAAGTGTTGTGTAATGCATAATGGGAGGAGGTGTAAGAGTAGCAGAACTGCCTGCATAAATTAATTACACTGAGTGGTTTGCTTCTGTGATATACATTCATGTATTCTCATGAAATATATTCAGGTAAAGCACATCAGAATAACTTTTCCTAGATATGGTCCATGTCAAAGCCACTATATAAATTCAATTTGATGCCCCAATCTTGAACTTTCAAAAAGCAATCCCACCAGACTTTTCATTTTTAAGCAACAAAGAAGGTAATAATGTTTTATTTTCAGAAATCAGGCATGCCTACTGTGACCTTCATGCAAGAACAGCTCTGTGAACAAATCACCAGCCTTAAGTTTGTCTGAGGTTTTGCAAATTTGCTATAACTGTCCCCTGTTAACATTAATTCTTTCCATGCACCTGCCTTTGTCAATCAATGACCCACATTAGTTTTTATATACTATGGTGAGAAAGTAATACATGCAAGATTGATTTAGTACCATAAAGTATAAACTTGAAGTTAAAAGTCAAGACCCAGGCAAATGCAACGAGTTTTTTTTTTATCTGTTACTACAACAGGATTTAAAAGCACTATGAAACATCGACCTAAGTCCATTGAATTGAAGTATATTTTTGGTTTTGTCCTTACAAGATAAGTTAAACCAGAGACCTTCACTTTGACAGACATCTTATCAGAAAATTACTTAGAAAATTAAAGAAATTTTATTCAATTTTCTAATACCTAACACCCAATTTTTTTTCTAATGTAGAGTACCAACTATATTTAATATTCATGATTTTTAACTTTATTATTCTGCAGTAAAAGCTAAACCATACACATTTAATTGAAACTAAAGAGAATATATTTTTTACATACTTACTTTTCATTACGCTACTTCTCATCGGAATCTATATTCTCAGATGCTTCCTTGTCAACTCGGAATTTACAATCTGAATTTATCTATAATACTCAATATGTCCAATATCCATGAATATGCCATTATCCTGGTCATACATTCAGCTTGTAAAAAGCTGAATTTGTAACTATTGCTGAACCAAGTCCAGTATCGATGATAATTTTACTATTGATAACTTTATTTACAAAGCACTGCTTTGTGAAAGAACTGGACTCCATAATTTACAATCTACAATGCAGAACTGAATGTGCTTGCTTGGGCAGAGGTCCAAGATTATAATTGAAATGTAATCAAATCCAATTCAAATGCCAAAATACACACTCACAGACATGCAGCTTCAAAGACTAAACATGATGTACAAATAAGGCATCGTTCACATTGGACTGAAATCTTCAACTTTGAGAAGAAATCCATTTATTCTTACCTGCTTGAACATTTAAAAAAATAGGCCCTGTTGGTTTGGCAATACAGGAACAACTTGTAAATGAAGAGTCTTGATCATGTTTAACTGCATACGTAGCCTAAAATAAATCTGATGCTTCATCTTAGAGGCCAGGCCTCTATATGCAATCTCTTCTTGTTCCTCTACATTTCCAAGCAAGCAATCTAATACACCTAATCATGTGATCTGTTGCCATAGCTGCCGTGAATCCAGCTGTTCGTGTTATAAAAGGCTGAAACAAACTTTCTTAACCCTGCTCCAGTAAAACAAAGCCAAAGTTCTTTCACTGTTGAAATCAATTGTCCTTAAATATCATTATTCTCCGGACCAAATCATACTTTGAAACAAATTTAATTAACAACTTACTAGCAAGTATAAGGAAATTAAAAAATAAAACTTAATTAAAAATAGCTCATGCACCATATTTCCATTTTCCATGAACAATCACATCTCCAGGACCAATGCCTAGATGGCAATTTGTGGTTCTTTCTTCTAATCTAGCTAGTCTACTATCTTCCTTTGATTTGTTCAGCCGACAAACAGCCGGGGGCATTTGGAATGAGCTTGCATTTTAGAATTCCTTAAACCACCTGCTTTTTACATCATGTACTAAAAAGATACATCAAGGTAAGTCTATTTCATATATAGTCCTAGAAAGTCTCCAGCGTCAGAAGAGGCCTGCCAAGTGCACACTATGCATCAGATATGTTGGATATCAGCCCATTGGAAGCCTATTGAGCACAAAGCCCAGAGAGTTAATGCAGTAAAACTGATCTTATAGGCTTAATGTACATAAGGGCCTTTCCACTGCACTGTGGAGGTAAATACCTTGAGGTACTGGGTCTGGAAGTAGGGTCATGGTCATGATCATGACTGAAATTTGGACTTGAGAGACAAATGCAACTTGGGATAAGTTTTAAAATTAACAGGGTATTTACCTCTATAGCTGCTTTCCCATGCCGGATCCCACAAGCTTTACAAGAAGTGAATTTTGCCTATTTGGTGTTGGTTATGTTTTGTATCTCCAGAAATTAATTAAAAGAAAATATATGTGAGCCTGGGAGAACTCATGTACTTTGTTTTACTTTTAGTGAAGTGCTCAAATATGACGTGGTGCCACACTGATGTATGCCATTCACGTAGTTCGTAAAGTAACCCATAACGAATCATTTAAACAAAAAAGAATGCTTATTCAAGCAATGTATTTACAATATTACTCAGATATTACTGAAAAATTAAATACACAGCAAAGTCTAAATAGGAAATGCATGAAACTTCATGTGTTGAGGCCCCTCTTTGGAGTCGTATGTAGTACTATAAAGGGCACAGAAACAAAGGTCAAACTTAAGAACAGGAAAAACTAAACTTAATTCTCAAAAAATGTTGTGCAGCATTATTTCGAGTCATGTTTGTTAGGGTGAAAGCTGTACCAAGCTTTTATGCCCTTAAAGCTACAGTGGCCTTTGACAATTTCAAAGACATGGTGATACTGACAGGGGGATGATAAAATGAATCTCAGAATCTCAGTCTGATTGTTGTTAAAGCAAAGCTCATAGTTGGTAAATAGCAGGCATCTCTACAAAAGGCCGAACAGCCAATTGCTGTCAACCTGCAAAGTCGGAACAAGTTGTTAAAGCAGCAGCCAATCCATGCACGGCTAACCTGATGACTAAATGTAGGGCTGCCCGCTAGGAGGGAAGGATTGAAGTAGCTTCCAGCAAAGGAAGGTGATCAAGATATGTATCGATTTTTAGGAGCATTCCTGCCCCATTAAGTTGATAGATCTGATTTTGTCTTGCTGAGGCTAAGTCAGTGGCATTCATGTCTGACAAACAAGGAAAGTACAAGAGATCCAGATATGACCTCTGGAAAGCACCCTCACATGCGGTGGCAATTCTGGACCAAACTTGAATCACAGAAGGATACTCGATATGGCTTGAATGCCATCACCACCTACAAAGTAAAACCAAATGACATACAGTATGTGACAACAAGGTTCCACTCCCAGATGAGCTCAATGGTTAATTTATTATCAAAGTTTCCAACTCTGAAATTCTGATAGCCACAAAACCAAGAAAAAAAGAACAGCAGTACAATCATCAGCCCCCAAATCCCTGCTCCCCATACAAAATAACGAACAAAAGCATCGATCTCAAAATCCTCCTACCCTCCCACACAAAAACACGAGAAAGATTGGGCGAAAAACTCAGGATACAAAAGAAGCCCATAAGATTGGGGGGGGGGTGGGAGGGGGGGAGTCTACAGTCCAAGTCCACATCCATACTGCAGAAAATCTGGGCAATATTCTCCCTCTCTGTAGCAGAGCCATCTCACCAGTGATAAAAATGGCAGTCACTCCTCTCCAGCAGCAGAGCAATCCTCCAGCAATAAAATGGCAGTCTCCCTTCTCCAGCAGCAGAGTGATCCCCCAGCGATAAGAAGACAGGCAGCCGGCATTTCAATCTCCCTCATCGCTTTAATTAGCAAACAATGGAAGCTTTAATTGGAGAAATGGAGTTGAACATCAGCTTGCAGCCTGCCTGCCATGAGGTTCTCACATGCTGCCTCTGCCTCCCAGAATCCCTTTGGAGATTGCAGAGCACCAAAACAAACAGACAATCTCCAAACTGCAAATCAGAGATGCCAACAGATCCAGAATCATATTCAAAACAAAAAAAAATAAACATAAAAGACATAAAAGAAGTGTAATGTACGATGGGTGATTGATAACTTCGTCGCCTAAGGTAGAAGGAGTCAATTTTAGAAAACCTTGCACATTTATTTTTCAACATAGTCCCCTCCTACATGTACACACTTAGCTCAGCGGTCGTGAAGCATATGGATCCCTTCTTTGTAGAAGTTGGTGTCTTGGACCTCCAGAAAGTGGTCCACAGCAGGGGTGATTGTTAAGTTCGTGGCCTATGGTAGAAGAAGATGAGTTATTAACTTCAAACGTTCTGTATTTTCACTCAAAGAGTTGAACTGCACGTGTATGTAATGAGAGGGGTATAACTCACCTCCTTCTACCTTAGGCCACGAACATCACTCGCCCCTGCTATGGACCACCTGGAGGTCCAAGATGCTCTCGTTACATGCACGTGCAGTTCAACTCGTTGAGTGATAATGCAGAAAGTCTGAAGTTAATAACTTAATCTCCTTCTACCCTAGGCCACGAACTTATCAATCACCCCTGCTGTGGACCACTTCTACAAAAAAGGGATCCGTATGCTCCACAAGTGCGGGCATGTGGCCAAGTGGTTAAGGCATTGGACTAGCGACCAGAAGGTCGTGAGTTTGAGCCCCAGCCGAGGCAACGTGTTGTGTCCTTGAGCAAGGTACTTAATCACACATTGCTCTGCGACGACACCGGTGCCAAGCTGTATGGGTCCTAATGCCCTTCCCTTGGACAACATTGGTGTCGTGGAGAGGGGAGACTTGCAGCATGGGCAACTGTTGGTCTTCCATACAACCTTGCCCAGGCCAGCGCCCTGGAGAGTGAAGACTTTCCAGGCGTAGATCCATGGTCTCACAAGACTAACGGATGCCTTTTTTAAAAAAATGCTCCACAACCACTGGACTAAGTGTGCACATGTAGGAGGGGACTATGTTGAAAAATAAATGTGCTAGGTTTTCTAAAATTGACTCCTTCTGCCTTAGGCGATGAACTTATCAATCACCCCTCGTACGGTTTCATGATCTATCCAGAAGAGCTCAATACTACTTATGGTCGCTTTGACCGACAGAACATGGAGGCACCTTCACGCAATTCCACCGCCCTCAATAACTCTGTTATTTCAGTCTTTTAGAGGCTGTTGTGAGAGCATCCTTCAGGACTGTGAACCCATGGAAAGCATCTGGCCCAGATGGTGTACCTGGCTGAGTACTGAAAACTTGTACAAATCAACTGGCTGGAGTATTTATGGTATCTTTAAACTCTTGCTTTGGCAGTCTGAGGTATCCACCTGCTTCAAGCAGGCTTCAATCATACTGCTGCCCAAGAACAACATGGTAAGCTGCCTCAATGACTATCATCCAGCAGAACTTACATCCATTGTGATGAAGTGCTTTGAGAGGTTGGTGATGAAACATGCCTGAAGAGAGGTGTGGATCCACTCCAATTTGCCTATCATCACAACAGGACAACAGCAGATGCCATTTCATTGGCTCTTTTCTCAGCCCTGGAACATCTGGACAGTGAAGATGCATACATCAGGATGTTCTTCATTGACTATAGCTCAACATTCATCACTATACTCCCCTCAAAACTAATCAATAAGCTCCAAGACCTAAGCCTCAGTACTCCTCATACAACTAGATCCTTGATTTCCTCACTTGCAAAACCCAGTCAGTGTGGATTTGCAACATCTCCTCCAGAATCACAATCAGTACAGATGCACCATAATGCTGTGTGCTTAGCCCCTTTCTCTACTCACTTTATACTTATGACTGTGAGGCTAAGTACAATTCCAATTCCAATATAAGTTTGCTGATGACACCACAATTGTAGGCCGTATCTCGGGTAATGATGAGTTTGAGTACAGAGAGGAAATTAAGAACCTGGTGGCATGGTGCGAAGACAATAACCTATCCCTCAATATCAGCAAAAAGAAGGAATTGGTTGTTGACTTCAGAAGGAGTAGCGGACCGTACGACCCAATTTACATCGGTGGTGCGCAAGTGGAACAGGTCGAAAGCTTTAAGTTCCTCGGGGTCAATATCACAAATGACCTGACTTGGTCCAACCAAGTAGAGTCCACTGCCAAGAAGGCCCACCAGCATCTTTACTTCCTGAGAAAACTAAAGGAATTTGGCCTGTCCCCTAAAACCCTCACTAATGTTTATAGATGCACCGTAGAAAGCATTCTTCTAGGGTGCATCACAACCTGGTATGGAAGTTGTCCTGTCCAAGACTGGAAGAAGCTGCAGAAGATCGTGAACATGGCGCAGCACATCACACAAACCAATCTTCCGTCCTTGGACTCACTTTACACCGCACGCTGTCAAGTGCTGCCAGGATAATCAAGGACACGACCCACCCAGCCAACACACTTTTCATCCCTCTCCCCTCCGGGAGAAGGCTCAGGAGCTTGAAGACTTGTACGGCCAGATTTGGGAACAGCTTCTTTCCAACTGTGATAAGACTGCTGAACGGATCCTGACCCGGATCTGGGACGTACCCTCCAAATATCCGGAACTGCCTCTCGGTTTTTTTGCACTACCTTACTTTCCATTTTTCTATTTTCTATTTATGATTTATAATTTAAATTTTTAATATTTACTATCAATTTGTAATCCAGGGAGCGGGAAGCGCAGAATCAATTATTGCTGTGATGATTGTACATTCTAGTATCAATTCTTTGACAACAATAAAGTATAAAGTAATTAAGTTTGGTGACAATAGCATGTTTTTGGCCAAATCAAAGGTGGTGATGAATCAACATATTGGAGGGAGACTGAAAATCTGGCCAAATGATGCCACAACAACAACCTCTCACTCAATGTCAGCAAAACCAAAGAGCTGATTACAGAAAAAAGAAGCAGGAGGCCCATGAGCCATCAGGAGATCAGAGGTGCCAGTAACTTTAAATTCCTCAGCGTTATCATTTTAAGGAATCTGTTCTGAGTCCAGCATGTACATGCTATTACAAAGAAGACATCGCAGCACCTCGACTTTCTTAGAAGATTTGGCATGTCATTGAAAACTTTGATAACTTCTATATATGTGTAGTGGAGAGTATGTGAAGGTTGCTTCAAAGCTTGGTATGGAAACACTAATGTGGAGAGTATGTTACAGGTTGCATCAAGGCCTGGCATGGAAACATTAATGCACTTAAACAAAAAAGCCTTCAAAAAGTTGTGGATTCAACCCTATCCTTCACAAGCAAAGCTATCTTCGCTATTGAGCACATCTATCAGGAAAGCAGCATCTGTCAGCAAGGACCCCCACCATCCAGGCCATGCTCTCTTCTTGCTGCTTCAACCAGGAAGGAGATCCAGAAGCCTTAGGTCCCATGCTATCAGGTTCATGAACAGTTATTACCCCTCAACCATCAGGCTCCTGAACCAGAGTGGATAATTTCACTCACTTCAACTCTGAACTATGGACTCACTGTCAAGAACCCTTCAACTCATTTTACACAACAAATGTTTTCAGAAGTGTTGCTTCCTCAGTATTTCTTTTTGTTTATGATAGATCTCTTGAAGCTGAACACAAATATAATTTCTGATTACTTATATCAGGTAGGAATTTGTAGAACCAAGAAATTAACTTTTATTGAGTATAATGCATTTAGTTGCAAATTGTGCTGAAGCTTTGCAATAGTTTAACTAAGCTAAAAATATTTTATTGATGATTTTCATTTGTACTTGGTGTCTGAGTCTTCTTACTTAAATGTCCAACAATAATCAGCCAGCATTGATGGATTCCAGTTGCCCTGATACTGTTTCTCCATGACCACAATGTCCTGATGAAACTTTTCACCATGCTCATCACTGTCAGCACCAAGGTTTGCAGGGAAGAAGTCTAAATGGGTATGCAGAAAATGAATCTTTAACAACATGTTGCACTTCATAGTTTTGTATGCTCGAAGCAAGTTGTCAACCAGCTGCACGTAGTTTGGTGCTCCGTAGTTGCCAAGAAATTTTTCAACAAAGTCCTTGAACGCCTTCCGTGAAATTTTCTGTGGTCCCACTAGAAGTTCTTTAAACTGCCTGTCATTAATGACCTGCTTGATTTGTGGACCAACAAAAATGCCTTCCATAATCTTGTTATTCCAGGAAACATCTGTCTCAAATATCAAAATCCTACACAGAAATGCATAGCCTTTCTAAATCCTGTCCTGCCATGCAGCATCTGGCCTGTCTAAGCATGCCCAGGCATGCCTGGAGAAGAAAGAAAACTTTTCAGCATTAAAATGTGAGCAACATTTTAATTGACCTGTATTAGGAAATGACATAACATCTCGAAAAATGGAGGGTGATAGGGAAATTTAATGGTGATTTTCATGATCAGCAGTCCAAAACCCATAAGACACACCCAAAAATATTCAGGAAGCAAAATCTTTGTTGTCCAGTGTCATTTAATACTAGTTCTTGCTATGTACAACTGTGGCTACACAGCTCCCATGTCGACTGTTCCCCCACCAGACAAGGGTAACAGGGCTGTGGCAACTTATATTATCACTGTCCAACACAGTCTTGCAATCGCAAGTGAAATGTCCGAGACTATCTCCCATGGTTATACTACACCAACTCTGATGCTTCCAAATAGGAACTGTGCAGTTTCCTTAATGCCTCATTGAATTCAGAAATTTCTCTGCAGGCTAATCAAAGAAGGCTTCAACCTTCCAAGGAACAAACCTTATTGCTCCTACATTTGACAATTGAGGAAGGCATGCAGTGATGGAGAAGGAAAGAACACTTTGTTTCAGCCAATATGAAAGTGAGGGGGAATACCCATGCAGAAGGAAGAACTATGGACCTCCAAGACAGTCATTAGAAGTGTGTTAAAAGAGGTGTCCTACATATGACCCATAATAAGAAATCAGAATAATGGATCTTTACAAACATAAAACATGTCACTTCTTACTGTCATTTCCCCCTCTCTCACACCCCCCACCCCCTGCACACATATACACAATATCATTCCATCCACGCCCTCTTGCAACCCATCCAACATTCATATTCTGAATCTCCACCACTCCATCTAAACTTAGGACAGGAATGAAAAATTTACTCAATGTCTTTCATCTCCTCTGCTTTGACAAAAGTAGCAGGAACCTGGACAGAGGCCAAATAAATAGAAAAGAGGGCCTTAAGTTCAGTGCTGTATCACAATGAATTATTCTGAGATTCATGAGCAAAGAGGCCAACATGTATTTCCAGCATCATCCATTGTCTACCAGCCATGATCTCGAACAAAACCTTCATTCTGAGTGCTACATTTGCTTTGATGCAATCAATTATGCACCCTCAAATAAATATATCAGAAGGTGAAGGATGAATTATGCTCTTTCTGTGTCAGCTATGATTGTGACATACTCATTCCTTTATGCCACTCTTAAAAAATCAAGGAACTACTCAAAGAAATGCCAGCAGTTTTGATTTTCTGACAATACTTCTCCAGCTTTTCTTGTGTATCTAATCCAACCGCAAAAATATAAAGAAGGTCCATGTGTAATTTGTTGAAGACATCAAGCTTCATGGTATACTGCAGATTTAGAATGGGGGAAGATGTGTGCTGGTGGTTATCAAGGAAGCAATTGGCAAGAGAAAATTTAATTTTCTACTTCTTTCCACAAGATGGCGGGACACAATTTTAGCACATCCCTTCTATTTCTTAGGTAGAGATTGAATATAACCTCTTCAGCCTGTATGGCTCAGCTACTTACTGTGGGGGGGAAATCAGTGTGCCACTGAAGACCTAGATCAATAATTTGTGTTACAATTCTGATTAAAATCAAACATTTCCATTTAACTTTCCAATCCACTTTTTCAACCTGCAGCTTACTTACACCATTTGGACAAACTGCTGTTTCAAAATTAGATATCAATTTTCTGGTTACCTCACTACAGGAAAGATGTGGATACTACTGTATAGAGAGAGTGCAGAGGAGATTTACAAGGATGTTGCCTGGATTGGAGGGTGCGCCTTACGAGAATAGGTTGAGTGTACTTGGCCTTTTCTCCTTGGAGCGACGGAGGATGAGAGGTGGCCTGATAGAAATGTATAAGATGGTGAGAGGCATTGATCATGTGGGTAGCCAGAGGCTTTTCCCCGGGCTGAAATGGCTAACACGAGGGAGCATGGTTTTAAGGTGCTTGGAAATAGGTACCAAGGGGATGCCCAGGGTAAGTTTTTCACACAGGGAATGCACTGTGTGTGAAATGCACTGCCAGCAAAGGTGGTAGAAGCGGATACAATAGGGTCTTTTAAGAGACTCTTAGATAGGTACATGGAGATCAGAAAAATAGAGGGCTATGTGCTAGGGAAACTCTAGGCAGCTTCTAGAGTAGGTTACATGGTCGGCACAATATTGTGGGCCGAAGGGCCTGTAATGAGCTGTAGATTTTCAAAGATCTATGTTCTAAACCATTAGATGAGTCAACATAGGAGGTAAATATCCAATGAATTTTTGATTGAATGTAGTGCTGAAAACACAGTTTAATACAGTACTTCAGCAGCCAATTAGTGTGGCACAAGCATAAAATAGATTTAAACATTAGAAACATAAAATTAAGTGTATTTTAGTTCATGTCTGAATCTAAAACCCATTCCATGGAATATCTCATGATCAAAACAATTTCTCTTTGAAAGATAGAATGGACCATTCCCATAGATGCTCTTTGCAGCAAAACATGCTTTGCCCTACCAATTCTCATGATGAGGTATCTTCTAATCTGACTCAGTGACAATTCTGAAGTTAGTGCTGCAACATCGAGAATTTGTAGTATGGTGCATGGTAAAAACCTGATAGAACATAAGTGTTGAAGCTTCTATTCTTCATTATTCATTCATGATTTATGCTGATAGGCCAGTTTTATGGTATGAACCATTTTCTTTAAAATTTCCAGTCTATGTTTGTGCTTTTACATGGAAAATCTTCAATATCTTGAAGCAATGACTAATTTTCATGTCAGAATGGTGTGCAACCTGGATGGATACTTGCAAATGATGATAACATTTATATTTACCTTTCATCCTAATCTGCAGGTTGCCAGATTAAAGATCCTTTATTCTCCAGCTGTTGGTTTACTGATGGTCAAAGCACAAAATAATTCGAGGGAGTAATGGCACCAATGACATGTACTATGTAATGACCTGGTTATAATTTCTACTGCTATGCTGCCAGTATTTCATTTTAGCAATTTCTGCAAAAGCAGTGTGTTCTGCTGGTAGAATGAGAGGACCTGCTGTTCAGTTTAGGAGTGTTGTGTCAGCCAATCAGGATGGTAGAAAGTTCTAGAGAGAGCGGGGCATGCAAAAATTAGTGACAGAAAGTAGTTTGGTTTTGGGCTTTTGGCGGGAGTGGGAGAGAAGGGAAGGAGAATGCCGTTGGAAGGGAAGGAGAACGCCACTGGAAGGCAAGTCTCCATTGCACAAAGAGCTTTATGCAGATGAATGGCTCCAAGGAAGAAGGCCCAATACTCTCTCTCTCTCTCGAGAGAGAGCCCATTTGTTTGAGCTGGATTTTGAACAAAGTTCGGACTGTGATGTGTGCTTTCACGCAGATCGTGTGTCCAGCATGTGAGTAAAGACAACTCCAGAATGAGCTCCAGCTTTATGAGCACACTGGACTGTTTCAACTGTAAGTGGCCCTTTTATTTTTTTTCTTTTCTCTTTCCTACCAACTGTACTTTCTTTATAAGTTTATGTGGTGTACGATCTGTTATTTCTTGTCAGCCAACAATTGTGTATGGGCAGTATTTACAATGCATTCCCTCAAACTGAGGTTTCTTTAATCAGAACATCATGATGTTTCCATTTGGTTGAACCCCAAATCATACCAACCCTAGATGAATATTGTTTGTGAAAGGAGGCCTTCTCACTGCTGAGTCATGTGACTGTTAGCGGAGATGGCTAATGGGCCAAGTTTGCATATTAGCCTGGTGAGGGAGCTACATTTGTGGGGGCTCATCCAGTATTCTCAAATGCTGTGTGACTGCTGTTTTAGAATTGATTAAGCAGTTTGTCTGTTTAAGCCTGTGTTTAAACTAGTGTCGGAGAGAGTGACTAAGGTACTTTATTATGGACGCCACAGGGATTAAGGTTTGGTGCAATTCAAAGTGATTATCCACAAGTAATGCTTGTGTTTTGAGCAGGGTGGACGTCTGAATTCCTGATGAACTGTTACTCGGGGTGCTGAGTTCAGTAAAAGATTTGGAGTATGTTATGCTATTGAATAGCATTTTGACCAATCGGCTGGTAAGGATATCGTCTTAGCCCAGACTAGCAGTGACGTGATTGAAGTCGTGCTGCCTGATATGTTGGGAGACACTGGAGAAGCAGTCCATACTTTTAGAGAAGGGGCATGTAGCTGAGGGTGAAGACATTAAAGACAAATTGTAAACACGAGGAAATCTGCAGATGCTGGAATCTCATGCAACACACATAAAAATTGCTGGTGAACGCAGCAGGTCAGGCAGCATCTCTAGGAAGAGGTACAGTTGATGTTTTGGGCCGAAACCCTTCATCAGGACTAACTGAAAGAAGAGTTCGTAAGAGATTTGAAAGTGGGAGGGGGACAGGGAGATCCAAAATGATAAGAGAAGACAGGAGGGGGAGGGATGGAGCCAAGAGCTGGACAGTTGATTGTCAAAAGGGATGTGAGAGGATCATGGGACAGGAGGCCTAGAGAGAAAGAAAGGGGGAGGGGTGAAGCCTAGAGGATGGGCAAGGGGTATAGTGAGAGGGACAGAGGGAGAAAAAAAGAATACATATATATAACATAAATATAATGTAATATAAATATAGCTCTTCTTTCAGTTAGTTCTGAAGAAGGGTCTTGGCCCAAAACGTCGACTGTACCTCTTCCTAGAGATGCTATCAAAGACAAATTGTTCTCGTTTCTACGAAGTGAAGGGAAAGAGTTGTCTGATGTGAAAGGTCTAACGGGTTCTTCAGCAGTTGTTTTAAATTCTGAGCTGGTTATGGCTATCACAGCATTGGTTGATAAATGCAGAGTGTACCTACAGAGAGACAAAGTTATCATAGTCTGGGAGTGTACTCTCGCGTCAAGCCTGCACCCGATGAGGAAGAAGAGGAGGCTTGGGCTGAGCAGACATCTCAGTTACTGGATGAATGGCGATGTTCAGATAATATGAAAAAACAAAGACTAGTGGAGAGGTAGAGGGTCCAGTGGCTGATATAGTGAGGTTCCTGTAATGTATAGATCTATTTCTTTTAGAGCAATGACTTCCTTTAGCACTTTCTATAGACTGATAACTTACTTATGTGCACTGATCTGTTGTTTACGCATGCACATTGATCTGTTCTCTCCTTCTCTCTCACAGCAATATGAACACACAAGTTACAGCCATCCTCCGTGTGCGTACTTTTATTTAATTGATATGTAGTTACACACACACAACAAATTGGTGATGAGTACGATCCTGAATTTCAGAGAATATCAGCGACTGTACCGACAGTTAGGGGATGACACATTAAGAGGAAAGATTTACACAGTGCAGTATAGACCTCCATGAAAGCTAACAATGGGATGCGTAAGTTACTAACAGCATAGTACACAGTGAACAGCTACCAAAGGTAAAGTGAAAATGGCTTTAGTCAGGAAAGATGACAAATCTTATAGTGTTAATAAAGGTTGCAAGTCGTATATTGAGAGGATTGAACTGTACTGTAAAGTGAACAACATGGATGAGGAAAAGAAAGCCCCCATTCTTCTTAGCTTAATAGGTGCTGGGATGTATAGTCTCTTACACAACTTAGTAACTTCTGAAAAGTCAGCAAGCAAGATGTTTGACAAAATTGTTGCAATTTTAAAAATCACTTGTCCTAAACTGCTGGCAATAGCTGAGAGATTTAGGTTATACAAGAGGAACCTGTCAGAGGATGAAAGCATTTCTGAATACATTGCAGAACTGCCCAAATTTTCCCAATACTGTGGCTTTAGAGTTGGACTTTCTGATGCATTAAGGGATAGGCTTATATGTGGCATGTATAGTCAAAGCACTCAAAGGATGTTACTATCAGAAAGAGACCTAATTTTAGATCGGGCATTGACTATTGCAATGTCATTAGAAACGGCAGCAAAGGATGCAGCAGAACTACAGAAAAAGAGATTAGAATGTGGAAAGCACAAAATGTCCCCCAGTGGTGCAAAAAGCCAAAAAAGTTTTTGATGTGGCAGTTCCTCCCATAATGTAAATGACTGTTGGTTCAAAGAAACATTTTGCAGAAAGTGTCACAAGGTTACATAGAGAGTGTGCAAGGCAGATAAACAGCAAAACCAAAGAGAAAAAAAGACACGAAGTGAAAAGTTTTAAACACAAACCTAAGCAAGTGCATAAAATGACCAAATGTGAAACAGAATCAGACAACACAGTGTCTGACAAAGTTGAGTTGTTATGCCTAGAACTGCATACTATTACTGAAGCAGATGTGTCTGGTGTAAAACTGAAAATGGAGCTGGATAAAGGGTCAGATTTGTGTATAATTCTAGAAGCTGATGACAGCAGACTGTTTTCAAGGTTACCATTAGAGCAGACCTCAGTGATGTTAAAAACCTGCACAGGTGAAAAAGTGTTTCTCGAAGGCAAACTGTAAATGAATATGCTGCATGAAGGCCAAACACAACAGTTAGAGCTTTATGTGTTGAAAAGTGGAGTGCCGGCACTTTTTGGACACTTTTTGAGAAAAATCGAACTAGACTGGCACACAGTCAAAGCTCTCAATGTGTCATCAACAGGCAACTGGAGCCCAAACAGTAACCCTAACCAGAGACTGTCACAGCTACTTAATGCCAATGAGAAGGTGTTTGAGAATCTGTATGAAGCATACAGTTAAGATGAAGAGTCTCACCTGGAGCAACGTGTGGTGGCTGGGGATAGACAGATTGAAAACTTGACCAAAAGCCGTTCAGGATGCCAAAAAGTTCAAAATGCACCCTCAAAGGCAGTGTTACACCTGTGGGAGTAGCCTTTGATACCATGGCGAAAAGTAAATGTTGACTTTGCTGGGCCATTCAAGGACTCCATGTTCATGATGGATGTGGATGTTCATTCGAAGTAGATGGAGAACCAATGGAGTCAACCATATCTGAAAAGACTGCTTCCACCCTGAGAGCTATCTCCACCAGAAGTAACTTACCAGAACAAATTGTGAGTGACAACGGACCATAATAAATGTCAGAATAGTTTCCACTACTTATGAAAAAAAAATTGGGATCAAACATTTTAACTCAGCTCCTCACCATCCAGCAAAGAATGGATTAGCTGAAAGGTTTAGCCAAACATTCAAGAAGTCTATTAAAGCTCTGGAAAAGGAAGACATTTCTCTACAGCACAAGGTGGACAACTTCCTTTTTGTGTATCGGAACTCTGCTCCTGTGATGACAAATCAAACACCTGCAAGGCTGTTCATGAGCAGGAAACAGAGATCTCACATATATAACCTTATAACCATTACAGCACGGAAACAGGCCATCTCGGCCCTTCTAGTCCATGCTGAACTCTTACTCTCACCTAGTCCCACCGACCTGCACTCACCCCATAACCCTCCATTCCTTTCCTGTCCATATAGCTGTCCAATTTAACTTTAAACAATATCAAACCTGCCTCAACCACTTCTGCTGGAAGCTCGTTCCACATAGCTACCACTCTCTGAGTAAAGAAGTTCCCCCTCATGTTACCCCTAAACCTTTGCCCTTTAACTCTCAACTCATGTCATCTTGTTTGAATCTCCCCCACTCTCAATGGAAAAAGCCTATCCACATCAACTCTATCTATCCCCCCTCATAATTTTAAATACCTTTATCAAGTCCCCACTCAACCTTCTACGCTCCAAAGAATAAAGACCCAACTTGTTCAACCTTTCTCTGTAACTTAAGAGATGAAACCTAGGCAACATTCTAGTAAATCTTCTCTGTACTCTCTCTATTTTGTTGACATCTTTCCTATAATTCGGTGACCAAAACTCCACACAATACTCCAAATTTGGCCTTGTACAATTTCAACATTACATCCCAACTCCTATACTTAATGTTCTGTTTTATAAAGGCTAGCATACCGAAAGCTTTCTTCACCTATCCACGGGAGATTCCACCTTCAGGGAACTATGCACCATTATTCCTAGATCCCTCTGTTCTACTGCATTCTTCAATGCCCTACCATTTACCATGCATGTCCTATTTTGATTAGTCCTACCAATATGTAACACCTCACATTTATCAGCATGAAACTCCATCTGCTATCTTTCAGCCCACTCTTCTAACTGGCCTAAATCTCTCTGCAAGCTTTGAAAACCTACTTTATTATCCACAACTCCATCTATCTTAGTATCATTTGCATACTTACTAATCCAATTTACCACCCCATCATTCAGATCATTAATGTATATGACAAACAACACTGGACCCAGTACAGATCCCTGAGGCGCACCACCAGTCACCGGCCTCCAATCTGACAAACAGTTATCCACCACTACTCTCTAGTGTCTCCCATCCAGTCACTGTTGAATCCATTTTATTACTTCAATATTAATACCGAACGACTGAACCTTCCTAATTAACCTTCCGTGTGGGACCTTGTCAAAGGCCTTTCTGAAGTCCATATAGACAACATCCACCGCTTTACCCTCATCAACTTTCCTAGTAACCTCTTCAAAAAAATTCAACAAGATTTGTCAAACATGACCTTCCACGCACAAATCCATGTTGACTGTTCCTAATCAGACCCTGTCTATCCAGAGAAATTATAAAACCATCTATAAGAATAGTTTCCATCAATTTACCCACCACTGACGTCAAACTTACAGGCCAATAATTGCTAGGTTTACTCTAAGAACCCTTTTTAACCAATGGAACAACATGAGTAATACATCAATCCTCTGGCACCAGCCCCGTTTCTAATGACATTTGAAATATTTCTGTCCAAGCCCCTACTATTTCCACACTATCTTCCCTCAAGGTCCTAGGGAATATTCTGTCAGGACCTGGAGACTTATCCACTTTTATATTGCTTTAAAGCACCAGTACTTCCTCTTCTTTAATCATCTTACTTTCCATAACTACCCTACTTGTTTCCCTTACCTTACACAATTCAATATCCTTCTCCTTAGTGAATACTGAAGAAAAGAAATTGTTCAAAATCTCCCCCATCTCTTTTCGCTCCGCACATAGCTGTCCACTCTGATTCTCCAAGGGACCAGTTTTATCCCTCACTATACTTTTGCTATTAATATAACTGTAGAAACCCTTTCGATTTATTTTCACCTTACTTGCCAAAGCAACCTCATATCTTCTTTTAGCTTTTCTAATTTCTTTCTTAAGATTCTTTTTGCATTCTTTATATTCCTCGAGCACTTCAATTACTCCAAGCTGTCTATATTTATTGTATATGTCTCTCTTTTTCCGAACCAAGATTCCAATATCCCTTGAAAATCATGGCTCTCTCAAACTTTTAACCTTTCCTTTCAACCTAACAGGAACATAAAGATCCTGTACCCTCAAAATTTCACCTTTAAATAACCTCCATTTCTCTATTACATCCTTCCCATAAAACAAGTTGTCCCAAACCACTCCTTCTAAATCCTTACGCATCTCCTCAAAGTTAGTTTTTCTCCAATCAAAAATCTCAACCCTGGGTCCAGTCCTATCCTTCTCCAAAATTATATTGAAACTAACGGCATTGTGATCATTGGACCCGAAGTGCTCCCCAAAACATACCTCTGTCACCTGACCTATCTCATTCCCTAACAGGAGATCCAACACTTCCCCTTCTCTAGTTGGTACCTCTATGTATTGTTGCAAAAAACTATCTTGCACACATTTTACAAACTCCAAACCATCCAGCCCTTTTACAGAATGGTCTTCCCAGTCTATGTGTGGAAAATTAAAATCTCCCACAATCACACCCTTGTGCTTACTGCAAATATCTGCTGTCTCCTTACAAATTTGCTCCTCCAATTCTCACTCTCCACTAGGTGGTCTATAATACACCTATAAGCATTACTACACCTTTCCCCTTCTTCAATTCCACCCAAATTGCCTCCCTAGATCCCTGAAACTAGATCTACAGAGGGAAGTGGAGAATAAACAGTTCAGCCAGTTGTCAAGTGAGTCACCAAGGAGCTTTGAGGTTGGAGAGGAAGTTTCAGCACATGATTACCAAGAAGACTAGGTGACACCTGGTAGAATAGCTACAAGAACTGAACTCAAATCTTACAGCTCAGGTAACATCTTAGGAAAAAGAAAAAAAATTAATGGGTACTTTCAATTTTCCATATTTTGGGTTTCAGTTATCTGGATCAGCTTTGTTCAGCAGGTGAATAGTTCTAGTGCATAAATCAGCACTACAACCCAGGGGTTACAAGGCCTCTAACTTGTACAGTATTCAACGTGTTTTTTCCTGAAATTTAATTGAACTCGCTTCTTTGTTAATGGAAGCTTCAGAATTCCATAGCAAGTGCAGAGATTTCAGCACTATTATCACCTGAATTGCCTTTCTTCAATGTTGGTTTCTCTGATGTTAATCCAATATTTTTGCACTAAAATGAAAATCATATGCATGTATAACAAAACAAGTGGTCTAACCAACATTATTTATTCCTTACTTTCACCTTGTTAATGTTGCCTTCCACATTGCCCTACTAAGCAGACCGTATTAAAATTAATCAAGGTTTTCTCTGCCCCACTGATTACAAAAAGATACCCTTTCAACTGCCAGTGTTATAGTTCTTGCTCCCATATAGATCCTAATCAGCTGCAGAAATTGAGCAAAGCTAATGGAACATCATTATACTTAATACCAAGAGATGAAAAACATAACATCCAAGAAGATAGAAATGAAATATAATATCAAGAACCAGAAATATCAGTAAATTTCCTGTAGTTGTGTACTTATATACATAGATATACAGTACACGTACACGTACCATTCAAATATAGGGCTGAAGTAAATCCTGGGTACATCAGATTTATTTTTCTGACTTGCTTTGCATTCTCTGCATCTATAATAACCTGATGCTGTTATAAGACAACTTTTTTCTTTCTGGCAGTTTGATGTAATATTCATTAATTTTATAAATTGTTTAGACGGAAATTTTGTATTATCTAATTGACCACCAAAGGATTGAAAAGTAAGTGAAATGGTGACAATGTTTGAAGTATAAATTCAGTGGAATGACCTGCCCAATAGCTCATTTGTAAATAACTGTAAATTACATTTAGTAATAATTACAACATGTTCATTCCCTGGTAACTTCAATTTTTATTCTGAGATATGACAACTTTATTGTAAAAATCAGCCATACCTAAAATTTTCAACAAGTTATTTAACTTGGACTTGTTTCTCTCTGCAGCTGGTGAAAATAGTGAAAAAAGGGTCATATTAAATTGTTAGGGCTTGTAATTTAGTCATACAGTAAATTGTAACCGGAGGACAGGGAGCCTGGGAAATGGCCAATGATATATGAAACCATCAGTATTTCTATTTAAAACGAGTAAGGGTTGTATATTTATTGCCCCAGATCCCTCCCTCTTTTGCTATTTTACTTCCTCCAGCCAGGGTTGTCCTCTTCTGCTTTCCTGCATTTTCACTCTTAAATATGCCAACGCCCAAGAGTTCACCATTCAAGGTTGCATTAAATGATCGCCTGATAAGAGTACTCCGGTCAGAGTTCCCATTCAACTAACAACACTTTGCTGCAGACTAATTATGGCAGGGCTGCATTCTCAGTGGTGCATTATCCGTGGCTGGCAGATAGCAGCAACACAGCTGTGCCATGCAATTGGATAGTATAACAGTGTGTGTGAGTGGTGAATGTTTATAGACACATGATCGTGTGTGTACATGTGCGTAAAAGGAGACAGACATGGAGAGATAAACTGAGAGAGAGAATAAATATAAAATAGTAATCATTGTTCCACAATTAAACTTGACAAATCTAATGAGATTATGATACATCTTGCCAGTTGCTTGATTCTACAGGGTGTTTCACCCTGTCAGGACAAGACTTCCGAAGCAAACTAGCAAAGATGTCTTGTGGCTGCCGTAGTGTATCCTCCTGGAACATTTTACAGGTGTCCTCCGCTTTTAGAATGTTTGCTTTACGAAACCTCGCTGTTACAAAAGACCTACATTAGTTACCTGTTTTCGCTAACAGCAAGTGTTTTCACTGTTACGAAAAAAGGCAGCGCGCGATAAAAGGCAGTGCGCATCCCGAGCAACCAAGCTCCCTCCCCAGAACTGCATTCTAGCCAGCATTGATTAAACACGTGCCTGTGAGCAGCAGTTAGCAAGATGAGTCCTAAGGTATCGGAAAAGCCTGAAAGAGCTCGTAAGGGTGTTACAATTAGCGTAAAACTAGACATAATTAAGCCTTTTGATCGAGGTGAACGAAGTAAAGACAAAGTGAGTTTGGCTTGTGGAAGTTGACAAAGATGATGTTGAAGAGGTATTGGCATCCCATGACCAAGAACTGATAGATGAAGAGCTGTTGCAATTGGAAGAGGAAAGGATAACAATCGAAACCGAATGCAGTAGCGAACGGACGGAAAGTGAAGCCGTCCAGGAACTGAACGTGAAGCAACTGCGTGAGATTTTCGCTGCAATGATTGCAGAAAAGTACGCCTTTAATTTTGAAAGGGTACGTAGCTTTAGGGCATATTTGCAGGATGGTTTGAGTGCTTACAAAGAATTGTATGAGAGAAAAATGTATGAGGCTAAGCAGTCAAGCATACTGTTGTTTTTCAAGCCTTCCACATTAGCCACAGCAGACGACGAACCTCGACCTTCGACATCAAGGCAGGCAGACATAGAAGAAGATGACCTCCTGCCCTGATGGAAACAGATGACGATGAGATGACACCCCAGTGTCCCACCACCCTAACCCCCGGGCCGCAGACTGATACATTGCCATGGAGAATGCAGCGGTAGCCGGGACGCACCCAACACATCTTTAAGAAAAAAGCCAAAATAAACCAGCTAATTAATTAGGTGACGCCCGGCACGTAAATGTTGGCCCAGATCAGAGGCGATTGCCGAAATGTACTCAAATTATGGAGAATGCATTTTGGATTTCCTGCCCTTGAGTCCATCATTGAATTTATTAAGTCAAGTCTGAGAGAAATTCAAAGTACAAGGCAGTCACAAAGTGTTAAGAGAGAAAGGAACAGTAGTGTTTTGGTCAAGTTTGGATCAGATTGTCATGGTCCGGATCGGGGTCCCTTTAAATTTACCTTGTTTATGTTATGATCCGGACCGTTGATTCCCTGTTTTCCCATGTCCCTCGACTTTGGTGATTAGAGGCAATTAACACTCAGCTAAAGCGGTAGTTTATAGTCTCCGGCTTTCAGCCGTTCAGCGTGGGAGAGTCTGCAAAGTTATCAAAGGTACGGTGTGCCGATGTTATCTGGCCGGAGCAAGCCTAGTCTCTGCCGAAGCGAGTGCCGGTAATTCGCCCTTCCTCACTGGAGCAACCCTGTCCAGTTACCTCGCCAAAGCGAGCCTGCAAAGTTTCCTTACTGAGGTGGGTCCGTCAGTTAACCCCTGGAGGGAATCAAGAACTGCTGTCTACTGTTCCCGGGCCGAGTCGAGAGCTCGCCACTACCCGGAGGCTCCAAGTCAAGTCCTGGCTCCGGGGGCATTCAAGTACCAAGTCAAGTCCTGGACCTGGCTGCTTTCAAGTATCGAGTCAAGTCCGGGCCCTGGCGGCTTCCGTTCCGAGTCAAGTCCTGGCCCTGGTGGTCTGTGATTCCTGTCCTACCCCTCAGTATGAATCCCTTCTCTGCCCCTCTTGCCTCTAGCCCTCGTCTGCAGCCCTTGCCTGCACTTCGGTCTAGTTCTATTGCCGGAGCTAGATAGGTACTGTCTGGTGTTCTTTCGTGTTGGTCTTGTCTTGTCTTGTCTTCGCCTCCATGGGGTAAGTCAAGCCATCTTGCCGTTGCCCCACGGGGGGGGGGGTCATGTCTTGTCTTGTCCTCGCCTCCGTGGGGTAAGTCAGGCCGTCTTGCCGTTGCCCCGCAGGGGGTCATGAGTCCCGGCCCTATGTCCTGTACCCAAAGAGGGGTCCAGGCTCTCTGTTCTGTGTGTGAGTCCCGGCCCTATGTCCTGTACCCAAGGAGGGGTCCCGACTCTGTGTTCTATGTATGTGTCCATGGTTCCATGTACCTGCTCTCCCAAGACCGAGGCTCTGTTTTCCATGTTCCTCCTCTCCCTAGCCCATGTCATGTCCATGCCTGGTTCTGGGGTCCGAGCCCGAGGCAAGACCCAGGTACTGGGTCCTTGCCCAGTCTCGGGCTCAGAGTCCATACCCTAGCCTCTTCATGTTTCCTCTAGTTCTGGGAGCCGATTCCGAGTCCAAGCCCAGACCCTTGGTCCCAGCCTAGTCGTAATCCTGAGTCCTTGTCCAGTTCACTACTCCTGCTCCTGCCTTGCTCTCCTGCTATCGAACAATAAACTAAATCTAAGTAACCTCACAAGATGTGTCTTGCATTTGGGTCCACCCTTGCTCCCAATGCCCCGCCATTGTGACACATATGATTTATTGAATAGCAGAACAGATTTAAGGGGCTGAATGGCCCATCCATGCTTTCTTTTTGTAATCTTTATTCTCTTACAAAACAATTATGAATCCAAATTCAAATTCAAAGCAGAGATTTTCTAAAGTTAGACACTTTTAATTCATGTCAGTTGAGGGTATTGCTTGCAAGGCCAAAACCTACGGCCCATCCTTTACTTTGAGAAAGCAGTGATAAGTTCATTCATAAGATGAGTCATTTCCTTGAATGCCACTGTGTGGGAAGTTTCACCAATTTGACTTCACAAAGATGAGGTAATATAGGTTTCAAAATCAAGTGATTTGTTTTGCAAGGGCAATTGGAAGTTGTAGTGTTCCTGAGCTTCAGAACAGGTGTGTTAGGTTCTGGGAGTTGTTGCTAAAGACTTAGCAAGTTGCTGCAGGACATCTTTTGATGGTATACAGTGTGGCCTTGGTGGAAGAAGTGGTCATACAGGCTATATTTTCCTGATGTCTTCCTCAGCATTATTGGAACTGCAGTCATGTGGAGATGAAATGCTCTGAGGAGTCAAAATTTTAGGTATTTGTTTTATAATAGCCATTCTTCAATCTAGATGCAGCCACAGTGTTTTTACAGGCCATCTTTGGGTTATGATCAGACAACTTATGGATGCCCCGATATACAAATGGATTCCTCTAACAGTAAATTCAGAAGTTCAATGAAGTATATTTTCATACTTTCATTCCTATGAATAGCAGAACTTGTTCCATCTCTCTCTCTCTCTCTCTCTCCCCCCCCTCTACTTCACCCCATCCAAGGTTTAGTAATTGCTCTTTCTTATCAGTCTGATATACTTCCAATGTCATTCGCTACAATACTGTGGAAGTAAGGTGATTATGTCAAGTGATTTTTGTGTATTTTCCAACTAATGGACAAAAACAATTTATGGGCATTTGTAAAATTAGAACCCATTTACTATCTGGGAATGACCTGCATATGGCTCAGCCAATTAAGTTTCTGGTTAATAGTGACCCAAGGATTGAGATGGTGAGAAGTCAAAGAAAGAATGTTGTTGAATGGCAAGGAGAGGTGATTATACCCTTTATTGCTACATGTATGGCATGACAGTTATTTGGTAGTTCTCTGGCCAAGTCTGGATATTGTCCAATATTTGTTATTTATGGTCATAGACTGCTTCATTATCTGATGAACCGTGAATGCAATTGCAATGGGGCTTCAAAAATTCCTAGGAATTAATCTCTATTCAGTGGTGCTGATTACGCTCTATGGTAATGGCAGCTGGTAGTACCATCTCTCCAAAATTCATCTTACTGACTCTATTTAGGGGATAAATATGTAAATAACCCAACTCTATAATCTGAATTTTTACTGCAAATTATTCCAGTCGCGTGCTCTGATGTTTGATCAGATTGTATCGTTGGCAGCCACATTAAAACACTAACTTCTCCTCAATCATATTTCATTAGCTCTTAATCAGTTTAGCACATTACAAAGTAATGGATTATTGAATACTTTAAAAACTTTTCTTTACTCTCAACAGCAGAACACAAATTCAACTGCAACCACTGCAACAAAAATGATGGCATTTCTATGTAGAGGATTGAGAGCACATTACAAAATTCTCCCATTTTAAGCACCCTTAATACTCTCCCTGTCATTATGGACAAGCAAGAACTAACCATCAAACCCCATCCACCCCAACCACATCTCTACTATCTCCAAACTCTACTATCATCTCAAAGTTTGTCTAATACACCCTTGCCTAAGTTTTGCAATGGCAGCATTGACCACAAAGATGGTAACAAAAAGTTCAATATAAAAGAGCTGTCACTTCCTATTTGGCAGTCAACAATATTTGATATCTTCACTATAGTAATTACATCTATAAATATGCAGTCTGATGGAATAGGATATAGTTAATTCTCATTCTATTGATACTAAGTTTAGAAGCACCATTTATAGTCATGCTGTCATATTTCTCAAAGAGTAAAGCAAAAGGAATTTCTATTTAAGAACATTCCAACACTGGAAGAAAACAGGTTTTGTAAAGCGAACATGTTGAACAAGCATATAAAACACATCCTAAAAGAGGGCATTAACACAGCATTTATAATTGACTTAACTGAGCCATTTCAACACGGTGAAGTATTTAAACACAGGAGAGCCAGAGTTAAAGGAACTACGCAAACCATAAAAACAAATTAATCTTAAATATAAACTTACCCTGTTGTTTTCACCATTCTTTGTATGTATTTTGATTAAATATTGATGATTGAAAGGTTTTAAGAACCTCTGCTTTTAATGTTGAGAGTAAGGTTGTTTCTGCTAACAGCCTGTTGGAGAGCTGAACAAACTGCTGAAATTAGAACGTGGCCCAGGCAGAGGCTATCTTTAACTCTAAGTTATCCAGTCTCACATTCCTATGGGGTTCTGCAGGCAAATGCCTTTTGTGCAGCTCACCAATCAAATGCCTTTGATAATCAAATTGCCTTATTTTCTGGCCTGGTGCCAAAATCTAGTATGAAAATAAGAAAAAATCAGTTCAGTTGTCAATTGAAATGATAGTATGAAAGTGTTTCATTCAATCATGATGACGTAGTTTAGAAGACAATGCCTGTAATCTTCATCAAAAGTTTTACTATAAATGCCAATTCTAAAACATGGCTCACCATCAAAGGGAAGGATTGACAAATAATATCGTTGCAAGCTTGGCAACACTGGCAGGGTCGAGCCTGTCAGTAATACTTATCTAAAAGTAATTTCATCAGCCTTTCAGAACACAAGTCCCACAACACTGTGCCCTAAAAAGTACAACTATGAATAATTCATGCAGCAACATGGGTCTTCTGTTCTCTTCAATCATTATACATATCTCCACCCCCACATCCTTTCAAATAATGCCACAGGCAATGAATTTCTGAACAAATTCCCTGACATGGATTGCTGCCATTACAAGTTTCAAGTGAACCACATACAACCCAGAAAAAGTTGCAAAGAGGAGAATAAGAGCTTTTATTTCTGAAAACGGTCATAAGAGTGCGATCTTAGCAAAACAGTATTTTTTTGGTGACTGCAAATTAAGGACTACAGCTTCAAGCTAAATTACAATCAAAGTTAATCTTCAAAAGCCTAGAGAAACAGTGTACAATATCATTTCAGCTGAACACACTGTTTAATTCTATTAATTGTGAGATAGAATATGAACAATAAATTATATTGTTCACATTCTATCTCACAATTGCTGTCTCAAGGCCAATATACTATATCAACCAATATAAGCAACGCCATCATTTTATGCAGAGTATCAAAGTTAGCTACAGAGACTACCTTTTAGATAAGGGGAAAATAAAGTTGTTTTAGCTCGTAGTGCTGAAAATAATGCAGCTTCTAAAACACATGGACGTAAGTGAACAGAGGTACCTTTGTTGTGATGCAGTTCACAATTTCACTGTAAACAGCCCATGGACTTGTCTGTACAAGTCATAAGAAAACTGAAAGTTTAACACTTTATTCTAGATAAAACTCAAATATAAGTGGGAATGACAGGTCTTTGAACAAGGAAATTTAAAAGAGCTATCAATGATGTTTATTTGTTTCTATTTTTTCTTTGATAATTTCCTCACTTTAGCCTCTTTCACATCCAAAGTCTGTAAGCAGTACAGTAACACATTTCCTAATAAAAATAACTCACAATTTGCAAATGTTTTAATGTAATAAGAACCAAGTTCTTCAACAAAAATCATCTTCAAACAAAATTTGGCACCAAGTCACTCAAAAGGAAATTTTAGTGTTTGATGCATAATAAATTCATGAAATGAACTTTAAAGGGTTGAGATTGGCGATGTAAGAGTAGGGAGGCAGGGGTTTGGGAGGCAATGACAAAGCTTTAGATCTCTGTTGCTGAGCTACAGTTGCCAATAAGGAGAAGAAAATCATGGATGCTTGAGTGGACAGAATAAGGGAAGTTCAGATATCTCAGAAGGTTGTACATTAGAAAATATCTCAACAAAGGAAATCTGCAGATCCCTAGAATTGAAGAGAAGGAAAGTGAGTATAGAGGTTGGGATATTACGTTGCAGTTGCACAGGATGTTGTTGAGGCTGTATTTGGTATATTTTAATCAGTTTTGGTCACCCTACTACAGGAAAGATGCCATTAAGCAAGACAGAGTACAGAAGAGATTTACCAGGATGCTGCAGGGCTCTAGGGACTATATTATGGGGACAGATGGAGCAGGTTACCAGCTTTTCATTGAAGTGTAGCAGAATGAAGGGTGATCTTATAGAGGTGTATAAAATTATGTGGTATAAAAATAAGGAGAATGTGCACAGTGAATTTGGCCATCAAAACATAGAGGAAGCTTCACAAATCCCTACTGCCTCCAGTAATCCTGTGATTTCAATCTCTGAGGCAGACATGAGAGCATCCTTCAGCAGGGTGATCCTACAGAAGCATTCAACCCAGATGGGGTACCTTGCTGAACATAGAACATAGAATAGTACAGCACAGTACAGGCCCTTCGGCCCACAATGTTGTGCCGACCCTCAAACCCTGCCTCCCATATAAGCCCCCACCTTAAATTCCTCCATATACCTGTCTAGTAGTCTCTTAAACTTCACTAGTGTATCTGCCTCCACCACTGACTCAGGCAGTGCATCCCACGCACCAATCACTCTCTGAGTAAAAAACCTTCCTCTAATATCCCTCTTGAACTTCCCACCCCTTACCTTAAAGCCATGTCCTCTTGTATTGAGCAGTGGTGCCCTGGGGAAGAGGCGCTGGCTATCCACTCTATCTCTTCCTCTTATTATCTTGTACACCTCTATCATGTCTCCTCTTATCCTCCTTCTCCCCAAAGAGTAAAGCCCTAGCTCCCATACTTTGCAATGTAAGACTGAATCAGTAGCTTAATCTAAAGATATGTACTTTTCCAAGAGCACAATATTCACCTTAGCTATATCATTTCTAGCAGTCATAAGACTGCTGAATACTAAGTACCTGTGCTGATGAACTGGCTGGAGTGTTCACCAATAACTTTAACCTCTCACTTCAGCAGTCTGAGGTACCCACCTGCTCCAAGCAGGCTTCAATTATACCAGTGCCTAAGAACAATGTGGCAACCTGCCTGAATGACTATCATCTAGTAGCAGATAATTTCGATCAACTTCACTTGCCCCATCACTGAATTGTTCCTACAATCTATTGACTCACTTTCAAGGACTCTTCATCTCAAGTTCTTGATATTTATTGTTTATTCATTTACTACTATTATTTTCTCTTTTGTTCTAGCACAGTTCACAAGTTCAAAGTTCAAAGTAAATTTATTTTCGAAGTACAACCTTAAGATTCATTTTCTTGCGGGCATACTCAATAAATCCAAAAAACATAATAGAATCAATAAAAAGACCACACCGACTTGGACGTTCAACCAGTGTGCAAAAGACAATAAACAATGCAAATACAAAAAGTGATCAAAAAGAGATAATATCATTAATAATAATAAATAAATAAACAAGAAATGTCAAGAGTATGAGATGAGGAGTTCTTGAAAGTGAGCCCATGGATTGCGGGAACAGTTTTGTGATGGGTCAAGTGAAGTTGAGTGAGTGAAGTTATCCCCTTTGGTTCAAGAGTCTCATGGTTGAGGGGTAATAAATGTTGCTGAAACTGGTGGTGCAACTCCTGTGGCTCCTGTACCTTCTTCCTGATTGCAGCAGTCAGAAGAGAGAATGACCTGGGTGGTGGAGGTCCTTGCTGCTTTCCTACAACCATGCTCTGTGTTGATGAGTTCAATGGTAGGGAGGGCTTTACCCATGATGGACTGGGCCCTATCTACAGCGTTTGCACATTGGTTGTTTGTCTGTTCTGTTGGGTGCGGTCTTTCATTGATTCTATTGTGTTTCTTGGATTTATTCTGTATGCCCAGAAGAAAATGAATCTCAGATTTGTATATGGTGACATATATGTACTTTGATAATAAATTTACTTTGAGTAGTCTTTTTCCCCAGAGTTGGGGCATGAAGAACAAGGAGACATATTCTTAAGGCAGGGGTTCCCAACAATTTTATGCCATGAACCAATACCATTAAGCAAGAGGTCCATGAACCCCAGGCTGGGAACCCCTGGTTCAAGGTGACAGCAGAAAGATTTAATAAGGAGCTGAAGAGCAATTTATTCACCCAGAGAGTGGTTAATATTTGTAACGAGTGCCAGAGAAAGTGGTTGAGGCAGAAACATCAAGAACATTTTAAAAGATATTTGTTCAGGTAGATGGATATGAAAGGTTTGGAGGGAAATGTGCCAAAGTGAGAAAATGGGACTTGCTTAGATGGGAACCTTTATAAGTATCCATCACTTGGGCTGAAGGGCCTGTTTCTAATAATCAAGCATTTTAATACAGAGGTATTACTTAACTGAGAACCAGGCAGTGACGTGATGGATAGAAGGGATTTGCTGCATTAGGACAGCCAGAGATTTGAATGACCTTACCTCAAAGATAATAATAATCAACAATTACTTTTTTGAAGCAGTTGTTAGTTTCATACTTTGCATTATAAAACTGATGCAGTAGCTTAATCTAAAGATATGTACTTTTCCAAGAGCACAATATTCACCTTAGATATACCGTTTCTAGCTAAACCATTATCAAGACATTACTGGGAAGAACACTGTCTTTATTTCCAAACGATAGCATCAGTCATCCAAAACAAACAAAGAAAATAGTATGTGTATTTGACCATGTGTGTATCATTTTGGACAAGAGAAGAACCTTGAATAAATCAGACACATCTTTTACAGCCCTCCCCTCCCCGTAACCAGTATAATCTGCATAATTTTGAAGCCAGAGCTGAGAAACGACAGGGCATATACAGTAAATTTCATCAGCGCGTGAGTGGAATGGCAAAGGATTGAAACTGTCTGAAGTAAAACAATTTTTTTGAATGTGTCAGGTGTCCATATACTCAAATTAAACATTATATAGGTCACAACCAGAAATAATGAAAAAACAAAGAAAGCTTAAAATTAAAGTGAAACTTAATTGATCATTACATGTATACATAACGCTGCTGACAGCTTGACTGAACATCAAGATAATCAGTAACTTACCACTAATAAAATGTATATCGAACATTAAAGCTTATTTGGGTTTAATTCAGAGAAGTAAGTCTGAGAATCGGAGCGGGAGTGTGGAGAAAGCCATTTTTGAATTTTTCGGTTTTTTTTCATTGGCGTTCAGAGAGGCAGGACTGCACAGGCATGTGACGTCGGGCAGTGAAGTGCGGAAGATTTAAAAGGAACAGAGCCTTATACAGTGGGCAGCGGAGTGAGCCGGGAGCAGAGTGAAGGCATAAGGGCTTCGGCTCAACGGGCTTAGGCGGAAACGGGCGAGGCAAAGAGGGTTTGGTATTTATTTTTTGTTGTTATTTGAGGAGAGGAGAAGTATGAGTGTGAGGGCAGCTTGTTGTTCTCAGTGCCAGATGTGGGAGGTCGTGGAGTCTCCAAGCCTTCCAGATGTCCACATCTGCACCAGGTGCATCGAGATGCAGCTCCTAAGAGACCGCGTTAGGGAACTGGAGCTGCAGCTTGATGACCTTCGTCTTGTCAGGGAGAGTGAGGAGTTGATAGAGAGGAGTTACAGGCAGGTGGTCACACCGGGGCCACGGGAGGCAGACAAGTGGGTCACGGTTAGGAGGGGGAAGAGGAAGAGTCAGGTAATAGAGAGTACCGCAGTGGCTGTGCCCCTTGACAATAGGTACTCCTGTTTGAGTACTGTTGGGGGGGGGGACGGGGGGACAGCTTACCTGGAGGAAGCGACAGTGGCCATGCCTCCAGCACAGAGTCCAGCCCTGTAGCTCAGAAGGGTAGGGAAAGGAAGAGGAGGGCAGTAGTAATAGGGGACTTGATAGTAAGACGGTTACATAGGCGATTCTGTGGACGCAGTTCGGAGACCCGGATGGTAGTTTGCCTCCCTGGTGCCAGGGTCCGGGATATTTCTGATCATGTCCAAGATATTCTGAAGTGGGAGGGTGAGGAGCCAGAGGTCGTGGTACATATAGGTACCAATGACATAGGTAGTAAAAGGGGAGAGGTCCTGAAAGGAGAATATAGGGAGTTAGGAAGGGAGTTGAAAAAAAGGACTGTAAAGGTAGTAATCTCGGGATTACTGCCTGTGCTACGCGACAGTGAGAGTAGGAATGCAATGAGGTGAAGGATAAATGCGTGGCTGAGGGATTGGAGCAGGGGGTAGGGATTCAAGTTTTTGGATCATTGGGACCTCTTTTGGCGGAGGTGTGACCTGTACAAAAAGGACGGGTTACACTTGAATCTTAGGGGGACCAATATCCTGGCGGGGAGATTTGCGAAGGCTACTGAGGTGACTTGAAACTAGAATGGTTGGGGGGTGGGAATCAAATTAAATAGACTAGGAGAGAGGAGGTTAGTTCACAACGGGGGATGGGAACAAGTGCAGAGAGACAGAGGGGTGTAAAATGAGGGTAGAGGCAAAAAGTAGTAAGGTGAAAAGTAAAAGTGGCAGGCTGGCAAATTCAGGGCAAAAATCAAAAAGGGCCACTTTTCAACATAATTGTATAAGGGCTAAGAGTGTTGTAAAAGCAAGCCTGAAGGCTTTGTGTGTCAATGCAAGGAGCATTCATAACAAGGTGGATGAATTAAAAGTGCAGATTGTTATTAATGAATATGATATAGTTGGGATCACAGAGACGTGGCTCCAGGGTGACCAAGGATGGGAGCTCAACATTCAGGGAGATTCAATATTCAGGAGGGAGAGACATGAAAGAAAAGGAAGTGGGGTAGCATTGCTGGTAAGAGAGGAGATTAATGCAATAGAAAGGAAGGGCATTAGCTGGGAGGATGTGGAATTGATATGGGTAGAACTGCATAACACTAAAGGGCAGAAAACGCTAGTGGGAGTTATGTAGAGGCCACCTAACAGTAGTAGTGAGGTTGGGGATGGCATTAAACAGGAAATTAGAAATGCATGCAATAAAGGAACTGCAGTTATAATGGGTGACTTCAATCTACATGTAGACCGGGTGAACCAAATTGGTAAGGGTGCTGAGGAAGAGGATTTCTTAGAATGTATGCGGGATGGTTTTCTGAACCAACATGTCGAGGAACCAACTAGAGAGAAGGCCATTCTAGACTGGGTATTGAGCAATGAGGAAGGGTTAATTAGCAATCTTGTCGTGAGAGACCCCTTGGGTAACAGTGACCATAATATGGTGGAATTCTTCATTAAGATGAGTGACATAGTTAATTCAGAAACAAAGGTTCTGAACTTAAAGAAGGGTAACTTTGAAAGTATTACACAGTGGGCACGTGGCCAAGTGGTTAAGACATTGGACTAGCGACCTGAAGGTTGTGAGTTTGAGCCCCAGCCAAGGCAATGTGTTGTGTCCTTGAGCAAGGCACTTAATCACACATTGCTCTGCGACGACACTGGTGCCAAGCTGTATGGGTCCTAATGCCCTTCCCTTGGACAACATTGGTGTTGTGGAGAGGGGAGACTTGCAGCATGGGCAACTGCTGGTCTTCCATACAACCTTGCCTAGGCCTGCGCCCTGGAGAGTGAAGACTTTCCAGGCACAGATCCATGGTCTTGCAAGACTAACCAATGCCTTTAATGAGACGTGAATTAGCTAAGATAGACTGGCAAATGATACTTAAAGGGTTGACGGTGGATATGCAATGGCAAGCATTTAAAGATCACATGGATGAACTACAGCAATTGTTCATCCCAGTTTGGCAAAAGAATAAATCAAGGAAAGTAGTGCACCCGTGGCTGACAAGGGAAATTAGGGATAGTATCAATTCCAAAGAAGAAACATACAAATTAGCCAGAAAAAGCGGCTCACCTGAGAACTGGGAGAAATTCAGAGTTCAGCAGAGGAGGACAAAGGACTTAACTAGGAAAGGAAAAAAAGATTATGAGAGAAAACTGGCAGAGAACATAAAAACTGACTGTAAAAGCTTTTATAGATATGTGAAAAGAAAAAGATTGGTTAAGACAAACGTAGGTCCCTTACAGTCAGAAACAGGTGAACTGATCATGGGGAACAAGGACATGGCAGACCAATTGAATAACTACTTTGGTGCTGTCTTCACTAAGGAGGACATAAATAATCTTCCCGGAAATAGTAGGGGACAGAGGGTCTAGTGAGATGGAGGAACTGAGGGAAATACATGTTAGTAGGGAAGTGGTGTTAGGTAAATTGAAGGGATTAAAGGCAGGTAAATCCCCAGGGCCAGATGGTCTGCATCCCAGAGTGCTTAAGGAAGTAGCCCAAGAAATAGTGGATGCATTAGTGATAATTTTTCAAAACTCTTTAGATTCTGGACTAGTTCCTGAGGATTGGAGGGTGGCTAATGTAACCCCACTTTTTAAAAAAGGAGGGAGAGAGAAACCAGGGAATTATAGAACAGTTAGCCTAACATCGGTGGTGGGGAAACTGCTAGAGTCAGTTATCAAAGATGTGATAACAGCACATTTGGGAAGCGGTGAAATCATTGGACAAATTCAGCATGGATTTGTGAAAGGAAAATCATGTCTGACGAATCTCATACAATTTTTTTGAGGATATAACTAGTAGAGTGGCTAGGGGACAACCAGTGGATGTGGTATATTTGGATTTTCAAAAGGCTTTTGACAAGGTCCCACACAGGACTTTAGTGTGCAAACTTAAAGCACACGGTATTGGGGGTATGGTATTGATGTGGATAGAGAATTGGTTGGCAGACAGGAAGCAAAGAGTGGGAATAAATGGGACCTTTTCAGAATGGCAGGCAGTGACTAGTGGGGTACCGCAAGGCTCAGTGCTGGGACCCCAGTTCTTTACAATATATATTAATGACTTAATTGAGGGAATTAAATGCAGCATTTCCAAATTTGCGGATGACACGAAGCTGGGCGGCAGTGTTAGCTGTGAGGAGGATGCTAAGAAGATGCAGGGTGACTTGGATAGGTTAGGTAAGTGGGCAAATTCATGGCAGATGCAATTTAATGTGGATAAATGTGAGGTTATCCACTTTGGTGGCAAAAACAGGAGAACAGATTATTATCTGAATGGTGGCTGATTAGGAAAAAGGGAGGTGCAACGAGACCTGGGTGTCATTATACACCAATCATTGAAAGTGGGCATGTAGGTACAGCAGGCGGTGAAAAAGGCGAATGGTATGCTGGCATTCATAGCAAGAGGATTTGAGTACAGGAGCAGGGAGGTACTACTGCAGTTGTACAAGGCCTTGGTGAGACCACACCTGGAGTATTGTGCGCAGTTTTGGTCCCCTAATCTGAGGAAAGACATTTTTGCCATAGAGGGAGTACAAAGAAGGTTCACCAGATTGATTCCTGGGATGGCAGGACTTTCATATGATGAAAGACTGAATCGACTAGGCTTGTACTCGCTGGAATTTAGAAGATTAAGGGGGGATCTTATTGAAATGTATAAAATCCTAAAGGGATTGGACAGGCTAGATGCAGGAAGATTGCTCCCGATGTTGGGGAAGTCCAGAACGAGGGGTCACAGTTTGAAGATAAAGGGGAAGCCTTTTAGGACTGAGATGAGGAAAAACTTCTTCACACAGAGAGTGGTGAATCTGTGGAATTCTCTGCCATGGGAAACAGTTGAGGCCAGTTCATTGGCTATATTTAAGAGGGAGTTAGATATGGCCCTTGTGGCTAAAGGGATCGGGGGTATGGAGAGAAGGCAGGTACAGGGTTCTGAGTTGGATGATCAGCCATGATCATACTGAATGGCGGTGCAGGCTCGAAGGGCCGAATGGCCTACTTCTGCACCTATTTTCCATGTTTCTATGTTTCTATTCTGTTGAGTTAGTGAAACCCCGAGGTTGGATATGATGCAAAGTTTCTTTAACGGTCAAAGGAAGAAGCTACATATCATAAGACCGAATGACATTGATAAACTCTTTTAAGAAAAGATTAGCCCGAAGAATTAAAAGTGGATTAGAAGAATGTGTTTAGTTTGAGCACTTTGTAACAAAATGAATGACATATTAATACAAAGGGTGCTACCTCATAGCTCAAGTGACCTAACTTCAATTCTGACCTGGTACATCTCTGTGGAATTTGTGTATTCTCCAGAACTGCATGGGTTTCTTTCAGGTGCTCTAGTTTCTTTTTCTCATGTTTCAAAGGTGAACATGTTGGTGGTGTCAATGTGGACTTGGTGGGCCAAGGTACCACTATACTCCCTATAATTATGACACATCCAGATAAGTTTCTGGAGCAATATGCAGAAATATTCAAAGATTTATAGACTGGCATTAATGGACGCAAAGCTAGCAAACACATTCAGACAAATATCAAATGAATTTCCTGAAGCTTACATTAATACCAAGCCTTCAGCACGTATGGTAGAGAGAGGTTTAACAAATTCAAATGATGTGGTAAATTGGTCAAAGCATTAGACAGAGTGAGTGAGTGACACCTCCTGATGTGATGCCCAAAACAAACCGACTACACAGCTTTCTGAGGACCATAAGGTCACCCTCAGCTGAACTATGGATGATGAGCAATATCCTCTTCCCAGATCCCATAATGTGTTCCCTGAATTGGCAGGGGACAAGGTCTTTACTAAGTTGAACCAGTCGCACAATTAGATATGGACAATGAATGCAACTCAGCAAACAATTAGTATTCATAAAGGGTGTTGTTTAAGTATCAAGCTGAGTTTTGGCGTAGTCTTTACCCAAGATATTTCAGTCCAACCATGCCAAAATGTTAAAGGTGGCCCATTGCCACGCATACAACCAAGATGACATTTTAATCATGCCTGCCACAGAAGAAGAAAATCTCTTTATATTTGAAAGAATATTATGAAGTCTTTGTGACCATAACTTAATGCAGCAGAACAGTAAATGTATCCTCTACTTGGGTGATGCAAATATTCTACAACTTAAAGGAAAAGGTTGAAGATGTTGGCCTGAGAATGTCACTGAATTTCAACTATGTCAAGTTTCAGCTAAATTTCACAGTGGTACTAACTTTGTTATGCGAATTACTGAAAAAGAATGAATCACAGCAATGAGCAAACAAACAGCAGAAAATATAGTCTTAGCAGTGAGTTTCCCCATGTGTACTATATCACATGAACACCAACACTCGCTCATGATGTCTCAATTTAAGGAGTAAGGAAGGGTGGTTAGAAGCCACATTATGAACAATGGCCAGGGAATGTCATGCAAACGAACAAAGAGGAAGAGGATCTATCTCAGTTGGACTATGATGCACTGAAAATCAAATCTGGGATTTGAATTCTCCTTGAGCAGACTATTCATTGTAGCACCAACTACAAACCTTGATAGCCATGGAGAGAGGTTACAATGCAGTTAATGATGTGAGATCATATGCCACCAGTTCCTAAGGTTGTCATACCTATAAAGTGCTCCAAATGTCGTGTGACTCTAACAGCCTCTGACAACCAAGTCCAACTCTTGGCCTTCACGTGTGGCTTAGCTACTAGGCCCAGCGGAACTACTGTATTTCTACTGACGAGAAATAGGCAAAGGAAGACCACTGGCGCCTCAAAACCAGTTGCTTCAGGTAGGTGGGACTCGTCAGCCTTGGACGGCAGCCCGCCTAGGAGAAGGAAAATTCTGATTTTAAACCTCCGCTGCCTTGCAGCCATACCCACCCATGGGAAAAGCTTCGGGAGTAAACCGCGAGGACAAAATCTGAAGCCTGGGTCCCTAAGGCAGTTTGATGTTGTTTACAATTTCACTCTGGCAACCTCTGCGACGGCACTGGTGCCAAGCTGTATCAGCACTTGCCCTTCCCTTGGACTACATCAGTGACGTGGAGAGCATGATCCCGCTGCATGGGCAACGGCCGGTTCTTCAAATCTTCCCATCCAGGTTTGTGCCCTGGAGAGGACACAATCCACCAGAGACGCAAACCCATGACCCCCTGGGATCGCAGCTGCCTACTACTCATATGCCACTTTTGAATGCACTGAAGCAAAATACTGATCCATGTTCATAACATACGGTCTTCCTGACAGAATTGTACCACTGACTTTGGCATTTGGTGACTTTGATCATTTGAATTTGAACAGTTAATGAAACAAAGCAGGATCAGTAGGGCTGCACAGCACCTTGTTACTCAGCTCAAACAGAGAAACTGAGAGATACTATGAAAGAAGCATCAAGAAAATAGGACATGGAGGATAAATCAAACAACAAAGCACTACCCTGCAGATTTTCTTCCAAGCTACTGACTGACAGTGCATTTTGTCACAAAGTATACAGGATATATTTTAGCAGTAACACTGAAGCATACAGCAGATAGCTCAGGACACGTCTGAGTGTGGTTCAGCCAAACTTAAAAGGAAAGATAGAAGAAAGGGGGAAAAAAACGAACACAACAACATATGCTATAAAGAGAGGAGGTTCTGACTACATGATGAGGTTTGTGTGCTCAACTCATTGGTCAGGTCAGAAATGAGAACATAGGGAGAGATGTTTCAAGGCTAACTGATTAGATCTGGTAGGAGACTCATCAAGGTCCATGTTTTTCACTTGTCCTCTGCAAAAGAAACTCTAAAGAACAAAGAGGACCATTGCTAGTTTGATTATGTTCCTGAAGTGAGACCAACAATTGTTGAAGAAGAAATAACTTCTGCAATCCCTTCAGAGTATTAACCTGATCAGATTTTGTGCAAGGAATTGCCATCAGAAGACCCAAACAAGTGTCAACCACAGTGAGCATAAGTTGATTGTTATGGTTACCCGTAAGGAATACAATTGAATAATGTGCTTCATTTCTCAGGATAAAACATGAAAGACCCGGCTGCCAGCAAAGGCATTTATTGTGAAATTGTAGCAAAAAGAGACTGGAACACTTACTGGGTATCAGTACAAGGATAAGACCATCTGGTGTATTTAAACAAGGAAAAGATTGATAAAAAGAGGGTAATCTTGAAATATCTGCAAAACTGATACTAACAGATGCTTTTCTGTTTCAGGTGGAATGACAGCGCTGCAACTATTTCTATCAGCAATTTGAGTTTTCCTTCAAGCAGAGAGTCGTCTGGATGTGGGGGAAGTACACACGATAATTTACCATGGAAGAAGGAGATGTTCTACAAAGCTATAACCTCCCAGCACATTCATAGAATCTGACTGATAAACTGCAAATCTGGTCACATTACTCAAAATAAAGCAAATGATGGGGGGAACAAATGTTCAAAAATAGCCCTGGCTGAGGATCATATCACATCCTGTAATTGTAACATTACTTGTGTATGTAGTGCAGTTTACTTTAGCTTACTATCATAAGCAAGAGTTAGACAATTGCAGTGCCAGGACTCCACTATACCGTATGATTTATTACCCATATGGAACTTGCTTTACAGTAATCCTGGTGTTTATTACTTTAGTAATCCCAGTGTTTATTATTTATACTTGTTTTAATATATTATTTTACTGTTCCTTTGTGTAGGTCCCAATGAGGAATCGAGGGTTGGAGAGTAAAGAAAGAGTTAAATTTTATTCCTCCTTGGTATATACAGAAGTGTGTAAGACAAAACGGTGTTAGTCTGGAATTCTGCATGGCGCTGCCTATTCCACACCATGTCCCCAAATAAATAAATAAATGTAAAATAAATAAATATTTGAGAACTTCGCGTGAGCACCAGTCTATCACATTGAAAGTAGACAATGTTTGTCTGGGGAAGTTTTCGAGTAAAGGATCTTAAAGTGTATAAAAAAAAGGGCAATTCCTTTGTGCAAGGAGGAATCTTCTCCTAGGCTGGGTTGCAACTAGTGCTAAGAAAGTGAGAGGGAGGGAGATTAACTGGAAAAGCAGTCAAGACACTTGTGGTTCCCTCCAGCAGTATATTGTGCGGTGTAGCTTAGTGATTGGCTGATAAATATTATTCTGTCTCTTTCACCACTTTATTAACTGTTTTTTAATTTCTTTCTGTATTTACTCTTTATTAACTCTGATAAAGTAATTTCTCATAACCTTGAACACGTACACAGTGCCTTCTTTGTTTATGAAAACCTCTTGTTGCTGAATCAGAAAAGAACAAGGAATAATTTTAAAAAATTGTTACAAACTGAAGCCCAGTTAATCAGTTATATCTGTAAATGTTACTAAATTAGTTTCATTCTTTTAAATGGGTTAACAGCGTTACGTCTAAATACTGTGATATCCACTATGGCATATTTGATTATATTTATATTGTGTACAGTCCATGAATAATCTTAAATAAATTCTTTTAAACTTCCTTATGACCCCTGAACATTAACTCACCACACTGCATGTTCTTTCGCCAGAGTTTATAAATGTGTATGTTACGGCTGTTGATACAAAAAGCATATATAAGAAAGCTAAATATAGAAATCAGGCAATAAACCAACAGAATTTCAAAGATTTTGCACACTTTCTCGGTTCTCCTCAGGCACATCCGATAAGTAACAGATGTTCTTTTCAAACTGTTGATTGATAATTATTAGCTTCATGTTAAGAAGCATTATGCTTCTTCCAACTACTATTTCTACTTTTTGTTCTTTTTATTTAAGTAACATTAATCAGAAAATATTTTCACCTTTTGCATCCATTGTCTACATCAGGTAATCACGTTATTCTTTTTAAAGATTATGTTATTTAGATTTAATTTTCTTTATGTTTACTGACTTTGCTCTCAATAACACTTAAACCAATTTTTTGTCATTTATTTCATTTGATATTTTTTTCCTCTGCATCTTCCAACCTCCCCAAAAATAAACTGGTTATACTTCCCCGTAATTAAAGACAACCTTGAAAGTTTAAAAACCAAAACTTCAATTAAAAAAAGTCTTTCTCTTTCTGTTGGTTAACCACTGCCTGGTGTTACACATGTTAAACTGAAGATTATACGAGGTTGTGTTTCACTCCATTACACTCAGGGATCTGAAAGATACACATGATTATCAAAACATTCATCACAATTAACATTCCTAAAATACTACACTTCAATTTTCTACAGCCTATAAATATTGTCAGACAAAGAAAATATTTGGCAGGACATCAGTTGTGTTTTTCTCTCTCCCAAAGGCATTTCTGCTCGCTTAGATTTGTTTTTCTTCACTGCATTGAAGCTTTCTTTGAAACACTGATTTTTGGCCTCTCCTATTGACCACCAAATACATCATATTTATTAATTATTCAAGTTAATTTGTTTATTTACTATATATGTTAATGTACTTTTCTCTGTTATTGGCTTCCCTATGTCCCTAATTGTTGACATTACTTCAGTTTACAGTATAATATGTGAATGTTGCTGACAAATGCAATTTCTTTTTACAATAGAAGTGAGAAACAGGAAGAAAATAAATCAAATGTGGAATGGAAATTTTACAAAAAGCAGACAATACTGTTACAAACCAGAAGTACTGTATTCAGTTTTCTAATGCTAATAGGTGGAGTGGACTCCATGAACATCTCTTCATCCTGAATGACTCCAGGGTCCATCTAAGTGCAAAGAACAAATTTGAAGCATCCTCAAATACCTACAGTTTAAACAAATGATCCATTCTGGCTTCCTTCTGGGATCCTACCATCACAAAAGCCCGTCTCTGGCCAAATCAATTTATTCCATATCATATAATCAAATAGCTGAGAACATTGCATATATCAAAGGTTATGAGACCAGACAACATTCCCACTGTAATACTAAGGATCTGAGCTCCAGAACTATCTGTGCTTCAACTGAAACAGTTCCAGTACAATTGGAATACTTGTCTACCCACCAATGTAAAAAAAATTGTCCAGTTGTGTTCTGTTGAAAAGATGCAGAGAAATCGCATGGCAGATAAATCCATGGCTGAGAACCTGGTGCAGGGGGCAGAGCTTCAGGTTCTTGGTTCATTGGGATCTCTTGTGGGATAGGTATGACCTGTACAAAAGGTTCAGGTTGCACCTGAACCCCGAGGCAGAACAATATTCCAGCGGGCAGGTTTTTTAGAGCTGTTGGGGAGCACTTAAACTAATTTGGCAGGGGTATGGGAACTGGAGTGAAGGGACTCAGGATAGGATAGCTGGTAACAAAGTAAAACATAGCATACAGTCAGACTGTCAGGAAGGGCTGACAGATGATAGGATAAAATTACAGCCAGAAGGGTAAATTCAGTGCATTAGGGATGTAGAATCAAAAAGGGTAGCAAATGCAGAACTCAAAGTACTATGTCTTAATGCAAAGAATATAAGAAATAAGATGGACGATCTTGTTGCACTATTATAGATTGTCGGGTTGATGTTGTGACCATCATTGAATCGTGGCTGAAGGATGGTTGTAGTTGGGAGCTGAATATCCAAGGTTACACATTGTATCAGAGGGATAGGAAGGTATGCAGAGGGAGTGGCGTGGCTCTACTGGTAAATAATGGCATCAAGTCATTAGAAAGGTGTGTCAAAAGATTGGAATCCTTGTGGGTTGAGTTAAGAAACTGCAAGGGTAAAAGGACCCTGATGGCAGTTATATACAGGCCTCCAAATAGTAGCTGGGATTTAGACTGCAGATTACTTCTGGAAATAGAAAAGGCATGTCAAAAGGGCAATGTTATGATAGTCATGGGAGATTTAAACATGCAGATAGATTGGGAAAATCAGGTTGGTAATAGATCCCAAGAGAGTAAACTTGTTGAATGCCTACAAGGTGGCTTTTTAGTGCATTTTGTTGTTGAGCCCATTAGGTGATCAGCTGTACTGGGATTGGGTGTTCTGTAATGAACCGGATGCAATTAGTGAGCTTAAGGTAAAGGAACACTGAGGAGACAGTGATCAAAATACAGAAAACCTACAGCACAATGCAGGGCTTTCAGCCCACAATGCTGTGCCGAACATGTACTTACTTAAAAATTACTAGAAGTTACCCATAGCCCTCGATTTTTCTAATATCCATGTATCTATCCAGTAGTCTCTTAAAAGACCCTATTGTATCCACTTCCACCATCGTTGCTGGCAGCCCATTCCACACACTCACCACTCTCTTCATAAAAAACTTACCCCTGACATCTCCTCTGTACCTGCTTCCAAGCACCTGAAAACTGTGCCCTCTCATGTTAGCCATTTCAGCCCTGGGAAAAAGCCTCCGACTATCCACATAATCAATGCCTCTCATCATCCTATACACCTCTATCAGCTCACCTCTTATCCTCCGACGTTCCAAGGAGAAAAGGCCAACTTCACTCAACCTATTCTCATAAGACATGCGCCAACATGCATCCAGGCAACAGCTTTGTAAATCTCCTCTTCACCCTTTCTATAGTTTCCACATCCTTCTTGTAGTGAGGTGACCAGAACTGAGCACAGTACTCCAAGTGGGGTCTGACCAGGGTCCTATATAGCTGTAACTTTACCTCTCAGCTCTTAAACTCAAACCCATGGTTGATGAAGGCCAATACACCGTATGCCTTCTCAATCACAGAGTCAACTTGCACAGCAGTTTTGAGTGTCACGTGGACTCGGTCCCCAAGATCCCTCTGATCCACCACACTGCCAACAGTCTTACCATTAATACTATATTCTACCATCATATTTGACCTACCAAAACGAACCACCTCACACTTAACTGGGTTGAACTCCATCTGCCACTTCTCAGCACAGTTTTGCATCCTATCATGTCCCGCTGTAAATTCTGACAGCCCTCCACACTATCCACCATGCCCCCAACCTTTGTGTCATCAGAAAATTTACTAACCCATCCCTCCACTTCCTCATCCAGGTTATTTATAAAAATCATGAAGAGAAGAGATCCCAGAACAGATCTCTGAGGCACACCACTGGTTACCGACCTCCATGCAGAATATGACCTGTCTACAACCACTCTTTGCCTTCTGTGAGCAATCTAATTCTGGATCCACAAAGCAAGATCCCCTTAGATCCCATGCCTCCTTACTTTCTCAGTAAGCCTTGCATGGGGTACCTTATCAAATGCCTTGCTGAAATCCATATACACTACATCTACTGCTCTACCTTCATCAATGTGTTTAGTCACATCCTCAAAAACTTCAATCAGGTTCTTAAGCAACGACCTGCCTTTGAGAAAGCCATTCTGACCATTCTTAATCATGTTATGCCTATCTAAACATTCATAAATCCTCTTTCTCAGGATCTTTTCTGTCAACTTACCAACCACTGAAGCAAGACTCATTGGTCTATAATTTCCTAGGCTATTTCTACTCCCTTTCTTGAATAAAGGAACAACATCTGCAACCTTCTAATCCTCCGGAATCTCTCCCATCCCCATTGATGAAGTAAAGATCATTGCCAGAGGCTCAGCAATCTCCTCCCTCGCCTCCCACAGTAGCTGGGGTACATCTTGTCTGGTCCCAGAGACTTATCCAATTAGATGCTTTCACAAAGCTCCAGCACATCCTCTTTCTTACTGTCTATATGCTTAAGCTTTTCAATCCACTGTAAATCATCCCTACAATTGCCAAGATCTTTTTCCGTAGTGAATACTGAAGCAAAGTATTAATTAAGTACATCTGCTACCCCCTCCGGTTCCATACACACTTTTCCACTGTCACATCTGATTGGTCCTATTCTCTCACATCTTATCCTCTTGCTCTTCACATACCCATAGAATGCCTTGGAGTTTTCCTTAACTCTGCTTGCCAAGGCCTTCTCAAGGCCTCTTCTGGTTCTCCTAATTTCTTTCTTCAGCTCCTTCCTGCTAGCCTAGATCTCTATCATTGCCTAGGTTTTAAAACCTTTTGTAAGCTCTAGTTTTCTTCTTGACTAGATTTTCGACAGTCTTTGTACACCACAGTTCCTGTATCCTGCCATCCTTTCCCTGTCTCATTCGAACGTACCTATGCAGAACGCCACACAAACATCCCCTGAACATTTGCCACATTTCTGCCATATATTTCCCTGAGAACATCTGTTCCCAATTTATGCTTCCAAGTTCCTGCCTGATAGCTTCCTATTTCCCCTTACTCCAATTAAATGCTTCCCTAACTGCATCTCTAGGAAGAGGTACAGTCGACGTTTCGGTCCGAGACCCTTTGTCAGGACTAACTGAAGGAAGAGCTAGTAAGAGGTTTGAAAGCGGGAGATCCAAAATGATAGGAGAAGACAGGAGGGGAAGGGATGGAGCCAAGAGCTGGACAGTTGATTGGAAAAAGGGATATGAGAGGATCATGGGACAGGAGGCCCAGGGAGAGGGAAAAGGGGGAGGGGGCGGAAAACCCAGAGGATGGGCAAGGGGTATAGTCAGAGGGACAGAGGAAGAAAAAGGAGAGAGAGAGAGAGAGAGAAAGAATGTGTGTATATAAATAAATAACGGAAATAAAAATCTTACTCCTTCCGAACGCTCTGCTCTCCACTCCCTCTGCACTAATCCTAACCTTACTATTAAACCCGCCGATAAGGGGGCTGCTGTTGTCGTCTGGCGTACTGACCTCTACCTTGCACAGCGACAACTCACGGATACCTCCTCTTATTTACCGCTCCATCGTGACCCCACTAAGGAGCAACAGGCCATTGTCTCCCACACCATCACCGACTTTATCCGCTCGGGGATCTCCCATCCACTGCTACCAATCTTATAGTTCCCACACCTCGCACTTCCCATTTCTACTTCCTACCCAAGATCCACAAACCTGCCTGTCCTGGCAGACCGATTGTCTCAGCTTGCTCCTTCCCCACCAAACTCGTTTCTGCATACCTCGACACAGTTTTATTCCCCCTTGTTCAATCCCTTCCTACCTATGTTCGTGACACTTCTCACGCTCTTAAACTTTTCGATGATCTTAAGTTCCATGGCCCCCACCGCTTTATTTTCACCATGGATGTCCAGTCCCTATATACTTCCATCCCCCATCAGGAAGGTCTCAAAGCTCTCCACTTCTCTTTGGATTCCAGACCTAATCAGTTCCCCTCTACCTCCACTCTGCTCCATCTCGCGGAATTAGTCCTTACTCTTAATAATTTCTCCTTTGGCTCCTCCCACTTCCTCCAAACTAAAGGTGTAGCTATGGGCACCCGTATGGGTCCTAGCTATGCCTGCCTTTTTATTGGCTTTGTGGAACAATCTATGTTCCAAACCTATTCTGGTATCTGTCCCCCACTTTTTCTTCACTACATCGACGACTGCATTGGCACTGCTTCCTGCATGCATGCTGAGCTCGTTGACTTCATTAACTTTGCCTCCGACTTTCACCCTACCCTCAAGTTTACCCGGTCCATTTCCGACACCTCCCTCCCCTTTCTAGATCTTTCTGTCTCTGTCTCTGGAGACAGCTTATCTACTGATGTCTACTATAAGCCTACTGACTCTCACAGCTATCTGGACTATTCCTCTTCTCACCCTGTCTTTTGCAAAAATGCCATCCCCTTCTCGCAATTCCTCCGTCTCCACCGCATCTGCTCTCTGGATGAGGCTTTTCATTCCAGGACATGGGAGGTGTCCTCCTTTTTTAAAGAAAGGGGCTTCCCTTCCTCCACCATCAACTCTGCTCTCAAACGCATCTCCCTCACTTCAGGCACTTCTGCTCTCACTCCATCCTCCCACCACTGCACTAGGAAGAGGGTTCCCCTGGTCCTCACCTACCACCCCACCAGCCTCCGGGTCCAACATATTATTCTCTGTAACTTCTGCCACCTCCAACGGGATCCCACCACTAAGCACACCTTTCCCTCCCCCCCCCCCGCTTTCTGCAGGGATCGCCCCCTAAGCGACTCCCTTGTCCGTTCGTCCTCCCCATCCCTCCTGGCACTTATCCTCGTGAGCGGAACAAGTGCTACACATGCCCTTACACTTCCTCCCTTACCACCATTCAGGGCCCCAGACAGTCCTTCCAGGTGAGGCGACACTTCACCTGTGAGTCAGCTGGGATGATATACTGCGTGTGGTGCTCCCGATGTGGCCTTCTATATATTGGCGAGACCCGACGCAGACTGGGAGATCGTTTTTCTGAACACCTACGCTCTGTCTGCCAGAGAAGGCAGGATCTCCCAGTGGCCACACATTTTAATTCCACATCCCATTCCCATTCTGATATGTCTATCCATGGCCTCCTCTACTGTAAAGATGAAGCCACACTCAGGTTGGAGAACCAACACCTTATATTCCGTCTGGGTAGCCTCCAACCTGAAGGCATGAACATTGACTTCTCAAACTTCCGCTAATGCCCCACCTCCACCTCGTACCCCATCCGTTATTTATTTATATACACACATTCTTTCTCTCTCTCTCCTTTTTCTCCCTCTGTCCCTCTCACTATACCCCTTGCCCCTTCCTCTGGGTTTTTTCCCCCCCTCTCCGTTTTCCTTCTCCCTGGGCCTCCTGTCCCATGATCCTCTCATATCCCTTTTGCCAATCAACTGTCCAGCTCTTGGCTCCATCCCTCCCCCTCCTGTCTTCTCCTATCATTTTGGATCTCCCCCTCCCCCTCCCACTTTCAAATCTCTTACTAACTCTTCCTTCAGTTAGTCCTGATGAAGGGTCTCGGCCCGAAACGTCGACTGTACCTCTTCCTAGAGATGCTGCCTGGCCTGCTGCGTTCACCGCAACTTTGATGTGTGTTGCTTGAATTTCCAGCATCTGCAGAAATCCTCGTGTTTGCGCTTCCCTAACTTGTCTGTTCCTATCCCTCTCCAATGCTATGGTAAAGGAGATGAATTATGATCACTATCTCCAAAATGCTCTCCCACTGAGAGACTTGACACCTGACCAGGTTCATTTCCCAATACCAGATCAAGTCCAGCCTCTCCTGTTGAAGGCTTATCTTCATGTTGTGTCAGGAAACCTTCCTGAACACACCTAACAAATTCCACCCCATCTAAAGCACTTGCTCTAGGGAGATGCTAATCAATATTTGGGAAATTAAAATCTCACCCCACAATAACCCTGTTATTATTACACTTCTCCAGAATCTGTCTCCCTATCTGTCTCCTCGATATCCCTGTAACTATTAGGTGGTCTATAAAAAACACCCAGTAGAGTTATTAACCCCTTCCTGTTTCTAACTTCCACCCACAGAGACTCAGTAGACAATCCCCCCATGACTTCCTCCTTTTCTGCAACCGTGACACTATCTCTGATCCGCAGTGCCATACCCCCCCCTCCTCTTTCGCCTCCCTCCTTGTCCTTCCTGAAACATCTGAAGCCTGGCACTCTAAGTAACCATTCCTGCTCCTAGTCTCTGTAATGGCCAATCTGATTGAGTAAAACTTGAAATTTGAGAGGGAGAAACTAAAGTCTAACTTGCAAATAGAGTTGGTGGTGAGCAAGGCAAATGCAATGTTAGCATTAATTTCAAGAGGTCTTGAATACAAGAGCAGGGAAGTGCTGAGGCTGTGCAAGGCATTGGGGACGCCTCACCTTTAGTATTGTGAACAGTTTTGGGCTCCTTATCGAAGAAAAGATGTACTGCCATTGGAGATGGTTCAGAAGAGGTTCACAAGGATGATTCCGGGAATGAAAGGGTTATCATATGAGGAACTTTTGATGGCTCTGGGCCTGTACTCACTGGAATTTAGAGGGATGAGGGGTGATCTCATTGAAAACTTTCAAATGTTGAAAGGCCTGGATAAAGTAGATGTGGGAAGGATGTTTCCCATGGTGGAGAAGTCTTGGGCAAGAGGACAGATCCTCAGGACAGAGGGACTTCCATTTAAAACAGAGATGCAGAAAAATTTATTTACCGGAGGGTGGTAGAATTAGTTGAATTTGCTGCCACAGGCATTTGTGGGAGCCAGGTTGTTGGCTGTATTTAAGGTGGAGATTGATAGGTTCTTGATTGGTCACAGCATCAAAGGTTATGGGGAGAAAGCCGGGGAGTGGGGCTGAAGAGGGGGAGAAAAAGGATCAGCCATGATTGAATGGAGAAGACTCAATGGGCCAAATGGCCTATTTCTGCTCCTATGTCTTATGGTCTTAAATTCTTACCATCCAGCTATTTACTACTTAATCAATCTATTCTCAGTCATCAGCAAAATGATGGAAAATGTCTTTAATAGTGCTATCTGGAAGCAATGGCTCACCAATAACCAGCTCACCTCCACTAGTCCTCACCCCTTGTTATTTTTTTTGAGATTCACTTGGCTCCAAACGTCATTACAACTTTGGTCCGAAATGAACTGCAGAGGAATCCAGAGACAAGTTGAGAGTAACAGCCTGCGACATCAAGATAGCAATCAACCATTCCTACCATCAAGAGGTCACTGGGCATCAAAAACACTCTGGTGATTACTGGCATACCTCGTGTAAAGAATGATTGCTGGTAGTGCTGAAGATGAATCATTCCAGCCATCGGACATCCCAATGGAAGTTCTTTAGGACATTGCCCTAAGCCCAACCATCTTCATGTGCTTTATCCATGACCTTCCTTTTGTCATATAATCAAGAATGAGGAGGTCTGCTGATGATTGCACAAAAATTAATTCCATCTGCGGTTAATCAGCACATCCCTTCATGCACAGGCTATAAACAATATGGGGACTCCGCCTTCCACCTGTGGACATGTAAGACACATTGTCTTTCTGTCTGCCTTTAATTTCAACCTTTCCCGACTTGAACTTTGAAACTTAAACTTCATTCAGTCGGATCTTTTAAAGTGATGATTATAACTATGGCTAATTTGAGAAGCACTTAAAGGAATCCCGATACTGGTAATGGTAAATCTAAAAAAACTGACGAAGCTTCTGAAGAGCCAGCCTGGGTTAATAGATTAGAGACTCAAATGAGCTCTATCATCGCTGAATTAACTCAATTAAAAGGAAGTCTTCTTCCTTTGGAGGAAAAAATTGATTCTTTGAGCTTGGATCTTAAAGAAGTAACTCGTAATGCAGCTGATATTTCTTCTCGTTTGGAAAAAAGCACAACGTCGGATTGTTGATTTGGAATCTCGTTCTCATCGTTATAAAATTTGAATTGTTGGATTGAAAGAGAAATCAGAATCTGCTGACACACTGGATTATTTCGCTAAAATGTTTCAATCTCTATTTCCTGAGGCATTTTCACAATTGCCCGACATTGAAATAGCCCATAGGGTTGGGATTCCGAGACAAGGTAAAAATAGACATGCTATTGTGCGTTTCCTTCGTATTCGAGACAAAGACCGTGTTATTAAACTGGCAAGAAAACAAAGACTGTTTAAATTTCAAGGCTGTGAGATTTGTTTCTTTCAAGATTTTCCATGTGAAGTTGTTCAGAAGCGTTCTGGATTCGCGACCGCAATGCGAATGGCCTTTCGAAAACAGATGCATCCCTTTCTTCTTTATCTGGCTAAATTAAGGCTTTTTGCTAAAGACTCTGGGGTTCGCATCTTTGAGGATCCAGCCGATGCATTATGTTTTATTAATTCTCTCCCGGATGAGTCTGAAGCCTGAAGTTTAAAAGACTTATAATTATTCGATCGTTTCATGATATACGGAATGATGAGACTGGAAGAATTAAGAAGTACAGGAAGTTTTGGTATTAAAAAGTACCTTTATCTTTGAAATAGACTGGTTTGGATGGTTTTAACTTTAGAAGATATTTTAGGGGATCTGTTGGAAGACTGCGGAAATTTTAAACCATTTAGAATTTCTTTCTGTTTGCGACATATATGAATTAATTGTTTCTTTTCGGTTTGTATTTTTTGTTAAGAACTTTTAACTCACTATTTGGGATTTTTTTTACGTTTTATAGATAGATGTAATAAATTAAAGATGGCGATGTTTTCTCTTCTGTACAAATATTTCAAAACTTTGTTTTGCAAGTGTTTTTTTCTTACCTAATGTTATGAAGGCTACTTTCTAAATTGAAGGTCGAGTCTGTTAACTTTTTTTTCTAATTTAATTGTAATGGGTTGTATGTTGACTGTAATGAGTTGTATACTTGGGAGAGGGAGACAGATTACCTTTTTTTATCTGTACCTTTTATTTAGGCAGGTGGAGTTCAGAATTGCTTCTATACATTTCTTGGGGCTTGCGTCGATTAATATTGACTTATTTCTGAGCTTTGTAGGTTGGGTGGGTTTTTTCCTTTTTTTATTTCTATTTTTTATTCCCATTATGGAATTCCGGAGCGTACACAAATTGTTATCATTGTTGCTTATCACTGCCATTCAAAATTACCTTATCCTGACATGCATTTAATTGTCTTCTTTAGATATAAAGTTTCATGATGTTATTTAAACAGTTAAATGTTTTAAGTTGGAATGTCTGTGGTTGGAATCATCCTATTAAGCGTAAGAAAACATTTAAAATTATTAATCGATTCCAACCTGATATAATCTTTGCACAAGAGACACATGTCAGGTTATGTGATAACAATCGATTTTTTTAAATTTTGGAAGGAGTCTCAGATTCACGCAAACTCTCAAAGTAAAATTAGGGGTGTTTCCATTTTTATTGATTCTAATATTCCCTTTGATCAGGAGGACATTATATCTGATATTAATGGTAGATTTTTGATTGTTAAAGGAACAATTTACAATAAGAAAATAGTTTTGGTTAATATATATGGACCAAATGCTGATGATCCTTGATTTTTTAAAGATATTTTCGCTCTATTACCTGATTTAAATGAATATATGTTATTAACGGGTGGAGATTTTAATACTTGCTTAAATCCCTTATTAGATAAATCATCATCTAGACATCAACTCTTTAATCGTTCTGCATCACTTACAAATTCATTTTTAATTGATTATGGTTTAATTGAAATCTGGAGATATATGCATCCTACTGATAGAGAATATTCCTTTTTTTCACATGTTCATAATAAATATTTGAGAATCGACTATTTTATAGCCGACCCTCGACTTTTACTTAATGTTCAGGAATGTGAATATGATGCAATTGTTATTTCTGATCCTGCTCCTTTAAATTTAATACTTGATTTGAAGGATGTTGTTTCTACAAGACTACATTGGCGTTTTCCAGAACATTTGTTACAAAGTTCATATTTTGTTGAGTTTATTGAAACTCAGATAAAAGAGTTTTTTCTCTTTAATAATGTGGGACTTCCGGTAGAGCTCATGGAGTGAAGTCGTGTTCTTGACTCGCTCCATTACCTCTGAGTTTTTTTTCTTATGATCAGCTATATTTTAACTAACCATTAAGGCATCAACTTTTACAATACTTTGAAACAAATTGGGCTCTTCGATAATCCGATGTTTTTAAGGTCTGCTATGTCTAAGAATGGAAAAAATGGGAAAGACGGCAAACCTCCAGTTAGACCGAAAGGTACCGATCTTCCTCCGACTGAACCACCGGTGACTTTGAAAGCTATACCGGATCTAATTCAAAGGGAAATTTCAACCTCTATTACGGAACTGATTCATTCGGAAATTTCAATTAATTTCCAGAAAATTGCCGATTCAATCGATAAAATACAATTATTATTACGGAACATCAGTCGGCTATATCTAATCTTCAAAAATCCACGCAACAAAATGAACTCAAGATGGGGAAAATTGAAGAAACAATTACTATAATGAAGAAAAAACTTGACTTTCTGACCTTTAAAAACTCTGACTTAGAATCCAGAATGCGACGGCAGAATCTTCGAATGATTGGTGTGCGTGAAGCTGTGGAATCTGACAACCCTATGAAATTTTTTTCTCAACTTTTAAAAGATGCATTTCCTACTGTATTTCCTGACCAACCACTGTTATTGGATCGTGTTCACAGAGTTCCAGCATACTCGTCTAAGTCAGATAAACCTCGACATGTCATCTTATGTTTTCATTACTTTCAAGACAAGGAGAAACTGTTTCGATTCGTTCGATCTGAAGGTTACATTGATTTTTCGGATCTTAATTTCCCATTCGTGGAGGATTTCAGTAAACCAATTCGGGATCAACGGGTTCGTTATAGATCTGTGATGTCGGAACTCTACAAGACGGATTTAAAACCAGCGCTGCTTTACCCAGCACGTCTAAGGATTCGTACGTTGGATGGAGCCCTCCGTTTTTTTGAATCTCCATCGGATGCCCAGAGTTATCTGGATCAATTTTCACCTTCAACATCTTAATCGTAATTTTTAACTATCTCCGTTTGATCGGAGGTTGTGAATCTGTCGGCCTTAATTTTTTTTTTGCCTTATATGGGCAGAAAAGTTTATTTTTGACAAATTAATATGGTTGCTAAACTTTCTTTCTATCTGCATCATTCCTTTCTTTTTCCCAGGGGATTTTGGGTGGTTATTTCCTTAGCGTCATTCTACGTATTTCCTTTGAGGCCTTAAATTTTGTCGTTTTTAAATCTACTTTTTTTGGTAGGTTTTTATAACTAGTTTATGTTAATAATTTCATTTCTTTTTTTTGTTTATTCATAGGGTCTGGGGTTTGTTGCGTTTTTTAAAATATTTTCTGGCTTTCTCTCTGTTATATTAAGTGTTTGTTTTAATTGATTTACTTTTTTTATTCTTTTACTGTTTTGTAATTTGCTGATCTTTTTTATATTTACACTTTTTTTTAAGTGAGCGTCTATCGGAAGTCATGGGGGTAGTTTTAGTGCTTGCTTCTTTCCGGCTGGTCTGTTTTAGATTTAGCCTTGGGGTCATGGGGTGGGGGGGGGTGGTGGGAGGGGCTTCACGTTTTAGTTTTTTTCTTCTTGGGCTATTTACACTATTGAAGTATTGGTTGCGTTCTCCTTCCCGGTATCTCCTGCTTGTTCTGTTCCCTTTCCAGGTTCGTGGGTCGAGCCTATCGTCAATCCTCCTTTTGGCAGGTTGACTTTACGGTTTATGGAGTCTATTATTAATTTTGTCTCCTGGAATACTAATGGTCTTAACCATCCTATTAAAAGGAAAAAAGTTTTTAAAGTGTTCCGGAGACTTAAAGCACAAATTCTATTTTTACAAGAGACCCATGTGCGGAGGGGGGACAGACTACGTTTTTTTAAATTCTGGAAGGAACAACAGTTTCATTCGAACTCTAACGCTAAGATTCGAGGCGTCTCTATTTTTATAGACTCCTCAGTTATTTTTATACAACATGATATTATGTCTGATCCGAATGGTAGATTTCTACTGGTTAGTGGTTTACTATTTAATAAAAAGGTAGTTTTGGTTAATGTTTATGCTCCCAATATGGACTGTCCGGAATTTTATAAATCATTATTCAATCAGTTCCCGAATTTGAATGAGTTTTCATTGATCTGGGGTGGAGATCTTAATACCTGTTTATCTCCAGTTTTGGACTGTTCGGCTCCTCTACGGACCTTACCTAATAAATCTGCAACTTTGATTAATTCATTCCTCTCTGATTCTGGGTCGACGGACATTTGGCGTTTTTTTGCATCCTCAGGAAAAAGATTTTTCTTTTTTTTCACATGTTCACCATTCTTATTCAAGAATTGATTATTTCTTTATTAACTCTCGTCTTATTTCTTCAGTGATTAAATGTGATTATGACTCTATAACCATTTCCTATCATGCTCCACTTAAGCTTTCTATTAAAATTCAGGCCAATACACAAAATAATAGACAATGGCGTTTTAATTCGCTGTTGCTTCAGGACTCGGATTTTGTTAACTTTATGAATGAACAGATTGATCTTTTTTTTACAATTACCTATACAGAGGATATTTCTGTGAACATTCTTTGGGATACTTTTAAAGCTTATATTCGTGGTCAGATTATCTCGTATTCTGCTGCTTTGAGGAAGAAGCTGAAGCAGGAGGAGTTGGTAATTGTGGACAAGATTAAGGAAATTGATAAGAAATATGTTATAGCTCCCTCTGAGGAGTTATATAAACAAAGAACTGAACTTCAAATGGAACACAGTTTATTACTTTTGTCCTCGATTGTAAACCAATTAAAGAAAACAAGAAGTGAATTTTATGTACACAGTGATAAAATTGGCAAACTGTTGGCTAACCAATTGAAATCTAATTATACTAAGTCTCAAATTAATCAGATTTATAATCAAAATGATCGACTGATACTTGATCATGCGGGGATTAATCAAACTTTTTTTGATTTTTATTCTTCCTTATATCAATCAGAGTCCTCTCGAGACTCTAAATATATGAATGATTTTTTTAGATAACCTGGAATTCCCTGAGATTTCACGGGATATGTCTTCTATGCTAGATACTCCCATTACCACTGATGAGATTAAGAATGTTATTTCCTCTATGAACCTGGGGAAAGCTCCTGGCCCTGATGGGTTTTCCGCAGAATTTTATAAATGTTTTGCATCTTCATTAATCCTGTGGTTCTGTAGGGTTTTCGAGGCTTCATTAAATCTGGGTAAACTTCCCGAATCTTTCAATAGAGCGTCAATCTCTCTAATATTAAAGAAGGATAAAGATCCTGCTCAATGTACATCTTATAGACCAATATCTTTATTAAATGTTGATTCTAAAATTTTTTCTAAATTATTAGCAAATAGATTAGAAAAAGTACTTCCTTTTATTATTTCGGAAGACCAAACGGGTTTTATTAAAGGTCGTTACTCTTTCTATAACATACAGAAAGAGTACACTGTTAAATATTGTTTATACCCCCTCACAAAATGTTCCTGAGTGTGTTATCTCTTTAGATGCTGAGAAAGCTTTTGACAAGAGTAGAATGGCCTTACTTATTTAAGGTGCTTGAAATGTTTAATTTTAGCTCAAAATTTATATCCTGGATCAAACTGTTATATCATTCTCCTGTAGCCTCGGTCCGTACTAACTCTTCAAGCTCACCTTTTTTCCCCTCTTTTTCGAGGTACTCGACAAGGCTGTCCTCTTAGTCCTTTATTATTTGATATTGCATTAGAACCTCTTGCAATTGCCATTCAAGAATCTCCAAATATTACTGGGATAACTCAGGGCTTAAAGTTCCATAAAATATCACTCTATGCTGATGACTTACTTTTATATATTTCTAATCCTCAAAAATCCATCCCTGCTGTTTTAGATTTATTAGCACAATTTAGTCTTTTTTTCTGTTATAAATTAAATCTTAGTAAGAGTGAACTTTTCCCGATTAATAAACAACTTCCCTTATATCACAACTTTCCGTTTAAATTGATTAATAATTATTTTTCATATCTTGGGATTAAAATTACTTGTAAACACAAAGATTTATTTAAGATTAATTTTTTACCTTTAATTGACCATATTACTCAACTTTCATCTAAATGGTTTCCATTATATTTAACTTTGATAGGTCGTATTAATGCAGTTAAGATGTTTTCTCTGCCAAAATTTTTATATATATTTCAGGCATTACCGATTTTTGTTCCAAAATCTTTTTTTGATAAGGTTGACTCAAAAATTTCTTCATTTATTTGGCAAAATAAAAACCCGAGACTGGGTAAAATACATTTACAGAAAGCTAAGAGAGATGGAGGTTTAGCATTACCTAACTTCAGATTCTATTATTGGGCAATTAATATTTGACATATGAAATTTTGGTTACTTGACCAGGATATACTATCCATTCCTAAATGGGTAGTATTGGAATTACAATCTGTTCAGGGCTATACACTTGGCTCTATTTTAGGTTCCTCTCTTCCTTTTGATTTGAAACGCCTCAAACAGGTCTCTAACCTGATAGTTAAATATACCTTACATATTTGGTTTCAATTCAGAAAATTTTTTGATCTTAACCAATTTGGGCTAGCGATTCCTATTTTAGGTAACATTTTTTCCTCCCTCTTTCACGGATTGTGCTTTTCAAATTTGGAAGACTAAGGGTATTTCACGGTTTTTGGATTTATTTTTAGATGGTTCCCTTATGTCTTTTGAACAATTATCTAATAAATATAATTTATCAAGAATACATTTTTTTAGATATCTACAAGTTAGAAACTTCCTAAGTACTATACTTTCTTCCTTTCCAATGCTTCCTCCTACATATATTTTAGATACTATAATTAACTTTAATCCATGTCAGAAAGGTGCATCGGCTATGATTTATAATATTATTATGAAACTTAGGAAAGCTCCATTTGATAAGATTAGCAAACAACAGGAATTCTGCAGATGCTGGAAATTCAAGCAACACACATCAAAGTTGCTGGTGAACGCAGCAGGCCAGGCAGCATCTGTAGGAAGAGGTGCAGTCGACGTTTCAGGCCGAGACCCTTCGTCAGGAAGGGTCTCGGCCTGAAACGTCGACTGCACCTCTTCCTACAGATGCTGCCTGGCCTGCTGCATTCACCAGAAGGGTCTTGGCCTGAAACGTCGACTGCACCTCTTCCTACAGATGCTGCCTGGCCTGCTGCATTCACCAGCAACTTTGATAAGATTAGGGTAGATTGGGAACAGGAATTGGGCTCTATCATTTCCATGGATGACTGGGGGCAGATTTTACAATTAGTCAATACTTCCTCTATCTGTGCTAAACATTCCCTAATTCAATTTAAAGTTGTCCAAAGATAAATTAGCTCGTTTTTATTCTCATATTAATCCTTTTTGTGATAGATGTCCAGGGCAGATAGCCTCTTTAACTCATATGTTTTGGTCTTGTCCTACTCCGGAAACTTTTTGGAGAGACATTTTTAATATTATCTCAAAGATATCTCTCCTCACCCAATTACCGCTATCTTTGGATTACCGAAAATTTCCAGTAATCTTTCTCCTTCAGCCCGTAGAATGATTGCATTTCTTACTTTAATGGCGAAAAGATGTATCTTACAACATTGGAAAGAGCTTAATGCTCCATCTACCTTTTTTTGGTTTTCTCAGATGATATTATGCTTGAATTTGGAGAAAATTAGAAGCCATCTTTATGACTCCTCACTTGAGCTGGAGATCTTTTATTCAATATTTTCACTTAATGTAATTTTTTTTCTTCCCCTTTTTGCTCCATATTTATATTCCCTTCTTGTTTTTATCTACTGTTTTTAATGGAGGTCGGGTTTGAGGACGTGATTTTAAGTCTTTTAACTCTACTTGTTTCCAAGTTAGCCCATTGCTTTGCTTTGCTTTTAGTTTAGTTGCACGGTGGGGTTTTTTTGGGGGTTTTTTTTGGGTTTTTTTTTCCCTTTTTCTATTGATATATATATATATAAAAATTAGTATACTATTATGTTGCCTTATTATTTTATGTTTAAATTACATTGTTTGTATCATTTCTTTTCTGTTTTAATATCTCCTGTAATTTTATTATATTCTAACAGTGTATTAGTGCCTATATGGCTTACCTTTTGTATACTTATTCAATAAAAAGATTTAAAAAGAAAAGAATAATGCAGGAAACATCTCAAAGTTAGTAATTTGGAAAGCTTATTTACGTGGTCATATTATGTCTTATTTCACTAAGTTGAAGAAACAGACAAGAATGGAATTAGATTAAAATTGCTAAACAAATTAAAGAATTAGATAACATCAAAACAATCTTTACAAATGTTGATTTGTTTAAAAGAAGAGTGGAATTACAATCACAATATAATTTATTATTAACTTATCCTATTGAACGATATTTGCTTAAATTAAAAAGTCAGTTTTATATTTCTGGGGATAAAAATAATAGGCTGTTAGCTTCCCAATTAAGGGCTGCTAAAGCTAAAAGACAAATTTTAAAGATTCGTAAAGATAATGGAGATATAATAAGTAATTATGAAGATATTAATAATATTTTTCAGTATTTTTACTCCGATCTTTATAAATCTCAGTTTCCTGCAGATCCCTCCAAAATGAAGGTTTTTTTATACAAGATTAAATTTCCTCAAATTACTGCTGAAGATCAACAGACCCTTGATGCTCCAATTGTTGAGCATGAAATTCAGAAAGCTATATGGTCAATGCAATCAGGTAAAGCTCCTGGACTCGATGGTTCTTCGGTAGGATCTTACAAAAAATTTGAAAAATTACTTTCTCCATACCTTTTGGAAATATTTCATGAATCTTTTGAGAAAGGTAATTTACCTTCTTTTTATGAAGCTTCTGTTTCTTTAATCCTTAAGAAAAATAAAAATCCTACTGAATGCTCATCTTATAAACCTATTTCGCTATTAAAAGTGGATGCTAAAATTCTTTCTAAGATAATGGCTAACCGTTTGGAAAACATTTTAATTAAAATTACCTCTAAGAATCAAACAGGCTTTATTAGAGGCCGTTATTCTTTTTCTAATGTTCAGAGATTGATGAACATTATATATTCACCATTATCCAAAACACTCCAATGTGTTATTTCTCCGGATGCAGAAAAGGCATTTGATAGAGTTGAATGGACTTATTTGTTTAATGTATTAGAGAAATTTGGCCTTGGTAATAACTTTAATAAGTGGATTCAAAGGATCTATAAGAACCCTATCGCTACTGTTATTACTAATAATCTTAGGTCTCCCTTTTTTTCACTTTCACAAGTTACTCGACAAGGGTGTCCATTAAGTCCTTTATTATTTAATCTCGCATTGGAGCCTTTGGCTATAATAATTCGTGAAGCTAAAAACATTCATGGTCTTTACATATTCCACATCACCCAGAATCATCAGGACAAGTTGGACGAATGCCGGGTACTATCAAACAATGACTACGTATCATGAGGAAGTGTACTCTGGCCTATGGGTATTCTTATGGTTTTTGCAGCATCAGAGCATCCTCAAACAAGAAAACTGAACTAAGTCCATTTGAAGAAGTAACAGGGCATCCTGTGTGACTGCTGGGAGCCCTAGATCTCAGAGAGGCAGATATGGCAGGCAGTTTAGTTAACTATTGTGTGAAATTAACTCAAGCTGTACAGACAATTTCTCAACAGGTTTCTGCCACTTGGAGTTAGCCAAAAGAAGGAGGGCACACCCTGATTCCTGGTGAGTGGATCCTGATTAAGAAACCACATAAGGAACCACTGGGAGCTCGATGGAAAGGTCCTTATCAAGTGCTGTTAATTACCAACTCGGCAGTGAAAATAGAAGATAAAAGTTGGTGGATACACACCAGCCACTGCAAGCGAGCTAAAGTGGGACCCAGCAAGGACAACAAGCACTGTGGTTAGCATGCTAGTAACCTCTTGATCCAGTGCCTACACTGCTGGACTACAGTGAGCAAATCACTAACCAGTCAGACGACTTCAAGCAAATCAACAAGAACTGGAGACTATGAAGTTTATTTTATTATTATTGCTTGTTATTGTTATATTTTTGCCAATTTCCCCTATTCACAATGTGCCAGTTGAGATGACTCATAATGTTTCCAGTAGGACATAGTTTATGCAGTTGTACTCTACATTGGTCTAGATGGGATAACAACTCTGAATTTTTCTTTGATAACAACCATCAGAAAAATATTACAAATTAACAAGGCTCCTGTCAAGTAACAAGAAATGGTCAAAGTTCATGGAACAATGAGTACTTTATGTGCAGAAATGGACCCAACATCTCTCTTCCACGTAATTGGTCAGGATCTTGTTATTTAGGGAAAGTTTTACCTGCCATGAGACCTTTCCTTTACCTCCTGAGTCTAGAAGTAAATGAGACATTTCAGAAAGAACTCGTTTTGCATCAATTTTATTCCCATTTGATAGTGTTGCAAGGACTATAAGAAGGGTTAAAAATGTTGCTGCAGCCTTAGAAAGGGTAAGAATGACATGAATGTTGCCTTGGGAAAAGTAACATCAGAAATGGTTGCCATATATAAAATGGTTCTTCAAATTATATAGTATTAGATCTTCTCCTCACAGTTAAGGGAGTGGGGAAGGAACATGTGCAGTTATAGGCAAGGAGTGTTGTACTTACATACATGACGAGTCTGAAGACAACTGATTTGGCTGATCATATTCTTAAAGAAGCATCTAAAATACATTGATCTGATGGGTGGGATTACTTTGATTGGAATTATTTAAGTCTCAGAAGCTGAGGTTACTTAATATTATGAGTAATATTATGTCTTGATATGCTTTATCATAATTTACATATTTTTATTTGATTAAGGGTGATAATTAATAGAATAGTTCAAACTGGCTTAAATGTGCCTACTAAGCTGCCTAATTAAACACAATCCTATGGATACTTTGAAGAATATATATTCTTTGATACTTCCATAACTTAAGTAAGTTTCTTGGTTATTTTATACTTAATGTGGATACCACCAATTTTTCTGCCTCTGAATTTTCAGATGAAATAATTCTAAATGTGTCATTTCAAATAAAAGTTTTTTTAGATTAGGTTGTTTTTTTAGACTCTTTAATTGTTATTTTCTTTGGAGGTTAACAACTAACTGTCTGCTTATATTTCATATAACTACTTATATACAAGTAACTGCTTAGTATGCTTTCTGGTTGCCACAGTATATACACACAGTTGTTCAGTGTGCCCCCTGGTGGTTATATCTGTACGATTCTGGAAAGCTCCAGAAGTTTCTCTCGTGCTGCATGATTTAAAGAGAAGTTTTCTGATTGGCTGACTTTTATCTGCAAATTTGAATGTAATTTTCCCTATCTATGGAGTATAAAAATAGCTGACCACAAGACAGTGCCATCTTTGTCTTTTTTCTTTTAATTCTTCCTCTTCAAAAGGTAGACCTCTATCGCTGTCCGTTTTCCAACTCACTTTGCTCTATTAATGCTTAATAAAACAATCGTGAAGCAACACATTCTGTGCTTATTTCCTGACTTCTGAAAGAACCTTGAATTCAGACACCAGAATCCAACATCACTTTCATAAAATTATGCTGAAAACAGCCTGGAAAATACGTGCAACATAAAGGAGTAAGTTATTACTGCAGAAAAGCCTCTGATGTTTGTCACTTTAGCTGAATGGGACATTTGAGTTGCTGCTTTACTATATATAGAACCTGATTCACCAGAACCGTGTCAAGTTATAGCAGTAGTCAGGAAGTGAAATATTCCATATCAGGCACGGCACTTATTTTCATTCAGGAACTAGAATATAAACTTCAAGATTTTTATTAGAAGGCAGCATCAAGATGAATCACTGAAAGCAAAACCTTTCATCTCAGTGAAACCAAACTGAAAAGGTCAGAACAGCCGAATATTTCAATAATCTCTTTGTGGTATTTGATTGTTCTTTCATTTTAGTGTAGATCATCAGATATGAACACACCTGGGGTTTCCATGGTGATCCTCTGATCTCCAAATATGATCAGTAAACTGCACCGTAAATTTTATTGAAAATAATTTATAGCTACCATTAAAATTGTTTGAAAATTGTAACCTCATCCAATCACAACTTCCAGAATACAACATTTGTAAAAATATGTTTATTTGTGTGATTTCTTCTGTGGTACTAATTAAATCAATATTAGGGGATAAATTATTTTATGAAAGTTTTGATTGATGTAGTCTAATTATATCATAAAGATAGTTATTTGTCACATGTATTTTGAAACATACAGTGAAACGCGTCAGTTGAATCAAATGAAATCAGGGAAGGATTATGCAACACACATAAAATGCTGGAGGAACTCAGCAGGCCAGGCAGCATCTATGGAAAAGGGTACAGTTGATGTTTCGGGCAGCAAATGTCTCCAAGCTTCCAGAGCTACCACAGCAAGCTAAAAGCTCATGCTAACCTTAGCATGTACCAGACATCCCACCCTGCAAAAACTCATTTCAGGGAGGTAGCACCCCCGGCCCCCGCAACCCCATATCCTTCTCCCCCCTGTCGATCTCCAAGGGTGTATGTAATACCTTGTTTAGTGATTTTGTCTAATCTGTAAACCAAGTTGGGTATATGCAGAAAATGTGACATTAAAATATGCAATTATATTATATTATATTATCATGTTTATTCTATTACAACTTTAAGCAAGTCTACAGGGAGTTTGGCCTCATCATGTAGGACATCAATAGAGTAGCTCCTTAGCAGCTAGCCAGCTAGTTTAAATAATGTTAGCTATGCTAATGAATGAATGACACCTGTTAAACTCACCTCAAGATGTCTTTTACATTTTAACCCACCATGGGCAATAGAAAAGTCACTGTTGCAAACAGTGCAGCAAGCAGCACTGTCATTATTTTTGAGGTCGACTGTAAAGCCCGCCCACAGAAAACTGTTAGGTCTACTTAGCAGGGGTCCCCAACATTTTTTGCAACGCAGACCAGTTTAATATAGACAACATTCTTGCGGACCAACCGACCGGGGTGGGGGGGGGGTTGTTAATCATGACCAGAATATAGGTGATAAGTCAATAGCATCATAACATTTTAAGTAACGTTTGGATATTAAACACACAGCGCATATTTTCCCCGTATGAACATATAAAATCGTTGCAACACACCAATATCACTGAATCAGTGGAAGCCCTGGGCTTGTTTTCCTGCAACAAGACGGTCCCATCGAGGGGTGAGGGGAGACAGTGATGCTCGAAGGGGGTTCCTTATGTCCAGTCTATTCTGCAATTTAGTTTTCGTTGCATTCATTGTAGAAAACTCCGCTTTGCAGCGATACGATGTTGGAAATGGAAGCAGCGTTTTCAGTGCTTTCGTGGCTATCTCAGGATATTCAGCCTTGACTTTGATCCAGAATGCCGGCAGAGATGTTATGTCAAACATACTTTTCAGCCCGTCGTCACTTGCAAGCTGGAGGAGTTGATCCCCTTCCCGCGCTGACATGGATGACGCGCGGGTAATGTGCTCGCTTGCGTTCAAGCTGAACAGTGAGCGTGACAGGGAATGAGGAAAGATGCAGCTGACTCATATCGCCAAAGCATATTGTTTCCTCGCGGCCCGGTGGATGGGGACCACTCGTAGCACGAAGAGAGACCAATCAGGATGCTCGCTCTCCCTCTTCCTCAAAAAAACCTCTATTTCTGGGATATTGTATATAATTTCCAGGCATCAGGGAGCCACTATCGATATGCAGGAGACACCTGGAACTTCCAGGAGAGGTGGGATGTCTGCTGTACACCTTTGGAATGTAAGAAGAGCACCCGTTTGAAGCCCACCTAACGATGGGGAGAATGTACAAACCCCTTCCAGAGAGCTAACAACTCATGCTAACCTTAGCCTGTACACCTTTGGAATGAACCTGTTTGAAGCCCACCAAACGATGGGGAGAATGTACAAACCCTTTCCAGAGAGCGGCGGGAATCAAACCCCGATTTTACCAGCGGCGCTGTAAAGCATTGTGCTAACTGCGATGATACCGTGCTGCTCCACCTTTATAAGGCATTAACGGCATCAAGACTTAAGACCAGGCAGGTACAGATATCTCCAGACATTTTCCTCTAAACTGAATTTGGTTTTTGGACCATTGTCTGCCGTCAGCAGCTGGCAGTTAGGTTCGAAACGATAGAGATGACAGTCTAGAGGCAACAATGGTCTGATAGGTGCAGTGAAGTCAAAAGGAGCAATCTTGCTTCCCAGTTTCACATTTGAAAAGTACCTTATTCATATTGGTTTCCAGTAGAATCTTTGAGTGTTGGCTGAACTGCCTGTATACCTGCTTTTCCTAAATGTCACCAACCTATCTTCTGCTTTTATCATTCATTTTATTTTGTATTTAGAGGTACAGCACAAACAGCTGCTTCTGGCCCCACAAGCTGCACCGCCTAGCAACCTAACTATTTAACATTTACCTAATCACGGGACAGTTTACAATGACCAATTAACCTACTAACTGATATGTCTTTGGACTGTGGGAGGAAACCAAAGCACCCGGTGGAAACCCACACAGTCACGGGGGAGAACATGCAAACTGCCTACAGAATGGTGCCGGAATTGAACTCCAAACTCCGGAATGCCCCGAGATGTAATAGCGTTACGTTAACCGCGAGGCTACCCTGGCACCTGTAGCACATGACACCATCTGATGCTGTACACGCTTCTGATCAACTACAAGTGAAATGAAAGCTTATTCCAGAGTACCTCTTCAGAAATTCTTCAGATAAATTACTTCAATGTTTTGCCTTTCATGACTAAGTATTGCTATTCATTGTAATCTACTGTAAGATGGTTTCACATAGCTCTATCTAGTTTGCTTGCACTATCTCACTTTCTGTGATACTCTATTACCTACCTCTCTTGAAATTTATTCCCTCGAATATCATTTTAAAATGAAATACAAGATTTTTCATAAAAAATTAAATTCAATCCCTCAACCTTCTTTCCAGCTATCTTAGACTCTCAGGAACCCCAGCACTAAAAAAAGATTTAAGAAGTCTTTAATTTATGAAGTATAAAGATTCACCAATGTGCAGAATCTTGTATGAAGATACAGATTGCACACTGTCAAACACAGCACTGCTCATAGTCTAATAGCTACATCAATCTTAAATAAAATTAAATGACACAAACTTCAACTGAGGTTATCATATTTTTAGAATTATCAGCAAAAATATTGTTATATTTCCACATCCATTCAGGAAAGAACAGCTGCATAAATATTAAATTTATAACCTGTCATCTGCAGTCTCATTCTACCTTATACTGGCCATAAGCTAGGAATAGAAATCAAACTATTTATCTGCTTCGGTTTTGTCTTACACACTACATGCCACAGTAGCATAGTGGTTAGTGCGATACTAGTACAGCTTGGGGCTTCGGAGTTCGGAGCCCAATTCCAATGTCATCTGTAAGGAGTTTGTACGTCCTCCTTGGGGAACGTGGGTTTTCTCCGGATGCTCCGGATTCCTCCCACAGTCCAAAGGCATGTCAGTAGGTTAACCGGCCATTGTAGATTGTTCTGTGAATAGGCTCGTGTTAAATCAGGGGCCTATTCTGCACTGTATCTATCTAACTAACTAACTAAATAAATAAATAAAGGTGGACAAGTATACCAGATAGATAGATAAAGCCAAAGACATCTAAATTCAAGAATGAAAATGAGGATTGACAGGGATGTGGCATTGATTGTACAATAACTGGCGCCAGTCACAAATAAACTGTAGTAGTAGCCCGGGACTGCTATACAAGTTCCTCTTTTTATTCAATTATGCAACTTGATCCAGCAGGCATCAGAACCAAAAAAGCACTTTTTGCACAAAAGATCAAAATTTAAATCCTGCTGTAAATTGACATTCACCTTTATTCTTTCTTCATTACTAATTTTCCTGTGGCAACTTAATCAGCTCAACTGTGGTAAAGGGATCTGGAGGATTTTCGTTTAAGTTCTCTTTCCTCACCCTGGTCTCACACATACCAACCTTTGGGCAGAATTTGACTAATTCTTTGTAAGTTTCATTTTGATGATTTAGATTTTATACAAGTTGACAAAGCAAAATACAAAATGCTAGAGAAACTCAGTGAGTCAGGCAGCATCTACGGAAACAGAGGGATAGTTGATAATTCAGGAGCAGGCAGAGGGAGACAGCCAGCATAAAGAGGTGAGAGGAGAAGTGAGGCAGGGGCTGGCAGAACAAGGTGAGGTGGAGGATGATGGAGTTAGATGGTGTGGGGGGCATAGGAGAAGGTAGAGGTGGAGACAGGGAATGGAAAATGATGTGGTGTTACGAAAGGCTGAAAAAGCTTTATTTCTATCTTTGCTATCTCTTTTTTACCCTTTCAAGGTTCATTTGAAGACCCTCACCTGGAATTACACTCTGACTTCGGTTCTTTGCGGGAATGGGACCCGCTGTCAAGGCCTCACGACCAGCCGCATTTTGATATCCCAAGGACGCAGACTAGAAGACTAGTGTGCTTTCAGGGTGCTGGATTTTTCGTGGCTCTGGCAGTGGGCTGATTCAAGGCAGGTGCTGCCACTGCCGATAACTGATGCATTATGGGAGAACAAGGAAGATGGGAAACAGCGGGCTTGCTGCTGGCTGCGTGCCCAGAGGAACAGAGCTGGGAAAAAGCACACAACATACTTTTAACACCATAAAATCAGTGAGTTACTTTGTTATGTCACCCTCTTGCTGTTAAACAGGGACACCTCTTTTTCCCTTACTAGGGAGAGAGAGAGAGCCTGTGGTATGACAGATACCAGGTGGACGAGTAGTCCTTGGGGTACTGCAGGTCTGTGCCTTTACTGATGCTTTGCTGCACGCTTGAGTGCTTTGTGGGGGGCACCAATGCCTTTATGCTGGTGGGGGAGGGGTGGTCGTTGCCTTGCTGCTGCTTGTTAGTGGGAGGGGGGAGCTGGGAGGGGCTACATTTAACTGTCATTCATTCTTTGGGGCACTCTTCTGTTTTCGTGGATGTTTATGAAGAAAAACAATTTCAGGATGTATATTGGATATATTTCTCTGACATAGTACGCATTGGATCCTATTGAAAAACTGGAATCTCAAACAAGAGAAAATCTGCAGATGCTGGAAATCCGAGCCACACACATAAAATGCTGGAGGAACTCAGCAGGCCAGACAGCATCTAGGAAAAGAGCACAGTTGACGTTTTGGGCCGAAATCCTTCGGCTGGAATCTGGTAAGTAAGGATATTTGCGTGGCATTCTGCATTGGTATGTTCCAAAGAGACAGGGAAAGGATGGCAGGGTACAGGAACCGTGGTGTACAAAGGCTGTTGAAAATCTCGTCAAGAAAGAAAAGCTTATGAAAAGTTCAAAAAACTAGGTAATGATAGAGATCTAGAAGATTATAAGGCTAGCAGGAAGGAGCTTAAGAATGAAATTAGGAGAGCCAGAAGGGGCCATGATAAGGCCTTGGTGTGCAGAATTCGGAAAAACCCCAAGACATTCCACAAGTATGTGAAGAGCAAGAGGATAAGATGTGAGAGAGTAGGACCAATCAAGTGTGACAGTGGAAAAGTGTGTATGGAACCAAAGGAAATAGCAGAGGTACTTAATGAATACTTTGCTTCAGTATTCACTATGGGAAAGGATCTTGACGATTGTAGGGATAACTGTTAGCATATAGAACATATAGACATTAAGAAAGAGGATTACTGGAGCTTTTGAAAAGCATCAAGTTGGATAAGTCACCGGGACCGGATAAGATGTACCCCAGGCTACAGTGGGAGGGGAGGGAGAAGATTGCTGAGCCTCTGGCGATGATCTTTGCATCATCAATAGGGACGGGAGAGGCTCTGGAGGATTGGAGGGTTGCAGATGTTGTTCCCCTATTCAAGAAAGCCCAGGAAATTATATGCCAGGTAGTCTAACCTAGGTGGTTGGTAAGCTGATGGAGAAGATCCTGACAGGCAGGATTTATGAAGGTTTGGTGTGGCATAATATGATTAGGAATAGTCAGCATGGCTTTGTGAATGGCAGGTCGTGCCTTATGAGCCTGACTGAACTTTTTGAGGATGTGACTAAACACATTGATAAAGGTAGAGTAGTAGATGTAGTGCAAACAACAGGAATTCTGCAGATGCTGGAAATTCAAGCAACACACATCAAAGTTGCTGGTGAACGCAGCAGGCCAAGCAGCATCTATAGGAAGAGGCGCAGTTGACGTTTCAGGCCGAGACCCTTCGTCAGGACTAACGTTAGTCCTGACGAAGGGTCTCGGCCTGAAACGTCGACTGCGCCTCTTCCTATAGATGCTGCTTGGCCTGCTGCGTTCACCAGCAACTTTGATGTGTGTTGTTAGATGTAGTGCATATGGATTTCAGCAAGGCATTTGATAAGGTACCCCATGCCAGGCTTATTGAGAAAGTAAGGAGGCATGGGATCCAAGGGGACATTGCTTTGTAGATCCAGAACTGGCTTGCCCACTGAAGGCAAAGAGAGGTTGTAGACAGGTCATATTCTGCATGGAGGTCGGTGACCAGTGGTGTGCCTTAGGGATCTGTTCTGGGACCCCTTCTCTTTGTGATTTTTATAATAACCTGGATGAGGAAGTGGGGGATGGATTAGTAAATTTTCTGATGACACAATTGTTGGGGGTGTTGTGGATAGTGTAGAGGGCTGTCAGAGGTTACGGCAAGACATCAATAGGATGCAAAGCTGGGCTGGGAAGTGGCACTTGGAGTTCAACCCAGGTAAGTGTGAAGTGGTTCATTTTGGTAGGTCAAATATGATGGCAGAAGATAGTATTAATGGTAAGACTCTTGGCAGTGTGGAAGATCAGAGGGATCTTGGGATCCGAGTCCCTAGGACACTCAAAGCTGCTGTGCAGGTTGGCTCTGTGGTTAAGAAGGCATACTGTGCATTGGCTTTCATCCACCGTGGGATTGAGTTCAAGAGCCGAGAGGTAATATTGCAGCTATGTAGGACCCTGGTCAGACCCCACTTGGAGTACTGTACCCAGTTCTGGTCACCTCCCTACAGGAAGGATGTGGAAACCATAGAAAGGGTGCAGAGAAGATTTTCAAGGATGTTGTCTGGATTGAGCTGCATGCCTTATGATAATAGGTTGAGTGAGCTCGGCCTTTTCTCCTTGGAGCGACAGAGAATGAGAGGTGATCTGATAGAGGTGTACAAGATAATGAGGGGGCATTTTGTGTGTGTTATTAGAGATTAATTTGGATTTAAATTGAACTTTCAGCGTCTGCAGATGGTCTCTTGTTTGACATTAGTTATTTTCTTCCTCTACAGAGGCTTTCTGACTTGATGACAGGAAGGATGTGGAGGCTATAGAAAGGGTGCAGAGGAGATTTACAAGGATCTTCCCTGGATTGGGGAGCATGCCTTATTAGAATAGGTTGAGAGAACTCGGCATTTTTCTCTTTGGAGCGACGGAGGATGAGAAGTGACTTGATACAGGTGTATAAGATGATGAGAGGCATTGATCATGTGGATAGTCAGAGGCTTTTTACCAGGGCTGAAATGGCTAACATGAGAGGGCACAGTTTTAAGGTGCTTGGAAGCTGGTACAGAGGAGATGTCAGGGGTAAGTTTTTTTACGCAGAGTGGTGAGTGCGTGGAATGGGCTGCTGGCGACGGTGGTGGAGGCGGAAACGATAGGGTCTTTTAAGAGAATCCTGGATGGGTGCATAGAGCTTAGAAAAATAGAGGGCTATGGGTAAAGCCTATGTAGTTCTAAGGTAGGGACATGTTTGGCACAGCATTGTGGGCTGAAGGGCCTGTATTGTGCAGTAGGTTTTCGATGTTTCTATGTGAAAAGTCGAATCAGCTAAGGGAGAGTTAATGGGCAATAGGAGATTCAGTAGGTGATCGGCAGATGTGGGGGAGAGGAGAATGTAAATGGGTGACAGGAGGTTCCAGGGGTCAAGGGGTGGGTGGATGGGTGGTTGGGAGAATCTGGGTAAATTGGGAGGAGTATAAAGGAGCCTGGGGAGTTTCCTGAAATTGGTACATTCAATGTTCATTCCATTGGGTTGCAGACTACTCAGGCAGGATATGTGGTGTTGCTCTTCGATCTTGCGTTTGACCTCAATATGCAAAAGGCTGAGTTTAGACAAGCCGATGAGTGAATGGGAACGGGAGTTTAAATGGCATGCAACCAGGATCTCAAGAAGGATTAAGGGCAGTTTTAGGGTAAATAGTTGCCCAGTCTATACCAAGGTTGCCGATGTAGAGGAGAGCATATTGAAAGCATCAACTGCAGTTGATAGGGTTGGAGGAGGTGCATGTGAATCTCTGCCTCCCCTAAAAAAAACTATTTAGTTTTTCAATGGTGGCGAGAGAGGAGGCACCTCAGGAGTAAGTGCCAGAGAATGGAGGGCTGGGTAAGTGGTTATTGATGAGCAAACCAGGGAGGCACAGTGAGAGTGGTCACTGCAGAAAGCAGCAAGGGTGAGGAGGGAAATATCATACCAAAGATGATAAATATGATTAATTCCACGTGGGGGAGATAGAACCAAAATTGTCATTGATATTGCAGAGCAAGAGTTGAGGAACAGGTTTGGAACATAAACTGCTCCACATCACCAGTGAAATGACAGGCCTGGCTGTGATCCGTGTGCGTGCACATGGCTACACCTTTTTAATAGCAGGAAGTGACAGCAATCCAAAGTTAAGTTCTGCTAGTCAGATGAGAGCTTTTATAAGATAAACTTGCTTCATCTGATGAACTCTCATAAAGTGAGGAGAAAGGGTGGTAGGAGCAGAGGTATCAATGCGACAAGAAATGTTTCCGTTGTGGGACCACACAAGACTGTGTGTGCAGAATCAGTGAGATCTGAAAATGTTAACAATGTATGGAAAGTATTAGACAGACAGGAACAAAAAGATAGAGAAAAAGCTCCAGAAACTTTAGGAGCTTGAGCTAATAATCTGCAGACTATTTTTCCTTCTGTCATACCCCTAATGCGAACTTCCACCATTATTGCAAAGAAGGCATCATATACAAGATTAGTTGTTCTGGAAAGCCACTGGAGCATCAGAATGTGAATTTCCATTAATGTTAGAGCATTGTGCTAGAACTGAAAGTACTTAGGAAGGCATGGGGATAAATCCATCATCCCTTTGCTAAAGGGCCTTTAAAATGCTCAAAGGAGCATGAAGAAGAAAATTATATTGCAGGATTTGCAGTTGTAAACAGAGTGCCTCAAAAATATCTACTGTAAGGAAACAGAAAACAAAGAGGAAAGACTTTCAATGAGCCTGCTGCTCAGGCCTTTAGAAATGAAATGAAGCAGACAGAAAAATTCTAAGAAATTCATCCAAATTGAGCTTCACTAACCTTCAGAAGGAATTGCTGGTGGTGTTGGATACTTCTGCCTCTTGACTCTTCAGGGCACTGGTCAATAATCATCAACTATCATTGCATTAATCACAAAACTGTATACACATAACTTCAAAATCAAGCACTTACATTGTTTTAGATTTCAAGTTTTCAGTCTTTTCCTTCATACTGGCTCCATTATCCTCCTACAATAAATTTTCAAGTGATTGGTATGGACTCAGCATTCATCCTTGATCATCCGTAAATCAACTTTTGCTCACTTTAAGTTCCTAATCGTACACATTCTCCTCCCCCAATCACATCATCCACCTATACACTCTTACCTCAAAATGCAATGACAACCTCCTTTCCACATTAACACAATCCTGCTCATTTCAACACACAGAAAGTGCTAGAGGAACTCAGCAGGCCAGGCAGCATCTATGGAAAAGAGTAAACAGTCGACGTTTCGGGTCAACACCCTTTATCAGGGCTGCAAAGGAAGGGGAAAAGTCAGAAAAAGAAGATGGGGAGAGGGCAGGAAGTAATATAAGGTGGCAACTGAGAAACCGGGAAAGGGGGAGAGTGTGCAGTAAAGAACTGGGAAGTTGATCGAAGAAAGAGATAAAGGGCTGGAGAAGAGGGAATCTAATAGGAGTGTCACAATGGTGGGGCACTGGGAGCAAGGGTGGACCCAAATGCAAGACACATCTTGTGAGGTTAATTCAATTTAGTTTATTGTTCGATACCAAGAGAGCAAGGCAGGAGCGGGAATAGCGAACTGGACAAGGACTCAAGACCATGACTAGGCTGGGACCCACACACAGAACAGAGAGCCGGGACCCCTCCTTGGGTACAGAACATGGGGCTGGGACTCATGACCCCCCGCAGGGCAACGGCAAGACGGCCTGACTTACCCCACGGAGGCGAGGACAAGACAAGACGAGACATGACCCCCTGTGGGGCAACAGCAAGACAGCCAGACTTACCCCACTGAGGCGAGGACCAGACAAGACAAGACATGACCCCCCCGCAGGGCAACAGCAAGACGGCCAGACTTACCCCACGGAGGCGAGGACAAGACAAGACATGACCCCTTGCGGGGCAATGGCAAGATGGCCTGACTTACCCCACGGAGGCGAGGACAAGACAAGACCAACACGAAAGAACACCAGACAGTACCTATCTAGCTCCGGCGATAGAACTAGACTGAAGTGCAGGTGAGGGCTGCAGATGAGGGCTAGAGGCAAGAGGGGCAGAGAAGGGATTCAGACAGGGGAGTAGGACAGGAATCACAGACCGCCAGGGCCAGGACTGGACTCGGAACTTGGAAGCTGCCAGGACTGGGACTTGACTCGGAACTTGGATGCCGCCAGGGCCGGGACTCGACTCGGAACTTGGATGCCGCCAGGGCCAGGACTTGACTTGGTACTTGAATGCCCCCGGAGGTGGGACTTGACTTGGAGCCTTCGGGTAGTGGCGAGCTCTCGACACGGCCCGGGAACAGTAGACAGTGGTTCTTGATTCCCTCTGGCGGGTTAACTGACGGACCCACCTCAGTGGGGAAACTTTGCAGGCTCGCTTTGGCGAGGTAACTTGACAGGGTTGCTCCGGTGAGGAAAGGCGAATTACCAGCACTCGCTTCAGGCGGAGACTAGGCTTGCTCCGGCCAGATGACATTGGCACGCCGTACCTTTGGTGACTTTGCAGACGCTCCTGCGCTGAACAGCTGAAAGCCGGAGACTATAAACTACCGGTCCAGCCGAGAGTAAATTGCCTCTAATTACCAAGGCCAAGGGACACGGGAAAACATGGAACCAAAGGGAAAAAGGGAGTCAATGGTCCGGATCGTAACATAAACAAAGTAAATTTAAAGAGACCCCGATCCGGACCATGACAAGGAGAGGATAGAAGACCATGGAAGAAAGGGAAAGGGAAAGACACCAGAGGGAGGTGATGGGCAGGTAAGGAAATAATGTGAAAGAGGAAAACAGAATGGGGAATGGTGAAAGGGAGTTGCATTGGGAGCAATCCAAGCAGAGAGCAGACATTGTGCGGTGGGGGGGGGGGTGGAATCGTATTGGTGATGGTGGAAGTTATGGAGAATTATGTTCTGGACGCAGAGACTAGTTGGGTGGTAGATGAGGACAAGAGGAATCCTTTCCCTGGTGTGGCAGCGGAAGGGTGGGATAAGGGCAGATGCAAGTCTCTGTGAAGTCTTTGCTCTTTTCAACCTTCTTGTGTTTCTTTAAGTACTTTCTTTTCCAAGAGGCTGTCTTTTACAGACTCATGGAAACATCCATTGGTCTCCAGGATGAGCAGGTCCTAAGCACTTCTACCAATCTGCATATTTATTTTTTTTCTCTTATGGATAACTTGCTTTGCTTCCCTCAACTCTCTTTCACAATAATCATATATGCAGCTAAGAGCAACTCTAGATTTCTCTTTTCCCCAAGTAACTGCCTCTTCAAATTACTTTGTCTCAACCTCTTCTTTTGCATTATCAAAAGAGAGGAGATTTCACATCTTTTGATTGAAACCACTTGTACTGAAGTTTCATGACTTCTTCCCCTCTCACTTCTCTGATTTCACAGTTTCGTAATCTAGTCTAGCTTCACGCTCATTACTTGTGTTTCAGCTTCTAGTTTCCAAACAGCTAGGGTTGCCAACTTTCTCACTCCCAAATAAGGGACAAAAGTAGCAGTCAAATACGGGACACTTGTGTTTACCCCGAGAAAGTCTAGCATGACCATGAAGCCTTGTGCGGACACCTGACGCGCGCATGCGTGTACGTGCCGACTTTTTTCCCCACAAATCGGTTTTGACTTAATCTTCCCGACTATACTGTACACACATTATTTCTACTTTATATAAGCTGTGTATTTATCATATCATTCCTGCTTTTACTATATGTTAGTGTTATTTTAGGTTTTATGTGTTACTTGGTATGATTTGGTAGGTTATTTTTTTGGTCTGGGAACGCTCAAAATTTTTCCCATATAAATTAATGGTAATTGCTTCTTCGCTTCACGCCATTTTGGCATGAATGGTTTCATAGGAACACTCTACCTTAGCAGGGGAAATATGGGACAAGGGCAGTCCCATATGGGACAAACCAATTTATCCCAATATACGGGACGTCCCGGCAAATACGGGACAGTTTGCAACCCTATATACAGCCCTTCCTCTTACTGTCATTGACAAAACTTTCAGCCATCTAAGATTTGCAGAGTTATCATCAGAAATCATATTGTGATCCAAAGACTCAGGGTTTGTTGGGGATGGTCATTATCTGGGACAGAAGTGATGTGCCAATTGTCAGCCCAAGATTGGATGTTGGACAGCATCCACTGTGAGCTATGGGTGCATCATTATCACAAGATTTGTGAATAGATTTATATTGTGAATAGAACATTGAAACATTCAACTGTTTGTGAGCTAAAGTGCCATTTTAGAGTTCCCTCATTCATACAAGCCAAGAATGGAGAAATCCACAAACAACCATTTGAATGAGCAGACCCTACCCCCACAGTGTCCCTAGCACAGGTAGCTCACTGAATATTGACTAGACTTGCCACGGCAGCTTAGTGCTCATGTATGCTCTTTGATGTGGCCCTGACTAAACAGCCAGCTTAATACAAGGGTAAATTCTCAAGAAAATTGCACAGGCTGAATGTTCTTCAAGAGATTAAAGGCCAAAAGAATTATCTAGTGCAGAATTATTAGAAGCAGCGATCTTTCTTATAAATCTATTCCAATTCTATTAAAGCAATCATTGGTTTTACGGCACTGCAGTTTAATTACATCATGTACAGCTAAAAACCATTGCAATATGGGAACAGTTTGTACCCGCAGTACCTTTGTGCAATGTACCACATAGCCAATCAATTATCATTGTGTGAAGGATGGATGTAACCTCCACCCACCACAAACACCGATTGCCCAGTCTGCTAGAATACTTTGAAACAGTAATTCAGATCTTTCCTTCACTGTGCATGATTAAGAAAGGCTGTTTACGTGTTTATTTAAGCCTGGCATCTCTACAGGCAATGTGGCCGTGCTATGGTTAGTCAGAACCACTCATGACAATGCAATTATTTAACAGTCTCTTTGAGGAGTGCAGCATCTTTTAATTCATAGATATTTCAAAAAGTGAAGGACAAATATGCTAGGCTCATTAATTCTACAATCGATTTAGAAGGTTATTATCAATTGAAAGTATTACTGGCATTTAGAAATAAATAGTTCAGGCTACACGGTGCCAACTATTTTGCAAGGTGCAGGAAACTATTGGAGGAAACACAAAATAGTTTATTTTATAAGTAATCAGCTGCACAGTAACACGACTGTTCAATGTTTGATCAGTGGTTAAAACTAAATTGTAGAGCACACTATTTTGCAGACAATCAGTTAGAAATATTTTGCCCTTCCAGAATATTACAGCATCATTAAATTTAAGATTTTTGAAAAAAAAACCAAAATTTTTAAAGTTGTGATACATGGAGGAAGGTTTTATCATGACATCGGAACAGAAATGGCATCAAAATCGTAAAAAAAAAATCCTTTGCTTTTCAGTTACCCTTTCATGTAGAATATAATGACTTACAGATGTAGTCATGTTATTTTACTCAAATTAAATAATTTTTCTTGAACTTTGAGCATTGAACTTTAAACTAACTACTTAACTATGAAGATGCAGGGAGATGTACGTTATGAAGGCTCAACTGAATGTTGCTCTTTTACTTTTTCCTTTTCTGGTCAGTTGTCACTCTCAAATATGCTTCCCACATTAGGTTGCAGCACAGCACAATTCCCATTGCCCATTGACTGTTAATGTTGGGGAAAAATATTACAACACCAAATGGAGAAAAAGAATGGCTGAAACTTGCTTGGTACTTTGACAGCACCACCCAATGACAAAATGTGATACTGCAGCACTTCAATTTTCTTTCATGAATTTATTCTTATAACCTCTTCACAACGTATTTTCCTCTCTATCTTTATGTTAAAAACAAATTTATCAATCTTATCTTCTGTGCCTTCATCCAAACTATTTATATGCAATTGTTAGAAACGGAGTACAAAATAGCGCCAGTCCCTCAGCACTACACTGGTTACATCTGGCAAACCAGAAGAAGACCCATTATGTGTACTCCCTGTTCCTTGAAAATCAGTCACTCTTCCATCCATTCATGCTATCTCCTACAACATAAACTGTTATATGACATGCTATTAATTGGCTTCTGTGTATTGCATTTCCTAGTTATCGACATCTATTAAATCTTCAAAAAATTCCAGTGAACAAACATGGGGAGTGGGGGAATCGTGAGAGGTTCGGGAGCTGGGGTAGTGAGGAAGAGGATGGGGAATGGGAGAATGAGAGAAAGCAATGGCTGAGAGGGTTATTAATAACTGAATGGGAAGGCAGGATGTCAGGGCTGAGTTATGTTCTCGGAACAGGAGCAGGAGGTGGAGGTTGGAAACGTAAAATAGAACAGCTTTTCCAAATGAGGAAAAGATACCTGAGCACCTCCAACCCTGTCTAGGACATTCTACACTCTCAATGTGGCCTCCTCTCCATTTGTAAGACCAAGCATGAACTATGCTACTGGTACACAGAGCACCTACTCACAGTCTGGAATGGCCATATGAGCTCCCAACACCTCATATTCCACCTGGGTGGTCTAATGGTATGAATATTGAATGTTTAAAATCCAGGTTACTCATACCCCATGTCCTCTCTTCTTCCAATCCACTTCAGTCGTCCGACTTTCTTTATTCTCTAACCACCCCAGCACACCACCCATCATCGAATTTTGTCCCCTCTCCCATCTGTTTCCAGCCACCTACACACACGCACTTTCCTCACAAGATCTACTCTTTGCTCCACAATCTTGTTTAAAGCTTATCCTGTCGGTCACTATGGTTTTGCCTTTCGGAGATATCAATTCCCTCTGAAGTTTTATAAGCCTCTTAAAACTGAGGCTTATAAACGATTCCCATTTCTGATGTTTCCTTCTCACAGAAAGGGAATGACACGCTAAGTATTCCAGCACCAATGGAACTAATGGACCCACATTCCTGCTCCACCATTCACAATCAGAATCAGCTTTATTATCACTGACATATATCATGAATCACCTTAGGTGCAGACAATCCTGTACCTAATGTCATTGTATGTACAATAACCAATCAATAAGCTATGTATTTATTTTTACTATGATTTTTATTATTGTGTTTGTGTTCTTTATTTTTGTGTGTTTCACACAGAATTGTATTTGTCAATGTGAATTGTAGACTGAGTTTATAAATCTGGCAGGAGCAAAGGAGATTTGGAATGGCGAGGTTCACATTCAGCTCTGAGACACCAGGCAAGGTTAATTGATTACAAACAATTTGTTTATGTCTCTCTGGTGCTTCCTGTCTCCCTTCCCCTTTTCCCAACCATGATTCCTCTCTCCCTGTCTCCTTCCCACTTTCAGTCCACATTATCAGAATCAGGTTTATCATACTCATGTATGTCATGAAATTTGTTATTTTTTTGTGGCTGCAGCACAGTGCAATACATAAAAACACAACAGTACTATGCAGAAGTCTTATGCACTCTAGCTACATATACATGCCCAAGTCTTTGCACAGTACTGTATATGCTGCATCGGATCTGGAGTAACAATTATTTCATTCTCCTTTACACGTGTACAGGAAATGATATTAAACAATCTTGATCTTGATATATTGTTTTCCAGCAGCTGTACAATGCAACACATAAATATGTGTATGATAAATTATAATAAGAAATATACAGTATATTAAAAATGCCATCACTGATCTTTTGCAAAGAAACAAGTTTGCTGGAGGAACTCAATGGTTAGGCAGGATCTGAGGAGACAAAGTAATAAATGCAGATACGGGAATCTGAAACAAAAAAATGATCCCTGATCTTTTACCTCAGCATCACTTTCCCCTATTAGTTCATATCACATGAACTTGTTTAATAACTAAAAATCTATCTTTTTTTTTTAATGTAGTCAGCAATTCACCCTCCAGAAGCCAGTTTGACAGAGAATTACAAACAATTAACCACCAGATCATGATTTTTTTTGTACAGTCACCAACACCTTACTTTGAGAATTTCAAAATAGCACATCAGCCAGAGAAAATATTAATTCCATCTCTGCCTTGTCAAATGCTATAAGAACTTTGTACGTTTCAGTGCAAATACATTTTATTCTACTTAAGTGGATAATGCCAGTCTGCTTAATTTCTCCTTATATGCCACACCTGCTATCTGAGGAATCATTCTGGTGAAGTTTCTCTGAAATCTTATTGCAACCACTTACTCTGGGCAAGGAAACAAGACACAAACATAATATCCAGATGTTGCACACTGGGTCCCTGTATAACTGCAGCAAGACTTCTCAGCTGTTCAACTCAAATTCTTTTGCAATAAAAGCCAGTATACCATTCTCATTTCTAATTACTTCTTTCACCTGCATCTTAATGTTTAGTGATCCATGTAGAAGGATACCAATGTCTATCCTTTTCTCTCTCCCAAAGAGAAAACATTCTAGAATCAATGCATCTTTGGAATATTATAACCAGTACATCCACTGTATCAACAGTTACCTTAATCAAAAAACCTAATGTTCTGGACTCTAAAGGCGCAGTTAATTTTGCATGAACATCACTTCCTATACATTAGCTATTTTATGTATCATTTCTTCCACGGGTTAGCTCTTATTGTATTTGAAGTGGACCGCATGGTGGAAGGCAGTCATCTCCATCCACTCTTTATTTGTTCTTAAAACAGCAATATCTGTCAGTTTTAGGACTTTGGTAATTTTAGTAAACATTTATTAGATATATTTTGAAGGAAGTATTCTGCTTGTATTCTATTTGTTTATCATTGTGCCATGAGTTTACTCTGCATAATTATGGAGTGTTGCATGAGTATTACCTTAGCTAACATCGGTTGTGAGAATAATCGACAGTGTAGTATATTCATGCGTGTGGCATTTCTGTATTGAATTTAGTCAGTATTCTACTTAGTGTTCTGCTGTTTCACAGTAAAGAGATCTCATTAGAAACTCAGAAGAAAGCTTCCATCTGAGGTGATTTTCAGAAGTTGTTTAGCTCGCTGCATAGCTGTGTACATATGCACAGTGAGGGCAGATTATCTGATTTAGTCCCACCAATTCTCTCATTAGTTCCACTGGTGCTGGAATACTTAGCATGTCATTCCCTTTCTGTGAGAAGGAAACGTCAGAAATAGGAATCGTTTATAAGCCTTAGTTTTAAGAGGCTTATAAAACTTCAGAGGGAATTTTAGGCACCGGTATAATTGTTGCCTTTTTGAAGCAAGTGGGAACTTCTACCTGTAGCAGTGAGAGGTTGAAAATGTCCTTGAATACTCCTGCTAGTTGGTTGGCACAAGTTTTCAGAGCCTTACCAGGTATTCCATCGGGACCTGCTGCCTTGCGAGCGTTCACTCTCTTTAAAGACAGTCTAGCATTGGCCTCTAAGAAGGAGATCACAGGGTCATCAGGTGCAGCAGGGATCTTCACAGCTGTGGTTGTGTTCTCCATTTCAAAGCATACATAGAAGGCATTGAGTTCATCTGGTAGTGAAGCATCGCTGCCATTCATACTATTGGGTTTCGCTTTGTCGGAAGTAATGTCTTGCAGACCCTACCAGAGTTGTCGTGCATCTGATATCGCCTCCAACCTCATTTGAAATTGTCTCTTCGCCCTTGAAATAGCCCTCTGCAAATCATACCTGGTTTTCTGGTACAGGCCTGGGTTGCCAAACTTGATCTAGCCTTCAGCAGAAAACGTACCTCCTGATTCATCCACGACTTTTGGTATGGAAATTTACAGCAAGTCTTTGTAAGCACACACTCAACCACACAGGTTTTAATGAAGTTGGTAACAACTGCAGCATACTCATCCAGATCCAGAGATAAATCCCTGAATACAGTCCAGTCCAGCGATTCAAAGCAGTCCTGTAGGCGCTCCTGTGCTTCCCTTGTCCAAACCTTCTTGGTCCTCATTACTGGTGCTGCAGTCTTCAATCTCTGCCTATACTCAGGGAGTAGAAGTACAGCTAGGTGATCAGACTTCCCGAAGTGAGGGCGTGGAATAGTATGGTAGGCATTCTTGATGGTGGTGTAGCAATGGTCCATAGAAACCATAGAAAAACTACAGCACAGAAACAGGCCTTTTGGCCCTTCTTGGCTGTGCCGAACTATTTTCTGCCTAGTCCCACTGACCTGCACACGGACCATATCCCTCCATACACCTCCCATCCATGTATCTGTCCAATTTACTCTTAAATGTTAAAAAAGAACCTGCATTTACCACCTCATCTGGCAGCTCATTCCACACTCCCACCACTCTCTGTGTGAAGAAGCCCGCCACTAATGTTCCCTTTAAACTTTTCCCCTCTCACCCTTAACCCATGTCCTCTGGTTTTTTTCTCCCCTTGCCTCAGTGGAAAAAGCCTGCTTGTATTCACTCTATCTATACCCATCATAATTTTATATACCTCTATCAAATCTCCCCTCATTCTTCTACACTCCAGGGAATAAAGTCCTAACCTATTTAACCTTTCTCTGTAACTGAGTTTCTCAAGTCCCGGCAACATCCTTGTAAACATTCTCTGCACTCTTTCAACATTATTTATATCCTTCCTGTAATTTGGTGACCAAAACTGAACACAATACTCCAGGCTCGGCCTCACCAATGCCTTATACAACCTCATCATAACATTCCAGCTCTTATACTCAATACTTTGATTAATAAAGGTCAATGTACCAAAAGCTCTCTTTACGACCCTATCTACCTGTGACGCCACTTTTAGGGAATTTTGTATCTGTATTCCCAGATCCCTCTGTTCTACTGCACTCCTCAGTGCCTCACCATTTACCCTGTATGTTCTACATTGGTTTGTCCTTCCAAAGTGCAATACCTCACACTTGTCAGTATTAAACTCCATCTGCCATTTTTCAGCCCATTGTTCCAGCTGGTCCAAATCCCTCTGCAAGCTTTGAAAACTTTTCTCACTGTCCACTACACCTCCAATCTTTGTATCATCAGCAAATTTGCTGATCCAATTTACCACATTATCATTCAGTTCATTGATATAGATGACAAATAACAATAGACCCAGCACTGATCCCTGTGGCACACCACTAGTCACAGGCCTCCACTCTGAGAAGCAATCCTCTACTACCACTCTTTCGCTTCTTCCATTGAGCCAATGTCTAATCTAATTTATCACCTCTCCATGCATACCTAGCGACTGAATTTTCCTAACTAACCTCCCATGCGGGACCTTGTCAAAGGCCTTACTGAAGTCCATGTAGACAACATCCACTGACTTCCCTTCATCCACTTTCCTGGTAACCTCCTCGAAAAACTCCAATAGATTGATCAAACATGCCTACCACGCACAAAGCCATGTTGACTCTCCCTAATAAGTTCCTGTCTATCCAAATGCTTGTAGATTCTGTCTCTTAGTACTCCCTCCAATAACTTACCCACTACCGACGTCAGACTTACTGGCCTATAATTTCTCGGATTACTTTTCGATCCTTTTTTAAACAATGGAACAACATGAGCCATTCTCCAATCCTCTGGCACCTCACCCGTAGACACCGACATTTTAAATATATCTGCCAGGGCCCCTGCAATTTCAACACTAGTCTCCTTCAATGTCTGAGGGAATACCCTGTCAGGTCCTGGGGATTTATCCACTTTAATTTGCCTCAAGATAGCAAGCACCTCCTCCTTTTCAATCTGTAAATTTTCCTTGATCTCACTACTTGTTTCCCTTAATTCCATAGGCTTCATGCCAGTTTCCTTAGTAAATACAGACGCAAAAAATCCATTTAAGATCTCCCCTATTTCTTTTGGTTCCGCATATAGCCGACCACTCTGATCTTCAAGAGGACCAATTTTATCCCTTACAATCCTTTTACTCTTAATATACCTGTAAAAGCTCTTTGGATTATCCTTCACTTTGACTGCCAAGGCAACCTCATGTCTTCTTTTAGCCCTCCTGATTTCCTTCTTAAGTATTTTCTTACACTTTTTATACTCCTCAAGCACCTTATTTACTCCCTGTTTCCTAGAAATGTCATACAACTCTCTCTTCTTCTTTATCAGAGTTGCAATATCCCTTGAGAACCAAGGTTCCTTATTCCTTTTAACTTTGCCTTTATTTCTGACAGGAACATACAAGCTCTGCACTCTCAAAATTTCTCTTTTGAAGGCTTCCCACTTACCGATCACATCCTTGCCAGAGAACAACCTGTCCCAATCCACGCTTTTTAGATCCTTTCTCATTTCTTCAAATTTGGCCTTCTTCCAGTTTAGAACCTCAGTTTGTTGTTTCCTCTGGTATTGCAAGTGATCTGTTGATGGTAATTGCTAAGGCGCCAAACCTGCCCAAGAGAAAAATAATAGTTCCCCGAGAGATTGATTTACTTTAAGATGATGTCAGTTTGCTCCCTTATGAGTAGAGATAAATTTGTTTACTTCATTTTACAGTGCTGATGCCTTATTTTTCACCCCTGAGTTCTCCTGTCAACATTGTAGATACTATCTTGAATGTTTCTAACTCTATCACAGTAATCTTTAATATGGACCCAACTCTCAATATGCAATGTTGAAAAGATCAGCATAAAGGAGGTCAAAGCATGATCCCAAATTGTTTAAATCTTTCGTCATTTTCTACCTGCTCTGGAATCCTGATCCAGCTCAGTAAAAAATGAAAACTTTCAGACACAATATCATTTCTTAATTTATCAGAGTAGCATCTAGTCCTGTTGTCTAAATTTTCTTAAGCTCTCTACCTGGATCAGGCCGGGGCGCCAAAATCCAAAACAGAATTGCAAAAGAGATTTTAACAGTTAGGTTATTATTGAATTCCCATTTCATTTGAATGAATGCAATCCTGGATCATGTAGTAAATCCAGCAAACATCCAAGAATCAAAGAAAGATTACAGCATAGAAGGACCCTTGCTAGTCCCATTCCCCTAGCCTCTGCCCATACCCTGTATTTGGTTATCCTTTCTCCTAATTTTCCCTTTTAATGCCATGACTGAATCTGCCTCCATTACCCTTGAAGCTTTAATCTCACATGTGGCCAATAGAAATGCCCAATATCTATTCTTTGCTGCACAATTAAGGGTTTAATATTGACTTCTAGAATATGATGCATTCACAAAAGGAATGGGTGTGTAACACATTGGCTGCACAATATATTTTAAATGTGAACCACTTTCTCTTCACAAATTATCAGCAAGACAAATTTTAAGACCAATTGAGTTTACCTTGTATATATGGGAACACTACAATATTTTTAGAATTAGTTGGTTGCCCTAAACTCCTCTGGGTTCATTGAGAAGAATACAAAATATGCAGGCTGTTTGAAGGCATCATTCATAACTTGAAAAAATTAGAAATTACAGATGCTGAAAACCTGAAAACAAAGTTGGAACATGAAGCAGATCAGGCAGTATTTGCAGAAAAGATTTACACTTCAGGCTGAAGAAACTGCATCTAAACAGGTTTCAATACGTACACTTAATGTCAGTGAAATGTATATAATATACATCCTGAAATTCTTTTTCTTCGCATCTTTCACTCTGTTTCTCTTTGTACAATTGTTGCCTGGACTCCTTCCAACCTTTTCTATTTTCATAGCATTAATAACTTCCCTTACATAGGGTTAATCTCCTTTTTCACTAATGTAGCAAAGGCCGCCAGAGGTTTCTGAAATGCTCCAGCTTCAGAGCAATTAAAAACACTGAGGACTTTGAAAGATGATGCAGTTTTCTGACTGAATATTAGCAATTGTTTGACACCTGGAGCAAACAGAATTAAGGGAAATTTTTCACTGAACTGTCTGCTTTTTGAAAGACTGAACATACCAACGTAAGTTTTGATAGCTTGACATTAATCAATTCAAATAAATATGTAATCAGAAAAGGCAATCTTACATATCTGGCTCTAACAAAGTAACCCTTGGTGGGATACCACCAATTCAATCTTGACACAAATAATTAAGTTTGGGTCCAGGGAGGAAGATGAAGAAAATTTTAATTGAGGATTAAGCAAGCCACAGTTTCTTGTCTGAAGGAGAGAAGTTTCTGAGAGGTATTAGGCCAGTCCTACTGGAGGAAGTATGACAACAAATTCTGTCAGAATCAGAAGAGAAGATTCAACAATTAATGACTGAGTATGACTTTGATTTCAGATTTTCAGCATCTGTGATTTCTCATTTTTTCAAGTTGTTATTGATGTCCTCGAGCAGCCTGCATATTTTGTATTCTTCTCAATGAACACAGAGGAGTATAGGGTAAACCACCCAATTCTAAAAATATTTGAAGGATTGTGAAAATGAGGGCAAAGAGGGCCTGGTACAGAGGAAGAGTTGATGTTGGGTTAGATCAGCCATTGAATGGTGGAGCTAGCTTGAAGGTCCTCTTCCTGTTCCTATTTTCACCTTTCCTGCTTACTGCTGTCTAATAGAGAATATTATCCACTCCTGCTGTCCTTTGATGAGTTAGAGAAAGTAGTACACTGCCAATGCCCTGCTGTATCAAGCAACCACTTTTAGGTTGTCCAAGGCTATCCTTATGTATTTAGTTGTGTACTGTCAATAATTTGCAATGGCCCAGAAAGATCTTGCTCACTATAACTCGTGATTTTTACTTGCCTACAATCTAGAATACCTTGTGCATAAATATTGTTTTCATCCTCAAATTTGATTTTATCTTCATATTAACCAAACTGCGATCATAATATATAGCATCATAATCTTTCTTTCCAGCATGTATTTGTTCTGAAGAAAAGATTCAAGAGACTTTTGGAAGGTCCTCTGCTTTTACTCTAGTGATCTTTCTTCACTTTAAATGGATAATTTTGCTTTTGAATTTGACATACAAAAACACTCCTGTCCATATCATAAAGTTTATTCAGTCACCCCTGAAATAGTCCATCTGTGCTCTTCCAGATCAGTGTCTTGGATCCTTCACTCAGCTACCCTGATTTGTCAGTCCCTCTTGCTTTGAAACTAGTATTTTGTCAAGACAGCTATCAGCTCACATCTTGAAGAAGGTAGCCTCCTTGAATTTGGAGCTTCCCATCAATGTTAGAAACAGCAACAGAACTGTAAAATTGTTCTCTAACACACAATCCATTGATGTATTCTTTCAAAGGATATGTAACAGTTGGGGTCTAAATTCTTCAAAGTTCAGAAGAATGAGAAATGATGTTATTGAAACACAAGATCCTAAGGGGCAATGACAACATAAATGGTTTAACTGGTGAGAGAGTTTTGAACATGGGGACTTAGGTACAAGATAAGGGGCATCTTATTTAAACCATGGTGTGTGGAAATGTCTTTTTGTAGGAGGTGGTGAATCTCCGAATTTTTAACCACAGAAAGTTGTGAAGGCTAAGTCATTTCAAATAATTAACATGGAGGTAGATAAAAATTTGAAGGATTGTGAAAATAAGGGTAAAGGGTCCTGGTACAGAGGAATAGTTGAGGTTGGGTTAGATCAGCCATGATCATATTGAATCGTGGAGCTAGCTTGAAGGTCCTATTCCTGTTTCTATTTACATATTTTCCTGTATAGGGATGAACTCCATCCCAATGCAATGCAATGGCAAATACAGAGGAAATTAGAAAGCATTGCTGTCAAATGAACCTATATGACATTTTTAAATGCACTTCTATTGCCTCTTTATTAATGGATCCCAGTAGTTTCCCAGTTAGATTTAGTTTCCCACTTTCACAAGTCATATGTAAAAATATGTTTATTGCATACATCATCATGCTACCATGTGATACGTACTCACCTTGCTTAAAGTAAACTCGAACTACATCCATATTTTCAGATTCCCATGAGTTTCCTTAAATTAGTTTAAAGTTTTGAAGTTTCAAAGGTATTTTAAAATGAACCCAAGACAGCTACCAACCCGCTAGACATAGCAATACGTTTGAAAAAAAAATGGAGCCGGATCATCGGCGAGTAAAATGTACCTTAACACATGGAGAGACAGTTGCATTTAAAGCAATAGCAACCAACACATGCTCTTTGGAAGGGAAGCATGACCAATTTTTTTTTTTAAAGTAAATGCAGAAAACAGAAGAATCCAGGGTTTATAAAGAGTGAGTACTGGGTTGTAACAATCAAGAAAAAACATCAGAAATGCCGGCTACATCGGAAAGATTGGCGAATTTGATTACACAATGGGTAATTGACTCATGTATACTGAACTATTGGAACAGTATTTTGAAGCAAATGAAATCGCCAACGAGAAGTGAGTACCAAATTTGCTAAGTGCATTTGGTTTAGAGGCATATAGCTTGTTTCAAAGTTTAAGTGCTCTAATCAAACCTGCAGAAATGAGTTTGGTGAAATTGTCAAAGTAATGTAGGAATACTTAGAGCCAAAGCTGTACATAATTTCAGAATGCTTTAGGTTTCATAAGCAGAATTAAAAAGAAGGGGAGTCCATTTCAGCGTACGTGGCTAAATTGAAGAGGTTGTCAGAGCATTGTCAGTTCGGTAATTGGCTTACTGATACACTAAGAGATCATTTAGTTTGTGGAATCTTAAAAGAAAGCATTCAAAAACATCTCCTAACTGAAGCACAGCTTATATTTTAAAGAACAGTGGAAATTGCTGTTTGAATGGAAACTGCAGACAGAGGTGCATTTGAGTTGCAGTCAGGAATGAAAGTGAGCGTGAATAAAATTGTAGTGTCTAAACAGAATTCAACTTGGCCAAACAAACTGTGTTACCGTTGTGCAAGGGGCTCACATGCACCAAGCAAATGCAGGCTTAAAGGTGATACTTGCAGAAAATGCAGCGAAGTAGGACATATGCAAAGAGCATGTCAGATGGCCAAAAATAAATGGCCTGCACAGGGAAGAGAAAACGACACTAATCTACATGCTGTTAATGAAAAATCTGATAATGATGAGAGTGACACAGGATTGTGTATCCTTGAGATTTACAATGTGAAAATTAGCAATAGACAAGCAATTTAGCTTATACCAGAAATGAACAGCAAATTAATTAAAATGGAATTGGACATGGGTTTAGCTGTTTCAGTCATTCCACAAAACAAGTTTGAACGACATTTCAAAGGTACCAAAATGAAGCCTGTAAACATCCAGTTAAGAACTTAAGCTGGAGAAAAGATAACTCCTGTGTGAATGACATTTATAATTGTGAAATACAATGACCAACAAGTCACATTGAGCTTGTATGTGGAAAAAACAGGGGGATCAGCATTGTGGGGGTGCAATTACTTAAGACAACTACAACTTGACTGGAGATCCATCTACCAATTACATGCCCCATTCCATGCAATGAAACCAACTGAAAGTGCATTCAAAAAGGTACTGGATGATGCCACAACTCTCACCATGCCAGACACCATGAACCACTGCCCAACAGAGGACAAACAGGTGTTGGTGCCAACTTCTGTGCCTCTGGTTGAAAAGCATATTGGACCAAGGAAGGACAATGCTGCTCAGAGGAAGTGTGAAAGTGACAAAAGCAGTGGTCTAACTACAGCAGTTTTAGTAGGCAACATACCTGAGAAAGCTTCTGATATGCCAAACAGGCAACTGCTTGTGAAATGTAGTTACGTTTTAAGCTGGGAAAGAGTTCAAGGAAAGTTCACGTTTGTGAGTATAACGATCCAGAATCTACTCTGAGTGAATTAAGGTTATTGCATGAACTTCAGGTGGGAGACAAAAAATTACTTGCAAACATAGATGCAAAGACCAAAGCCCACTTGGATTAATAGAAGGCCAAAAAGAAGGGAGTCAATGGAGATATGAAAACAGAGGATTCATCAGATGATGGCGTCAATGAGGAAAACAAGAGGAGAGATCAGATCTTAAAGTGACCAACAGGAGGATAAATAATACTCCAGTGAACTAAATGGACCTTCCAAGTATCAAGATGCACAATTCAGAAGGAAAATGAGGGAAGAAATGGAGAGAAAGAATATGAATGAGAAAGAAAAAGAAAGAGATTGAAGTAGATCATGAGAGAGAAAAGGAGAAGAAAGGTACCCAGAATGTCAGAACCGCCTCCTACAGTCTCAGTTGCGGTGCTGGCTCGAAGGGCCGAACGGCCTCCTCCTGCACCTATTGTCTATAAACACTTATAAACTATTGTCTATAAACTCTTATAAACACTAAGGAGGAGGCCTCAGAACCCAAGATTGCTCCACAGCCACAACCCTCACCAGCCAAGCAGACTTGCATTATGTATATAGTTAGATGCATTCTCTATTGAGTAGGAGTTGACAGCTAAGCAGGGAGGAGAGTTGTGTATTTAATATTTCAATAATATTTGCATAATCAAAATACTATACATTGTTTTATTTAGCATTTTGTTCATTTAAATTAATTACAGGTTAACATTAATTGTATGTCATTACGCTACCACTATATACGTGTGCATCTTGATTAAAGTAAATTCAAACTACACCCATATTTCAGACACCTTTGAGTTTCTTTGAATTAATTTAATGTTTTGAAGTTACAAAACATAACATCCATAGTCTCTTCAGCTGCTTTCTGGGAAGCAGGGTATCACATCCAGAGAACTAGTTGGCTCATATTCATAAACATGGGAAAATCTGCAGATGCTGGAAATCCAAAGCGCGTCAGGTTGGAGGCTACACAGACAGAATATAAGGTGTTGTTCCTCCAACCTGAGTGTGGCCTCATCAGGACAGTAGAGGAGGCCACAAAATGACATGTCAGAATGGGAATGGGAAGTAGAACTGAATTGGGTGGCCACTGGGAGATCTCACTTTTTGTGGCAGATGGAGTGAAAGTGCTTGACGAAGTGGTTGCCCAATTTATACCGGGTCTCACTGATATACAGAAGGACACACCAGGAGCACTGGATACAGGCGATGACCACATCCAGTGCATAATTCTCTATAATTTCTGCCATCTCCAATGGGATCTCACTACAAAGCACATCTTTCCCTCCTCGCCACTTTCCGCAAGGATTGCTCCCTACGCGACTCCCTTGTCCACTCATCCCACCCCACTGATCTCGACTAATCTTTCCGTCACTATCTGCGACCACTCCATCTTCCTGATGCCCTAACCGGGATAGAGTTGCTCTTGTCCTCACCCACCACCCCATGTACCTCGCACCCAACACATTATTCTCATCAACTTCTGCCATTTTTAAGTGCCCTGCCAACAAACATAATCTTCACCTCTGCCCAATTCTCTACTTTCCACAGGGACCACTCTGTTTGTGATTTCCTTGTCTATTCATCCCTCCCCACAACTCTCTCTCCTAATTATCCTTGCGAGTGGAACAAGTGCCACACCTGTCCTTACGCCTTCTCTCTCACTGCCATTCAGGATCCCAAACAGTCATTCCAAGTGAGGCACCCCTTTACCTGCAAGTCTGTTGGAGACATCTACTGTGTCTGTACTCCCAGTGTGGTCTCCTGTATATCGGTGAGACCCGATGTGGGTTGCGATACGACTTCGTTGACCACCTTCACTCCATCCACCACAAAAAGTGGGATCTCAGGCATTTCAATTCTACTTCCCATTCCGACATGTCAGTCTATGGCCTCTACTACTGCCGTGATCAGGCCACACAGAGGTGGGAGCAGCAACACTTCATATTCCATTTGGGTAGCTTCCAACCTGGTGGGATGAACATTGATTTCTCAAACCTCTGGAAATTGCCCCACTCTCTTCTTCAACATTCCCCATTCTTGTTTCCCTCTCTCTTCTTTTCTCCTTACCTGCCTATCACCTCTCTGTGGTGTTCCTTCCGCTTCCCTTCCTTCCATGGTCTTCTGTCCTCTCCTATCAGATTTCCCCTTCTCCAGCCTCCAACCTGATACAATCTATGTTCCGTGCCTATTCTGGTATCTGTCCCCCACTTTTCCTTCGCTACATCGACGACTGCATTGGCGCTGCTTCCTGCACGCATGCAGAACTCGTTGACTTTATTAACTTTGCCTCCAACTTTCACCCTGCCCTCAAGTTTACCTGGTCCATTTCCGACACCTCCCTCCCCTTTCTAGATCTTTCTGTCTCTGTCTCTGGAGACAGCTTATCCACTGATGTCTACTATAAGCCTACTGACTCTCACAGCTATCTGGACTATTCCTCTTCTCACCCTGTCTCTTGCAAAAACGCCATCCCCTTCTCGCAATTCCTCCGTCTCCGTCGCATCTGCTCTCAGGATGAGGCTTTTCATTCTAGGACGAGGGAGATGTCTTCATTTTTTAAAGAAAGGGGCTTCCCTTCCTCCACTATCAACTCTGCTCTTAAACGCATCTCCCCCATTTCACGTACATCTGCTCTCACTCCATCCTCCCACCACCCCACTAGGAATAGGGTTCCCCTGGTCCTCACCTACCACCCCACCAGCCTCCGGGTCCAACATATTATTCTCCGTAACTTCCGCCACCTCCAACGGGATCCCACCACTAAGCATATCTTTCCCTCCCCCCCTCTCTGCATTCCGCAGGGATCGCTCCCTACACAACTCCCTTGTCCATTCGTCCCCCCCATCCCTCCCCACTGATCTCCCTCCTGGCACTGATCCGTGTAAGCGGAACAAGTGCTACACATGCCCTTACACTTCCTCCCTTACCACCATTCAGGGCCCCAAACAGTCCTTCCAGGTGAGGCATCACTTCACCTGTGAGTCGACTGGGGTGATATACTGCGTCTGGTGCTCCCGATGTGGCCTTTTATATATTGGTGAGACCCGACGCAGACTGGGAGACCGCTTTGCTGAACATCTACGTTTTGTCCGCCAGAGAAAGCAGGATCTCCCAGTGGCCACACATTTTAATTCCACATCCCATTCCCATTCTGACATGTCTATCCACGGCCTCCTCTACTGTAAAGATGAAGCCACACTCAGGTTGGAGGAACAACACCTTATATTCCGTATGGGTAGCCTCCAACCTGATGGCATGAACATTGACTTCTCTAACTTCCGCTAGGCCCCATCTCCCCCTCGTACCCCATCTGTTACTCTTTTTTATGCACACATTCTTTCTCTCACTCTCCTTTTTCTCCCTCTGTCCCTCTGAATATACCTCTTGCCCATCCTCTGGGTCACCCCCCCCCCCGTCTTTCTTCCCGGACCTCCTGTCCCATGATCCTCTCGTATCCCCTTCTGCCTATCACCTGTCCAGCTCTCGGCTCCATCCCTCCCCCTCCTGTCTTCTCCTATCATTTTGCATCTCCCCCTCCCCCTCCAGCTTTCAAATCCCTTACTCACTCTTCCTTCAGTTAGTCCTGACGAAGGGTCTCGGCCTGAAACGTCGACTGCGCCTCTTCCTATAGATGCTGCCTGGCCTGCTGCGTTCACCAGCAACTTTGATGTGTGTTGCTGGGGACCAGACCTCTCAGTTGCTATACTGGCCACTGCCAATTAGTTAAGGGCCAGAAGACTGAGTCTGGAAGCCCAGGGAGAAAGCCTAGCCAGTAAAAGATCGGGCTCAATATTACTGACCGTATCTCAGAATTCAAACATGTTACAGAGGTTACAGACTTTAAGTAAAAACAGAGGGGAGGCAAGAGGTGAACCAACTGAAAGAAATTCTTACAGGGTGGAGGGCAGAAATAATTCTATATTATAACTGATGGCAGTGTAAGGCCAAATGTGCATTTAATCTTCTCTGTTACCATGGCTGATACAGATATGGTAGTTCGATATGATTGGGAAAGGAGTTTCAAAGTTAGGATCCAGTAAACATGAAGGAATAGTAAGATATTTCCAAGTAAAGATGGATGACTTGGCAGAAAATTTTTGAGATTGAAAGATTAGCTTTATCTGTCACATGTACAACAATTTGCAGATGTTTGTGCTTGTCAATGGCAGTGGTAGTGAAGGTTCAGCATTTTTACAGGTGGTGACAGTAAAGGAGGTGTCCTGGATGATGTTGAGCAGCTGTTGCCTTGCTAGAGCTAAATTCCTCTGACTCATACCGGAAAGGCTGTAGACGATAGGTTTTCCTTTGTTGCTCACTGCAGCCTTAATACATTCATGCTCACCAGTAAATACTCTAAATGTACAAAGATATCACTGATCCACCCTAGTTCAGTCCCCTCCTTCCTACATTTGTGACACTTCACATGCACTGGATCTTTCAAGTTCCCTGGCCCCAACCGTCTCACTTTCACCTCAAGCCTACTTACTCCCCAACTTTTTCTACGCTTCACCCGCATTGGTGCTGCTTCCTGCAGCCATGCTGAGCTCATCAACTTTGCCTTCAACTTCCACTGTCCTCAAATTTACCTGGTTTATTTACGAAACCTCCTTCCCCTATCTCGATCTTCCCGTCTCTATCTCTGGAGACAGTTTACCTAAAGGTATCTTCTATAAATTCACAACCACGAACTCAGCTATGCAGTAAATTCAGCAATTGCCCTCGTAAATATGCTTGTGTTAGCTAATTATTATTTCATTATGGCAGTATTTAGCTCCCTTCTTTTTGTTGTAGCGCTTGTCGAGATTTGAACAAAGGACAGCAATGTTGCCCTGCCTGCCTGCATTCAGCCTTGCCTTTGAATGTAGATCATTGAGTCGACTGACACTTAAAACTAACGGCATTCGTTATATATTTAGATATTCTTTTCAGCCACAGTGTTGGCGTCTATTTTTCTGTTTGAAAGTTTTAGTTCACAGCCCTGTTTGGCCTAGCATTTATTGTTTTCTTTTCCCCTAAAATCCTCTGCCACTAGTGTTCCCATTCCTGTGCCTGGTCCAGAATTGACTTCTGCTTTCAGACCACTATAGACTCCCGCTTCTGAACCACCACACTCCTGCTTCCATATAAGATCCAAATACTCTACCACCAGGCCGATACTCTGCTGATCCCGATGGCTGCAGGAATTTTATTACCTAGTGTGAGCTGACATTCCGACATTCCTGGTCAGTTTGGTGATGATGTGCGAAAACTGGCGCACACGGTCAATCTTGTAGATGGACCTCCACTCTGCTGTTCAATGCTTATTGGGAGCAAGGATACCTCACATCCCAGTCATTCCAACATTTCACTGCAGAGTTAAGGAGGATTTTTGCCTCCCAGTGCAAGGGCTGGAGGTTGCCCACCAACAACTGGACCTGCACCAAGGCAGAGGGATGGTGAGAGCCAATGCAATCAAATTCTGGCACACTTGCTGTAGAAACAGGAAGGAATAAGAGATCCCTCAGCACTGACTTCCACCGTGGACTGAATGCAGGGGTCCGACACGAGATTGCAGTCCCTGATCAGCAGGATAGTCTGGATGACCTGATTCATCAGGCTATTTGATAGGCAGGAAGAGAAGATGGCGGTGCGCAGCCCTCCGGTGAAAAATGATATCGTGTCTGTTAAATAGGGGCCGTGGACAATTCTGATTTGATGGAGAATGGACGTGAAAGCACAGAGGAACATCTGGAGAAATTTCTGAAACGTCCATTCACTGCTGTCATTACTGTGTGGTCGGGAATCTTTCGGAGGGTAGGCCTCAAAGTCCCCAGCCTTGCCTGCTTTTGGCGACCGAGAAGGAGGTCGAATCATTCGGACAGAAATGGCGCTCAGTACTGTGTGTCGGAGAGCTGATCAGAGCTCGAAGTTTTCAGATGACTCAGAGTTGGATTGTGGTCGGCATGGCAGAGAAAGATTTTCTTCCTTCTCCCATCTGCATGAGATGTGGGACATTTGAGAAACTTTGAACTTTACTGTGTGCACGGACTTCTTCATCAAGTTATGGTATTGTTACACTGTTTGTAACTATATGTTATAATTATGTGGTTTGTCAGTTTTTTTCAGTGTTGGTTTGTCCTGTGTTTTGTGATATCATACCGGAGGAAATAATGTATCATTTCTTAATGCATGCATTACTAAATGACAATAAAAGAGGACTACATGTCTTCATAATCATCATCATAATGACTGGGTAACTGAGTGGCACAGGGAAAGAATGTCTCAAGCTTCCTAGGCACCGTCTGATCACCATCTTTCATCACCCTTTCCCTCATCATCCAGTCCATGGAGGAGCCTATGCAAGTAGGGCACATACACCTGTCTCAGGAGGTGCAGGAGGACAGGTTCCTGCCTCTACTGTAGTGATCTAGGACATTTCTGAGCGGCATGTCCCAAGTGTTTGGTAAAAGAGGATACCCATCAGCAGGGAGGAGTGTCATGATGGGTCAATTCCCTCTGCAGCAACTTCCCCTATTTGTGTTATGCTCACAGATTCCTTGTCAGGGTGTCTTTGACCCATGGACTTAAGGTGCTTTATCAACTCCAGTGCAGGTGGGAATCTCATGGACATCACTCCAGCTCAAAGATGGGGAGTTCCGATTCAGGAATTAAGAGAAAAGATCAATGTCAAGGCCCTGGACAGTTGACCTATGGGCACCAGCCAGATCCACTTTTCCACCAAATCCCTCCAACTTGTGCTCAAAGGCAACCATAGTGAAGAACTCTACTTCTATCTGGTTGAAGGTCTCCCCTGGTTATCCCGACACAGCCCACAAATTGATTACTTTCTTAAAACACTCTAAGAGTGAGGACTGGCATGCCTGCCTATCTGTTGGGGTCCAGATCAAGCTCCATTCCATGAATCCCTTTCTGTGTCAGCTGAGGATGTGGATCTGTCTGGGATTCCGGCTGAATATGCAGATCTTCTTGAGGCCTTCAGGAAAAGGAAGGCCTGCTCCCTGCCTCTGCACTGGCCACATGATTGTGCCATAGACCTTCTATCTGGCACCAGTCTGTCCCAGGGCCAGCTCATTTCCCCCTCTGATCTGAAACAGTGACCAAGGAGGCATTGCCCATGGGGTTTATCTGTCTGTCAACCTTGTCGGCAGGAGCAGTTTGTTTATTTTGTGAACAATAGAGCCAGCAAGCTCCATCCCTACATCTATTATTGGCCCTTGAAGAACATCACTGTGAAGAACCTCTACCCTCTTCCCTTGTTGACGTCTGTGTTCGAACATCTCCAGGGAGCAACCATATTTTCCAAAGTTGATCTGTGCAATGCTTACAGTCTGGCTCATATGAGAAAAGTGGATGAGTGGAAGACAGCTTTCAATACCTCTAATGGCCACTAAGAGTACAATGTGACGTCCTTGGTCTGGCCAATGCCCCGTGTTTTCCAGGCCTTAGGAACGGTGTGCTCAGGGACATGTTGAACCAGTCTGTTTTTGTGCATTTAGACGACATCTTTATCTATTCCTGCTCGAATCAGGAACATTTCCAGCATGTCTGGAGTGTTCTCAGATGGCTCCTTGAAAATAACTTGCACACCGAGCCCAAAAAATTAAGAGTTCCATAAAGAACAGGCCTATATACTTACCCCATTCAGTGTTCAAATGCATTGTAGTAAAGTTCAAGCAGTTAGAGAGTGGCCCAAACCATCTACAGTCAAACTTTGTGGGGTTTGTGAACCTTTATTGCCACTTCATCTTGAATTCTCAGCGGGAGGAGAGCAGCCCTCCGGTAAAAAATGATATCGTATCTATTAAATAGGGGCCATGGACAATTCTGATTTGATGGAGATAGATGTGAAAGCAGAGGAACATCTGGAAAAATTTCTGAAACGCTCATTCGCTGCTGTCGTTACTGCGCGGTCGGGAATCTTTCGGAGGGTAGGCTTCAAAATCCCCGGCTTTGCCTGCTGTTGGCAACCAAGATGGAGGTCGAATTGTTCGGATAGAGATGGCGCTCAGTACTCTGTGTCGGAGAGCTGATCAGAGCTCGAAGTTTTTGGATGACTCAGAGTCGGACCGTGGTCGGGTATGGCAGTGAGATTTTTTCTCCCTTCTCCCATCTGCATGAGATGTGGGACATTTGAGAGACTTTGAACTTTTACTGTGCTCACGGACTTCTTCATCAAGTTATGGTATTGTTGCACTGTTGTAACTATATGTTATAATTATGTGGTCTTGTTAGTTTTTTTCAGTCTTGGTCTGTCTTGTGTTTTGTGATATCACACCGGAGGAAATATTGTATCATTTCTTAATGCATGCATTACTAAATGACAATAAAAGAGGACTGCGTGTCTTCATAATCTAAAAAAAATTTCAGCTCTATCGCAGCTCCCATAAATGCATTTGCCAGGAAGGCCTCGGCAGGATCCCATTGGACTGGTGATACTGACCAAGCATTTTCAGAGTTAAAGCAACATTTCACTACTGCTCTAATGCTGCAATACCCAGACCCATCACAGCCATTCATAGTCGAGGTGGATTCATCTGATGTCAGCATTGGAGCTGTCCTCTCTCAGTGCTCTTCTACGGATAGCCGGCTGCACTCTTGTCAAGTCAAATCAAGTCGCTTTTTATTGTCATTTCGACCATAAACTGCTGGAACAGTACACAGTAAAAACGAAACAACGTTCCTCCAGGACCATGGTTCTACATGAAACAGCACAAAACTATACTAGACTAAGTGAGACAACACAAGGCTACACTAGATTACGTAAAACAACACAAAAACTACACTAGACTACAGACCTGCACAGGACTACATACAGTGCACAAAAACAGTACAGGGCAGTACAATAAATAATAAACAATAGGCACAGTAGAGGACAAATTACAATATAATAACAAATGATGTAGATGTCAGTCTAGTCTCTGGGTATTAAGGAATCTGATGGCTTGGGGGAAGAAACTGTTGCATAGTCTGGTAGTGAGAGCCTGAATGCTTTGGTACCTTTTGCCAGATGGCAGGAGGGAGAAGAGTTTGTATGAGGGGTGTATCGGGTCCTTCACAATGCTGTTGGCATTACGGGTGCAGTGTGTAGAGTAAAAGTCTGTAATGGCGGGAAGAGAGACCCTGATGATCTTCTCAGCTGACCTCACTATCTGCTATAGGGTCTTGCAATCTGAGACGGTGCAATTCCCGAACTAGGCAGAGATGCAGCTGCTCAGGATGCTCTCGATACATCCTCTGTAGAATGTGGTGAGGATGGGGGAATGGGAAATGGACTTTTCTCAGCCTTCGCAGAAAGTAGAGACGCTACTGGGCTTTCTTGTCTATGGAGCTGGTGTTGAGGGACCAGGTGAGATTCTCCACCAGGTGAACACCAAGAAATTTGGTGCTCTTAACGATTTCAACGGAGGAGCCGTTAATGTTCAGCGGTGAGTGGTCGCTCTGTGTTCTCCTGAAGTCAACAACCATCTCTTTTGTTTTGTTCACATTCAGAGACAGGTTGTTGGCTCTGCACCAGTCCGTTAGCCGCTGCACCTCCTCTCCATATGCTGACTCATCGTTCTTGCTGACGAGACCCACCACGGTCATGTCATCGGCGAACTTGATGTGATTTGAGCTGTGTGTTGCTGCACAGTCATGGGTCAGCAGCGTGAACAGCAGTGCCTTTCTTTCCCGTCATTTGAGTCTGGCTGAGTTCAATTATGATGTAGGAAACAAGGAACTTCTGGTTGTCAAGGAGGCCCTGGAGGAATGACGACACTGGCTGGAGGGGCCGAGCATCCATTCTTGATACGGACAGATCACAAAAAGCTCTCCTACATTCAGGATGCAAACAGACTCAACTCTCGACAAGCCTGGTGGGCTCTTTTCCACATGGTTCAATTTCATCCTCACCTATCACTCATCCTGACAGCAAGAATACCAAGGCTGACACTCTCTTCCAGCAGTTCAACAGATCTGAGGACAATGCCGATCCAGAGCCCATTCTTCCTCACTTGTGCATTGCTGCTCTGGTGATCTGGTGAATAGAGGCAGGGGTGAGGGCTACCCAACAGTTGGAACCAGGCCTGGGTGGGGGACCTCCCAAATGGCTGTTTGCCCCTGACATGGCGCGCTCTGAAGTGTTGGAATGGGTTCACTGCTCCAGTCTGGCAGGCTACCAATGGACCTAGGAGTTTATTAGAGACAATTTTGGTGGCTAATTGTGGTGGTGGCATCCGTTAGTCTCGCAAGCCCATGGATCTGTGCCTGGAAAGTCTTGCTTCAGTCTGAGTTAGAGCAGCATCTGTTGTAGCTGTAGAGGCCCACACGGGAGTGACAGTCTTGGCTGCAGCGACTGCACTTGAAGGCACTGTCCTCCAGTGTTGTCTTGGTGCTGTTTTTCTGATGAGTGTGCTTTTCTTCAGCAGCAAGCCTCAGCTTCTCTTCTCCTCTTTTTAGACCCCTGCGTTGTTGCAGCCTCCAGCGAGAGCAATCGCTTGCGATGTCCTCCCACCTCTCGACGTTCATTTTCAGTGACTTCCTGTCTCTCTTGCAAATGTCTTTGAAACAAAGATGGGACCACCCTTGTGCTCTCTTGCCGGAGGCCAGTTCCCCATAAAGCAGGTCTTTCGGGATCCTCCCGTCTGACATGCGGTGTACGTGGCCCAGCCAGTGGAGACGGTGTAGTTGGGGCAGGGTGAGGAGGCTAGGTATCTGGGTGCGGGCCAGGACCTCATTGTTGGTGACTCGGTCAGTCCACGTGATGTCCAGGATGCGTCTCAGGCTGTGAAGTTGGAAGGCGTTGAGACGCCGCTCTTGTCTGTAGTAGAGGCACCAGGTCTCACTGTCATAAAGCAGTGTGTTGAGGACGCAGGCCCTGTAGACTGCAACTTTGGTGTGCGTCATCAGCTTTCTGTTCTCCCAGACTCTCTTTGTCAGCCTGGCAAATGTTGAGGCTGCTCGTCTGATCCGTCTGTTGATCTTGGGGTCTAGGGAGAGGCTGTCCGTGATGGTGGAGCCAAGGTTTGTAAACTCGTGAACTACCTACAGCTTGTAGTTGTTGACGGTAATGGCGGGGGCGGGTGCTCAACACCTTGGCCCAACACGTTGGTTTTGTTCAGGCTAATGGTCAAGCTGAAGTCCTGGCAGGCTCTTGAGAAGCTGTCCACGAGACGTTGCAGTTGCTCTTCAGAGTGTGTTTCCAGTGCCGCATCGTCTGCAAACAACTTGTCCCTGATGAGTACCTCACGAACTTTGGTTTTTGCCCTCAGCCGGGAACAGATTGAACAGCCTCCTGTCCGCTCTGGTGTGGAGGTAGACACCATCAGTTGATGTTCCAAAGGCGTGCTTCAGCATGACTGCAAAGAAGATGCCAAACAGGGTGGGGGCAAGCACACAGCCCTGCTTCACACCGCTGCGGATGTTGAAGGCCTCCGAAGAAGAGCCGTCAAACTGAACGACGCCCTTCATGTCTGTGTGGAATGACTGAACTATCCTGAGCAGCCTCAGGGGACAACCAATCCTGGCGAGGATTTTGAACAGGCCGTCTCTGCTCACAAGATCGAAGGCCTTCGTAAGGTCAATAAAAGCGACGTAGAGTGGCCGTCTTTGCTCTCTGCATTTCTCTTGTAGCTGTCGAAGGGAGAAGATCATGTCGATTGTGGAGCGTTCTGACCTGAAACTGCACTGAGACTTGGGATATACCCTTTCGGTTATTTTCTGCAGTCTGTTCAGGACCACGCAGGTGAAGACCTTCCCAACGATGCTCAACGATTCCCCTGTAGCTGTTACAGTCGCTTCTGTCCCCTTTGTTCTTATATATGGTGACAATGTTGCAGTCTCTCATGTCTTGCGGCACTGCTCCCTCTGTTCAGCACTGGCACAGTAGTTCATGCAGGTGGTTTAGCAGGTTGCCCTTTGCACATTTGATGGTCTCTGGTGGAATGCCATCCAATCCTGGTGCCTTCTCAGTGGGCAGGCTGTCGATGGCTTTACTCAGCTCTTCGGCAGTTGGCAATGCATCCAGTTCCTCCATGACAGGCAGGCATTCCACAGCGTCTAGTGTGCTATCCGAGATGCTGTTTTCTCTGGAGAAGAGTTCAGAGTAATGCTCCACCCATCTCTCCATCTGCTTGCCTTTGTCATTGATGGTCTCGCCTGTTATGGTTTTCAATGGTGCTGTCTTGCTCTGGGTTGGCCCGATGGCTTTCTTGATCCCCTCGTACACTCCACGGATGTTGCCTGTGTCAAATAATGACTGAATGCTTTCACATAGTTGTAGCCAGTAGTCATTTGCACAGCGTCTGGCTGTTTCCTGGGCCTTGCTTCTTGCTGTCCTTAGTGCTTGCAGTGTTGCCTGGGTGGGTTGGCGTTTGTGCTCTAGTAATGCAACACACTTCACCTCGATGACAGCGGTGAGCTTACTTGAGCTCACTTGAAATGAGTTCTGTGTCTTGCCCCGTTTCTTCCCAAAGACCTTGAGTGCAGTGCTGTGGATAGTATCCCTGAGAGAGTCCCATCTCTGCTGAGCATCTCCTTCTGGTGGGTCAGCAAGGAGAGCACCCTCCAGTGACTTGATGAACTCTGCAGCTTTGTCTGGGTGTTGTGTCTTACTGGCATTGATGCGCTGCTTGCCTGGAGGCTTGGCGCAGTGCATCTTCTTCGGCCGAAGTCTGATCTTGCAGCAAACCAGAGAGTGACCCATATCGCAGTCGGCACTCTGAAAGGAGCGAGTCATGAGCACGTTTCTCAGGTGACAGCGTCTTGTGATTATCAGGTCGAGCTGGTGCCAGTGTTTGGAGTGGGGAGGCTGCCAAGACACTTTGTGCTGAGCTTTGGTCTGGAAGTAGGTGTTGGTGACACACAATTCGTGGAGCATGCAAAGCTCGAGGAGTCGTTGCCCATTGTCATTCATGCTGCCAATCCCATACCGCCCCAGGCAGCTTGGCCAGCAGTCATGGTTGGCACCCACTCTGGCGTTGAAGTCGCCAAGTAGCAGCAATTGTTCCTGAGTTGGGATCTCTTGTATCATCATTGAGAGCTGGTCGTAGAACTTGTCCCTTGTGTCTTGTGTAGAGTAGAGGGTTGGGGCATAGATGCTGACAGGGTTGACAGGCCCGTCGGATGTGTGGAGTTGAAGTGAGAGAATCCACTCTGTCGCTTTCTTGCTAGGCTCTATCATCTTCAGCAGCGAGTTCTTCACAGCAAGGCCGACACCATGCTCTCTGGTCTCGTCTGAGCCCTTCCCCTGCCAGAAGAAGGCATAGTCTCTCTCACGTAGGGTTTCCGATTCTGCGAGAGGTGTCTCTTGGAGTGTTGCGATGTCCACTTTCTATCTCGACAGTTCATTGTTAATCACTGCTGTCTTGCGTGTGCCGCTGATCTCCCAAAGGTCATCTGATATACCAGTTGTCATGGTCCGTATATTCCTGCATCCTAGTCTGAGTGCTGGCTTCTTTGTCTTCTAGTTGTACTTGGTGCAGCGTTTACAGTCCACAGTTCGAGCTACTTGTATCCCTGAGCCCCACGCCCCCAATGGAGCGGGCAGACTGGGGCGGGACAGCACCTAATTGGCGGGGGTAGCTGTCCAGTGAGACACTATGGTCTCTCCCTCCGTCGAAAGCAACCCCTGGCGCCTTGCTCTACGCCAGTCGAGCGCAGGCTTATGACCAGTAGACTGCTGCTTTCCGTGTTGTGCCGTCGTGGTGAGGCGACGCTGGAGGGTCCTCTCCAGGGCAAGATTGTATGGAAGACCGGCAGTTGCCCAAGCTGCAAGTCTCCCCTCTTCACGGCACCGATGTTGTCCAAGGGAAGGGCAAGGACCGATACAGCTTGGCACCAGTGTTGTCGCAGGAGTTGCCAGAACGAGGTTGAAGGCAACGTCAGACTGCCTTAGGGACTCCAGCTCCAGATTTGTCCTCAGGGTTTACTCCTGAAGCCTTTCCCATCAGTGAGTATGGCCGCAAGGCAGTGGAGGCTTGAAATCAGAGTTTCCCTCTCTTAGATGGACTGTCTTCCCAGGCTGACGAGCTCCATCTACCCGAAGCACTGGTTTTAAGGCACCAGGAGCTGCCTTTGCCCCTTCTCCTGTCAGTAGAAACAGTTCTGCTGGGCTTAGAGGCTAAGCCACACGAGAAGGCCATGAGTTGGACTACTACCACTCCTCGGCTTGACAACCTTGGAACCAGCTAATTATGTCCCAGGACATCCACGACTTTGTTTTTGCTTGTACCACCTGTGCTCAGAACAAAACGTCACGCTATAGCCCTGCAGGTTTGCCAAGTCCGTTACCTGTGCCCCACAGCCCCTGGTCCCACCTCTCGGTGGATTTCATCACTGGTCTGCCCCTATCAAATGGAAACACTACCATTTTTGTCACTGTGGATCAATTCTCCAAGGCTGCCCACTTCATTGCCCTCCCCAAGATCCCATCGGCTCACGGGACTGTCACCCTCATGGTTCAGCATGTGTTCAGGCTCCATGGTCACAGCTTACCTCCCGCTTTTGGAAGGCTTTCTGCTTTCTTCTAGGAGCCATGACCAGCCTCTCGTCTCATTTCCACCCCCAATCCAACGGCTGGACTGAGAGAGTGAATCAGGAGTTGAAGGCGAACCTGTGCTGTCTTGTCCCTTCCAAACCCATGTCCTGGAGCTTCCGATTGGTTTGGGGAGAGATCGCTTACAATAACCTCCAGCTGTCCTTCATGGGTATGTCCCCCTTTGAATGCCAGAAAGGATTCCAGCTACTGCTCTTCCCTGACCAGGTGATTGATGTAGGAGTTCCTGCTGCTGAACAGCTGATCCAGGACTATAAGTACACTTGGAAATGAGCCAGGGCTTCTCTGCTGCGCTCCCAGAAACAACATACCTGTCAGGCTGATCGGCTGCACCAAGGGTTGAGACCTTTCAAGCCAGGACAGGAGGTCTGGTTGGCATCAAGGGATCTTCCCCTGAAAGTCAAGAGCTGCAAATTGGCTCTGCGGTATGTGGGACCATTCGTAATGGAAAAGGCAGTCAACAAGGTCTCATATAGATTGTGTCTACCAGCATCACTGAAGATCCACCCAGTGTTTCATGTTTCCCAACTCAAGCCAGTTACTATGCCCCAGTCACCCCATCTCCCCCTCCTCTGATTGATAGATGGTTCCCTGGTCTATATTGTGCGGTGCCTCCTGGCATCTCCAATACCTTGGTGTAAAGTCTAGTACCTTGTGGATTGGGAAGGGTATGGCTCTAAAGTACATTCTTGGATCCCAGCGAAGGACATCTTGGTCAAGTCACTCACCTGGGACTTCCAGTGGCCACAGGTCTATGGCACCTCAGGAGCTGTGCTTAGGGAGGGGAATCCTGTTACAACCATGGACTTGGCAGCGCAGTAAATTTGGCAACTGCACTCGCAAATATGCACATCTCAGCTAATTATTGTTCCATTATGGTGGTATTTAACTCCCTTCTTTTTACTGTAGGGCTTGTCCAAACTTGAGTAAAGCACAGCAATGTTATGCTGCCTGCTTGCATTCGGCCTTGTGTTTGAAAGTGGACTCTCGAGTCAAATGACACTGAAGACTAGTGGTATTCATTATATATTTAGATATTCATTTCAACCGCTGTGTTGGTATCTAGTTTTACATTTGAGAGTTTTAGTTAATTGCTCTGTTTAGCCTCGCATTTATTGTTTTCTTTTCCTTTAAAATCCTATTTTCATTAAAGTCTGTGAACTATGGACCTCCCTCTCCCTCTCTCCATCCTCACACTCGGGCCATATCCAAATGTATTGACGGATTCTCACAATTAACTGCACTATACCTCTTCCCGTGTCACTTGTGAAAATGCCATCCCTTCTCTCAGTTCCTCAGTCTCCACCACATTGGCTCTCAGGATGAGGCTTTTCATTCCAGAAATAATGAGATGCCATTCTTCAAAGAAAGAGGCTTTCCTTGCTCCACCATCAACACTGTCCTCACCCGCATCTCTTCCATTTCATGCATGCCTGCCCTCATCCCATCCTTCCACCATCCCACCAGGGATAGGATTCCTCTTGTCCTCACCTACCACCCCACCAGCCTCTGCGTCCAGCACATAATTCTCCGTTGCTTCCGCCATCTCCAACGGGATCCCACCACCAAATACATCTTTCCCTCCTCCCCACCTGCCCCCACTTTTCACTTTTGCACAGGGATTGCTCCCTACACGACTCCCTTGTCCATTCAGGGCCCTAAACAGTCCTTCCAGGTGAGGTGACACTTCACCTGTGAGTGTGTTAGGGTCATCTATTACATCTGGCACTCCCTATGTGGCTTCCTGTATATCAGTGAGACCCAACGTAGATTGGGAGACCGCTGTGCCGAGCACCTATGCTCCATCCGCCGGAAAAAAAGCGGGATCTCCCAGTGGCCACCCACTTCATTTCTACTTCCCATTCCGACATGTCAGTCAATGGCCTCCTCTTCTGCTGCGGTGAGGCCACATTCAGGTTGGCGAATCAACACCTTATATTCCATCTGGGTAGCCTCTAACCTGATGGTATGAACTTTGATTTCTTGAATTTCTGGTTATTGTCCCCCCCCACCTCTCCACCATTCCCCATTCCTGTTTCCCTCTCTCACCTTATCTCCTTACCTGCCCATCACCTTCCTCTGTGCTCCTCCCCTTCCCTTTCTTCTATGGTCTTCTGTCCTCTCCTATCAGATTCCTTCTTCTCCAGCCCTATCTCTTTCACTAATCAACCTCCCAGCTCTTTACTTCACCCTCCCTCTCTCCCAGTTTCACCTATCATCTTCTGCTTCTTCCTCCTCTCTCCCCACTTTCTTACTCTGATCTCATCTTTTTTTTCCAGTCCTGATGTCGGGTGTCTGTCTGAATCGTCGAATGTTACTTTCTTTCCATAGATGCTGCCTGGCCTGCCGAGTTCCACCAGCATTTTGTGTGTGTGGCTTGATTTTTCAGCATCTGTTGATTTTCTCTTGTTCAAAATATCGCTATGTTCTGTTCCTCCATTTTCAACGTTTCTAATCCAGGTTTCAGAATCCTCTGCTGTGTACATACTTGCATAGCTAGAAATTAAAATTGCTTTTGTTTCTAAATTTTATAACTCAAAACCTACATACATAAGGAACCCATGGCTGTCCAAAATGCGCCCGCTACAATGCCACAAAACACAGGACCGATGTGAGCGAAGCATGCTCTGCTGCACTAAGGTCTTGAAACTTCTCTCCCATCACCTGTCCATCTTAGACTTGTTCATGAAGCGATTAAAACCAAGTTCTTTGTGGGAAAAGTTGATGGAAAGCATAAAAATTTACCCTAAGAAAAAGGAATCTTAAATCTTACGTAAAGCAAATTTCAGTTTTTAGATATATAAAAGAAGAAAGGAAATCGATTTATATGAAGATGGTGCTCTACCTTCAAGTACTCTGATAATGGGAAAGCCTCCCCTTATGTATATTTCTCATTATTATTTCAGAATTCATGCTTCAAAATTTATCATTTCTGTTGCCAAGTTCCTGAATACTTACAGACTCATTAAAGCAGCAGTCTGGGACTTCCAGAGTACCATTTCCTCACAATTATCCACCACTGTGACGGGGGGGGGGGGGGCGGGGTTATACCTTTGCTGGTGAATCAAAGAGCAACGTATTCTAAAAAAACAGCGATATCACAAGATGAGCACAACCAGATTGATCCTACTGCTTGCTATCCCAATCTGCTTACACTTACCTGGGTCACTGCAAAGGCCTAACTGGCTGAATGTCTTTCTGTAAGGTGCCTGCCTAGATTTAGCACAACTCCACTGGGGAGACAGCCATTGGCATTCTAATGCATTAGTTCTGCATAATTGTCCTGAAAATCTCTGATAGGAGAGAAAAGGAAAGGAGGTTTGTCCTCATGGTTTGTAAATATCACTGTCACTCAGCAACATTTAAAAGCTATTAAACTATTGTAAATTGTTTTAAAAACCTATAAAAATATTAATGAATCAAAAGTAGTATTAAAATAAATAAAAGTGAATAACTTAGCTGACCTCCTTGCTTGGGGAACCAAATCAAAAGCTGAACCATTGCTAAAGTCTGGTTGGTGCTGGATTACAGAGCCATGTTTTCCAGCGAATGCTGAGAATACCCAACATGACCAGGCTTGGCCATCCAGTCCAACAATGGCACTATCTGGCTGATGCATCAGCATCTGTCACTTAGTATATCCCAGACGTACAGTCCACACAACTGTGGCATGTACTTACCTGGGAGTAGATAGTAGCCAATGGCTTCCTCCAGAATTGCTCATTCCAGCTAACATAATTCAGGTCATTATTATTATTCAGCTCATAATTCAGAAAGATGGGAGAGAATAATCAAGAAAGAATTGGCTCTTCCTCCAGGGGATAAAATGAAAGGAGCAATATCATTACAGCATACAGATAAAGGAATTTAAGAATTAGCCTCAAGAAATGTCAGTAGATTTGTGTTTTGGGAGTACAGTTGCATGCATGGGCACTGGGATCTCCCCTATGTTGTAAACAGTGAATAAAGTGTATCTATAAAAATGTAATGGAGGGAGAGTGGTATGGCATGAGGATAAACTTGATGACTACAACAGTTAAGGGGATCAATTCAGCTTCAAAACATTATATAGAAGATCTCAAAGCAAATTAACTTTCTGAAATAACATTAAAGACAACCTCACAAAGTCCCTAATGAGAACAAAAGTTATGTTTTCAGGATAAACCAAAACAGCTCAATTCAGCCAGCCTCACTGGACAACAACCGCAGGTGATCTGGCTATTTCTATCAGTTGCAAAGAATGGAAGCACAGGTATGGAGTTAGTAAAGAAAGAACTGATTAAATTGCAAACACGAGGAAATCTACAGATGCTGGAATTTCAAGCAACACACATAAAAGTTGCTGGTGAACGCAGCAGGCCAGGCAGCATCTCTAGGAGGAGGTACAGTCAACATTTCGGGCCGAGACCCTTCGTCAGGACTAACTGAAAGAGCAGCTAGTAAGAGATTTGAAAGTGGGAGGGGGAGGGGGAGATCCGAAATGATAGGAGAAGACAGGAGGGGGAGGGATGGAGCCAACAGCTGGACAGTTGATTGGCAAAAGGGATAGAAGATGATCATTTAATAATGAAGTCAACGAGCTGAGCATGCGTGCTGATTAAATTGCATTTTTATCACTGGAAGATGTAACTGCAACCACAATCCAAATGACCATTCAGCATAAAATTGCACTGTTGGAGTAAGTGGCATAGGTTGAGTGAAAGTGTTTTAAGGACAAAAGCCAGCAAAACTATGAGAATCACTGATAGTAGGGGGATAGTCACAGCTGGAATTTTAGTGACAGATTTTATTTCAAAAATATATTTTATTCAAATACACGATACAAAACGTTCAATTTTATTTTCAACACATGATGAGTGAATAGTACATGGGGCTATAACAAAATTGACTTCCAGACTAGAGAGCATTTCGGAATTAAAAATCTTTGTGACCATTCGTCATCCACTTTCATCCCTTAGGCACTGTATAGATCTAGCATAATTTCCTTTACAAAACTGGCAATTTAAAAGAACAAAAGATTTAAATCTTCCAGTGAAATGACTCATCTCTCCATCTCATTTACTACTACCTGGAAAATCAACTTGGGAAAAGTACATTGCTTTACTCAAAAACATCACAAAGCCCTATTATTTTAAGACTGCTTACTCAAGGCAGGGCATCCTCAAAGTTTAATTGATTTATTTTGTCATAGGTGAGAGCAATCATAATCAAAATTCTAGCCTTTGAAAGGTCAATTAACATAAACAAAACAAAATAAATTCAAGAGATATTGCAGATGCTGGAAATCCAGAGCAACATACATACAAATGCTGGTGGAACTCAGCAGGTTCAAAGTTCAAAGTACATTTAGTATCGATGTATACAGTATACAACTGAGATTTGTTTTCCCCACAGACAGCCACGAAACAATGAAAACCATGGAACCCACTCAAAGAAAAGCATCAAGGGGCGTCACGTGATGACGTGGGATTGAGACATGTAAATTCAGCTCTCCCGCAACAAATCAGTAAAGTACCGTTTAAATAAAACAAAGTTGGTAAATATTTTTTGAAAACTATTTATAAACTTTGTAAGACTACTTTACGGTATGCCTCCTAAACCGCAACAAAAGAAGTCTGCTGTTGCGAAGCAGCCGCGAGACGGGAAGAAAAAAGGGCCTACTGCAACGATGGAGCCTCGGACTCAGGTTGGATCTCCTTCGGTAGAACAGGGAGCAATAGCGGTGGCAATGGTTGCTCCGAAGAAGACAATGGAATTGCGCATGCGCAAAGAAGAGCGCATGCGCAAATCGACACAGCGCAAACTACAAGAACCGACGTCCACTGCAATTGAAAATGACTCAGAGTCAGAACTGGATTCTGCAGAGAACACAGATGAAGAAGAGGAGGAAGAATTGGAAGTGAGTGGAAGTAAAGGAGATGATAGAGACATAAGAGAGGCTGTATTGCGGTCAACGGCTGAATTAAGGAAAGTAAGAGAAGAGCTTAGAGATACGAAGAGATGCTATAATAAAGTTATGGAAAGACAGGACAAAATGGAAAAGAAGCTTCAGAAGATGGAAAGAGAAATGGGGCTTATGAATGATAGAGTGGAAAAAACAGAAAATGATTTGCTTGTCTGGAACTCGGAAAGAAACCGACTCTTGGAGAAAGTGGACATGTTGGAAAATTTCAGTAGACGTAATAATATAAAAATTGTTGGTCTTACAGAAGGTATGGAAGGAGAAAAGCCAATAGAATTTTTTCAAAGATGGATCCCGGCGGTTTTGCAAATGGGAGAAGAGGCTCGATCAATTGAAATTGAGCAGGCACATAGAGCTTCAAGACCAAAACCAAAAGATGACCAATATCCACGATTGATTTTAATAAAATTCTTAAGATTTCAAGACAAGGAAAGGATTCTACAGGCGGCTGTTCGAGCTGCCAAAGATAGAAAAGGGCCATTGATAATTAAAGGGAAAAGAGTTTTTTTCTACCCTGATATAAGTTACGAACTTTTGAAGAAAAGGAAGAAGTTTAATCCAGTGAAAAAAACCCTATGGGAGCATGGTTATCAATTTATACTGCGTTATCCTGCAACTTCGAAGATTTTTTTTGTCTGGTGGAGAAAAAAGATTTTTTGATGACTACCAGAAAGCAGAGCAGTTTGTGCAAGATTCTCTGAATATTCACCAGATACAAGAACAAACTCAGGAGAGCGAGATAGATTGAAGATGAAGATTGGGTTTAAGAATGGATTTGTTGGATTTTTGAAGCTGGATGAATGTATAAATATAGTATTAATTATATGAGGGGGGGTAAGAAAGGTTAATACTGGAGGAAATTAGCTGGGAATAATAATACTAATTTTGTTTATATATATATATATATATATATATATATATATATAAAACTTTTTTTTGTTGCGGGGGAGCTGGAAGAAGCACTGATCGATTGCTACGTTAATCATGTGTGCAAGCGTGGCTTTTGCCGCGACCCGTAAAATGAAGGGGAGTAGTGTTGTGTATCTTTTCATTCACAACATTAGTGGGGGGGTATTTTGTTTTTTCTTTTTTTTTCTATCTTTTTTTTCTCTTTTTGCCTGGAAGGTTGGGGGGGGGGGAACACATAGCATCATGGTGAAGTTTAAAGTGATTCCCCAAGGAACTATGAGAGTTGAGAAGATAAGTAATGTTTTAGATTGGAGTAACTTTGTTAAGAATAATGACTAATTTATTGAATTTTTTGAGTTTTAATGTTAATGGGCTTAATGGACCAGTGATTTAGCTTTTTTACAGGAAACGCACCTAACAGAAACAGAACATCAGAAACTAAAGAGAGATTGGGTGGGTAATGTTGTTGCGGCCTCATTTAATTCAAAAGCGAGGGGAGTAGCAATTTTGATCAATAAAATGTTACCAATTAGGATACAAAATGTAATAACAGATTCTGCGGGGAGATATGTGATTGTCAACTTTTTTCCAAACTATGGACTTTTATGAATATTTATGCACCAAATGAAAATGATGCAAAATTCATACAAGAAACTTATTTGAATTTGGCGGATGCATATGAAAAAATATTAATTGGAGGCGACTTCAATTTTTGCTTAGACCCAGTCTTAGATAGATCAACCAAGGCTGTTATAAAATCGAAGGTAGTAAATCTAACTTTATCATTGATGAAAGATTTAAATTTGATTGATATATGGAGAAGAATCAATCCTAAAGAAAGAGACTATTCGTTCTATTCCCATAGACATAAAACTTATTCAAGGATAGATTTTTTTCTATTATCAATGCATATTCAACACAGAGTGAAAAATATGGAATATAAAGCAAGAATATTATCAGATCATTTTCCTTTATTAATGACAATAATAATGGCTGATAAGGAAGAAGTGGCTTATAGATGGAGATTTAATTCAATATTATTAAAACGTCAAGATTTTTGTGATCTTATGAAAAAGCAGATTCAATTTTTTTTGGATACAAATTTTCATTCAGTGGAGGATAAATTTATATTATGGGATGCGATGAAAGCATATCTTAGGGGACAGATAATAAGTTATACGTCTAAAATTAAGAAAGAATATATGGCAGAACTAGATCTATTGGAAAAAGAGATTACAAGAATAGAAAAAGAATCACAAAGATATATGTCAGAAGAAAAACGAAGACAACTTGTCAATAAGAAGTTACAATATAATACACTTCAGACATATAGAACATATAGAAAAAGCAATTATAAGATCTAAACAAAGGTATTATGAGTTAGGTGAGAGAGCACATAAAATTCTTGCCTGGCAGTTGAAAACAGAACAAGCTTCCAAAACAATAAATGCAATTAGAACAAGGGCAAATAAAATATCTTATAAGCCTCTTGAAATAAATGAAACCTTTAAAAATTTTTATTCTGAATTATATCAATCAGAATCCCATAACGATGTTAATGAGATAGAAAGGTTTTTATCACAAGTTTCTCTTCCAAAATTGAATTTGGAAGAACAGAGGGGATTAGATATGCCTTTTACATTAAAAGAAGTTGAAGAAGCTTTAGAATCACTTCAAAGTAATAAATCTCCAGGAGAAGATGGTTTTCCACCTGAATTTTATAAAAAATTTAAAGATTTATTATTTCCTCTTTTTATGGAACTAATACGTCAAGCAGAAAAAATACATAAACTTCCAGAATCTTTTTCAACAGCGATTGTAATAGTATTGCCAAAAAAGGACAGAGATCCTATGAAACCAACATCATACAGGCCTATTTCTTTATTGAATACGGATTACAAAATAATAGCAAAAATTTTATCGAATAGATTATCTAAATATTTACCAAAATTAATACATATGGATCAAACAGGATTTATTAAAAATAGACAACTGGCGGATAATGTAAGTCGGCTACTCAGTATAATTCATTTGGCACAAAAAAGGGATGAGAAGAGTATAGTAGTAGCTTTGGATGCAGAAAAAGCATTTGATAGATTAGAATGGGATTTTTTATTTAAAGTATTAGAAAAATATGGGTTAGGAACATCTTTTATAAATTGGATTAAAACTTTAAATTCTAACCCTAAAGCTAAAGTAGTGACAAACTCTCAAATTTCAACACCATTTCAGCTAAAAAGGTCAACTCGACAAGGTTGTCCACTATCACCTGCTCTATTTGTATTGGCGATAGAGCCATTAGCAGAACTAATTAGATTGGATCCAGATATTATGGGTTTTAGAGTTAACCAAGAGGAATATAAAATTAATCTTTTTGCCGATGATGTTTTGATCTATTTAACAAACCCACAACATTCGTTACATAAATTATCTTCTAGATTGGATGAATATGGGGAGGTATCAGGTTACAAAATAAACTGGGATAAAAGTGAAATTTTGTCTCTTACTAAAGGAGACTATAGTCAATGTCGATTAGTAACCCAATTTAGATGGCCGGTAAATGGTATAAAGTATTTAGGTATAAGACTTGATAGTGATGTAAAGAATTTATATAAATTTAATTATTTACCACTATTGAAAAAAATTCAAGAAGATCTTGACAAATGGATGATACTACCAATAACATTAGTAGGTAGAGTCAATGTTGTAAAAATGAATATATTTCCGAGATTACAGTATTTGTTTGAAACATTACCAATACAATTGCCACAGAAATTTTTTCAAGAGTTAAATAAATCTGTGAGAAAATCTCTTTGGAAAGGTAAAATGTCAAGAATATCACTGGAAAAACTGACATGTAAATTTAGGTTAGGATGGTTACAACTTCCAAACTTTAAAAATTACTATAAAGCAAATCAACTTAGATTTATTGCATCTTTTTTCGATGATCAAAAACCAGCATGGATTAAAATAGAACTAGACAAGATAGGAGAAAATAAACCTGAAGATTTTATATATAAATGGGAATCTAAATGGATACGGGAAAAGAAAGAATCTCCTATATTAACACACTTGATTGATCTATGGAATAAGATAAATATTGATAAGGAAACACAGAAATCTCTATTAGCAAGGAGACCTTTGTTTCAAAACAGATTTATTCCTTTTACAATGGACAATCAACTTTTATATAATTGGTACCAAAAAGGGATTAAATTTATAGGAGATTGTTTTGAGCGAGGTATATTGATGTCATTTGAACAATTAAAGGATAAATATAAAATATCTAATAATACTTTCTTTTGCTACTTTCAGTTAAGGGCTTACTTAATAGGTAAGCTGGGTCAAACAATGTTTTTGCCAAAAGCTAATGAAATTGAAATTTTAATTCAAAAAGGGAAAATTAAAAAATTTATTTCTTGTATGTATAATTTGATTCAAGAACAGACAATTAAACAAGGAACCCATAAGTCAAAGCAAAAATGGGAAACAGATCTGAATATTAATATTGATGAAATAAATTGGTCAAGACTTTGTCTGGATAGTATGACAAATACAATAAATGTTCGATTTAGATTAGTACAGTATAATTTTTTACACCAATTATATATTACACCACAAAAAATAAATAGATTAAATTCAAATCTATCTGATAAATGTTTTCGGTGTAATCAAGAAATTGGTACTTTTTTACATTCTACTTGGTCTTGTTTTAAAATTCAACCCTTTTGGATAAATTTAAGAGCCTTATTGGAACAAATTACTGGAATTCAACTTCCACATAACCCTGTATTATTTCTATTAGGTGATATTGAAGGGATAAAACCGAAACTTAAATTGAATAAATATCAGAAAGAATTTATAAAAATTGCATTGGCAGTAGCTAAGAAGACTATAGCAGTTACTTGGAAATCTGATTCGTATTTAAGTATGGATCGTTGGAATAATGAAATGGCTAGTTCTATTCCACTTGAAAAAATTACTTATAATTTAAGAGATAATTATCTAACATTCTTGAATATTTGGCGCCCTTATTTACAAAAGATAGGATGTCATATTTAAGTGCTCTGACAAAGAATTTGGTTACTTGGGGAAAATAACGAATAATTATACCAAATTTATTTTGAATCCCATGGAGCATGTGGAAACCTTCCAATACCCAGGTGGCTCTTTTTTTTTCTCTTTCTTTCTTTTAGGTAGACTATATATATGGGGGGGGGGGTGGGTAGATTTTATCTTTTCATGTATTCTTTTTGAAAATTCAATAAAAATTATATAAAAAAAAGAAAAGCATCAAACCCCTCCCCCATGCGGGGAAAAAAATCACATAAACAGCAACAAAAAACCAAGCGAACACAGAACAAAATCAAAAGAGTCCAGTCATATTCAGTTCAGGTCAGTTTGTTATCTGCAGGCTACCCCCATTCAAAATCTCCCAAAGTAGCAACAAAAAAAAAAGGAGTGACCAGAAACGAGAAACCCATCATAAAGTGAACTGCAGAGTCCAATCCACAAACTGTGTCAATCAAACATTGCCCAAAACTAAGAGCTCTGGCACCATCCTCCGACTGCATCGAGGGAGAGAGAGAGACCATTCAAATGCAGCGGCCTTCCTTTGGGAACAGCAAACTGTTCCTTTGGGAGATAGGAACCATCTCACACAGATACATTCCTCAGTTAGCAGCAAGTAAAGGGCTGGTCGATGGCACTGAACACCCACTCACGGTACCAAAATGTAGACCACAGGCTCCATCTGTAGCAGAACCACATTTGAAAGAAACAGACGGAAAAGAAGTACAAGAAGTTGTTTCATGAACCGTCTGAAGGATGTCGCCCTTGGTCATGTTGTTCGCTGGAGCAATCTTCTTCCGGCCAGCATGTGTGGAAATAAATAAATAGTCAACGTTTTGGGCTGAGACCCTTCATCAGGACTGGAAAGGAAAAGGGAAAAAAAGAAGCCAGAATAAAAAGGTGGAGGGGGAGCAGGACGTTAGAAGGTGATAGGTGAAACCAGGTGGGTGGGAAAGGTAAAGAGCAGGTGTGTGTGGGGGGTGGGAGTGGATGAAGTAAGAACCTGGGCGGTGGTGTGGAAAACACAAAGGACTGGAGAAGAAAGAATCTGATAGGAGAGGCGAGGGGCACCAGGGGGAGGTGATAGGCAGGTGAGGAGGTGGTAAGAGGCCAGAGTGGGGAAATGAAGAAAAGGGCAGGCGGGAAAAATTACAGGAAGTTGGAGAAATCGATGTCCATGCCATCATGTTGGAGGCTACCTAGATGGAATATAAGGTGTTGCTCCTCCATTCTAGGAGTGGCCTCATCATGACAGAAGAGGAGGGACTGACATGTTGGAATGGGAATGGGATCAGAAATGAAATAGTTGGCCACCGGGAAATTCTGCTTTTTGCAGATGGAGCTGAGATGCTTTAAGTTTGATAGGAATAATTCAAAATTCACTGTGCGTGGACGTCTGTATATAGTAGTTGTATGATATAGTACACTGTGTATACTGTTGAGATGCATTCTCTATTGAGTTGGATACAGCTCAGCAGGGTGGAGTAATGTGTATTAATATTTAAGTAATATTTGAGTAATCTTGTATATATATATTGGTTGATTAAGCATTCTTGTTCATTTAAATAATTCAATACAAGTTATATATATACATACACACAAACATATATATATATAAATAACTTGTATTGAATTATTTAAATGAACAAGAATGCTTAATCAACCTATATATACACAATATGTATTGGAAATCCATATGTCATGACACTACCACATGATAAGTGTGTGCCACACTTAAAGACAAAGCCTCGCATTTTGGACTCGTGTCATCCTTTGAATTAGTTTAATGTTTTGAAGTTAGAAAGCATAACACAATCAGTCAGAAAGCTCTACACCATACATCGGTAGAAATTTGTGAGAAACTTTGGTAAGATACCAAGTCTCCTTAAACTCCTAATGAAATATAGCTACTGTTGTGCCTTCTTTGTAATTACATCAATATGTTGGGACTAGGTCAGATGTTCAGAGATGTCGACATCCAGGAACGTGAAAATGCTCACCCTTTCCACAGCTGATTCCTCGATGAGCACTTGTGTGTGTTCCCTCAACTACCCCTTCCTCAAGACCATAATCAATTCTTTCCAGAGCAACACACACAAAAAGCTGGAAAAACTCAGCAGCTCAGGCTGCATCTGAGGAAATGAATAAACAATTGATGTTTCGGGCTGAGACCATTTGTCAGGATGAGAAAGGAAGGGGGAAGATGCCAGTTCAATGTTCCCTCTAAGGTGGGGGGGGGTGCACGCTTGTGCGTGCGTGTGTGTGTGTGCGTCTGTGTCTGTGTGTGCACGTGCACACACATCTTTTGCTATAAGCACACAAAAGAATTTAAACTGTGCACAAGAAGTTGTCACTCACTACCTCGTTGGCATGTTAAGTATATTTCATGATCATACACAATCACATTTCCTTTACCGGTTTCTGATGTGGACAGTGTTGACAAGGTGGAGTTTGCAATGATTTGCCTGCAGATTATAGAACTTGCTTACTTATACTATTTTTATGGAAGAAATTATTCAGTATGCACATGCTGTTGCCACTGAGCAAAAAATTGCACAGTACAGGATTTTTGTGCACACTGGAATCACAAGTCAGAGGGAATATCGGAGGGTGAAGGAGGATAGGTAGAAGGTGACAGGTGAAGCTCGGTGGGTAGGAAAAGTAAATGGCTAGCGAGAAAGGCATCTGATAGAACAGAAGAATGGACCATAGGATAAAGTGGAGGAGGAGGGACCCAGGGAGAGGTGATAGACTGGTGAGAAAAGTTAAGAGGCTGGAGTGGGGAAGAAGAGGGAAAGGGGGAGGGAAATAATTATGAGAAGCAGAAATGCTACCACTTTGGAGGCTACGCAAATGGAATACAAGGTGTTGCTCCTCCACACTGAGGATGGCCTCATCATGGCACAAGAAGAGGTCATGGACCGACATGACGGAACAGGAATGGGAATGGGAATTAAAATGTTTCGCCACCGAGAAGGGCTGCTTTCGGTAGATGGAGCAGAGGTGTTCTACGAAACTGGCCCCCAATTTACAATGGATCTTACCAACATACAGGAGGCGCATTGGGAGCACCGCCACAATAGGCAACCTCAGCAGATTGGATGCTTGCAGGGATAAGTGTCAAGAGGGAGATTAGTGTGGAGGGACAAATGGATAAGGGAATCAGGGAAGGAGCAATCCCTACGGAAAGTGGAGTGAGGGGAGGAGGTAAAGGATTCCTTTGGAGATGGCAGAACTATGATGTTTTGAATGCAGAGGATCATGGGGTAGTAGGTAAGAACAAGAGAAACTCTGTCACTGTTAAGGCAGCGGGAAGATAGGGTGAGTGCGATGTTTGGGAAATGGAGGAGATGAAGGTGAGGGCAGCATCAATAGTAGAACAAGGGATACTGAGTTCTTTGAACAAGGAGGACATCCCTGATGTCTTAGAAAATCTGCACCCTGGCACAGATGCAGCAGAGATAAAGGGAACAAAGAAAAGGAAATAGCATTTTTACAGGAGACAGGATGGGAAGTCACAATAACTGTGGGAATAAATAGGTTTATAAAAGATGTTGGTCGATAGTTTGTCTCCAAAGATGGAGACAGGGAGATCAAAAACGGGGAGGAAGGTGTCAGAAATGGATCAAGTGAACTTGAGGGCAGGGTGGAAGTTGGGGGCAAATTTGATGAAGTTGACAAGCTCAGCATGGGTGCATGAAGCAGCACCAATGCATCATCAATGTAATAGAGGAAGAGCTGGGGAGCATTACCAAGAAAGGCTGGAACATGGACTGTTCCACAGAATCTAAGGAAAAGATACCCCCAGGGTGCCCAAGAGTGGGGCGGGGGGGGGGGAGGATGAGCACCCTAGTCGGATGGCCACAATGTCATCAGACCCAGGAAACAAACGAACGATGATGAGGAAGCAGTGTGCATGTGGCAAAATCTGCAAGAACGATCATGGCTTGAAGATCCACCAAGTGAGGATGAAGTGTTTGGCGGGAGCAGGAGCAGCACAACGCGCAGGTGTCCAACCTGGTGAGACGAAGGAGGGGCCAGATCCGGAGTCACCCCATAGTGCCCGGAACCTCCAAGTGTTGCAAACTAATCTCTCTAACATGAAGTCTAACAGGAGGCGGATCAAATGGCCTGCAGCTAACATGACTTCACTGTGGAAGCAGTTTGATGAAGATGTTAACCAAATTCTGGAGGCAACGGCGAAGGGAGGGGTTGATAGGAAGCTGCAAGCCATGCCCAGTGGAGGTTGGTTGTAGGGGATTCGTAGCCCGTTCTTTAGTTAGAGCCTTCAGCATTTTGGGCATCGAGGGAGAGAGGAAGAGGAGAGCCATCCGCAGTACCACCGATGCGGCAGAGAGGGCCTCAAGATGGCTGTGGCTCAAAAGAGGGGAGCCATGGAGTCATAAGTAGCTAGCCATCTGTACACAAGCTGGGGTCTGATCAGCCACGGCTGGGTCACCTGGAGGAGGGTGTATGATGTTGAAAGACCCAAAACACCCGATGATTCCAGGAACATCACTGAAGATGTGTCCAGAAGCATCAATAGATGTATGTACACAGCAGAGTCAATGAAAGGGCAGGCAAAGCTTGGGCCTATGCAGATACCGTGGCTATTAATCTTTGGTCAATTCTTTGGTCTTACTGATGTTGAGTCAATGTCGTTCTTGGACACCACTCAACCAGCTGATCTATCTCACTCCTATATGCCTCGTCATCACTAAAATTATGCCAGCAATAGCTGTGTTATTGGTAAATTTGTAAAAGCCTTTTGAGTCATGCCTAGTCACATAGTCACGGGTGTAGAAAGAGTAGAACAGTGGGCTAAGCACACATCCTGGGGGTGTACTAGTGTAGACTGTCAGTGAGGAGATGTTATTTCTAACCTGCATAAACTATGGTCTCCTGATGAGGAAATCAAGGATCCGGTTGCAGAGGGAGGTACAGAGACTCAGGTTTTGGAGCTGGTTGGTTAGGACTGAGGGTATGATGGTGTTGAACGCTGAACTGTAATCAGTAAACAGCGGTCTGATGTAGATATTGTTATTGTCCAGGTGATCCAAGGCGGAGTGGACAGCCAGAGAGACTACATCTGCTGCAGACCTATTGTGGCGATAGCCAGATTGTGGCGGGTCCAGGTCCTTGTTGAGGCAGGAGATAATTCTGGCCATGACCAAATTCCCAAAGCACTTCTTCAGAGTGGAGGTAAGTGTAACTGAACACAAGAAATAGGCAACAGGAGGTACATCACAATCCCCACATCACTTTTCAGAGGCTAACTTGTAATTTCCCATTCTCTACCCATGCAATCAATTAAAGATACGTGTCTCCATGTTTTCCTTACTGAATTAATATCAAAAGACAGTAACATTTACCTTGTTGCCATTTCCCCATTCCCAAACTTGCCCAGATCAGATGAGAAGAACCCATCTTACTTCAACTATCAGCCTTGGAGTGACAGAAGGACCTCAATCAAGTTAGTAAAGAAGCCCCAACACCTTAACAGCTCACCAGCTGGCAAAGCTTTGCCCTAGCTTTGACAATTGTTAAAAATGAAATAAAAACAGAACATTAAAAAATAAAGTTTAAAAAAACTAAATAAATAAAAGTGCAAGCTAAAATACAAATAATGGATAAAATGAACTTTACTTTTAAGCCTTTCTACCCTCATAGCCAGAACAATCTCCACTGAAATCTGTTGAGGGGGGATCCTTGTAAGGATGCAAGAGCTAATTTTTTTGACACATAGGAATAAACTAGAGCACACAGAGAGTTACCTATGCAATCACAGGGAGAATGTGCAAATTCCACAAAGACAGTTCTGCAAGACAGAATTGAACCTAGATTGCTGAAGCTGAAGGACAGCATCTCTACTCCGCTCTGCCCATAGCTCCAATCATTGGCAAATTATCTTGACAAGGGCTATGTGTGATTACTTCGATAATTTTGTTGAGAGCTGTTAGAATATACCCACAATGATTTCTCAGCAAATAGGTGGAAAGAAATACCTTCAAAACCTATATACATATCCAACACCTACAAAAGATCAAATGCAATTTAACATTCAAATTTAATACGCTGAGAAACAACTTCACCTTCAAGCTGATACCTCTACTAGAGAAAGTTTAGATTCAGATGCCTTATAATTCAAGCAAATGCTCACCATGCCTTTGCTAGCTACTGACTATGAAAGAAAGGTCAAGTTTGTTCTCAAGGGGCCAATTACCAGAAATACTGAGTGGACGGTGAAAAACAGAATATTGTCAAATAAGTAAAAGAGAAAAGCACAGCAAATGCCAGAGATACAGTACCACATCAGTTAAAATCTGTAAACAGAATATGCATATTCAGATGTCTTTGAAGCAGCTAATTCACAGATCAGAAGGTTAAAAGATAATTGGACATTGTAATAAGGTTGAAAAAAGAGAAAGTAAATACAGGGAAAAAATATCAACTGGAGTGAATTTCAGCAGAAGAGGATTCACTGCATAACACTAAAGGGCAGAAAACGCTGGTGGGAATTGTGTACAGGCCACCTAACAGTAGTAGTGAGGTTGGGGATGGTATTAAACAGGAAATTAGAAATGTGTGCAATAAAGGAACAGCAGTTATAATGGGTGACTTCAATCTACATGGAGATTGGGTGAACCAAATTGGTAAGGGTGCTGAGGAAGAGGATTTCTTAGAATGTATGCGGGATGGTTTTCTGAACCAACATGTCGAGGAACCAACTAGAGAGCAGGCTATTCTAGACTGGGTATTGAGCAATGAGGAAGGGTTAATTAGCAATCTTGTCGTGAGAGGCCTCTTGGGTAAGAGTGACCATAATATGGTGGAATTCTTCATTAAGATGGAGAGTGACATAGTTAATTCAGAAACAAAGGTTCTGAACTTAAAGAGGGGCAATTTTGAAGGTATGAGACGTGAATTAGCTAAGATAGACTGGCGAATGACACTTAAAGGGTTGACGGTGGATATGCAATGGCAAGCATTTAAAGATCGCATGGATGAACTACAACAATTGTTCATCCCAGTTTGGCAAAAGAATAAATCAAGGAAAGTAGTGCACCCGTGGCTGACAAGGGAAATTAGGGATAGTATCAATTCCAAAGCAGAAGCATATAAATTAGCCAGAAAAAGTGGCTCACCTGAGGACTGGGAGAAATTCAGAGTTCAGCAGAGGAGGACAAAGGGCTTAATTAGGAAGGGGAAAAAAGATTATGAGAAAAAACTGGCAGGGAACATAAAAACTGACTGTAAAAGCTTTTATAGATATGTGAAAAGAAAAAGATTGGTTAAGACAAATGTAGGTCCCCTACAGACAGAAACAGGTGAATTGATTATGGGGAGCAAGGACATGGCAGACCAATTGAATAACTACTTTGGTTCTGTCTTCACTAAGGAGGACATAAATAATCTTCCCGAAATAGTAGGGGACAGAGGGTCCAGTGAGATGGAGGAACTGAGGGAAATACATGTTAGTAGGGAAGTGGTGTTAGGTAAATTGAAGGGATTAAAGGCAGATAAATCCCCAGGGCCAGATGGTCTGCATCCCAGAGTGCTTAAGGAAGTAGCCCAAGAAATAGTGGATGCATTAGTGATAATTTTTCAAAACTCTTTAGATTCTGGACTAGTTCCTGAGGATTGGAGGGTGGCAAATGTAACCCCACTTTTTAAAAAAGGAGGGAGAGAGAAACCAGGGAATTATAGAACGGTTAGCCTAACATCGGTGGTGGGGAAACTGCTAGAGTCAGTTATCAAAGATGTGATAATAGCACATTTGGAAAGCAGTGATATCATCAGACAAAGTCAGCATGGATTTGTGAAAGGAAAATCATGTCTGACGAATCTCACAGAATTTTTTGAGGATGTAACTAGTAGAGTGGATAGGGGAGAACCAGTGGATGTGGTATATTTGGATTTTCAAAAGGCTTTTGACAAGGTCCCACACAGGAGATTAGTGTGCAAACTTAAAGCATACGGCGTTGGGGGTAAGGTATTGATGTGGATAGAGAGTTGGTTGGCAGACAGGAAGCAAAGAGTGGGAATAAACGGGACCTTTTCAGAATGGCAGGCAGTGACTAGTGGGGTACCGCAAGGCTCAGTGCTGGGACCCCAGTTGTTTACAATATATATTAATGACTTGGATGAGGGAATTAAATGCAGCATCGCCAAGTTTGTGGACGACACGAAGCTGGGCGGCAGTGTTAGCTGTGAGGAGGATGCTAAGAGGATGCAGGGTGACTTGGATAGGTTAGCTGAGTGGGAAAATTCATGGCAGATGCAATTTAATGCGGATAAATGTGAGCTTATCCACTTTGGTGGCAAAAACAGGAAAACAGATTATTACCTGAATGGTAGCCAATTAGGAAAAGGGGAGGTGCAATGAGACCTGGGTGTCATTATACACCAGTCATTGAAAGTGGGCATGCAGGTACAGCAGGCGGTGAAAAAGGCGAATGGTATGCTGGCATTTATAGCAAGAGGATTCGAGTACAGGAGCAGGGAGGTACTACTGCAGTTGTACAAGGCCTTGGTGAGACCACACCTGGAGTATTGTGTGCAGTTTTGGTCCCCTAATCTGAGGAAAGACATCCTTGCTATAGAGGGAGTACAAAGAAGGTTCACCAGATTGATTCCTGCGATGGCAGGACTTTCATATGATGAAAGACTGGATGAACTAGGCTTATACTTGTTGGAATTTAGAAGATTGAGGGGGGATCTGATTGAAACATATAAAATCCTAAAGGGATTGGACAGGCTAGATGCAGGAAGATTGTTCCTGATGTTGGGGAAGTCCAGAACGAGGGGCCACAGTTTGAGGATAAAGGGGAAGCCTTTTAGGACCGAGATGAGGAAAAACTTCTTCACACAGAGTGGTGAATCTGTGGAATTCTCTGCCACAGGAAACAGTTGAGGCCAGTTCATTGGCTATATTTAAGAGGGAGTTAGATATGGCCCTTGTGGCTAAAGGGATCAGGGGGTATGGAGGGAAGGCTGGTGCAGGGTTCTGAGTTGGATGATCAGCCATGATCATACTGAATGGCGGTGCAGGCTCGAAGGGCAGAATGGCCTAATCCTGCACCTATTTTCTATGTTTCTATGTTTAATTCAATTATCAATAATTCTGCACACAATGTCATCAAGAATTAAGCACCCAAATAATCAACAAATCACTTAATAGAATTGTTTTTTTTTAAACCATGAAATTACAGAAATATGGACAGATAAATAGAAGGATAAAGATTTCATGGTAAGAAATTAAAGAAAATTAAGGAGAAAAATGAATTAAAACACAAATTCAAGCATATTACACTATAATGTAATCAGGTGATGTTACTCGTAAAGAAGAAGCAAAATAAACAAATCAACAAAACATATTGGAATTAATAAGGTTGTGATCTTACTATTTTATTTTAAATTAAGAGCTGTAATGAGCCTGATCCTTTATGTATGTTTTTAATATCTGTAGACTCCAAAAAATTAATGAAATATTCCTATCGACATTCTCTTTCAAGTCTCCAAGATTCGCTACACTATGAATAATATGATTTAGGCAAAAGTACAATGAAATTGCAAGCCATTCATTTTGGTCAAAACACAGCAAGCATGTCAGCAGGATTAATTGACTGAATTTAGGTATTTACTCATGTAATTTCATTACTGGCAGAACTCATGCCTTTTTAACAGTTTAAATAATGTGTCAGGCCGGTAAAAAGGTACTTTGGTACAACAAGCCAATGTGAGCTGTTCTGAAGAGATTGTTAAATATGAATTAGGCAGGAAAGAGATTAATTATTCTCATGTAAAAACCATCTGCCAGAAAAACTCAGCAGGTCAAACAGCATCTCTGGTGTGGGAGTACAGGGTCCTGGAGGAGGAACTGTTGATGTTTCTGGTTGAACCGTGCATAAGAACTCAGATGCTTCAGGACATAGATGCCGGTCAATTCACTCAATTCCTCCAGCAGATTGGTTGTTGCTTTCGATTCCTGCATTGGCAATCTCTTGTACTCCTTCTTAATTAAATCTCATCCTGACTTTACAGCTGAAATCTCCACTCACTTGACCCCCAACCACCTCACCTTCACTTATCTAACACCTCATCTATCCAAAGACAAAGCTGAACTTTTCAGAAACAAATTTCTGAGTTGTCCCCAATAAGGTTTTTAGTTTCTACTGTTATGCACCAGCAGCAATAGATATGAAATAGTCGTTTTTTTTAATAAATAAACAACAAAATTTATTAACCTCTACTCAAAAACATAGAAAAGTAAACAAATGACTAACTTAAATGGAAGTTAACAGTTATGCATTTTTAGTTATCAAACAGTCGAATTTAAAGACAATTCTTAACAGATCTTACTCAAACACAGTCTTAAGGTGGTAGTTCAAAGAGTTCAAGTGATTTATGAAATAAGTGAGAGGAGAGACTTCCCGAACCAGCGATGAAGAAAAGCTGACACAGATCCCAGCCGAGAATTGTCTTGTCCGAAGAGATCACAAAGAATAAGATTTCTCACAGCTTCTGACCTTTCGCTGGAGGTGGTCACCACACAACACCCAAGACCCAACCACCGACTGTGACTCCCCAACAAAACAACAACTACACAACAAGCTACGGTCTCCCCTTTTATACCGGATGGAACATGCCATTACATGACATCACATCACCCCGCTATCAGGACAATTACATCATGCCAATATCACAAGACAATTACATCATGCTCACAAGATACTCATGGGAGAGGTAACACTATTCCAACATATGAAATTATCCTAAATTAGCATGACAGTCACCTTACACAGTACAGTATGTGGATGGATAATGGAAACTAGTGTCATTGGACCCCAATTGTCCAAATATGGAGTAAAAACCAACCTCAGATAAATTCACAAAATCAATATAGACTGCTTTGCACAAACAGAAAATTCACAGTAACATAAAAGTGCTGGAGGAATTCAGCAGGTCAATAGTACAGGTTTACAAAATACTGATCTACATCATCTGTATCAACAATCTGGTTGATAATGTAGTTAAATGGATCAGCAAATTTGCAGATGACACTGAAATTAGTGGTGTCGTGGACAGCAGGGAGGACTATTATGCCTTGCAGTGAGATCAGGACCAACTGAAAAACTGGGCTGAAAAATGGCAGATGGATTTTAATGCAGACAAGTGCGAGGTGTTGCACTTCAAGAGGACCAACCAGGGTATGTCTTACACAATGAATGGTGGAGCACTGTGGAGTGTGGCAGAACAAAGGGATCTGGGGATATAGGTAGATAATCCATTGAAAGTGGTGTCACAGGTAGATAGGGTTGTAAAGAAAGCTTTTGGTACAGTGGGCTTCATAACTAATGTATAGAGTACAGGAGATGGAATATTATGTTGCAGTTGTATAACGTGTCAGTGAGGCCTAATTTGGAGTATTGTGTGCAGTTTTGGTCATCTATCTACAGGAAGGATGTAAAAAAGTTGAAAGAGTACAGAGAAAATTTACAAAGTTGTTGCCGGGACCGTAAGACCTGAGTTATAAGGAAAGATTGAATAGGTTAGAACTGTATTCTTCAGAACTTAGAAGATTGAGAGGAGATTTGACAGAGCTATATAAAATGACGAGGCGTATAGAAAGGGTAAATGTAAGCAGGTGTTTTCCACTGAGGTTGGGTTAAGGGTGAAAGCTGAAAAGTTTAAGGGAAACATGAGGGAAAGTTCTTCACTGAGAGGGGCATGAGAGTGTGGAATGAGGTGCCAGCGCAAGTGGTGCATGCCAGATCGATTTCAAAGTTTAAGAGAAGTTTAGATAGGTACATGGATGGTAGGGGTAAGGAAGGCTATGGTCCCGGTGCAGGTCAATAGGATAGCAAATTTAAATGGTTCTGCATGGACTAGATGGGCTGAAGGACCTGTTACTATGCTGTACTTTTCTAGGTCTCGATGACTCACTTTTTAAAATGTAAAATTCGATTCTCACTTGAGATAAGATTTAGAATTGAAGACTCAAAATATCACTGCACAAACCCACAAAGATGAATCATCTGAAAGTGAGTTATCAAAAGCTTTCAACTGCAAAAGATTTAGCTGAAGTGATCTGAGAGGATGGACCTTGAGGGCACCAAATTCATGAAGGTCAGCAGGATCATCAAGGTTGTGCAGTGCTTGCTTGACAAGCTAACAAAAACGTTGAACACCCATCAGCACACTAATATTTAGCAGTATCAACAAAATGATCACTAGCCTATTTTTATCTAAGTATTCTAACATCAATATCACCCCTTAATACATGTGAGCCTCCATCATGAATTAGTATGTGAGGTTAATATTAAATTACTGGCTAATTAATCCACAAATTTTTATTTCTACAGTCTATCTTTACTTCATTATATTAGATTACAAGGAAAATACTTTGCATCATACATAACAGGATTGGAACCCACTACCATCAAAGTGTAAGATATCAAATAGAAAGGAGTAAGTCATTGGTATTTCAGGCCAAAACTCTTTGAGGTCTTGGCCTGAAATGTCAACTGCTTATTCCTCTCCATAGATGCTGCCTGACCTGTTGACTCTTTCCAGCATTCTATGTGCATTATTTATCTGCATCATCTGCTGAATCGCTTGTGTTTACGTAATCCTAGCATCACTATCTTCAACCACTTCATTAACTTCATAAATTAATGTCTAGTTCTTATGCTAATGAATGAGCCCCTAACAGATTGCAGAAGAACCTTAAAAGATTTAGGCTTTTGGAAAACATGAGCTTCATACCACATGAGAGTCATTCAGTACAAGTACAGGCCCTTTGGTCTAATAATTCCATGCTGACCATCTAACATCCATTTACATTGAGCGTATGTTAATACCATTTTATTCACCTCACAGGTCAGAACAGACTAAGGGGTTTTAATGCAAAATACTAACACTTTTCCACAGATGCTGCCTGACCTACTAAATGCTCTCAGCAGGTCAAGCAGTTGACTGTTTGGTTCAAATCCCTACCAACTATTATGCACATATTTACAGTGGTTGTGCTTAAAGAAATAAGATGGACAACCCAAGGAGGAAAAATGACAGTCAGGCGCTAATTATTTTGGAGCAAGCAATAATTAATAAAACTTATAAAATTATAAAACTTGTCATAAGCATAGAATGGCCTGGTCCATGGACAATAGTTACAGTTATACAGATTGTAAACATACCCTTTGAATCCTCTCTCATCATTAATTACTCACGTACAAGAAGTTACATTCATGCCTTTAATTTTCCCTACAAACTTTCCCCAAACTGCCTCCCAACCAAGATTCTACCAACTGAACACAGGCAGGCGGAGCTGTGTGGCTGCAACTCTGTAAAGTATATCATAGTACCATCTTATTTCAGATAGTGACTGTCAGTAATAATTTATTATCAAAATATATATCACCATACACAAATCTGAGATTCATTTTCTTGCAGTCATACTCAATAAATCAAATAATTATACAGGAATCTATGAAAGATCGTACTAACAGGGCAGACAACCAGTGTGCAAAAGACAACAAACTGCAAACATAAAAGAAAAGAAGATCAAGAAATGAGATGAAGTGTCCTTGAAAATGGAAACATTTCGATAATGGAGCAAGTGAAGTTATCCCCTCTGGTTCAAGAGCCTAAAGGTTGAGGGGTAATAATTGTTTCTGAACCTGGTGGTGTGAGTGCTGAGGCTCCTGTTCCTTCTTCCTGCTGGCAGCATTTTGAAAAGAGCATGACCTGGGTGGTGGGGAGCTCTTGATGACAGATGACACATTCTGCGTAGAAGTGCTCAACGGTGGAGAGGGCTTTACCTGTGATGGGCTGGGCCACATTCACTACTTTTTATAGGATTTTCCATTCAAAGGCATTGTTGTTTCCATACCAGGCTGTGATGCAACTAGTCAATATACTTTCCACCACACATCTATAGAAGTTTTCACAGTTTTAAATGTTATGCCAAATCTATGCAAACTCTTAAGTAGAGGTACTGCAGTGCTTTCATTGTAATTGCAAAGAGGAATCTAGAGTGCTAATTCTCTCCACCTCCGATCCCCCAAAGAGGACTGGCTCATGGTCCTCTAGTTTACTCCTCCTGAAATCAATACTCAGCTCCTTGTTCTTGCTGACATGGAGGACAAGATTGTTATTGTGACAACACTCAGCCAGATTTTCAATCTCCCTTCTATATCACCACTCTTAATTTGATCTACAACAGTGATGTCATCAGAAAACTTAAATATGGCATTGGAGTTGTTCTTAGCTACACAGTCAGAAGTATAAAGCAAGTGGAACAGGGGCTTAGCACACAGCCTTCTGTGTACTTCTGTTGATGGAAATTGTAAGGGAGATGTTGTTGCCAATCTGAACTGACTGGGGTCTACAAATGAGGATATTAAGGATCCAATTGCAAGGGAGGTATTGAGGCCAAGATCTTGAAAATTATTGATAAGTTTTGAAGGAGGATAGTATTGAATGCCAAGTTGTAGTTGATAAAGAACATCCTGATGTATGCATCTTTGCTGCCCAGATGTTCCAATGTTGAGTGAAGAGTCAATGAGATGGCATCTACTGTGGACCTTATGTGCCAGTAAACAAATTGGAGCAGATCCAAGTCACTGCTCAGGCTGGAACTCAATGACTTCATTTCTAATGTCCCATTATTTTCCTAGTCAGGTTACTCCAACTACCATATCAATGCATGACAACAAAATAAGACTGACACTGGACCCCTTGTAATAGGTAATTCAGCTCCTAAACCCTCACTACTCGTATACTATTTACAGATTGCAGGTCAGGTGTGTAACAGAATAATTATCAACACAGAAATTACGACATTCAAGAAGAACACTGCAAAACAATCAGGCTTAATTATTGCCCATCTACGTTAATCCCCCAGTGCACAGTGTTGACATACAAACCCCATTTCCAGAAAAGTTGGGATATTTTCCAAAATGCAATGAAAACAAAAATCTGTGATATGTTAGTTCACGTGAACCTTTATTTAACTGACAAAAGTACAAAGAAAAGATTTTCAATAGTTTTACTGACCAACTTAATTGTATTTTGTAAACATACACAAATTTAGAATTTAATAGCTGTAACACACTCAACAAAAGTTGGGAGAGAGGCATGTTTACCATTGCGTTACATCACCTTTCCTTTTAATAACGCTTTTTAATCGTTTTAGAACTAAAATTTTGTCCATTCTTGCTTGATATAAGACTTCAGCTGCTCAACAGTCCGTGGTCTCCGTTGTCTGATTCTCCTCTTCATGATGAGCCATACATTTTCAATAGGAGATAGATCTAGACTGGCAGTAGGCCAGTCAAGCACACGGAATCTGTGTCTACAAAGCCATGCTGTTGTAGCCCGTGCAGAATGTGGTCTGGCATTGTCCTGCTGAAATAAGCATGGACGTCCCAGGAAGAGACGTCACCTTGATGGCAACATATGTCTCTCTAAAATCCTAATATATGCCTCAGAGTCAATGGTACCTTCACATACATGCAACTCACCCATGCTGTGGGCACTGATGCACCCCCATACCATCACAGATGCTGGCTTTTGCACCTTTTGCTGGTAACAATCTGGATGGTCATTTTCATCTTTGGCACAGAGAACTCCACGCCTGTTTTTTTCCAAAAACTAGCTGAAATGTGGACTCATCTGACCACAGCATACGGTTCCACAGTCTTTCGGTCGATCTGAGATGAGCTTGGGCCCAGAGAACTCGCCGGCGTTTCTGCATAGAGTTGATGTATGGCTTCTTCCTTGTGTAATACAGTTTAAAGTTGCATTTCTGAATGCAGCGATGGACTGTGTTGAGTGACAATGGTTTTCCGAAGTACCCCCGAGCCCAGGTGGCTATAATTGTCACAGTAGCATGACGGTTTCTGTGCATGTTTCAATCTTATTTTAACTCTGTCCCAACTTTTGTTGAGTGTGTTGCAGCCAACAAATTCTAAATTTGTGTATATTTACAAAATACAATTAAATTGGTCAGTAAAACTATTGAAAATCTTTTCTTTGCACTTTTGTCAGTTAAATAAAGGTTCACGTGAACTAACATATCACAGATTTTTGTTTTTATTGCATTTTGAAAATATCCCAACTTTTCTGGAAATGGGGTTTGTATATAGTAATAATAAAATGCAACTAGGCAAGCTTGTTTTGGCAACATCTCCCAGAAACATTGGTGACGATGAGAACTCCAAAGAAGAGGATTATTTGCAATAGCATCAACTTGAGGTTTTCCTCCAAATAAAATACATTCCAATTTAGACTTAAATCTTCATCAGCTCGGGACACGAATAGGCCAATATGATGGGACCTTGATTCTGTCCAATCATGGCTGAATAGTCAGGACACAACTGCAGCATCTCAATGAAAGTCATCACTATCGGCGGCTGGAAGCATATAGCAGATTAATAGTAAATATAACCATGGCTGTATATTCATTCTCTTCTTCGCTGATGTTTCCTAAACTGAGACAAGCTTTTTCAGAAATTACAATGACTGTCAATGCCAAACACCTTTTCATTTTTATCGTCGATTAATGTTGAAACTTGCGAACACTCAAATCACACAGATGATCTAATAACCTTTTTCAAGATGTCAGAGTAATGGCTACACATTTTTCAACAATTGTCCCACAACTTAAGATAGTGACTGATGTTTTCTCCTTCTTGGTCATCAGATGTGGTAAAGAAGATCTCTTGGAGCATCAAGATAGACAGATTTTTAGGTTTGTGGTATTCTTGAAAAGATTTGTTTAGGTAGGGTTTTGTACCTTAAATGGAGCAAAATGGAATGGCAGGATTCACCGCCAATACTCTGCCCCAATAATTTTTACCAGAAATAACTTTGGTAAATCCAAACACAATAAATTCTGCAGATGCTGGAAATCTTGAACAACACACACAAAATGCTGGAGAAATTCAGCAAGTCAGGCAGCATTTATGGAGAGGAATAAACAGTTAATATTTCAGACCAAGACCCTCCATCAGGACAAGAAAGGAAGGGTACAAAAGCCAGAAAAGGTGGGTAGAGGGGAAGGAGTAAAAGCAAGCAGCTGATAGTTGAGACCAGATGAAGGGGAAGGTGGGTGGGTGGGGGAGGGAGGATGAAGTGAGAAGCTGGGAGGAGATAGGTAGAAGAGGTTAAGAGCTGAAGGAGGAATCTAATAGAAGAGGACAGAGGACCATGGAAGAAAGGGAAGGAAGAGGAGACCAGAGGGAGGTGATGGGTGGGTGAGAAGAAGAGGCAAGTTAATTGTTGGACTAATGAACCCAATTTCAAAAGAAACTGCCTTCAGTATCCTCTTCTTAACACACGCAGAGGAAATGAAACTGATGGGAACAAAGAATGAAAATAGTATTTTCTTTATGTAGATAAACAGTGAGCAATGTTTATGGAGCTATGATATGAAGAGTTAAAATTTTCTGTCTATCAGTGCATTAAAAGACTCTTCTTCCTCAACATTCAGCCCTGCAATCTAACCCTTTCCCCAATTTGTGATGATTACAATATTATGGCACCTGCTGGATGAAGACGGGAGGAGAAGATAGCAGCGCACCACTCGCGCGCAGCTCTCTGGTGAAAATGATATCATCTCTGTTAAACAGGGGCCGTGGACAATTCTGATTTGATGGAGACAGACGTGAAAGCACAGAAGAACATCTGGATAAATTTCTGAAACACCTGTTCACTGCTGGTGTTACTGCGCAATTGAGAATCTCCGGAGGGTAGGCCCCAAAATCTCCGGCTTTGCCTGCTGCTGGCCACCAAGATTGAGGTTGAATCGTTCGGATAGAGATGGTGCTTGGTACTCGGTGTCGGAGGGATGATCGGAGGCTCGAAGTTTTTGGATGACTCAGAGTTGGACTGTGGTCGGGCATGGCAGGGAGAGTTTTCTTCCTTGAGATGTGGGACATTTGAGAGACTTTGAACTTTTTACTCTGCCATGGTCTGTTCTTCATCAAGTTATGGTATTGTTGCACTGTTGTAACTATATAATTATGTGGTTTTGTTAGTTTTTTTCAGTCTTGATCTGTCTTGTGTTTTGTGATATCACACCGGAGGAACAATGTATCATTTCTTAATGCATGCATTACTAAATGACAATAAAGAGGACTGCGTGTCCTCATAATCTAAAAAAGACCTCCAACTCATCTCTTTAGATAGTTCAGCAGTGAATGTGAATGCAGTGTTCATTTGCCAATGGATCTTTCCAGACAGTCTTGATTGATCATAATTATAATAATCACACACAACACAGAACAGTAGCATATAAAAAAAGTCATTGGTGTTCTGTTCAGCTGGGCTTTTCAAATCTTTAACTGCACTATTAATTTCAAAACACAAAAAGGATAAGCCATCTAATTCTGAATTTGGCAGGATCCCTCACAGGCAGAACTGAGAGAACACATCTGGCCTTAAAAGCCTCAGAGAACTCTGAACCTTTGTGAATATGAATACGTTTCACTGTATTACTAGTCACAAGTGTGTACTGGCAGCTTAAGCAACACACATAAAAGTTGCTGGTGAACGCAGCAGGCCAGGCAGCATCTATAGGAAGAGGTACAGTTGACGTTTTGGGCCGAGCCCCTACGTCAGGACTAACTGAAAGAAGAGATAGTAAGAGATTTGAAAGTGGGAGGGGGAGGGGGAGATCCAAAATGATAGGAGAAGACAGGAGGGGAGGGATGGAGCCAAGAGCTGGACAGTTGATTGGCAAAAGGGATATGAGAGGATCATGGGACAGGAGGCCGAGGAAGAAAGAAAGGGGGAGGGGGGAAACCCAGAGGATGGGCAATAACGGATGGGGTACGAGGGGGAGGTGGGGCATTAACGGAAGTTAGAGAAGTCAATGTTCATGCCATCAGGTTGATATCTGTAAGGAAGTAGTATAGTTCCTTTATCACCTGACAGACAATTATACCTGTATCACTGAATGCAAATCACGCTTATGCACAATTGGCGAACAGGGATATCCCCGGGATCAAGTAAATTACTTCAATGCAGAATCAGCAGAAAGAGCGAAGAAGGCAAGCAAAGGAACCATGGGATTAAAGGAAATACTTTGTGCATCATTAATACCCGAACCTCCCAAAACATTGTTCTCTCGTTAAGAATAAAAATGGGATATTTTTATATTTAATTCATTCAGTTCACTATTATCAAAAGTCAGAATAATGAATGAATTTAACTGCAACAACTTCGACTTCTTATACTCTGCACATAATAGTTCTGCTTGCATTCCGTTTACTTGTTCTCCTCTCTATTTTCTATTTTGTGCCCATGGAGTTGAAGGATGTTGAGATAACTGGAGAGATAAGTACCACTTCCTGAACTGGGGTAACTCAATGTGGTTACCATACCAAAGGTGCTAGGCCTGGTTTAAATGGCCTCTCTTCCAGACATGTATGAGATATCAACTACTGCAGGGCAAAACCAGTAAATATAGCACAAAGACAAGAAATTCCGCAGATGCTGGAAATCCAAAGCAACACACAAAATACTGGAGGAACTCAGCAGTTTAGGCAGCATCCATGTAGGTGAACAGTCAACATTTCGGGCCGAGACCCTTCTTCAGGACTTAGAACCATAGAAAACTACAGCACAGAAAACAGGCCATTCAGCCCTTCTAGTCTGTGCCGAAAATTTATTCCGCTCGTCCAATTGACCTGCACCCAGTCCGTAACCCTCCAGACCCCTCCCATCCATGTATCCATCCAATTTATTCTTAAAACTTGTGAGCCTGCAATTACCACGTCAGATGGCAACTCATTCCACACTCCCACCACTGAGTGAAGAAGTTCCCCCTAATGCTCCCCCTAAATCTCCCCTCTCACCCTAAAGCCATGTCTTCTTGTATTTATCTCTCCTAATCTAAGTGGAAAGAGCCTACTCGCATTTACTCTATCTATAGCCCTCATAATTTTGTAAACCTCTATCAAATCTCCCCTCATTCTTCTACGCTCCAAGGAATAAAGTCCTAACCTGTTCAATTTTTCCCTGTAACTCTACTCCTTAAGACCTGGCAACATCCTAGTAAATCTTCTCTGTACTCTTTCAATCTTACTGATATCCTTCCTATAGTTAGGTGACCAGAACTGTAAATATACTCCAAATTTGGGCTCACCAATGTCTTATATAACCTCACCATAACATCCCAACTCCTATACTCAATACTTTGATTTATGAATGCCAGGATGCCAAAAGCCTTCTTTACAACCCTCTCTACCTGTGATGCCACTTTCAGGGAATTATGTATCTGATCTCCCAGATCCCTTTGTTCCTCCACACTCCTCAGTGCCCTACCATTTACTGTGTATGTCCTACCTTGATTTGTCCTTCCAAAATGCAACACTTCACACTTGTCTGCATTAAATTCCATCTGCCATTTTCCAGCCCATTTTTCCAGTTGGTCCAGATCCCTCTACAAGCTTTGAAAGCCTTCCTTGCTGTTCACAATGCCTCCAAACTTAGTGTCATCAGCAAACTTGCTGATCCAATCTACCACATTATTATCTAGATTACTGATATAGACAACAAACAACAATGGTCCCAGCACAGACCCCTGAGGCACACCACTAGTCACAGGCCTCCAGTCGAAGAAGCAATCATCTACTACCACTCTCTGTCTTCTCCCACACAGTCAATTTCGAATCCAGTTTACAATCTCTCCATGGATACCTAGTGTCTGAACCTTCTGAACTAACCTCCCATGTGGGACGTTGTCAAAGGCCTTACTAAAGTCCATGTAGACAACATCTACAGCCTTTCCTTCATCTAATTTCTTGGTGACCTCCTCAAAAAACTCTACAAGTTTCATTAAACACAATCTACCATGCACAAAGCTATGCTGACTATCCTTAATCAGCCCTTGGCTGTCCAAATACTTGTATATCCGATCTCTCAGGACACCGTCCAATAATTTACCTACTACAGATATCAGGCTCACCGGCCTGTAATTACCTGGTTTACTTTCGGAGCCTTTTTTAAACAACGGAACAACATGAGCTACCCTCCAGTCTTCCGGTACCGCACCCGTGGTTGAGGACATTTTAAATATTTCTGCCACGGCCCCTGCAATTTCTACACTCGTCTCTCTCAAGGTCCGAGGAAATATCATGTCAGGGCCGGGGGATTTGTCTACCATTATTCACTGTAAGGCAGCAAGCACATCCTCCTCTTCAATCTCTACATGTTCCATGACACTACTGCTTGTCTCCCTTCCTTCCATATACGCTATGCCAGTTTCCTGAGTAAATACTGTTGCAAAAAAAAACTCCCCCATCTTGTGAGCCTCCACACATAGATGACTACTCTGATCTTCTAGGGGACCAATTTTGTCCCTTACCATCGTATACTTGCAGAAACCCTTCGGGTTTACCTTCACATTATCTGACAAAGCAACCTCATGTCTTCTTTTTGCCTTCCTGATTTCCTTTAGTATTTTCTTACATTTTCTATAGTCTTCAAGTACCTCATTTGTTTCTTGTTGTCTGTACCTGCTTTCTTAACCAGATAGCCAATATCCCTTGAAAACCAAGGTTCCCTATGCCTGTTAACTTTGCCTTTAATCCAGGCAGAAACATGCAAACTCCACACTCTCAAAATTTCGCCTTTGAAGGCCTTCCATTTACTGAACACATCCTTGCCACAAAACAACTCATCCCAATCCACTCTTTCTAGATCCTTCCTCATTTCCACAAAATTGGCCTTTCTCCAATTTAGAACCTCAACTCGAGGACCAGACTTATCCTTATCCATAATTAACTTGAAACTAATGACATTATGGTCACTGAACCCAAAATGTTTGCCTACACATACTTCTGTCATCTGACCTGTCTGGTTCCCTAATAGGAGATCAAGTATTGCATCCTCTCTCGTTGGTACCTCTATATATTGATTTAGAAATCTTTCCTGAACACATTTGACAAACTCCAAGCCATCCAGCCCTTTCACAGTGTGGGAGTCCCAGTCAATGTGTGGAAATTTAAAATCCCCTACTATTACAACTTTCTGTTTCTTACATCGGTCTGCTATCTCTCTGGAGATTTGCTCCTCCAATTCTCTCTGACTATTGGGCGGTCTATAATACAACCCTATTAGTGTGGTCACACCTTTCCCGTTCCTCAGCTCCATCCATATGGCTTCTGTAGATGAGCCTTCCAGGCTGTTCTGTCTACGCACAGCTGTGATATTTTCCCTGACTAGTAATGCCACTCTATCCCCTCTATTGCGACTGAAACAAGGGAACCCTGGACGTTAAGCTGCCAGTCCTGCCCCTCCTGCAACCAAGTCTCCCTAATAGCAATAATGTCGTAATCCCATGCGCCAATCCACGCCCTAAGCTCATCTGCCTTACCTACAGTACTCCTTGCATTGAAATTGTCATATGGGGGCGCTGGGAGCGGACCCAAATGCAAGACACAGACACTGAAGTACTAGGAACAGGACAGGACTAGAGACTAGAGATAGGGACGTGACTTGATGCAGACTAGGATCTGGGACAAGAACACAGACTTGGGCTAGGACAATGGCTAGGCAAGCGAGACCAGGACTAGGAACTGGGAACTAGGAGCCTGGGCTTGGACTCCGAGCCAGAGACTGGACAAGGACCCAGAACCTGGGTCTTAACTCGGGCTCACATCCCAGAACTGGGCAAGGACATGACGTGGCTACAGGACTGGATAAGCGAGGATATGACGAGGCTTGGGTTCCCTCGAGGCGAGGACATGACGAGGCTTGGGTTCAGACTCCGAGCCAGTGACAGGACAAGGACCTGGGTCTTGACTCAGGCTCGGACTCCGGAACTAGGCGAAGACATGACGTGGTCTTGGGAGACAGAAACCTCGGAACACAAAGCTAGAAGCCTTGACTTGGTCTTGGGGAGGACAGGAACACAGAGCTTTGGTCTAGAGCACAGGAACATGGAGCCTTGGACTTGAGAGACAGGAGCATGGAACACAGAGCCGAGACCCCTCCTTGGGAAGAGGACGTAGGGCCGGGACTCTCACAGAATACTGAACACGATGAGACGGTTCACAACACTAGGTAGCAGCAAATGGCCAGACCTACCTAGCAAAGGCGTGGACACAGACAGTTCCAATTCAACAATAGACAGTTACTTATCTTGACACAGCAAGGTTCTGGTCTCGCTCCAGTGGTTGAACTTGACAAGGTTGCAGGCAAGGCACCAGAAGGAAGGGGAAGGGAAGGGAACAGTCCAGCCTCAGGTAACCTGTGGCCTGGTTTACCCAAGGGAGGCAAGGACAGGAAGGGACAGATCCAACTGCAGGGTAATTGCAAAGACAGCCTGACTTACCACACAGAGGCAAGGACAAGATACTGACAAGACAAACCAGCCCCCACACCTGTCTGTCTGTATCTTGTTTTACGGCGGTTGGCATCCAGCTTAATGGTGCATTACCGCCACCCTCTGCTCCAGAATGTGCACTAGACATACATTCTAACTCCCTTCACCCAATCACGCGCGCACACGCACACACACACACCCCTACACTTCACCCTCCCATCTTTGACCATCCTAGTATCCTATTCCTGTTTATTCGTCATATTCTATAAAAAACACCTGTAACCCTTAAAAACGCTAAAAATACCCGGACTTGTGCTCTCTCACCCATGCCCAGCAACCCTTTTAATGTGAATTCCTGCATCCCCAACTCCCTTAATTTATTTCTCATCATCTCTCCCTGTATCCCATACTTCCTGCAACACAAAACTACATGTTCTACTGACTCCTCTTCCTGACATTCCTCACACAATCCTGTCTGGTGTTTCCCTATCATTTTCAATGTTTTGTTTAATGCACAATGCCCCAGCCTTAACCTAGTCCACACAATTTCCTCTCTTCTGTTTCCATTACCTACCCTAGTAACTGCAGCACTCTTTTGTATTTGATATAAATGCCTCCCTTTCCCCTCCCTGTCCCATCTTTCTTGCCACATTCGGTTGACTTTTTCCCAGATTACACACTTAACCTCTGCTTTACTGATACTAACGAGCATTTCCACATTTTCTTTCTTTAACGGACTCTGCCAACTCATCCACCCTCTCATTCCCCTTCACCCCTAAATGCGCTGGAACCCATAGAAATTTTACCTGACCTCCCTGATTTGCAATTCTTATAACTAACTGAAGGACTTCATAAAGTACATCTTGCCGACTGTTTGTGTGAAAAGACCTTAAACTTGCTAGAACTGAGGATGAATCTGAACATATCAATGCTTTGGCTTGTCTGGCTTTCTGCACCCATTGCAACGCAACCAACACTGCCAGCATCTCCACTGTAAACACCCCTAACTTATTAGATGTTCTTCTGCTGATTCCAGTTTCTTTTGCTGGTATTACCACCCCAAACCCTGTCACTCCTGTTTCAGGTTCCTTCGCACCATCCGTATAAATGTGAGTATAATCACTATACTTTTCCATCACATGACAGTTAAATGCATTTACCAAATCTGTTTTATATCTTTCTTTCCTTTTTACCTCTAACAAATGCCAGTCTATGTCAGGCCATACAAGCTTCCATGGAGCTACAACCGGATAAACTACTGAAGGACTTATCCTCAGATCAAATACTCCACATTCTTTCGCGATATCATTCCCTACCCGACTAAAGGTATCCCTCTGAAACCTCCCATTTTCCCAGCACTCCTGCAACACTCCTTTAGTAGGGCGAGAATCATTGTGCCCCTGCAAGTTAGCCCAGTAGTTTGCCATCAGTTGCATCCTTCTTAGTTCCAAAGGCATTATTCCCATTTCTACCTGTAGGGCTGACACTGGTGACATTTTAAAGCCCCACTGCACACTCTCAAGGCCTGAGCCTGAATCATATCCAGTTTCCTTATAAGAGACCTTGCTGCTGATCCATATACATATTCCATAATCCAATACAGATCTTACTAAAGCCACATACATTCTCTTCAAAGCTGAACAACTTGCTCCCCATTCCCTACCAGTCAAACATCTCATCACATTTATTACTTTTTTACATTTCTCCTCAACTTTCCTGATATGGTCTGCCCATGTTAATCGTGAATCAAATACAACTCCCAGAAATTTAAATGATGCAACCCTTTCTAATTCAACCCCATACATCCTTAACTTCTTCCCTACCTCAACCCTTTCCCTGGTAAAAAATACAGTTTGAGTTTTGTCTACTGAAAATCTACAACCCCAATCATAACCCCACTCCACCACTTCATAAATTGCTTCTTGTAGTTTCCTGATTATATGGTCCATGTTCCTGCCTCTTTTCCACAAGTTCCCATCATCCGCAAACAGTGACCTACCTATATCCACTGGTACCTTTGTGAAGACATAATTGATCATAATGATGAAAAGTAACAGACTAATCACACTACCTTGAGGTGTGCCATTTTCCACTATGTACTGTTTTGATAATTCTCATCCAATCCGAACTTGAATTTTTCTACCAAACAAAAAATCTTTAATCCAATTAAAAACTCTCCCACCAACCCCCATCTTGTGCAGTTTAATTAATAATCCTTCCTTCCACATCATATCATAGGCTTTTTTCAATGTCAAAGAACACTGCCACTACTGACTCTCTATTTGCCTGGGCCTTCCTTTTTTCAGTCTCTAACATAATCACTGAGTCCATGGAATTCCTTCCCTTTCTAAAACCACTCTGATAACTTGCCAGCATTCCCCTTTTCTCAAGCTCATATGATAACCTTTCTGTTATCATCCTTTCCATTATCAATTATCCACAACCCCCACACCCAAACCCAGGGCCACTTATATTCCCAGCCCCAAGATGAGCATCAGGTGCCTATGATTAAGCCTAATTGAAACAAGGGACAGCTGGAAGACCTGGAGTCCGGACTTCACGGACTGGACTGTGACAGAAATAGATGCACCCGAGGACATTTCTATCACATACAAACCTTTGATTTCTGTCTATACATGCAGTCCTCGCATGACCTTTATCCTCCTCCACTTCACTATCTGCTCTAACACTCTGGTTTCCCTCCCCCTGCAAATCTAGTTTAAACCTCCCCGGAGCAGCACGAGCAAACCTGCCCGCAAGGATGTTAGTCTCCCTCCAGTTCAGGTGCAAAACACCCTGTCGGAACAGTACCCACCTTCCCTGGAACAAAGTCCAATTGTCCAGAAACTTGAAGCCCTCCCTTCTGCGCCATCTCCTTAGCCACATATTTAGCTGCATTATCTTCCTGTTTCTAGCCTCACTAGCACGTGGCACGGGTAGCAATCCTGAGAACGCAACCCTGGAGGTCCCATCCTTCAACTTTGCACCTAACTCCCGAAACTCTCTTTGCAGGACCTCCTCCTTCTTCCTATCCACGTCATTGGTCCCCACATGGACCACAACATCTGGCTGCTCACCCTCCCTCTGAGAATGCCGAGAACTCGATCTGAGATATAGCAGACCCTGGCACCAGGAAGGCAACAGACCATCCGGGATTCTCGACCTCTCCCACAGAACCTCTTATCTGTCCCCCTAACTATCGAATCCCCTATCACTACTGCTCTCCTCTTTTCCCTCCTTCCCTTCTGAGTTGAGGGTCTAGTCTCGGTGCCGGAGACACAACCACTCCAACTTGTTCCTGGTAGGTCGTCCCCACTAACAGTATCAAAAACAGTATACTTACGGGAATGGCCACAGGAGTGCTCTGCTCATTCTGTCTATTCCCCATCCCTCTCCTGACAGTCACCCAGCTACCTGCCTCCTGACTTTTAGGGGTGACTGTCTCCATGAAACTCCTTAAATGGCAAAACGTAACAAGATTTTTTATACAGCGGACTCCATCACAGAGGGCACAAACTGGACCTATTCTTAGGGAATGAGGTAGGGCAAGTAACTGAAAAGTCACTGATCAAGCACATTCTGATGAGAACAGAGAATATTACAACACAGTACAGGCTCCTCAGACACAACGTTTTGCCATTTAATCTACTCTAAGATCAATCTAGCTTGCTAGCTATCATTTCACTCTATGCCTCTTATCATCGCATACAGCTCTATCAAGCCACCCCCTCATCGTCCTTCGCTCAAAAGAGAAAAGCCCTGGCTCGCTCAACCTGTCCTCATAAAACATGTTCTTTATTCCAAGCAGCATCCTCTGAGGAGACCAGAACTGAACACAATATTCCAACTGTGGCCTAACCAAGATTTTATAGAGCTGCAACATTACCTTATGGCTCTTGAATTCAATCCCCCAACCAATGAAGGCCAACATTCCATACATCTTCTTAACAATTCTATCAAATGCATGGCAATTTCAAGGGATCTATGGACACTGACCCCAAGATACCTCTGTTCCTCTGCACTGCCAAGATTCCTGTCATTAACCCTGTATTCTGCCTTCAATTTTGACCTTCCAAAGTGAATCACTTCACAATTTTCTGGGCTGAACTCCATCTGCCACTTCTCAGGCCAGCTCTGCATCCTGTCAATGTCTTGATGTAACCTTCAGTAACCCTCCACACTATCCACAACTCCCAACAACTAGCACGAGCAACCACATTCTCTTACTTTAAAATTAGCTATGGAGAAAGACAGGACTGGCCCACTAGTTAAGGTCTTAAACTGGAGACATGAAGCCAGAACTTGCAGCAGTTGATTGGAAGAGATTGTTTGCAGTAAAGGAACATCTGGCAAGTGGGAGGCTTTTAGAAGTGCAAAATCAAGAGCTCAGGGACTATGCTCCTATTTGGGTGAAGGGCAAGGCTGGCAAGTTTAGAGAATCTTGCTTGACAATAGATATGGATGCTCTGAAAAGGGAAAAGGAGGCATATATTGGGTTTAGGCAATCAGAAATAAGTGAAACCCTTGACGATTACACTGCAAGTGTAGAAGAACTCTTAAGAAGGAAATCAAGAGGGCATGAGATGGATCCAGCAGGCAAGGTTAAGGAACATCCCAGGAATTTTTACAGGCATACAAAGAGTAAAATGGTGGCTGGGGGAGATTAAGTCCCCTTAAAGAGTACCATAGTTGATGAGTGTGGAGCCATAGAAATGGGTGAGATTTTAAATAAACATTTTTCTGCGGCACATGACTTGTCAAACTAAACAAAAACTTTCTATCATCACCCTCTGCTTCCTACCATCAAGCCAACTGGATATACACTTAGATAGCTCTCCTTGGATCTCATAGGATCTAATCTAACCTTTCAGACAAGCCATCCATGTGGGATCTTGTCAAATGGCTTGCTTAAGTCCACCACCCTACCCTCATTAATTCATTCATTTTCTTCATCACCTCTTTAAAATACTTTAACAGGTTTGTTTGACATGATGTCCCACACACAAACCTGTGCTGTCTATCCTTAAATCAGATCTTGTTCATCCAAATGCTGGTAAATCCTTTCTCTCAGAACCCCCTCAGTAAGTTACACACCCATCGCTGATATCAGGCTCATTGGCCTACAGCTCCCTGGCTTACTTTTGCTGTCCAGCTCTGGGGAAAAGAAATCATGCAATCACCCTATCTATGCCCCTCAGGATTTTATACACCACTATATGATCGCTCAGTCTCCAAAGCTCCAACAGATAAAGTTCTAGCCACTCAACCTCTGCTTTGCACATTGTCATCCAAATCTTTAATACAGATGGCAAAGAACAATGGGCCCAGCACTGAGGCACAGCACTATACATGGGCCTCCATTTAGAGAAACACCATCCCTCTGCTTCCTACTATCAGCCACAGAGGGATACTGAGGCACCTTTGAGGGAAAAGGAGGCATACATCTCGTTTAGGCAGAAGCTTCTTTTGCCTTCTGTCCTAATCTGTCCAAGTCCTTTTGCAGACTCTCTGTCTCTGCAACCCACCTGTTCCTCCACCTATCTTTATATCATCAGCAAATGTGGCTATACTGCCATCATTTCCTTCATCTACATCATCAGTTTATAAGGTGAAATATTATGGTCAAACATCATCCCTGCAGAACTTCAATAGTCACTGGCAGCCATCCTAGAAAGGGCCTCCTTATATTCATTCTCTAACTTCTGCCCGTCAGTCAGTCCTCTGTCCTTGCTAGTTCCTTGTGTCTAACACAATGGTCTCTTATTTTGTTTAGTTGCCTCCTGTGAAGCTCCTTGTTAAATGCCTTCTGAAAATCCAAGTAAACAACAAATACTGACTCTCCTTTGTGGGCATCTTGGACATCATAGACTAGTTGGGTTGAAAGGCCCATTTGGAAAATTGGGCCAAGGGGACCTTTCCTTTCTTTTTAAATCTCTTTATTAATTTTCCAAAATTATAAACAGAATAACAATATTGATAGAGAGATTGGAATAATCTTATTGTTGATAAGCATATACAAAAAAGATTTCAAATAATACAGGTATAATAGACTTCAAACTCTGAATATAATTAATCATAGAGAGAAAAGAAATAAAAAGAAAAAAAACAAAGAAAAACCCCCAAAAAAACAAAAAATTAAACTAAATACTGAACCCAAAAAAAAGCAAACAGAACAAGGCTAGACCAATATCTTAAATCGAACATGTTCAGTAATATCATCAACTCCGCTCCTCTATTCATATATTTTAAGTTAATAAGAAGGATTTGGAAAGGTCAAATTACAGCATATGAAAATGTTGAATAAACGGTTTCCAAGTCTCTTCAAATTTAACCGAAGGATCAAAGATGTCACTTCTGATTTTTTTTCTAAATTTAAACATGATATAGTTCGGGAAAACCATTGAAATGTGGTCAGAGGAATGGTCTCCTTCCAGTTCAATAAAATGGATCTTCTGGCTATTAAAGTAACAAATGCAATCATCCGACAGGCTGAAGAGGTTAAAAATCTATGTTCTATCACTGGCAAACCAAAAATTGCCGTAATAGGATGGGGTTGTAAATCAAAACGCAAATCCGTTGAGATAATATCAAAAATATCTTTCCAGAATTTTTCTAAAAGAGGACAGGACCAAAACATATGAGTTAAAGAAGCCACCTCAGAGTGACATCTGTCACAAATAGGGTTTATATAGGAATAAAAATGGGCTAATTTATCTTTAGATATATGGGCCCTATGCACTTTAGATTGTATTAGCGTATGTTTGGCACATATAGAGAAAGAACTAACTAATTGAAAATTTTATCCCATTTCTCTATAGGTAGGCAAAGTTGAAATTCCCTTTCCCATTCATTTTTAATTTTATCAGCTATACCTGGCTGTAATTTCATAATTATGTCATAAATAGATGCTATTAATCCCTTCTGAAAGGGATTTAAACCTAAAATTTTATCGATGATATGAGATTGGGAAGGTAGGCAGTGTGGTATTTAAAAAGTTTCTTATTTGTAAATATCTAAAAAAATGGGATCTGGGCAAATTAAATTTATTAGATAACTGTTCAAAAGACATGAAACAGTTATCCAAAAATAAGTCACGAAAACATGTTATATCTTTCATTTTCCATATCAAAAAGACTTGATCCATAACTGAGGGTTGAAAAAAAAGATATAATAGGGCTTGATAATATAAATTTGTTCAAACCAAAAAAATTATGAAGATGAAACCATATTCATAATGTATGTTTAATTATTGGATTAACCATTTGTTTATTCAATTTAGATAATACACAAGGAAGTGAAGTTCCTAAAATGGAAACCAAACAGAACCCTTGTACAGAGTAACCTTCAAGGTTTACCCAGTGTGGACTTGGAATTATATTCCAATCTTGCGTCCAAAATATTAAATATCAAATATTAATTGCCCAATAATAGAATCTTAGATTAGGCAATGCTAAACCACCATCTTTCTGGGACTTCTGTAAATATTTTTTACTTAACCTGGGATTTTTGTTCTGCCATATATAAGAGGAAATTTTAGAATCAATAGTATCAAAAAAAGATTTAGGAATAAAAATTGGTATCGCTTGAAATAGATATAAAAATTTAGGTAAAGTAATCATATTAATAGCATTAATTCGGCCAATCAGTGATAGAGACAATGGGGACCACTTAGTAATCAGTTGTTTAACTTGACTAATTAATGGTAAAAGGTTGAGCTTGAATAAATTCTTGTGTCTCTTAGCAATTGAATATTCTACATAGCCAAGGAGTCAGTATGGTAGAGAAAGATTTTATAAGTTCTGCTGTATATCTGTCTGGGCCAGGTGCTTTACCTGAGTTCATCGAAGAAATTGCATTTTTTATTTCTTCTGCCGTAATAGGTACATCTAGTTTTAAACGTTCATTAAATAATTTTGGAATATTCAATTCTACATAGCCAAGGAGCCAGTATAGAAGAGAAATATTTTAAAAGTTCTGCTGTATATCCGTCTGGGCCAGGTGCTTTTGGAATATTCAATTTTCTTATTGACTCTCAATTAATTCCACTTGTTATTGACTGCAAATATGATTCCATTGCTGTTTCCGATCATGCACCGTTTAAACTATCTATTAAGTCAAGGGCTATATCTTCTAGTTCTAGACAATGGCAATTTAATACTACTTTGCTTCAGGATTTGGATTTTGTTAATTTTATTGATGAACCGATTGATTTTTTCTTTACAACAAATTTTACAGAGGGGAATTTCCAGCAGGACACTATGGGATACTTTTAAAGCATACATTCGTGGACAAATTATTTCATATACTGCTGGATTAAAAATGCGAACTAATAATGAAATACTTAAACTGCTTGACAAGATCAAAGAAATTGACAAGAAATATTCTATAGCTCCTAATCAGGAGCTTTACAAAGAGAGAGTTGAACTTCAAAGGGAACATAGTCTATTCCTATCATCTTCGATTGAAAGCCAATTAATTAAAACTAAGAGTAAATTCTATATACTTGGTGATAAAACTGGGAAACTATTGGCTAATCAATTGAAATCGGCTTCGGTTAAGCGCCAGGTTGCTAAGATTCGTAAAAAAGATGGTACTCTGACGGTTGACAATGATGAGATAAATAAACCTTTTCAAGGATTTTATACCTCCCTATATCAATCAGAATTTCCTGATGACTCCTCTATAATGCATGAATGCCATTGTCTAGAACCAGGAGATATATCCCTTGACTTAATAGATAGTTTAAACGGTGCATGATCGGAAACAGCAATGGAATCATATTTGCAGTCAATAACAAGTGGAATTAATTGAGAGTCAATAAGAAAATAATCAATTCTTGAATAGTGATGATATACATGTGAAAAAATGAGAACTCTTTCTCGTTGGGATGCAAGAATCTCCAAATTTCTGAGATTCAAGAGTCAGTCATAAAAAAGTTAATTAAGACTAGCCGATTTATTCCAAAGTACGTGATTGGTCATGGATCTATCCATCAGAGGATTTAAACAACAGTTAAAATCTCAGCCCATAATCAACATATAATCATTTAAATTAGGAAGAGATGTAAAGAGATTCTTAAAAAATTTGGGACAATCAACATTTGGGGCATAAACATTAAGCTTAACAACTTTTTTGTTAAATAATAAACCAGTAATGAAAAAAAATCTACCATTCGGATCTGGAACCGTCTCATGATGCAAAAAATAATTTGACGGATCTATAAAAATAGAAACACCTTTACTTTGGCCTGTGAATTCAAGTGGTACTGCTGATCCTTCCAGAACCTAAAAAAACGCTGACTATCCTCTTTCCAGACTTGAGTTTCTTGTACAAAGATATTGTGAGCATTCATCCTATGGAATACTTAAAAAAATTTCTTCCCTTTAATCAGGTGGTTTAAACCATTGGTATTCCAAGAAACCAAATTAATCTCATCTATAGTACTGAAATCGAGCATAAGGTATGTAAAGGGTTAACCAGAATACAAACTCATGACCCCAGAAGAGGAAAGAAGGTCCAAAGAGGAGCCAGAAGTCACGGCATTTCGGACATTTTGGTAGTTTCAGGTCAGCCGTTTAAGGAGAAAAACTAAACTGAAAATAGGAACAAAAATGCCACCCCCCCGACAAAAACCCATAAAAAAAGCCAGAAAGTGGCCAATGCTAAATCTACAGCTCGGTCTAACCCCATCGTTCCAGAAAGCAACCCAAAAGAAATATGTTTATCGTAAGAAACACCACCTATAGTCAAAAAAGTGAAAAAAAAGTTACTATAAATATAAGGAAAAGATTACAACGATTACAAGACCAAGCGCCAGTTCATATTATTCATTTTTCGTATATAAATTATCAGAAGTGACGCAAGAAGAGAAAATTCTGAGAAGGAAGCAATCCACCATCTTAAAATACTATACTTTTCCAGTAACATTTTGAATAAAAAGGGAACATTAAAACTGTAACTAAATTGCTCTCAAAAGGTAAGAATATTAAAAGTGAGATATACAAAATCACCAACAAAAAAGAGTACTATCATTTAAGAATGTAAAAAATACCTACACTGCAAAATTAAGGCAAGAACCCTCAAAATATAAAATTCTAAATCTATAAGCTGAATATTAACATTTTTTTAAAAAAAGGAAATGAAAAACAGATTAAAGAAAAGAAAAAACAGTACATTAATTAGTCCTCAGCAGAAGAAGACAAATTGTCGAGAAAACTTTGAGCTTCAGTCGGAGTTTTGAACAAACGACGAGAATTGTCCGGCATATCAACTCTCAAACAGGCTGGGAACAGCAATGCTAATTTATAGCCCTGACGATAAAGTTCTGACATCTGTGGTTTAAAAGCCATCTGTTCTTTCGATACTTCTTGGCTGAAATCCTCAACAATTCGAAATTTAAAACTTTGAAACTCAATCATGCCTTTCTGCCGAGCAGCTCGTGTCACTTGTTCCTTAACATGAACATAGTAAAGAACGATGTGCACGGTCTAATAATAGGGGTTCCTCCAATATATCGGGACCAAACATATCCGCTAACAATTTAGAAAAGTATTTAGTAGGATCTCCTGTCTCAGTAAAACTGACTATTCGCAGATTCTGTCACTGAGAGCGATTTTCAAGATCGATAATATTGGCTTTGTAACGCTCCAACTGCTGAGTTGCCGAAGTTAGATTTTTTTTCAAGAGATTCAATTTTTTGATCCCTTTTGCGGCCATCTTCACCTAGTTCCAAGATTCTAATTTGTTGTTGATCAATTTCATGTCTGAACGCTTTAACGTCATCTTGAATCGTCTTCAAAACTCCTTCAAGTACGGCGAGTCTTTGATTAAGTGTAGTCTCTAGAAGTTTCTTCATTATTTCAACAGTTATTGGAGTCTCCTTTGATGCTTCAGGATCACCATCATTTTTTCCATTCCCGCCAGAGCCCTTTCCGTTCTTAACTTCTCATCCTCTGCTGTGCATTTTCAGTAAGTAAAAATCAAAGTTCAAAGATAGATTTGTCGTATAAATCCTTTAGTGTAGGTATAGGTAAAGTAAATAAGAATGGTTACATGTAAAAAAGATAAAGGGAATGGAGCGACGCCAAAGTACAGCTCACTCCATGAGCGTCCCCCTGGAAAGTTAAGGGGACCTTTCCTACGCTGGACATCTCCATGATTCTATGCTGGAAATAAAAGAGAATGTAAGAAAGTAGACTTATGGCCAATTTCATGACTGGCAGCAAGAGCTGAGATTGTGCTTTTGCAGCCCTGCCTATTTTGGCAATAGGCATGGACTTGCAGGCATGTTTGGCTAATGTGAGAACAGATTAAATATTCTAATTAATGATGCATCTTAGTCCCAGATAGGTGCACAGATATGTAGCAAACCAGTAGATTTTAATTCCCTGATTTCATTTATTTCAATGTAGACCTGCCCAGATACAGTTAAGATCACAACTATGTCAGCGAAGTGAATCAAGGCAATCTGCCACTAGCATTAAAATCATAATTTGTGAAGGTCAGGATAGAGGTGGGTAGGTGATGGAAGAAAGGGAAGAAGCCTATGATTTCCTTAGAGGTTTCATAAGAACACTGCCTCATTTCTCCCTAAACTATTTAAATGTTTTTAGGAGATCAGCTATTTATTCCAAAGCTTTATTGCCACAGCTAAGTATGAATTGTGTAACTCTATGGAAATCATGTTGGAGTCATCCTTGCAGGTTCTAATTGACTTCTAATGAAAATGTTCAAAAATTCGAAGTAAATTTATTATCTAAGTACATATATGTCACCATATATCACCCTGAGATTCATTTTCTTGTAAGCATTGTGAATAAATCCATAATACAACAATAACCATAATCGATGAAAGGCTTGGGCATTCAACTAGTGTGCAAAAGACAACAAACTGTGCAAATACAAAATGAAAGAAATAATAATAATAATAAATGAGCAATAAATATCCAGAACGTGAGATAAAGAGTACTTGAAAGTGAGTCCATAGGTTGTGGGAACATTTCAATAATGATGATCCTCTTTGTTTACATTACTGTAGTTCAGAACCTGATCAGGGAAATAGTGGAGGGAAGTCTCTGCAGCGATATGTCAATATTGAAAAATGGATCGCTTTGTAACAATTTGCATACTACTTGCCCATTTGGTCAAACTGTTAAAACTCAACCTTAAAATCTAGAAGATATGTCTGGAATACTGGTGTTGATTCTTTATTAATCCTTTGGTATCTGTCAGCCTAGAAACAGTGCTGTTTGTAACCCTGTCATTCCTACAGGGTTCTCTCCCTTGTCGTGGTCATTATATCTTACCATGTATTCCAAGGTTGCTCTGAATACATTCACATCGCTGATAAGGGCACAACTGAAGAGTAATGGGTAAGGAACAATTACATTCTCCCCAGGAAATCTCCAAAAATTATTCTATTATATATGTGTGTTCTGCACAATATTTAAAAAATCCGCAGAATGAATAACAATAGTTGCTTCAGATCACTCTGAATGATGTAATTTGAATTGTAATTTTCAGAAATAATCTTTGCCTGAAATATTCCTGGAATATTTTAGAGATTCAATGAATATGATTGCCACAGCACTATACATAAGCTGGAAAGTCAAACAATGCCATGTAACAGCAGTTTCTGCTTTGAGCATACTTCTACTGCTAAGTGACACAGTGCAGGAATGATGCACTGCAAGTGACATACGTAGGAATAAAATCCAATTGCCAGGAATCACTAGTGAGTCATCCCATAATTCTTCAGTGATGTAATCACCTCACTGCCTCACTATAGAAAATGCTATATTCAAAATTCTACTGCAGATGGCTGTAACTACAGGAGATATATACATTAGTAATATTGTTTGTTGGCTGAAATGCTTTTCTCTAGAAATGCTGCCAATGATGAGAATAATATTAATCTACTCACGGCAGCATCTTTCTATATGGTTCACTTCAACCATAGGTAGAGAATATTGACCTGCAATCAGCTACAAGAATTAAGAAAATATTAAAAGTGCACATTATTCAAATTATGAACGAAGAAAAATTATTAAGGAAATCTCCAATTATTCTTTGTAGGTTTCAATTTAAAAGGTTAACAAAATCATGTTGAAAAATATTTAACTCTCAAGTAACTGAACAGCTTATATACTCAATATTTTTTAAAATCTTAGGTATTTGGTGTTAATACTAAATTAACAAACTAAAATTGTTTAAATTTTGGATTTCCATATAAAATAGGAAACTAAAAAAAGAATATTTTTGATATGGAACCAAAAATATTAAACAAGCTATTGGCTTACCTTAACAGTTATAATAACATTTTCCAAATTGGGCAACTGATCCAGCTCATTAAACTGATCTTTGTGCAAGAGTGTTCTACTTAATCATCCTCTGCGTAACAAATCTTTTCAAGCCACTTCCTCAATTCTTTCAACGTCCTTCTTTCCTTACTGTCTTGTTATAGCAGGAGAGAAAACTGTGATAAATTGTAATAGATTCCAGCATCTGGATTTTTCTTTAAGATGAATGTGGTCATCTAGGTATAGTAAACTTACTTATTCAAATATGATGTACTTACAACATCCTGTCCTTTCAAATGCAGTGGGTTCTGGTTAACTGGGATGCATTGGGTACAGTATATTTTAGCCCAATTAAACAGCTGCCCTAAATAGCCAAAATTTCATGGAAATAGTCAAAAAGGTATAAAAACGACAAACTAATTTTAACTGAGTAACACATTTAAATGAAATACAGAGCCATTGGAACATTACAAATACTACTACGCTACTACAAAACTATGTGCTAGATCCTAATTGTTATCAACAGTGTCCAGAGTATGTCGTCACGTTCTTTTGTTTGACTGACAAATGAACAAAATCAACAGACACCTAATGCAGATAAAGGACTGTCTTCATCCAATGTTTTGAGGAGTGCATCCTCCAAATCTTCATTTTCATTGTAACATTTAAGATGATTGTTGATACCTTTAATTTCTTCCTAGATCCTAAATTGCTGCAGTAGTGAAGTCGTTTCATTTTCACTCCCGGCTGTTTCTTGCATCTCCAAGCCTGAATGCTTGAAACCTCAGTGAGCAAAACAGTTTTGAATTGTTTTACTGCTTACTTCTCACCAACTATCAGAGACAAAAATCACTGCTTGTTGAAAACAAACACATGCAACTGATGCTATTTAAAAACTGTTTGCTCTAAGCACGGTGTACTGTCTACTGGCCACACAAGTGAATGCAACTGACATTAGTTAGAAACCATTTGGCAACAGTCTCCTGTCCCGATTAAGTGGCATAGTGTTCCAAATAAACGAAGGGAATCCCGGCTATAATCGCAATTAGATTTTGTTCTTTGAGTTGTCCCAAATTGGCAGCCCTGATTAACCAATGACCCAATTAACCGGAATCCACTGTAGAAGAATAATGACAATGACAACTTGCAATTTTTTTCTTGATGCATGGCAATCGGCACGAGAGATTAGCTTGAGACTTAAATAGAACTTGGTTGCTTTTCGCTTTTCGTTGCAGGCGGCAATCAGCGTGGGGCCAACAAAAAGAAATGAGGTGTAAGTGCAGCGGCCATTGGTGGAGTCGGGTATTGATCGAGTGGTCCAGCTTTGGTTCAACAGGTTTGGGCAAGCACAGGCAAAGGTTCTAAATAAGTAAATAAAAAAATTTCTAGTCATTTTTTTTTCTGTTAGTACATAGATAGTGTGCTGAGAATGGATCCGGAGTGGAATATGCCTTGTGGGAGACGTGGGAAATTTGGGAGACCTCTAGTCTCCCTTATTACTACATCTGCATGAAGTGCATGGACCTGCAGTTTCTTAGAGACCATGATAAGAAATTGGAGTTGTAGCTTGATGACTTTTGGCTCATATGGGAGAATGAGGAGGTGACAGATAGCAGCCACATGAGGTAGTCACCCCCCTAAGTTGCAGGAAGCAGATCCCTGGTGACTGTTAGGAGAGGGAAAGGGAATAGGCAGTCAGTGCAGAGTACCCCTGTGGACTTTCACCTCAATAATAGGTATACTTCTTTGGACGCTGTTGGTGGTGAATGATCTACCAGGAGGAAGCCACAGCGACCAGGTCTGTGGCACTGAATCTGGCTCCATGGCTCAGAAGAGAAAGTGGAAGAAGAAGAGGAGTGCAGTAATAATAGGGGATTCCATCATTAGAGGAGCAGAAAGCAGATTCTGTGGATGTGAAAGAGACACCTGGACATTATATTGCCCCTCGGGTGTCATGATCAGCAATGCCACACATCGGATCCATGGTATTCTAAAGGGGGAGGGTAAACAGACAGAAGTCGAGGTACATATTGGTACTAACAACAGAGGTAGGAAAAAGGAGGAGGTCCTGAAGAAAGAATATAGGGAGTTAGGTAGAAAACTAAAAAGCAAGACCTCCAGGGTAGTAATCTCTGGATCTCTGCCTGTGCCACATGCCAATGAGGGTAAGAATAGGATGATTTGGTAGATGAATGCATGAATCATTATGAATCATTGGGATCTCTTCTGAAGAAGATATGACTTGTATAAAAAGGATGGTTTACACATGAACCCGAGGGGACCAATATCCTCGCGGGAAGGTTTGCCAGAGTGGTTGTGGAGTGTATAATCTAATTTGGCAGGGAGATGGGAATCGGAATAACAGGGCTGAGATTAGGCAGTTGGTATATAAGTAGATGAGGTGTGCAGTGAGAACGTGAGGAAGGACTGGCAAATGATAGGGCAAAATTGCAGTCAGTAGGATGAGTTAAATTACAAAAGGAGTCCAAAATCAAAAAGGGTGATGAATACAGGAGTGAAGGTGGTATATTTGAATACACACAATACTGTATACAGAATAAGGCAGATGATCTTGTGGAGCAGCTAAAGATGAGCAGGTACAACTTTGTGGACATCATAAAGTCATGGCTGAAAGATCATAACTGGGAGCTTAACATCCAAGAATACATCTTACATTGAAAGGAAAGACAGTTAGGGAGAAAGTGTGGTGAGGTTCTGTCAGTAAAAATGAAATCAAATCCTTAGAAAGAGGTGACATAGGGTCGGAAGACATGGAATCTTTGTGGGTAGAGTTAAGAAATTGCAAGGGTAAAAAGACCCTGATGGGAGGCTTCCAAACAGTAGCCAGGGTGTGGGTTACAAATTACAACAAGAGATAGAAAAGGCACGTAAAAAGGGAAATGGGGGATTTGAATATACAGGTACATTGGGAAAATCTGGTTAGTACTGGATTCCAAGAGATGGAATTTGTAGAATGCCTATAAGATGGCTTTTTAGAGCAGCTCACGGTTGAGCCCACGAGGGGAATGGCAATTCTGGATTGGGTGGTATGTAATGACCCAGATTTGATTAGGAAGCTTAAGGTAAAGAAACCCATAAGAGGTAGTGATCATAATATGACAGAACTAACCTTGCAGTTTGAGAGGAGAAGCTAAAATTGAATGTATCGGTATTATAGAGGCATGAGAGTGGAGCTGGCCAAAGTTGATTGAAAGGGGACACTAGCAGGGATGATGGCAGAACAGCAGTGGCTGGTGTATCTGGGGGAAATTGAAAAGGTGCAGACAAGATATCTCCCACAGATAAAGAAGTATTCTAAAGGCAGGATGAGGCAGCTGTCGCTGACAAGGGAAGTCAAAGATAGCATAAAAGCAAAAGGGCATATAATATAGCAAAAATTAGTGGAAAATTGGGAAGCTTTTAAAAATAAACGCAAGGCAACTAAAAAGCCATAAAGAGTGAAAAGATAAAATATGAAGGTAAACTAGCCAATAATATAAAAGAGATGTAAAAAGATTTTTTTCAGATATATGAAGAGTAAAAGAGATGAGAGTGGATATCAGACTGGAAAATGGCGCTGGAGCGGTAGTAACAGTGGACAACCTTAATAAGTATTTTGTGTCAGGCTTCACTGTGAAAGACAATTGCAGAATGCCAGAAATATTAGAGGGTTAGGGGGTCGACGTGAGTATATTTGCTATTACTTGGAAAGCTGAAAAGTCTAAAGGTAGATAAGTCACCTGAACCAGATGGACTACACCCCAGAATTCTGAAGGAGGTAACTGAAGACATTGAGGAGGCATTAGTAATAATCTTTCAAGAATCACTAGGTTCTGGGACGATCCCGGAGGATTGGAAAATTTCAAATGTCGCTCCACTCTTTCAGAAGGGAGGAATGCAGATGAAAGGAAATAATAGGCCAGTTAAGCTAACTTCAGCGGCTGGAAAGATGTTGGGGTCTATTATTAAGGATGAGGTTTCAGAGTACTTGGAGCACATAATAAAATAGGTGAAAGTCAGCATGGTTTTCTGCAGACAAATCTGTTGGAATTCTTTGAGGAAATAAAAGGCAGGAAAGACAAAAGTGAGTCAGTGGATGTTGTTTATTTGTATTTTCTGAAGGCCTTTGACAAGGTGCCACACATGAGGCTGCTTAGTAAAATAACAGCCCATGGTATTATGGGAAAGGTACTATACTGGATAGAAGTCTGGCTGACTGGATAGAAGTCTGGCTGACTGGCAAGAGACAAAGAATGAGAATAATGGGGACCTTTTCTGGTTGGCTGTCAGTGACTAATCATGTCCTGCAGGGGTCGGTGTTGGGACCGCTTCTTTTCATGTTGTACGTCAATGATTTGGATGAAGGAATTGATGGTTTTGTGGCCAAGTTTGCGGATGATACAAAGATAGGTGGAAGGGCAGGCAGTGTTAAGGAAGCAAGGTGCCTGCAGAAGGACTCAGATCAATTAGAGGAATGGGCAAAGAAGTGGGTGATGGAATATAATGTAGTGGCAGAAAGAATAATGGTATGCACTATTTTGTAAATAAAGCGAAAATTCAAAAATCAGAGGTGCAGAGGGTCTTGAAAGTCCTTGTGCAGGATTCCCTGAAGGTTAACTTGCAGGTTGAGTCGGTGGTAAGGAAGGCAAATGTAATGTTAGCATTCATTTCGAGAGAACTAAAATAGAAAAGCAAGAATGTAATGCTGAGGCTTTGTCAGGCATTGGTCAGACTACACTTAGATTATTGTGAACAGTTTTGGGCCCCTTATCTAAGTAAAGATGTGTTGGCATTGGAGTGAGTTCAAAGGAGGTTCATGAGAATGATCCCCAGGTTAACACATGAGGAGGTTTAGTGGCTCTCGGCCTGTTCTCACTGGAGTTTAGATGAATGAGGGGGGACCTCACTGAAATCTATTGAATATCGAAAGATCTGGATAGAGCAGATATGGAGAGGATGTTTTCTATAGTGGGGGAAACCTAGGACCAGAGGGCATAGCCTCAGAATTGAGGGACATCCATTTAGAACAGAAATGAGGAAACATTTCTTTAGGCAAAGCACTGTGAATCTGTGGAATTCTTTGCCAAGTCAGTTAGGTATATTTAAGGCAGAGGTTGATAGGTTATTGATTAATCAAGCTGTGAAAGGTTACATGGAGAAGGCAGGAGAATGGGGTTGAAAGGGATAATAAATCAGCTATGATGGTATGGCGGAGCAGACGATGGGTTGAATGGCCTAATTCTGCTCCTAGGTCTTATGGTCTTAAGATCATGATGGACTACAAAGTTTACCAGCATCCATAAACAAAGTCAGAACTCCAAAAAGTAACATTTACCTGACAAATAAAGGTCACATTTGGAAAGGTCCATTATTATGGCTATTAATGTAAAGATATTCAATAAAAACATATCAATTCCACAATTTAGAAGATGTGTTATATCAAAGTTATAATATACAATAACTTATACAGTACTCTTAAAAGTAGCTAACACTCAATTTATCAAAACTGCTTTACAGTACCATTTTAGTTGAGACCCCAATCAATCTCATATTTTTTTGCCAACTACACCTTAACATTCAACAAAATATGAAAGGATACAAGTGCTACCCACCAGAAGAAATAATATACTGCATTCACTATTCACCTCAGGATTCACAATACATGTTTCTTGAAGCTCAATTTTACTACAAGGATACATCCGACCACAAGAACAATAAAAAGGTCCAGCAGGGGCAATAAATCTTTTTTTAAGTTCACAGAAAAGTTACTTCACTTAATAAGTGTCTTCAAATAGGCAGTTTATAAATGCAACAGATTTTAGTAAATCAGAAACAACTATTAAAGCACTGTAGAAGGTACTATTCAAGTTCGATTACTTTTATGCCTGGTCTTATTAAACTACTCAGATTCCAGTCCTTGAACATGCTGAAACAGGATTACAGAATTTGAGAATCAAATATTGAAATAAGAATTATTTAGAAAATAAGCTATTGAAAGAAAAATTGGCTAAATGTAGAAAAATATTTTATACTATATGTGATACTTACTGATGTAAATTTATTGTAATTATTTCACTTGAACAGCAAAAAATTTGCAATGAATATCTATGAAAGTAACCACAAGAGAGTCTGCAAATGCTGGAAATCCAGAGCAACACACACAAATTGCTGGCAGGCAGAATTCAGTAGGTCAGTCAGTCTTCTATGGAAGTAAATAAACAGTCAACATTTTGAGCTGAGACCCTTCATCACGACTGGAATTGAAGGGGGAAGACTCCAGAATAAGGTAGGGGGGAGTAGAAGGAGTACAGGCTAGAACGTGATAGGTGAAGCCAGATGGATGGGAGTGGGGTGATGAAGTAAAAAGCTGGGAGGTGATAGGTGGAAAAGGAAAAGGCTGGAGAAGAAGGAATCTGATTGGAAAGGAGGGTGGACCATTGGACAAAGGGAAGAAGGAGGGTTGGCAGGTGGAGATGATAGGCAGGTGAGGAGAAGTAAGGAGGGACCAGAGCAGGGAATTGAAGAGGGAAGGGTGAGGGGAAAAGAATTACCGGAAAGTGGAGGAATCAATGTTCATGCCATCAGGTCGGAGGCTACAAGACAGAATATGACGTGTTGCTGCTCCAACCTGAGAATGGCCTCATCGTGGCAGAAGAAGAGGCTATGGACCAACATGCTGGAATGGGAATGGGGTGTTGAATTGAAATAGTTGGTCACCGGGAAATCCTTCTTCTGACCACCTTACCCCATTTTCCCACCGTTATCCGTGATCACTCCATCTTCCCGCTGCCCCGACAGGGATAGAGTTACTCCTGTCCTCACCCACCATCTCATGAGCCTCCGCATCCAACAAATTATCCTCCACAATTCTGCCATCTTTAACTGTACCCTACCACCAAACACATCTTTACCTCCCCCCAGTTGCCCACTTTCCACAGGGAGCACTCTCCCTGCAAGTGGAAGTGCTACCCCTGCCCATTCACTTCCTCTCGCACCTCCATTCAGGGCCCCAAACAGTCCTTCTGGTTGAGGCAACAATTCACCTGCAAATCTGTTTGCGTCCTCTCATGTAAACGGTGCTTCTGGTCTCCTCTTCATTGGTGAGCTCCAACATAGATTGAGGGAAAGCTTCGTCAAGCACCTTCACTCTATCTGCAATCAGCAGGATTTCCCAGGGCCCAGCTACTTCAATTGCAATCCCCAATCCCATTCCGACATGTTGATCCATAACCTTCTCTTCTGGCATAGTAAAGCCACTCTCCCACTGGAGAAGCAATACCTTATATTCCACCTAGGTAGCCTCCAACCTGAAGGAATGAATATTGATTTTTCCCACTTCCAGTAATTCTTTCCACCGACCCCCACCTTCTTCTCCTCTCCTGCCCATCTTCTCCCCCCGGTGCCCCTTCTCCTTTCCTTTCTCCCACGGTCCATTCCCCCTTTCCTATGAGACTCCTTCTCCAGACCCGTACCCTTCCCACCTCTCACCTCCTAGCTTCGTACTTCATTTCCTCCTCCCCCACCCACCTGGCTTCACTAATCACCTTCGAACTTGCACTTCTTCCTCTTCCCTCACCTCCTTATTCCAGCACCTTCCCCCTTCCTTTGCAGTACTGAGAAAGGGTCATGGCTCAAAACGCTGACTGTTTATTCATTTCCATAGGTGCTGCCTGACCTACCTTTCAGCATTTTGTGTGCGTTGTAATGTAAGTAATTACATGCCTTGAAAAAATCATGAAAGCATGTTACATATACCTAGATGTTTGCAATGACTTAAACGAATTTGACATATTATTGACATCATTAAAACTTCTGGTTGAACACCAGTTAAACACAGAATAGCATTGTCTCATCAGAGTAAAATTAAGAAAGACTTGGAATTTTTGACCCTAGAATATGATAATGTAGAAAACATATAAACACACGCTTAGGATAGAGCAGTACTTCTTTCAATTTTTCGGGATTGAGGTGTCATTGGCCAGGACAGCATTATTATCCTTGAACTATGTGGCTTGCTTGATCATTTTCTAAGATAATGAAGATTTCAGCAGATTGATGTGCCTGGAGTTACAAATCCAATGATTTTTGATCATTTATATGACAAATTGTTTTTCTGAACTTCCAGATTATTACAGAAAATTAAATACTACAGAAGCCATGGTGGAATTTGAACTCGATATTTGGATTGTTGGTCCACTTGTAGGACAAATGGATGCACTGTAGTAAAATTACTCTACAGTAGCCCATCTGTCCATTGATCCAGCAAGCCGAGTGTCACTCCTGCCATGTCAGATGTGAAGCTCAAATTTAAGTCATCAAAGCTACAATTAAAACAGCTAACATACATCAAAGTTGCTGGTGAACGCAAAACAGCTAGTTTCAGTAACCATGAAACAGCCAGATTAATATTAACCCCTTTTGTATTACTGACGACCTTCAGGAAAGAAAATCTGAAAACCTTGTCTGGCTCCAGACTTACTAATGCCATTTGACTTTTAACCACTCCCTCAGTTCAGGGGCAATTAGAGATGGGCAATTACTGCCAGCATTGTCAGGGACAACCATGACCCTTGAATAAAACAAAGACCTAAACATTCCTCTGAGACCTTTGGACCATAGTTCTGCAGCAATCTCTTGTGGCAACCCAAGGTCTCCAACTGGCTGTTCCCTGCACTGACTCCAAATTCATATTGCAATCCAATAAATCCAGATACTCAGGAATTAAAACTTTTTGGAAGACTCAGATACCAAACTAGATGAGAACCCCTGATAATCTAAAAGAGATTTTCAAAAGAAAAAAGCTTAAAATGTATTCGTGTCTCGAGCCAAAACAGTAAAATTAAAGTTTAACTTATTTTAGCAACTGCCACTGAAATACCTAAACAGAGAAACCGTGGATTTTATCAAACAACACTTAATGCGTTATTTCAAATACAGACACTATCGACATATACTTCGGAAAACTTTCTATTTATTTCGGGAAAGCCCGGAACACCACGATTTGTCTTTATGTTTTCACAATACAAATACATAATCATGCATGTTGCACGGGCGACATTTCCAAGTATACCCAATTGTATCTGAGTTTAACGTGGATTGTAACACCGTCTAACTAGGCAAATCTAGCAACTGAGTTAATCACAACACATCTGGAATAAAATCTTAGCATTGGGGAGCTGATCTCAGCAGTTTACAGCATACCTTGACATCTTCTCTGGTTTCCTTGTGTAGTGCAGTGTACAGAGTTGGCCTAGGCGCATTCTCCACTAACATTACATCATTGACCGCGTTTGATTAAAATCTGCACCGCAACAGGCTGAAGAGAAACCCGGATTGACATTAAATTCCCGCTGCAGTGGACTGCAAAGCCAGCCTGGGGCTTGTGCTGCAATAAAACAGCTGAATGCTTGGTTCAAATAGAAAAAAAAATGAAGTGCTTGAGTCAGGTTGCTCTACATCGTCTAAAAATGGACAGCCAGTCGCATTTAATGTAACTAGTGAGGTAATGCGTTTATCAAATAATTTTATATGAACAAGTGCCTGAGATATATAGTTTTTAAAGGTCATATACCGCTTTTAAATACATTCTTTTTAAAAAGCCTTACACACTTACCAAATTTAAAATCGGCAAAGCTCTGCAGGGATGGGGGGCTCTCACACATTCTTCCCTTCAATATTTCGTTTCCAAAGATTTTTGCTGAAATGTTTGTTATTTTCCTCTTCACGTCGGTGTAGAGAGGGGAAGGGAAGAAGCAGAGAAGCCGAGTGCCTACGTCGCCTACTGTAGTTGAGCGCTGGTTAATCAGCGCATCCCGCACCCGCGAGCCGCCGACTCCTGCAGCCGGCACGCGCTCCCCGGGCTGAAAGCGAGCGGATACATTGGAGTGTGTGCGAGGCAGCGCGCGGCGAGGCTGCCAGCAGCAGCAGCGGCGGCAGCAGCCCGGGACATCGGAGCTCCGGATCACTGCCAGCTCAGACAGGCACCACTGGTCCTGAGGAGGTTGCCCTAGGGTGAATGGATCCGGGGAGAGGGAGACTGTCCATTTCCAGCACTATCTGTTCCGCCGGTCTTTACAGTAATCTTCCATAATCGTACATAAAGTAGTTTTCTTCGTGTTCCAAGAAAGCGTTTTCTCCAAGTCACCCAAAAATGGGTTTATTCTAAAGTATTTCAGCATTGGGAAATATGTTAAAGTTTTTTCGATAAAATGCCGAAAGTCTACCAAAATGCAGAATTGTTTAACGAGAATAAGTTTGGGCTGCGAAAGAACAGAAAATAGAGCAGCGTTTTAGTCATCGGCAACAATATTAACCCTGACCTTCTGCAGTCAGCCCCGGTGATTACAGAGAGATTGTTGTTGGTAATTTCTAAATGTAAGCAACTGAAAAGACGAAAGTGAGAATGGAAGACGGGAAAATAAAGGAAGAATGCATCTGAGAGAAATAGGGAAGAGTTGACGCATCTGCCCAAAATAACAGTTCAAAGGAAGCTCTTAAGGCAATCCAGCAATCCAGCACGTATTTTGAATTAGTTTTATTGACATCAGTCCAACGGGGAGTGTGGGGCAGCTGCCAAGAATCAACCCCTGGGATGATGGCAGCAATCTGATTTAATTGGCAGCTCCTATGCCCAATTCCCAGCCACAGCGACCTGAGGGAGGTCTTACCAGACTCGATGGCTTCCTGTCCAGTGGCAAAACAGTCTTCTGAAATATGACCAGCAATCTGATGAGAGCTGTCTTCTTAAACATAGTGTTGACCAGTTCGAAAGGTTAGTTGGTCACTAAGGTGAATTAAACTCATTTGCAGGAGTCACTTGGGATCTTTTGTTATTTCCTACGTCTCAAGGAATGTTGTTAAAATAATTCGATAATTTGGGACAACTTTGTTGGTTCACCCGCGCCATTGATAGCAATGGATGTTCTGTTTACAAATAATAGTAGCGATGTTAAACTGACGAGAAAATATTTTGTAAACACAAAGTATGTAACATTTTCATATTTAGTGACCAATTTTATTCTGTCTTAGTGTTGTCAGCATTGTTGACATTTACTGGTTATTGCTCCATGACAACAAGGTATAGTTTACAACAAAATTTCCGAATTTCTGTCAGCGATTCAACGTTTCCCCGCCTCTGACTCGCGATGACCGCAGGAAATCAATGACATCCACGTGATTTTAGCCACCTGGGAAATAGTCTTTATATTGGAACAAAGACCCAATAATTATTAAGCTTATGTTCGAATGAGACATACTGTATCTATCCCCCAAAATACTCAAATTTATATTCCTGCGCGTGTCACTAGTCCCACTGTAAACTATCATGTGATGGGTGTGAGTTTTAACATTACATCAAATCATTACTGGTTAAACAACTATCTAGCATTAAGAAACTAGTTTTATGTTTCAAGCGCTCGAATATTTCTAAATACAAGAAATTAAATTATTTAAAGGATCATTTATAATGTTTCGGCTTCTACTTTAATCGTATGTGGATTTTCCATGTCTTAATGCTCTGTCCGATAGTCATAGTCATACTTTATTGATCCCGGGGGAAACTGGTTTTCGTTACAATTGCACCATAAATAATTAAATAGTAATAAAACCATAAATAATTAAATAGTAATATGTAAATTATGCCAGGAAATAAGTCCAGGACCAGCCTATTGGCTCAGGGTGTCTGACCCTCCAAGGGAGGAGTTGTAAAGTTTGATGGCCACAGACAGGAATGACTTCCTATGACGCTCTGTGTTGCATCTCTGTGGAATGAGTCTCTGGCTGAATGTACTCCTGTGCCCAACCAGTACATTATGTAGTGGATGGGAGACATTGTCCAAGATGGCATGCAATTTGGACAGCATTCTCTTTTCAGACACCACTGTCAGAGAGTCCAGTTCCATCCCCACAACATCACTGGCCTTATGACTAAGTTTGTTGATTCTGTTGGTGTCTGCTACCCTCAGCCTGCTGCCCCAGCACAGAACAGCAAACATCACACTGGCCGCCAGAGACGCATAGAACATTCTCAGCATCGTCCGATAGATGTTAAAGGACCTCAGTCTCCTCAGGAAATAGAGATAGCTCTGACCCTTCTTATAGACAGCCTCAGTGTTCTTTGACCAGTCCAGTTTATTGTCAATTCATATCCCCAGGTATTTGTATTCCTCCACCATGTCCACACTGACCCCCTGGATGGAAACAGGGGTCACCGGTGCCTTAGCTCTCCTCAGGTCTACCACCAGCTCCTTAGTCTTTTTCACATTAAGCTGCAGATAATTCTGCTCACACCATGTGACAAAGTTTCCTACCGTAGCCCTGTACTGAGCCTCATCTCCCTTGCTGATGCATCCAACTATGGCAGAGTCATCAGAAAACTTCTGAAGATGACAAGACTCTGTGAAGTTGAAGTCTGAGGTGTAAATGGTGAAGAGAAAGGGAGACAAGACAGTCCCCTGTGGAGCCCCAGTGCTGCTGATCACTTTGCTGGACACACAGTGTTGCAAGCACACGTACTGTGGTCTGCCAGTCAGGTAATCAAGAATCCATGACACCAGGAAAGCATCCACCTGCATCACTGTCAGCTTCTTCCCTAGCAGAGCAGGGTGGATGGTGTTGAATGCACTGGAGAAGTCAAAAAACATGACCCTCACAATGCTCGCTGGCTTGTCCAGGTGAGCATAGACATGGTTCAGCAGGTAGATGATGGCATCCTCAACTCCGAGTTGGGGCTGGTAGGTGAATTGCAGGGGATCTAAGTGTGGCCTGACCATAGGCCAGAGCAGCTCCAGAACAAGTCTCTCCAGGGTCTTCATGATGTGGGAGGTCAATGCCACCGGTCTGTAGTCATTAAGGCTGCTGGGGCCTGGCGTCTTCGGCACAGGGACGAGGCAGGACGTCTTCCACAGCACAGGAACCCTCCGGAGCCTCAGGCTCAGGTTGAAGACATGGCGAAGTACTCCACATAGCTGAGGGGCACAGGCTTTGAGCACCCTGGTACTGACACCATTCGGTCCTGCAGCCTTGCTTGGGTTGAGACGTTTCAGCTGTCTTCTCACCTGTTCAACTGTGAAGCCCACCGTGGTGGTTTTGTGTAGGGAAGGGGTATAGTCATGAGAGCAGGGTGGGGGACTGTGAGGAGGGGTAGGAGGGGAGAGTGGAATATGTGTTGGTTGGGGACCGACAACAGATGACTCATGTGGGGAATGGGCAGGGGCCACAATGTCAAATCTGTTAAAGAACAGGTTAAGTTCGTTGGCCCTGTCCACACTGCCTTCAGCTCCTCTGTTGCTAGTTTGCCAGAACCCAGTGATGGTCCTCATCCCACTCCAGACCTCCCTCATGTTGTTCTGCTAGAGTTTCCACTCAAGCTTCCTCCTGTACCCGTCTTTAGCCTCCCTGATCCTGGCTTTCAGGTACCTCTGTATTGCCCTCAGCTCCTTGAACATATTTCAAATGTTCATTTAAAACTTTTTTTTTGTTTCCTGGTATGGGCTCTGCAATAATTCTTTAACGTGATTGTCATTTTGGTTAATTTGAAGACACCAAAGCTGCTCAACAACAAAATATTCACTGAAATTGAGCAGAGCAGGCTGAAAGAGAAGTTGGCACCACAAAGGTTACTACATCATTGAGGGGTCATTGAGGTCAGTGAAGAGTGCCTTTATTGCTGACCATTATTTCTGGGCAAAAATATCTAGTTACTTATGGTCCCAACTATAACAAGGTCTTGCCTGTTGATGGTACTTTTATCAGGAGTACATATACTATTTCCAGGATCAATTATGGTCTTTGTAGTAGTGTTAACTTCAATCATCTGAGCCTCAATTGCCTGAGAAAGCTAAACTTCAGATGGTAGGTACATATTCATTCTTTGACATTGAGTATTTATTGAATCTGTCTGGTCTTTCTGGTCTTATCCGGTCAACTTTCTCAGGCTTGCAGAATGTACAAGATGTAGAGTGGAGGTTGGGGAGAGAGAGTGCAGAGAGGAAGAGCCAACAGAATGGGGGGGGGGGTTCTCCCTCCACCACCACCACCACCACCACCAATACCAGCGGGGTGCAAGAGAAGGAGGGACTGTGGGGCTGGAGTCAGAGGGTCAGGGGAAGTTAGGTGGCAGGGTGATGCTGAGGTGGTGAATGGAGGGTGGTCACAGAAAGATGGAGAGTGGAAGCAGTGAACAAGGGCATCTGTACTGAAGCCCATGCACAGATCTGCGTGTGCTTGTGCCCACATACATGACAAGAGAGAGGCCCCAGTTATTTTAGAACCCCGTGCCACTGGGCCAAGACGCATTCTATCATGTCTGGGTAGTACTGATCAAACCTCTCAATATGAAGAATCAGGACCTTCTTGTCAGGGCTGTCATGCACTGGGACAACAACAAATCTGAACATTAGTCACACTACAATCTTAGCTTGGGAACTCAGATACTTTGACATGGCTATCACTGCCTTAATAAGAAGTGATGAGTGGAGATAGGCAGATCAAAGGAGGTGGTGGGTCCACTTTCTACGAGAAGGAAAAATTGGAATATAAAAGCCATCTTCATTTGAGGAGCCCTAATCAGTGAGTTAGTCGTGAAACTCTCATCACCCTCTGGCTTACTCTAATGCAGAATTAGCCTTCAAAGGTTTTCCAGATGCACATTCACATTCAGATTCTTTCATTTATTGCAAGTACATCAAAACATACAGTGAAATGTGTCCTTTGTGTTAACAACTACTACAACCTAAGGATGTACTGGGGCAGGCTGCAAGGGTTCATCACACATTCCAGTATCTACATTACATTTGCATTGGTTCCAATCCTGAATGTGGCTAGAATCAGAATCGGATTTATTATCACTGACTTAAATAGCATGAAATTTGTTACTCTTCAGCAGCAGCACAGGGCATAGACAAAAAATCATTATAGACTGCAAAATAAATAAATGGTGAAAAAATAAGCTAGTGTTCATGGATTCATGGACATTAAAAAATATGAAAATGGAGGGGAAGAAGCTGTTTGTGAAACATTGAGTATGGGTTTTCCAGCTCCTGTACCTCCTGTCTGATGGTTGTGATGAGAAGAGGGCATGGATGATAAGTGTTTTTAATGGATGCTGACTTAAGGGACTATCTCCTGAAGATGTCCTCAATGGTGGGGACGTTTATGCCCATGCTACAACACTCTGCAGACTCTTGTGATGCATTGGAACCTCCATACCAGGCGGTGATGCAACCAATCAGAATGATCTTCACCATACATCTATAGAAGTTTGCAAGTGTTTTAGATGACATACCAAATCTCCTCAAACTCCTACTGAAGTAGAGCGGCTGGTGTGCCTTCTTCATGATTGCAACAGTGTGTTGGGTCAGGAGAGATTCTTCTGGATGTTGACACTCAGGAAATCTTCTGCTGCCTTCATGAATAAAACCCCACTTCACATCCATGTTGGAAGCACACTGGTTCCTGTCAAAGATATTTTCCCAACCAAGCCATTCCAGAGGGCTGCACCTTCCGGAGCAGTAAATTTACTCAGGAGAATCAGGACACCAACCTGAAATGTCAACTCTGTTTCTCTTTCCACAGAGCCTGTCTAATGTGGTGAATATTTCCAGCAGTTTCCCTTTCAATTGCAGCCAGCTAGCATTTGCAGGTTTTTTGATTTTTATTTGCTGACATCAGATGCTACCTAACATGAAGATCCATTCCAGCATTTTCTGTTTTTATTTGCCATAACTAACATCCCGGTTCATCAGAAAGGCAAGCGCAAGACCTCCTGACAACATACCAATCCAGGTACTGCCATTTAAACTATAAGAGTCCTGATGAAGGGTCTTGGCCCGAAACTTCGACTGTACTCTTTTCCATAGATGCTACCTGGCCTGCAGAGTTCCTCCAGCATATCTATGGAAAGGAATAATGAGTCGACATTTCAGGCTGAGTCCCTTCATCAGGACAACAGAAACAATATCAATAGGAGATCAGCAGTAAGATCTCAGGGATCCCACAAAGAGAGCTGTTTTTAAACATGCTTTACAGATAACCAGGTAAGTCTCAGCCAAATGGAAACACAGAGTGCGCACAAGAACTAGATCTAACCAATCAAAAGGAGCAAGGCCCTCTTGGATTGGAAAATCCACTATGTCTCAAATAAAAAGAAACAGCTCCATCGATGCCTGAAATCTAAGGTCCAAAAGAGAATCTGTGATATAAAGAAGAGATGGTGATGAGGTACAGCAATTTGCAGCTAACCTTCACGTGCCTGGGTTTTTCAGTGCTGTTAAGGTCATCAATATTGCAATATCCAAGGGGTCTTCCTCATTCAGACCCAAGAATGGAGGCAAACATTTGAAGCACAGAAAAGCGGAAGGCACCTACTGGAGAAGTAAATCAAAGAACTACTCATACTTGCCATGAATATCATTGCTTCTATACCACAGCAAGACAACTTGATCATCTTTACCACCACCTCTACCAGTAAGTAGAAAATGCCAAAAACTAATTGACAAACAAACAGAAAAAACAGCAAATGCTTTAGATATTCAGGTTAGATATTCATTGTAGAGAAAGATAAACAGAGTAAACATTCTAACTTGATGCCAGCACAAAACATGTCCTCAGTTATGGACTTCAGTCCTGAGGCTTCTGGTAAGAAGTGAAAGTGTTCCAACTGACACCTTCATTGGCATTATTAATGGTTTAATGATCTTTTAAAGTGATAAAACCTTTCCACATTTGCAGTGTAATTGAACTGTATATTTACTAAGTTGATAAAAGTTGGCATTATTGAAAAGATAGAAAGTTATTTTGCAAAAAAAAAGCCCTTCAAATACAAAAGACTTCAAAAATCTTCATTGGCGACACACAACATAATTTTTTTATACATTGTATGACAAAGTGTTTAAATATTAATCTACTTAGGAAAACTAACAACATTTGAAAAGATTCCCCAGCGTTTAATATCTTGTTCATTGCCTTGATGATCCAACAAATCTACTATGGTGTTGATTATTGCCAGTCAAAAGTGATGCTGTTTGAGGAGAGAAAATAGTCTGGAGGGGCAGTGAACATTATTTCGAAATAAATGTGCATAAATGCTGCATTTTGGGACAGTGGAGGTGAAATTGTCTTTTGGTGAATGCACAAAATAGACAAAAGTAAATGTTAACATGTTTTATGTTGTGTCCTCAGAAATGAGGGTGATGAGGTTAATTGTATTTAATATTTTAATGGTTTAGTTTATTCTTCCTGATTGTGATATTTACTGCAGGATGCAACCAGTGAACTGGGAATACCAAACCCTGCCTGACAATGTGAATGAAGACAGTCTAGAAAAAGCAAAAATATCCTGGAGGAAAAGAAGATGATATATTAACAAATATTAGGCATCCCTTTCCAATCTAATTGTCTCTGACTCGTATACAGTACATCAGTTGTCAAATCCTTGAACCACAGAAGTCTTAATTTCTCATCTGAAGACCTCTCACTGACAATAATTCACGCCAATTTATATTAATGTTCTATATTCCAATTACAAGGGTGGGTCATGGGATGGATGGGAGGAGTGCAGGGGTGAGGAAATTCACGTGTGGGGTAGCATGATGAGGAACTGGAATAATATGAAAGATTTAGTATAATCAGTAAGCTAGTAATAAATATCACCTCTTGGAAAAAAGAGAAAAATTCTTTGGCAACCTGATCATTTCCTAAGCCAAACAGAGAATTACTTTCTATTACTGACTCTAAGATGAAGATTTGTTTTCCTAATAAAGGCAATTAGCCTCAATAGGACAATAGCTCCTATTCAAAGGCAAGACTTTGATTGCTGTAAATGGACTGGCTTCTTCAAATGCAACTTCAGTTTGGTGACAGAGTACTATTTCATCAGCTGGATAGAAATTAGACAGGGAGTAAACATCCTTTGTCATTTAGGTAGTTTGTCCAAATTTGTGACACAAAAATAATACTTTAAAAATACAGCCAGTCAAACAACATGTGGAAAGAGAAACTAATTAATGTTTCAGGTCAGGAACTCTTTATCACTACTGAGGGAACTTATTTCAGATTCTGAAGTTTTAGTTGTTATCCAAATTTGTGTTTGTTTAAGTCAAGATAAAACTGGGTGGGTTGATTGAGTGTGCCTGTAGGCGCCATGTATACTATATTGGGCGTTTATTATGTTTATAATGGTAACTCGTCACATGAGTGGGTCATGGTAGAAGTGAAAGGAATAACTTACATATTCATGCTTGTTTCATGGCAGATTGTAGCTTAGGGCTGGCGGAGGTCATATCTTTGCTGACAACTGAGAAACCACTCAATAATGTTTAATTGTATGTTTGCTAGTTGCTAATAAAGAATCAAAAATGTATTCAACTCTTTGGAGCAATTATTGGAGCTGTGGTTACATTACATGAGTATAACAACTCCGTCTGAGGTCGCAGGCTGGTGGCAATTGTTTTGTTTTGATTTTGGATCAATTTTTTGCTGCTACAGTGTCTATTCAGCCAATGTGGCAAGAACAAGAACAATGTGGCATAATCTCTGAATAACATGGACTTTATCTCAGTAATTGCACATCTTAGAAATTGGGAGTGGTAAGAGGGTGATAGGGAGGACTGGAAAGTACTTGGGCAGCTTAGAGAGGATAAGGAAAGTTGATCGGCAGATGATCAAGGAGGGAACCAGAAGTCAGCCAGGTTCAAGGGAGCAGATGATAAGAGGATGGAGTTGGGAGGCCCTTACTCAGTCTGGGATGGACTTGGAAGATCCAGAAGCAGCTATAGGTTGAGAAACCTCATACTGTACTTATTTCCAAGATAGTTATGGATGATAAAGAGCCGCCTGAAACTGGAAACAAGTCTATTTGCTAATGATCAATCTCTAAGCCAAGTTTTTCCATCCTCACTGCTAACAGGGCAATTACTAGAGATCACATTTCAAATATTTAGAAACATACTGCAGCAAAGTCCATCTCATTGCTTGATACTAATACTAATACTTCAAATGTTGATTTAGGGACCACTTTATCAAGTGCCTTCGTTCTGTCTGATGTGTCACTAGGGAGCTCCCAGTGGTCAGGCAGACATTTTAATTCCACTAGTCACTGCTATACTTACATGTCTGTCCATTGCCTCCTCAACTGCCCGGTTGAGGGGCTAAATACAAATTAGAGTTACAGCAACTCATTTTCTGCCCGGACAGTATCCAACCTGATGACATGAGCATTGAATTCTCAAACTTCCAGTAACGACTTCTCGCTGTCAGTTCATTCCCCCCCCCATGTGTTTTTTTTTCTTTTCTGTCTTCTCCTGTCTTATTGTTTTCCTCCCCTAACCCCTTCCATCTTCCCATCACATACACTCTCCTTTCACTGGTTCTTTTCTCCATCTTCCTTCCTTTATTCCATGCTCCATCAGATTTTGTCTTCTTCAGCCTTTTGTCATCAGAAAGCATGTATTGTCATTGAAGAGAGTCTAGAGGAGGTTCATGAGGATGATACCAGGAATGAATGAGTTAACATATAAGGAGCGTTTGTTCGCTTTGGGCCTGTACTCACTGCAATTTAGAAGAATGCGGGGGGAGGGGATTTCATTAATACCTGAATGTTGAAATGACTAGATAGGGTGGATGCGGAGAGGATTATTTTCTACGGGGGGAGGGTATCCAGAACTAGAGGGCGCAGCCTCAAAATTGAGGGGCGACCTTTTAGAACAGAGGTAAGGAGGAATTTTTTTAGCCAGAGATTAGTAAATCTATGGACTGTGGTGGAGGCCAAGTCCATGTGCATATTTAAGGTGGAAGTTGATCGTTTCCTGATTGGTCAGGGCATCAAAGGATATGGTGTATATGGGGTTGAATGGGATCCAGGATCAGCCATGATGGAATGTTGGAGCGGACTCAATGGGCTGAATGGCCTAATTCTTTTCCTATGTCTTATGGTCATTTCCACCTATCACCTCCCAGCTTCTTGCATCATTCCTCTTTCCTCCACCTGCCTATCACCCCCTCATCTAGATTCACCTATTTCCTGCCAACCCATGCCCCACTCTTCCCTCTACCTTTTTATACTGGCTATCTTCCTTCTTTCCAGTCATAATGGCTCTCAAACCAAAATATTGACCAGCCATATCCCTCCCTAGATGCTGCTTTTGAATTCCTCCGCACCTTTGTGTGTTGCTGCTGATTATTTCAAATGTTGCTGAAAGAATGCTTTTGCTCTCTGCTTGTTGCTGACCTGCAAGGTTAGCCATGAACCTAGTGAACGTTAGAGCAGTATTGTGGCTGATTAGCCTATTGCTGCTTCTATATCTTGTGTGCTTGAGTTGGTCTTGTTTGTATTTATAGAATTAATTGCACAGTAACACTATTAAGTATTTTAAATCTGTCATCCAGTTGCAGTTAAGCTCCTGGGAAAGGTGGAACAGATTAATGTTAACAACTAAACAAGAGAAGCTATAGAAAACTTTTGTCAAAACAAACTGCATTTAAAATTCAATAAAAGAGCTTGATTACACATGAAGTAAGTTGTAAATTCCAAAGAATTTGTAAACTGGTTTATTATTGTCCTATGTACTGAAGTATAGTGAAAAAATATCATTATGCATACCATACACAAAGATAATTTCATCACAGTAGTCTATTGAAATGGTACAAGGGTAATGCCCTGGTTCACATCTTTACTGTCATGCTGTAGGTATTTCATTTAGTAACTCTGTAAGAGCTGTTTGTTCTGCTTTCAGCCTGTTTGGGTTATTGTTAAAGATAAGGGATGATGTAGAATGTGTGCCATCCAATTAGTGGGAGGTTTTTCTTGGCAAGGGACAATAAGGTTGTTCTTGGACTTTTGTTCGAGAGGAGATGAAAAGAGAAGACGCTGAGGAGAATCGGTTGTAGCATACAATCCGGTGGAACACCCGTTTGTTCAAGATGGATTGCGAGCGACGTTCAGAAGGTGATGTGTGTGCTTTCACGTTGACTGAGGGTCCAGCGCGTGAGTGACAGAGAAGTTCAAGATGAACTCCAACTTGTGCACATTTAACTGTTTGATTAGAATGGGCCCTTTTCTTTTTAGTTATTCTTTACTAACCCTTCAGTTAAGATTCATAAATAAAATTCCTTTAATTGTATGCCGTGTACAGTCAGTTATTTCATGGCATTAATTTGTAGCAGGGTAGCAAATGACACAGCATCCATGTAAACGGGGTTTCAGGTGGGCTCACACCTCAATCTCACACATTTGGTGGGGCCGGAGTTTGTCAGCCGGGGAAACCAAGCGTTTGAAACAGTATTACAGTTAGAGAAAAAGTGCAGTGCAGACAGACAACAATGTGCAATGGCATAAACTAGATTGTGAGTCAAGGTCAAGAACAAGTGCTTTGATAGGAAAGGCATAGAGAAATATGGGCCAAGTGCAGGCAAATGGGATTAGTGCAGATGGGCATAATGGCTGGCAGCTATGAAAGGCCTGTTTCTGTGCTACATTGTCCGATGATTCTGAATTTTCTTTATTTACAGTTATGTTCTTTTCCCAATTACTATTCCAATTGGAACTGTTTTAAAACTGAACTAGGGGTTATAAGACCATAGGAGCAGAATTAGACCATCAGGTCCATCAAGTCTGCTCTGCCATTCGATCATGGCTGATCCTTTTTTACTATCTTATCCTCAATCCCAGCTCCCAGCCTTCTCCCCATAACTTTTGATGCCATGTCCAATCAAGAACCTATCAACCTCTGCCTTAAATACACCCAACAACATGGCCTCCACAGCTGCGTGTGGCAACAAATTCCACAAATTCACCATCCTTTGGCTAAAGAAATTTCTCTGCATCTCTGTTTTGAAAGGGCGCCCCTCTATCCCGAGGCTGTGCCCTCTTGCCCTAGACTCTCCCACCATGGGAAACATCCTTTCCACATCTACTCCGTCTAGGCATTTCAATATGCGAAATGTTTCAATGAGATCCCCCCCTTGTCCTTCTGAATTCCAGTGAGTACAGATCCAGAGCCATCAAATGTTCCTCATATGCTAATCCTTTCAATCATGGAATCATCCTTGTGAACCTCCTCTGGACCCTCTCCAGTGCCAGCACATCTTTTCTAAGATGAGGGGCCCAAAACTATTCACAATACTCAAGGTGAGGCCTCACCAGTGTCTTATAAAGCCTCAGCATCACAATCTCGCTCTTGTGTTCTAGACCTCTTGAAATGAATGCTAACATGGCATTTGCCTTCCTCACCACCAACTCAACTTGCAAGTTAACCTTCAGGGTGTTGTGCACAAGGACTCCCAAGTCCTCCGCATCTCAGATTCCTGGATTTTCTCCCCGTTTAGAAAGTAGTCTGCACATTTATTTCTACTATCAAAGTGCATGACCATACATTTTCCAACATTGTATTTCATTTGCCGCTTTCTTGCCCATTCTCCTAATCTGTCTAAGTCCTTCTGCATCCTACCTGATTACTCAACACTACCTGCCCCTCCACCAATCTTCATATCATCTGCAAACTTGGCAACAAAGCCATCTATTCCATCATCTAAATCATTTATATACAGCATAAAAAGAAGTGGTCCCAATACTGATCCCTGCGGAGCACCACTAGTCACTGGCCACTAACCCGAAAAGGATCCTTTTATTCCCACTCATTGCCTCCTACCTATCAGCCAATGCTCTAACCATGTTAGTAACTTAACTGTAACTTAGTAACTTAATAACTTAACTTAGTAAGAAGCCGCATGTGTGGCAACTTGTCAAAGGCCCTCTGAAACTCCAAATATTCAACATCCACTGCATCCCTTTATCCTTAGTGTAATCTCCTCAAAAAATTCAGGAATCATATATTCACAATGATTTATTTTCGGATGATTAATAAGTTGTTCTTAGTTTGAAAAAGAGCACATACTTTTGTCTTCTTTCCTAATTATTTCAGAAGCAGTATCAGGATCAAATATATTATCACTAACTTATATGACATGAAATTTGTGTTTTTGTGGCGGTAGTACAATGCAATAACATAAAATTACTATAAATTACAAAAATAAATGAACAATGCAAAATCAAAAGGAATAATGAATTAGTCTTTATGTGTTCATGGACTATTCAGAAATCTGATGAGGGAGCAGAAGAAACTATTAATAAATCATTCAATGTGGGTCTTCAAGCTCTTGTACTTCTGCCCCGATAGTTGTAATATTAAAACTAGCATCAATATTTCTTAATTTGGAATCAAAGTCTTTGAACTGGATTGAATCAAGGAAGTAAATATAGCTGTCTTTTTGTGAAAATACTGAAGGTTACAAAACTGATTTCGTGGTTTACAACTTCTGTCTGCCAAGGTCACAAGAGCTGCTGCTGCCTTCTACTTGGCATGTATCTAGGCAGTGCTTCTCTCGGTAACTGCTGCTATCTTTATCAACTGTTTGCTCTGTTAGGCTGTGGTAATTTTCTTTATGCCCTGCCTCTTGAATCATTGTATTGTTCTGGAACTTCACTAATTTGCGCAAATTGATCTAAAGAAAAGCACCATTTCTTGTCTCTCATTTTAGTACTTTATCCATACCAAGAATCACTGAGATTTAGAAAAGGAATTTATTGATTTGTTAATCTATTATAGTTAAATAGATGATACCTCTTATTATTTAATTTTAAAATAATAAACTTGGTGATAAAACTATTGTTCACAAGCCTGTGCCATGTAAGCATTCCATGTTATACATGTTCAGAAATGATTACTGTTGTGTGTTCAAATTTTTTCAGGTATTTAAAAAAATTGATCATTTGGAATAATGAGAATCTGCCTACTCTTCAGCCCAATGATGATAATGCAACTGGCATCCCTGAAGTACATTTATTGATTATTTACCTGATTATTATTTGTTTATCTTAACTGTAGACAAACAAATGTTACCACATTTACAATTCTGTCCTCAGATAACTGTGTATTGAGACAGCCTGATGTTTTCAAAGGTGCTATATACATTAATATTCTTTCTTTTTCCTTGAAGTTATAATTAATAAATTTATGTGAAATCGGTAAGTTTTAATTTATCCATCAAGTAAACAAAAATTTACTTTTTATTTATACTATTTGTGCCTTACATTGTGTAAGGAAGACTGCTCTCATCAGCATGGATGATTTGGATTGAAGGGCCTGTTTCTGTGTTATATAACTCAATATTTCTATAACATGGTGTTTGTATTAAATTGGCTTTGAAGTTGGTGAAGTGTTGAGTCTCACTAACTCTCTAGGAAAAAAAATCCTTAAATTATGCTTCTTATGTTTGTGTAATTAAAGTATAAGGTTCAATTGTTAATTATGACCACATGATGGCAGTGTTTTCAGTTCATATTAAATAAAATGACTGAAATTTTTGCAAAGGTCTTCCAGTTCAAAGGTTGAGCTTTTCTTATTATTTATTCAATTATCTTTTGTCAAAGTAGTTTTTATGAGCCAGTGAACACCTGCTGACTGAGGAGCATGTATAGTTAAATCAGTCTGTTAGAACCTGCAAACACAGTGCAGGATTCAGTTTTATTAATCAGTTATTGGGCCAAAATTTGCTGAAAGTAAATAAGTAAAAAGTAATGCTGGGGTAACGGCACCCTTGGTAAACTTATGTGCAACCCATGGGGGTAAACACAGACATCCAAAAGTAGCTGTTTGAGTTTCATCTCCCTGTCAATGGCTTTATGAAAACATGTTCCTGATGACTGAAATTTATTAAGACTGCAAAGCTGCTGATTTTGCACAGAGGAAATTAACTAAATGAATCAGAAAGTTTAGTTTTGTAATCTAAATGCTATTAGCAATATGATAATTTATGTAGTGATTTTCAAAATATAAAAAAAATTAAATACTCTTTTACACTATTTCATGTTATCTCTCTCAATCTTTCTATCTCCATCCTGGTACCATTTATTATCAATATGACTAGTTAAAGAAATGCACAGTTTCTCATTCCAATTCTCATAACACTGATATGTGTCTTCATTCACTCACTGTGTTATTATCATCTTACACTTTAAGCAATTTATTGTCCAAAAATATTTAAAAATCTATATGTACAAAATCATCTAACTAATATTCACTTTACTGCTCCACCACAGCAAAATATGTCTTATTATAACTGTACATCAGTTTTTGTTTGTTAAATTTGTAAATTGGTTTATTATTGTTACATGTACTGAAGTACCTTGAAAAACTTTGCTTTGCATGCTATGCATACAGATTATTTCATTACAACAGTACATTGAGATTGGACAAGGTAAGTAACAATTTAGAATAAATTGTTGCAGAGAAAGTGCAGTGTGGACAGGTAATATGGTGCAAGATCATAACTGAGGTATTTTGTGAGGTCAAGAATTCAACTTACTATATTAGAAGCCTGTCATTGATCCTGGTGATACATGCGTTCAGGCTTTTGTAGCTTCTGCCCAATGGGAAGTAGGAGAAAAGAGACTGTCCAGGGTGGGTTGAGCTTTGATTATGTTGGCTGCTTTACTGAGGTAGTGAGAAGTGTCAACAGAATCCATGGAGGACCGGCCTGTTTCTGTGATGTGCTGAGCTGTGTGCACAATTTTCTGCGGTTTCTTGCAGACTTGGGCAAAGCAGTTGCCATACCAAGCTGTGATACATCCACACAGATGCTTTCAGACACGCAACTGCTTTGATTCTGCTAAATAACATTTTTATCTAATCCCAACTCATATATTTTTATCTGGAAATAAAACTCCTTTGAGATACAAACACTACTTGATGCTAGGAACCTTTTGAAGTTCCTTAACAATGAAACAGCCTCTTATTTCACATTTGAACAAGGGAAATCATACATAATATATGCATTTTCAGCTTCCCTCTTAAGAGTGACTAAATGATTTGTAAATCCCAGATGACAAGAAAATGGCATGGATATATTTTAAGCATAATATAATTTTAATTTAAAATGTATGTATTCTTCCTAATGATGGTGGATCATCCAAGTAAAGTAAACTGAATACATCAGCTTAGGACCCAGTATTCAAAGAATGAATTTCAAAACTTCCTCAGGAAATACTGAAATACTAAACTATTAATTAATTAATTACATTTGAATTGTATTTTTCTAAACCAAAGTAAAGAAAGGATTAATTTGAGAGCAAGACCCCACAAACAGGAAATGAGATAAATGATCAGTTCATTTTTTTTGTGAATAGTTTTGAGTGAGAGTTCTGGATGCTGGAAAGGAGACAGAAATCTTCCTGCAATCTTCATACCCATGGATACTTCTTAGAATTCACCTGGAAAAGAAAAAGGGGACTTACTTCATGTCTCATTCAGAAGTTTGTATACCTTACATTTCCTCAATAGTTTATTGAAATGGATTAAGATTTGAATATTTTGATTCATTATAGATTATTTAGAAATGAATTGAGATGTCAGAGATCTCAGGAGCATAGCTATTTCAATTGCGTTTCTCACTTCCAGAAGCACCAGCACATCTCAAACTGGGAACACAATCATCTGGTTGATTGACGTTTTTGGAGAGATGGGCTGTGCTGATAATCACATCAAGGGCAAAAAAAAGTGACCAGGAAATTCCTGAGATCTGCTTCATTGTCATTATGCACCAGTCTGGTCATTCTTTGACATTTTCAATCCATGAATGTATATGAGGAATTGTTTTTGAGAGCTCTACAGTATTGTTATTCTTACGTTCAGCAGTTTCATCATATGATGAGGAACAGAAATCTATAATCTCAAAACCTATAATACAGGAAAACAAATCTAATGGAAGAAGCAGAATTGATTAGCCTAAGATATAACCTAAGATGTTCAGAATTCAATCCAGTAATTCTTTAATTGGCCCCTCAGTTTCCAAAGGCCAGTAGATAATTATTCCTTGTTGCAGATACTAATTGTTGCCTTGTCAATGAGGTTCTAAATACAGATGTTGCTGAGCTGCCAGGCTCTCCGTCTAAAAAGTCAAACTCAGGAAGATGCAAGACTCTTGGCTCTGCAAAAAGGCTGACGAGATTCAGGACTATGCAATAGACATGACTCAAAGAGATTCTTTGATACTATCGAAACATTGTACGGCTCTCAGCCTTCCGGAACCTCACCCCTCCTGAGCGCAAATGGCTCCACACTCATTGCTGAAAAGGCCAAGATTCTGGACAGATGGGTAGAGCATTTGAATCTGAGCAGAACAGACCATCCACCATAAATAAGGAAGCAATTGATCATCTTGATCAAGTAGATATCAACCATGAGATGGATTCTCTTCCCCAAGAAGAGCAAATCAAGAAAGCAATAGGCCAGCTGTCAAGTGGCAAGGCTCCTGGAGCAGATGCTATACAAGTGAAGGGCTACAAAACAGGTGGTCCGCTCATCACCAGCAAACCTTATCTGAGAGAAGGGTCAGATTCCACAAGAAATGAAGGATGCATCCATTGTACACCTGTACAAGATGAAGGGAAACTGCTAAGCATGCAATAACCACAGAGGCATCTCCTCACTCTCAGTAGCTGGAAAAATCGTAACCAGACAAGCTAAATGCTCACTTGGAATGAGGTCATCTCCTGGAAAATCAGCATGGCTTCAGTAAAGGAAGAGGAAATATCGACTTGATCTTTGCTGTGAGACAACTCCAAGAAAACTGCCAGTAGCAGAACAGACAGCTCTACACCACCATTGTAGATCTTACCAAGGCCCTCGACACCATGAGCCGAGAAGGATTATGGAGGAGCATGGCGAAGTTTGGTTGCCCTGGTAGATTCATCACGATGGTCAAGCAGTTTCATGATGGGATGTCAGTGTGCTCGATGAAAATGGCTGTTCTGATGCTTTCTCGATCACAAATGGGGTCAAGTAGGGATGCACGGTGGTGCCCACCCTCTTCAGCATGATGTTCAGTGCAATGTTGACTGATGCATTCTGGGACAGTGATCCTGGAATCCACAGGATGGACGGCAAGTTGTTCAACCTGTGCAGCCTTTAAGCCATTTCTAAGGGTAAAGAGACGATGCTAGGAAACTATCTATTCGCTGACACAAGCTCTGAGTCCAAAATGCAGGACATTATTGACAAATTTTCCACTGCTTGTGACAATTTGGGTCTCACCATCAGCACCAAGAAGATGGAAGTCCTTCACCAAGAAGCCTCAGGTCAACCCTATGTGGAGCCATCCATCTCTGTGAACGGCTGGCAGCTCCAGGCCTTCGACAATTCACGTATCTTGGCAGCACCCTCTCAAGAACAGTTGCCATTGACGACGAGGTCAGCTACAGGATCACCAAGGATAGTGCCAATGCTGAGAGACTACACGACACTGTCTAGGGGAGAAGGGTAATTACTCTGAAGACCAAGCTGAAAGTTACTGAGCTGTCATTATACCCACCCTCCTCTACGTGTGCAAAATGTGGACTGTGTACATGAGACATAGCGTAGACTGAACCACTTCCACTTGTCATGCCTACGGAAGATCATGAAAATCAGTTGGCAAGACCGAGACTCCTGACACGGCAGCGCTGTCTGCAGCAGACATGCCCACCATCCACACATTGCTGATGAAACATCAGTTCAGGGGGGCAGGCCATGTCATTCAGATGTCAGACAATTGCATCCTCATGCAGTTGTTCTTTGGGGTTGGGGGACTGTCCACAGAGAAGTGCTCTCGTGGTGGTCAGCGAAAACTATTCAAGGACATGCTCACGGCCCTTGAAATCGATCACACATTTTGTGAACATGCAGCCTTGAATCGCTCATCCTGGCAGAGTCCTCTCAATAAAGGTGCCACCAGAGCTGAAAAGAATTGCAACGCTGAAGCAAAAGGAAATAACAACAGTGGAAAAAATTAGCAGTAGGCACCTCAACTACAGAACCTTCACACATTGGCCCCACATGTGGGAGGTACTTCCTAGCACAGATTTCACTCATCAGTTGTCTCTGGACACACAAATAACAAATACACACACACCCAAGGATGTAAGTGGGCCTCATCACTCGCAATGGATGTGCACACATTCAGTTTACATCAAGAAAGTGTCTGTATAATGGGCAGCCACAAATATTTTCTTGGTTTTTGCCCAGCTCTTTAATATGGTACAGCCACAGATTTAGCTTGATGTTTCGAAGATCACACCCAAGTTGGTTACATTTGATTTTACGAGTTCCCAAGTTTATTATTTGGCTTTGGGACCAACCAAAAGTATTATAATTTGTCTTCAATTAGAACATTGTTCTCATTCAGAAAGTTGGTTGAAAATTACTTTCTCAAGAACCTTGCCCAGGAAGGGAAGTTTTGATATCGGCTTGTAGTTAGCTAGTTCCTCACTATCGAGGTTTGGCTTTTTTGGTTGGAGATTGACAGCCGCAGTTTTGAGAGCATCTGGAAAAACTCCAGTTTCAAGGGATGTGTTAATAATTTTCCTAACAGAATTGAAAACACTATTAAAACTTAAAAAGTGTGGTAGGGACAGGGTCAAAACAGCAAATAGACGCTTTACTCTTTGTTATCATCTTATAGAGTTGATATGGTTGCCGTCTTTATGAGAGGTTGGTGGTGGAGGTTACCAGTATCTGTAGCTATACGCTCCCTAACTGAAGTAATTTTGGTTGATAAAAAATATTGTGTATGTTTGACAGAGGATGTTATACAATGAGACAGGGTTCAACTGTTGTTTAGAGTTGAGAACAGTATTCTCGAATTGCCACTATTCTCTGTGATAACCTTGAAAAATGGGATTTTCTTGCAGAACACAGCATGAAAGGAGATGGGCTTTTCCTTGAAAATATTGTGGTGGACTTCTAGCCCAGTTTTTCTCCATTTTCTCTTAGCTACTCTGCATGATCTCTTGAATTTGCGAACAGAATTGCTCATTGATGGTGATGTTTTACGAAGTGGTTTCTACTTAACCCTAAGTAGGACAACTGTGTTTAATACATTTGCCAAGAAAGTTATTGTTGAAAGAATCGACCATTTCATTTACTGAACGATTAAAATCTCATGGATCATATAAACTAACCAGCTTGGTATCAGACAGAGAGACATTAATAATATTTAACCCTTCTGTCATTACTAAATCAAGTGTATTTCCAGGTCAATAGGTGGGCTCAGTGACATGCTGGGTAAGATCTAAGCAATCTAGTAAGCTTATGAATTCTGCTGCCATAGAATTCACATTTGAGAGAACATTAATATGAATACTGAAATCACCAGAGATGAGAATTCTATCATAGTTCAATATTTTAGATGATAAGAATTCTGAGAGAAAGCAGGCATTGGATTTAGGAGGGCGATTAATGATAACACAAACGACAGGATCCATGCCACAAGTTTTAAACATATGTACCTCAAAACTTTAAAATTTGTTGACAGACAGTAAATTGCACCAAAAATGCTTTTTGAACACAGTGGCAAGCTGCCAAACTTTTTCATCAGGCCTTTGTACTCTGACACTGTCATAGTCAGGGGAACTCGGTTCAGATGACTGGCTGTGTTCATTTGGCTTTAACCCGGTCTCAGTTAAGAACTTAAAATCTATAAAATCAAATTCTGTAGAGATAATAAAATTATTTGAAATAAAATTCTTATTTGAAAGGGATCTCGTATTTGGAAGAGCTAGCTTAAACAGAGTGGCTTGGAATGGTGAAACAGGGTAAGTAGTCTTGATCTTCATACAAGTTAGGGGTATCAAAAACAAGAGAGTGTAGGTTTAGGTAAGGTGAGAGGAAGAAGTTTTGAAGGAGATTGGAGGGGAAAGCATTTTAGCACAGAGAATGTTTGATACCTGGAACCAAAGGAGATGGTAGAATCAGATGCAATCACTACATTTAAGAGGCATTTAGACAGGCAATGGAAAATTCAGGGCATCAAAAGATATGGAGGCAAATATTAGTGTAGATAGTGTAGATTGGCAAAACGGTAAACATGGACATGGTGGGCTGAAAAGTTTGCTCCTTCGCTTCCTGAACAATTCAGTGACTCTACAATAAACTATAGTGAAAAGGAAGGACAAAGGAAGTGAGTTTCAGAGGGTGGCCATCTTTCAAGTCCCAATTGAAGTAGGGATTGAGAGAGGAAATTATATTAAAAGTTTGTATTTTCCTGCCCATTCTACCGCCTGAGATTTGTTTCTGGACATTCACAGTTGAACCTCCAGAGCGATCCTTCTTCTTGGTGAAAGAGATGAAACTCTCCAGACAGAGTAGACTGGGAAGCAGGATGGGTTTCGCATGGAGCTTATCAATCTAACATTAATAAAGAAGTTTAACTTCTATTTTTATTCTTCATTGAGAGGTATGAGCATTATTCTTTAATGAACAGAAAGATGGAATGCACTGATATTAATTTATAACCTTTCTGGAGATGTAATAAAGGAAGTGGTTGTTGGATTATTGTGCAGCAGGGAACAACAGAGAGTTATTTTTCTGATTCTAATGTTATACGTGCCACAATGAAATCTTGAGGGTGAAACAGTTGCAAAATCAAATACAATCTGGATTCCAAGGTACTGAAAGAGGACAAAAGATTATTTGGAAAGTGGGATGGTTAGGACCTGTCTGAAGTTAGAAAAATTGGATTGGGAAAAGATTTTGAGACAAATGTCTTGGCAACAATTGGTTAATTTTAAGGAAGTTAGCTTGTGTACTGCAACTTTAAAGCAAGGAGACACACTCACAATGAATACAAGGTTGCAGCTTCCATCTTGCAGAGAATTATTGCAAAAGGAGTGAATATTAGTAGGAGAAATTGCTTTAAACTTGAAGTACTATCAATTGCTAAGATTATATGTAGATTAATTCACTGTGTTATTTTCCCTTCAAAATCTATTCAACTACACTGTTTTAGCAGAATCAGAATCAGATTTATTATCATTGATTTATATGATTTGAAATCTGTTGTTTTGTGGTAGCTGTACAATACAAAAACATAAGAATCTACAGTATATTTTACAAAATATAGTCAGTACATCGAACTTAGGAAGTCCATATATCAGAATTAGAATGTCGTGAAATTTGTTAACTTGTCAGCAGATGGACAATGCAATACATGATAATATAAAAAGAAGTACATCAGTTACATTAAGTATACATGTATATCAAATAGTTAAATTTAAAATAGTGCTAAAACAGAAATGATAAAAGTGAGGTAGTGTTCATGGGTTGAATGTCCATTTAGAAATTGGATGGCAGAGGGGTAGAAACTGTTACTGAATCATTGAGTGTGTACCTTCAGGCTTCTGTACCTCCTTCTTGACAGTAACAATGAGAAGAAGGCATGTCCTGGGTGATGGAGATGAAAATCTCTCCATCTTCCTTATATCCATGTGCCTATCCAAAAGTCTGTTAAAAGCCCCTGATGTATTTGCCTCACCCACCATACCAGGCAGAAAATTCCAGGCATCCACAACTCTCTGAGCAAAAAGCTTACCCCTCACATCCTCCCCTGAAACTACCCCCTTTCACCTTTAGTGCATGCCCTCTGGTATTAGACATTTCAACCCTGGGAAACAGATACTCTCTGTCCACACTGTCTATGCCTCTCATAATCTAGTAAAGCTCTATCAGATCTCCCCTTAGTCTCCGACGCTCCAGAGAAAACAACCCAAGTTCATCCAGCCTCTCTTGATAGCAGATGCCCTCTAAACCAGGTAGCAACCTGGTGAACCTCTTCTGCACTCTCTCCAAAGCCTCAACATCCTTCCTATAGTGGGGGCAACCACAACTGTATACAATACTCCAGATGTGGCCTAACCAGTTTTATAAAGTTGCAGCATAACCTCCTGACTTTTGAACTCAGTGCCTTGACTTATAGAAGCAAGCATTCCATGAGCCTTCTTAACCACCTTATCAACCTGTGTAGCCACTTTCAAGGAACAGTAAACTTGGATCTCAAGACCTCTATACTCAGCAACAATTAAGGATCTCGTACACAACAGTGTACTGTCTCCTTGCATTTGCCCTACTGAGCTGCAATTTATGTGGGCTGCCATTTCTCAGCCCACATCTGCAACTGGTCTATATTGAGCGGTATTTTTTGCCATTCTTCTACACTATCCACAACTCCACCAGTCTTGGTATTATCCACAAATTTACTGACCCATCTATCTACATTTTCATCCAGGTAATTTATATACATTACACACAGCAGAGGTCCCAGAACAGATCACTGTAGAACTCCACTAAATACAGACCTACAGCTCAAAAAAGTCCCTTCAACCACTACCCTATGTCTTCTTTGCGCAAGCTAATTCTGAATCCAAACAACCAATTTGTCGCTGATCCTATTCATCTTAATCTTCTGGATTAGCCTTCCATGAAGGACTTTGTTAAATCCATGTAGACAACATCCACTGCCCTACCCTCATGTATTTCTCTTGTCACCTTGTCAAAAAACTCTATCAATTAGGTAAGGCATAATCTGCCATGCACAAAGCTATGCTGGTTCTCCCTAATTAGGTCATGGCTTTACAAATGCACATATATCCCAATCCCTAAGAATTTCTCCAGCAATTCCCCTACAACTGACGTGAGACACACCAGTCTATAGTTCCCAGGATATTCCCTTGTTGCCTTCTTAAATGGAGGTACAACATTAGCTGCTCGCCAATCCACCAAAACCTTGCCTGTAGCCAGAGAGGGCATGAAGATATGAAGATGCTGGTCAAGGGCTGAGCAATATCATCTCTTGTCTCATTCTGTAACCTGGGGTAAATCCCATCAGGCTCTGGGGATCTATCCAGCTTAATACTCATTAGGAGGCCCAACAGTTCCTCTCCTTGACCTCTAACTATTCTATTGTATTTATACACTATGCACTGATCTCCTGGTCCTCCATATCATTTTCCTTGGTAAATACATTCTCTGCATCCAGGCAAATTATCCTTGAATGGTCCCACCTTTTCCCTAGTTATCCTTTTACTCTTGATGTACGTATACAATGCCTTTGGGATTTACCTTAATCCTACTTGCCAACACTTTTCATGGCCCCTCCTGGTTTTCCTAATTCCCTTCTTTAGTTCTTTTCTGGCTTCTTTATATTCCTCTCGTGTTTCATTTGATCCTGCCTTCTGAAGCTTTACATACTTTTCCTTTTTCTTCTTGACTAAACCCATCAACTCTTGGGACATACTGTACAAGGTTCCCTTATCTTTCCATCCCCATCCTTCCTTCTAGCAGGAACATACTTTTCTTGTACTCTGTGCAATTGATCTTCAAACACCCTCCACATATCTGATGTTGACTTGCCAGAGAAAGGGTGTTCTCAATTAATGCTTCTTGGTTCTTGCCTAATATCCTTGTAATTAGCCCTATTCCAATTTAAAGAGAGCTCTAAATACCTAACCTTATCAAAGCTATCCTGAAAGATAAGAAGTTGTGGTCACTGTTCCTTTGTAAGTTTCTTGTGTGATGCCATTTTAATTTCTCCTGTCGGATATAAACTAATGTCTTTACATTTTGCAAATTATGTATTATTTAATTAAATTTGACCCATTGTCCATCCACCATCATATTTTTTAAAGTTATTTCCCCAATCGACTACAGTATTTCGAACATGCCTACCATATCTTTTTAGTTTAGTTTGTTTTTACTTAAACCAGAAATTTGGATTGAAGTGCATCATTTGCAAACGCTATGTAAAATTCTATAGTATTATGGGTACTTTTCCCAAAATAGTATTTCAAGATCCAAGATTGTTTAATGTCATTTCCTGTACATAAGTGTAAGGAGAATGAAATAATTGTTACTCTGGATCTGTTGCAGCATACAAATAAAACACAAAAGATAAAGAACACAATAATAATAAAATTAACAACACATAATAAATATAAATACATAAGACATCTTATAAAGAGGTTGATTGTATGTCCATAAAGTGATGCCAGGCTGTACATAAGATGACTGACAGGAAATAATAAAGCAGTGGTGAAGTTAGTGGGCAGAGGTGGTCCTGGCATGGATGCTACATAGTCTCTTCCTTGATGTGACTGTCCATAGGCAAAAGGTATGAGATCCTTCATGATGATACTGGGCCTTTTCTGGTACCTTTCTGTACATATGTCCCTGGTGGTGCCAGTGATGCATTGGGCAGTCTTGACTACCCATTACAGTTTCCGTACCAAGCAGTGATGCAGCATGTTAAGAAGCACTTTACTGCGCATCTGCAGAATGACGTAAGTATGGATGTACAAAATCCAGCTCTCTTCAGCCCCTTCAGAAAATAGATGTGATCATAATATTGCTTGCAGCAAAAGGCTGAACTAATGATTTCTCGTTGCACAAGACATAGCACAAGTGACATTTTGCCTTTTCCTAAGTTGAATTCTCAATGTATTGACCAGAAATCCATAGAGAATACATTATTTTAAGTTGTGTTCTGCCTTTATTACAGCTAATTTGACTTGTTCACTCTGTATATAAATGTAGAATGCTCCCCACGATTACCGTATTCCCTTGTTAATATGCACTTATAATTTCTTGATGTATACTGTGTTACTGTGCCTAATATCACAACTATGATTTGGTAACTCATAAATAACTCCCATTATTTTCTCTGCCCTCTACCATTTCTTAACTCCAACAAACTTAATACTAATTCTATATGAAGATGCTGCGAAGCCAAGATAAATTATCATTATTGTAAAAGGTCTCATCCCTTATTAATAGCACCGTCAAGTATCCTTGAACATTCAGCTTCAGGATTTGGTCACCCAGCTGCCATATCCCTAAAGTGGCAATTAGATTATAGTTATTTACATTAATCTTTGCCATCACTTCAGATACCTTGCTATACCTCACGCAAGGAGCAAACGACCTTCATCTGATTCTATTCCTAATGACCTTTTGCATGAGATACAATTAGTAGCTCCATTATCCTTGAAGGCATTGAAAAGACTACAAGTTGGAACAATTAGAAATAAAAACACAGACAAATAAAGTTCAGACATTTAAAGAAAATTGTTAACCAATGGCAACTATTTTAGGAATGCAAATTTTCCATAATAATAAGGATAACCTTGAAACTGAAAAAGAAAAGGGCTTGTAGAAGAGGTGTAACAAAGCAAGAGAAAGACTCATAATGAATTCTCTGTATACTTTTACTGATATCTTGTACATTTCTGCTTTTCCAAGATCCCTTAGTTCAACTGAGTCACAATTAAAATGTCAGAGTAAGCAGTAGAGTTTGTGTTAGTCCTTCTGTAAAAAAATGAAGTTTGTTAAAACTACCTTTGTTAGATTTATGAAAAGACAGAAATGGAGAGAGAAATACTGGATCTGGAAAACTCAGCAAATGTCAGAGACTGAAAAGTGGGAAAGCAAAACTTAAATAGGCTATAGTCTGAATTTCTTTTGTCCCGTTAAATGTGTATCATATTTTTTCTTGCAGAGTGTCTTGGGTTAAAACCTTTGTTTTTGCATGTTGATACAATGTTTTAAATCATACATCCAATGCTAATTTACATTTGTTAAACAACTGTTCAAATTATCAGCTATGCTTTTCTATTATTAGGCATTTCCAGGTACTAGTGATATTCATCGAATGAACAATTTCTTTCTCATGGCCTGGGATTATCACATGAATGTGGTAATCTGATTTGAATAATTAGGGTATATAGAGTTATCACAAGAGCATAAATATAGTTGTTTGAGAAAAATGTAAGAGTTATAATTAAGATTTAAGAGATTTAAGGAAGGTTTTTAGGTTTTATTCAGAAATGTTTAGATTTTTGTATTTCCTAAGAGAAAAATATATATTATTATACTCGCAGGATCATATAGCATGGAAATAAGTCATTGGACCAAATTGTGCATGTCAACAAGTGGTACCCTTCTGTATTAATCCCATTGTCCAGCAATTGGTCCACAGGCCTCGAAGCCTAAACAAGACACTTCTGAAATAGTGTCAGTGGCCCAACTTTAATCATTCTTGCAAGCAGTGCATTCCAGTTTGAAGAAGGTTCCCTGTATATCCCCTCTAAATATTTTCCAACTTACCCTAAAACTATGTCCTCTATTTTATCTAACCACAGGGAAGTTTACTGCAGTCTATCCTATCCATATAACTGATAATTTTATATAGCTCAATTATGTCCCCTTTTAACCTTCTCAGTTCCAGGGAGAATAAACATACCTTCTCTGATCTTTCCTCAAAAATATACTGCTCCATCCCAGACCTTACAGAGTCTCCTCTGCACTTTCTCCAGAACTATCACGTCCTTACTATAACGTGATGACCAGAAATGCATCCAGCTCTCTAGATGAGCTCTAACCAAAGTTTTATGAAGTTGGAGCATAACCTCCCCACTTTTTCATTCAATGCCCTGACTAAGGAACCATGAATTCATGTGCTTTCCTAATGATGTTATAACAGTATTAATGATGATGTCACCTTGAAAGATTTAAGGACTTGTATTGCAAGGTCTCTCTATTCCTCAATATTCCCTATAATCCTGCCATTCATGGTATACAGTATAGCATTATTAGCATTCTCAATGCATCACTTCGCATTTTGTTTGGTTAAACTCCATGTGTAATTTTTCAACACATTCGATTTCTCTCAGCAGCCTGACTATCTTCTACATTATCAACCATTGTTCAAATCTTTTTGTCATCTGTAAACGTATTGATCTTGCTTCCTGCATCCACATCTAAGCCATTCACATATTGCATGAACAGAAAGGTCTCCAGCACTGATATTTGTGGAAGCCTGATAGCCAGAGGCATTCAATTTCAAAACCAATCCCGTTTCTCACAGTTACCATCAGGTATAGAAGCCTGAAGGCACACACTCAGTAATTCAGAAACAGCTTCTTCCCCTCTGCCATTTGATTCCTAAATGGACACCGAACCCTTGAACACTACCTCACTTTTAAAATATATATTATTTCTGTTTTTGCTTGATTTTTAATCTATTCAATACTGTGTATGTGTACTGTAATTTATTTATTTATTATTACTTTTATTTTATTTTTCTCTACTATATTATGTACTGTATTGAACTGTTGCTGCTAAGTTAACAGATTTCACGACATATGCCGGTGATAATAAACCCGATTCTGATTCAATTTTGGATCCAGTTTGCCAACTTGCTCCGGATCACATGGGCCCAGACCTTTTCTGCCAGTACCCCATGTGGAACTTTTAGAAGGCTTCACTAAAGTCCATTTCAATCACTGCCCTTTCCTCATCAATACATTTTGTTGCCTCTTCAAACAAAAATCAGTAAAACTTAATATGAGATTAATTTACATTATATCATTTTAAATGTACAGTCACCTCACTCATGAAAAGGCAAAGGTTCAGAGAAGAATAATGAGCAAGGATCTCCAAAAAATCTTCTGTTGTGACTCATTATTTAAACAAATTATTGCTCCAGAACTTTACAGGGGCACAGATGTCAAAAGGCTGTCTAGATAGTCATTTAAATTAGTGAAGATAATAACACTATTGTGAATTTCACCAGAATGTTTGCTTTAGAAGGAGAATCTAGAACCAGTCATCATTACTTTAAAATCAGGAGTTATCCTTTAAAGGCAGAGACGAGGTATTGGAACTTCTTCCTCAAAGGGTGGAGGAAGTAGAGTCTTTGAACACTTTGAAGGTGGAGGTAGATAGAGAGAAAGCAAATGGCTGTAAGATTACTGGGAGAGGACAGAATTGTGGACGAGATGGCAATCAAATCGGCCATTATGTTAATTAAGGGCTATACAGCCTTGAAGGAGCTTCCTTCTGCTTCTAAGTGTGTTGCTATTTTAAGGAGATATTAAAGTAATTTGAATGCTTCTATTAATGATAATGGACAATTCCCAAAAAAATTGGTTGATGTTTAACATAATGAAGTACCCACATTTTAAAATTCTTGTATTTTTGACAATGATGTGATACCTCATTAATTAATGTACACCCGTTGGACTCTGAAGTCATGTTAATGAACATAAGCAAGACCAAAATATAACAATATGAGTGGGTTAAATCAATTACATATCCAGCTTAAAAGGATGATTCAAAGATGACCTGCAATAATTTGCGATTTCAAAGTATTCTTTGTGTTCTAATTTATTTAATTATATTTGTGCATAAAATTGGTATACATTTTGGGAGAAATGATGCAAAAATACAACAAAATAAAAATTGGGAAGAAAATGAAATGAAGTAATATTAAATAATGTGGTTAAATGATAAATCAATCCAAAAGTAATTAAAAGATGGGTTTATGGAATAGATAAATAGGCATGGGATTTATAACAGAATAATAACTACCTTTAAGAATAATAGATCTCAGAGATGAATAGATAAGATAGATTTTTCATTTATGCTTTTTCCGCCATCCCTTTTTGAAGTTAACTTTTGGGTTCTGGATTTACATTAAACAAAGAATGAAAATTGGGTAGTGGTGTAAAGTGAGATTTTGATTGATGTGTTATATATATAAAAGCCTCAAAAGCAACTGACATTTTTCTCCACCCTCTTCCAGGGATATTCCAATACTGTTGCTGTCTGATATTAATAAGCACTGCAAAATAGTAAATATCACGATATCATTAAGAACGTGTATTTAGAAAGCCTGGAATTTTTGATTACATGCCAGCCAGGGTAACCTGTCAAAATGGATACAAATTGATTTGGTACTATGAGTCAGAAGGTGGTAGTGGAGATTTGTTTCGTCAGTTTAGAGGCTTGTGACCAGCGCTGTGCATCACAGGGGTCAATGCTGTTTCTACTGTTGTCACCTATATTAACAATTTGTTTGAGAAAGTAGTTGGTGTGACTGGAAGTTTGTGGATGATACAAAATTCGTGGTATAGTGAACAGTGAAGAAGGTCTTCTTAGATTAAAACAGGGTCTATATCAACTAGCAAAGGTTGGAAGGGTGGATGGAATTTAGCTTATACAATTGCAAAGTGTTGTATTTTGGGAAGTTAAACTAGGATAGGGCTTGCACAGAAAATGGCTGGGCCCTGGGGAGTGTTGTAGCAGACAGACTGAGGGGTACAAGTACATAGTTCCTTGAAAATGGTAGCACAAGCAGACAGGGTGGTGAGGGCCTGCTTGCCTTCATTGGTGAGGGCATCGAGTGCAATAGTTAAACTATCAGGTTACAATTTCTGAGATTGCACTTGAAGTAATGTCTGTAATCTGGTTACCTAGCAATAGGAGGATGGCATTAAACTGGAAATTGCACAAAAAACAAGGATGTCACCAGGACCAGAGAGCTTGATTTATAACGAGGCTGCTTTTCTCCCCTGGAGCATAGCAGGCTGAGAGTTGAGCTTAGCAAGGTATATAAAATTATGAGGGGCATTGGTAAGGCAAACACTCAGTTTTGTCGAATGTAGGAGAACCTAAAATTATAAAGCAGAGTTTTGAGATGAGAGGGGAAAGGGGTCCCGAGAGGCAAGTCTTTCCTCAGAGGGTGGTAGGAGATAAAATTAGCTGCCAAAGGAACTGGTAGAGAAAAGTACAATTCCAATATTTAAAAAGGTACATGGATAGGAAGAGTTGAAAAGAGTATGGGCCAAACACAAGCAAATGAGACCAGCTGAAGTATGCATCTTGCTGGCATAATGATCTGGGCTAAATGATCTGTTTCCATGATGTATAACTCCATGCTTCTGATAAATATTCTATAACTCTGATAAAGGTTCTTTACTAGGAATATGATGTAGGAAAAGTTCTCCTCATCTGTGTTAATGTTATAATATTATTAAAACAAAAATAATGATTTGATGGTGTGTCATGTTCCAAGAAACACTAGAATTCCTGCACTAATAACCACCAACTTACTTTTCCTGAAAAAAATCAAGCAAGTAATAGTAAAGTGGTTACTTCCATTAGGTGGTAATCTGGTATTCAATTAACAATATTATTATCATGGACTTTTAACTCTAATAATGCACTGTATCACATTTAATAATGTGGTCTTTAATGTTGCCTGACTGGAATTTAAAAAAAACATAAATCTTGTGTAAGTATAATGCTAAAGATTGATCTTTTACGCTTAAACTAAATTAGAATCATGAAATATCAAATATGTTGTATGTTATAAGCAATTTTTCTGTGGCCAATTATTTTCTAAGTGGAGAGAAAATACAAAAAAACAGAGGTGCAAAAGGACTTAGGAGTCCTTGTGCAGGATTCCCTAAAGGTTAATTTGCAAGTTGTGTCTGTGGCGAGGAAGGCAAATGCAATGTTAGCATTCATTTCAAGAGGACAAGAATATAAAAGCAAGGATGCAATGTTGAAACTTTATAAAGCTCTGGTGAGGCCTCATTTGGAGCATTGTGAACAGGTTTGGGCCCCTTATCTTAGAATGGATGTGCTGAAACTGGAAAGGGTTCAAAGGAGGTTCTTGAAAATGATTCCAGGTTTGAATGGCTTGTCATATGAAGAGCATTTGATGACTTTGGGCCTGTATTCAATAGAATTCAGAAGAATGAGGGTTGACCTCATTGAAACCTATCAAATAGTGAAAGGCCTTGATAGAGTGGATGTGGAGAGGATGTTTCCTATGGTGTGAGAATCTAAGACCAGAGGACACAGCCTCAGAATAGAGGGGCATCCTTTTAGAACAGCGATAAGGAGGAATTTCTTTAGCCAGGATGTGGTGAATCTGTGGAATTCTTTGCAACAGGTAGCTGTGGAGTAGCCTTTATGGCAGAGGTTGATAGATTCTTGATTGGTCAGGGCATGAAGGGGTATAGGGAGAAGGGAGAAGATTTGGGTTGAGAGGAAAATTGGATCATCCATGATGAAGTAGCAGAACAGACTCAATGGGCTAAATGGCCAAATTCAGCTCCTACATCTTATGATCTTCTAATAATAATAATAACAATAATAATAATAATAATGAAGGTCGCGTTTAGAATTTTTCTGGGTAGCAGACGACTTCCTCGCACGCCGCCCTGACATAGCATACTAGGCAAGTTACAGCGGTGGTTTGCCATTGCCTTCTGCAGGGTGAGTTTTTTTTTTCAAAGAGAATCACCAGCTCTTAACCCTCCATGGATGGAAAGCATGAAGGGGAGCTGGCTAGGTTCGAACTCAGAACCTCCGCCCCGCAGTCCAAGCGCTGATGCCACTGCACCACCAGCCACCAGCCGGTCTTATACTTCATTCAAAAAGATAACAGAGATGATAGAATTAGAATCAGATTCTGATTTAATATCACTGGCATATGTCATGAAATTTCTTTTTGCAGCAGCAGTACAATGCAATGGGGGGTGCAGTGCTGCTGGAGCTCACCGGAGCTCCGCTCCAGCATCTCTGTAAAAAAAAAATCAAAATAAACAAGCGGGGAATTTAACAGCGGCCGCATATTAAATAGAGAGAATTTTATGGAAGCGGGGGTTGGGGAGAAGGGGCGGTGGCTGGTGGGGAAAATACCACTAATAACATTGGGATATTTGATCATTTTTGGTGAAATCCTGGAGCTGTGACTGCTTTGTGAAATTCCTCCTCGCTCGACCTGTTGTCCCAGCATACCCTGCTGCAGCCTCTCACCATTTCACAGATCCTCAGTCTCTCTCCAGCACTCGTTGTTTGAGCGTTGTTCGCCAAGAAAATTAAAATCTCAGATCTTTTGACAAGTGGCATGTCGCTTGCCGAAGGGGGCCGTAAGGTCGGTAAGAACAAATCGAGCATTCGCACAATAAAGCAGAAAGAAGCTGAAATTCATGGAAGTGTTAGTGCTACCCCTACAATGGCAAAAAGAGTCTCTCTGGTTCATGATAAAGTGCTTTCAAAGACTGAGACAGCATTAAGTGTGTGGCTAGAGGACATGTCATTGAAGCATATCCCTGTTGACGGCAAAATTATGTGTGATAAAGCACTTAGACTCTATGACCACTACTGTGAGGGGGTTGAGGAGAGCGAGAGGAAGGAGTTTAAGGCTAGTAAGGGATGGCTGGCCAGCTATGTGGAGCGCTACAGCCTCAAGAACTTAAAGATCACGGAGAATCGGCATGGCAGATGTACCAAGTATCCTGTTATGGAGCCGATCGAAGTACACGCTTGAAGTCTCTCAGGAAAAAAATTGTTGATCACAATCTATCAAAAGCTTACACTGCTGCTGTAAGTGTTGAAAGTATAGCCAGTGAAGATGCTCTTGGAAAATTATGTGACACCATGAATGCTTTGCATCTAAAGGCAAATTGTTCAATTTTTCATTCTGCATATTATTTAGCTCAGAATGACAGACCATACTCTGGTCACTTTGGCTTATTGGAACTTCAAAAAAAAAATGTTATTGACATTGGAATTGGACCGCATTCTCGCACTAGTAGTACAGAGATAATTAATCACACAGCCATTTATATGAAAAAGAAAATTTGCCAGCATATCAAGCAGATAAATGGCAAATTTTCTGTTCTCATTGATGAATCAACAAGCCTGAACATTAAGACAGCCCTAATAGTTTATTTGAAATGTGATAGTGATAAGGAAGGTGATCCCCATTTTATGTTTTCAGATTTTATTGAACTTGCCTGATCGGAAAGCTGCAATTATTGCTAAGCATCTATTGAACTGTCTCAATAACCATGGGTTTGATGACTCTTACTTGAAATAGAACCTTGAAGCATTTGCTAGTGATGGGGCGAGCGTAATGCTTGGTGTCAAATCTAGTGTTGCTACAATTCTCAAGGAACATTACCCTGATGTGATAATTTGGCACTATCTTAATCACAGATTAGAACTTGCAGTAGGTGATTCGGTGAGAGAATTTCATGGAATAAATCATTTTCAATCATTTATGGACAAATTGTACTCTGTTTACAGTAGATCACCTCTAAATCAAAAGGAACTGTCTGAATGTGCCTCTCAACTAGAACAACAAATTTGCAAAATAGGCCGTGTTCTGGGCACCAGATGGGTAGCTAGCTTGTTTCAAACAGTTTCAGCAGTGTGGCAAAATTATGAAGCACTGTGTTTTCATTTTGAAAAAAAAGCAATGAAGGATGAAACAAGATCTGGGAGTGACAGAAAAACCTATGAAGGTCTGTTGAAAAGACTCTCTTCAGAACAGTTTCTGTTGGAATTTGCTCTAATGTATGACACGTTGCATGAATTTGGTTTACTGTCAGTGTTTACAGAAATGCAGTACTACGATCGTTTATGCAGACAAACTGATCCAACGAAGCATAAGATCACTGCATGGACTGAAAGAGCAACTTGGAACAAAAACTCTAGAAGCTCAAGAGGTAGTTGAAAAGGGAAAGTTTGGAGAAATTACCTTAACAAGTAACAACAAAATTGTCTCCATCTACAGTTTCTTACTAGTCTCATAAACAATTTGCAGCGCTGTACGTTCATGGCAACATCCTTGAAAGGTTCTCAAATTTCTAAACCTCAAAGTATGTATAAATCCCTGCGAAATAAAATGTGTGTCCTTGATAAAGATAACTGGCCTGCTGAAATACTGCCTAATTATGGAGAAGCTGCAATATCATCTCTCTGTAAGAGGTTTAAGCTTTCTTCTTCCTCTGTAATAAATGCCTTCAGAGATTATGTGGAGGACCATGGACGCTGCATCCCCCAAGATTTATGCCCATTACTGAGCTGTGCACAAGTTATCCCTATTAGTACTGCTGAGTGTAGGAGAGGATTCAGTGACACGAACTTGATAATAACAACAACACGCTCAAGAATTCTCATAAATCATGTATCAGTACTTATGTTTGTTAAACTACATGGACCTCCTGTAGTTCAGTGGAATCCTGAGCCGTAGGTCACATCATGGCTGCGGTGCCACAGATCAGCAGATGACACCAGGACAAGAGTTGCTTCAGACCCTCGAACACATATTATGCCTGACCCTTTGTGGAAATTATTGTGAAACTTCTCATTGGTGGCATTTGGTAAGTAGGTAATTAGTTTTAAATTGCTAAAATACATGATTACCATCTTTTTCTTTACTTGCTTGATAATTATATTTTATGACCGTGCAATACTTTGTCAAGGGAGCTAGGGCTTTACTCTTTGGAGAGAAGGAGGATGAGAGGAGACATGATAGAGGTGTACAAGGTAATAAGAGGAATTGATAGAGTGGATAGCCAGCGCCTCTTCCCCAGGGCACCACTGCTCAATACAAGAGGACATGGCTTTAAGGTAAGGGTGGGAAGTTCAAGGCGGATATTAGAGGAAGGTTTTTTACTCAGAGAGTGGTTGGTGCATGGAATGCACTGCCTGAGTCAATGGTGGAGGCAGATGCACTAGTGAAGTTTAAGAGACTACTAGACGGGTATATGGAGGAATTTAAGGTGGGGGCTTATATGGGAGGCAGGGTTTGAGGGTCAGCACAACATTGTAGGCTGAAGGGCCTGTACTGTGCTGTACTATTCTATTCCGTTCATATTATTAAATTAAGTATTACTATATGTTTTATTCTACCAGTTATACACTGAAATGTAGTGATAGGCTATAATCTTGTTAATGTCTTAACTATAACTGAATTTCTGTGGAGCTCTGGAATTCATATGTTTTTTTCATCTTGGTTTAGTGCTTGACATTATAAGAAGCCCTATTCATATACAGTATATATGTCACACCCAATTTGTGTACCTGCTCATTACATGAATGGGGCAAGGAAGTTGCCCAGTACACGAAATGAGCAGGTACACAAATTGGGTGTGACATATATAAGAGAGAGGATATAGGAAATGGCAAGCATATTGTCAGCTCCGGCACCTAAAAAATTAGCACTGCACCGCCGAATGCAATATATATTAAAAATGTGAATTACAGTAAATATATATTTTACTGTAATTCACTATATATATGTATATGTAATAAATAGTTAAGTTAAATAAGTAATGCAAAAAAGTAATGAGGTGGTGTTCATGCGTTCAATATCCATTCATTTTTCCGATGGCAGGGGGAAGAAGAGTTCATTATATCCCTCCTTCAAACTTTGTAAAATATAGTCAGACTCAGTATTTTTGAGTAGAGGCGATCTACAAGTGGACAGAGGGGGACAGCAAACAGCAGAAGCACCATTTCGTCCCAACTTGGATGAATGGGCGTCAAGTTTATGCCACTTTCGACCGTCCTGATCCCGTCGCCTCACCTGGTGAAGTTTCGCGGAACGTTGAGTGGGAAGCGCGCATGCGTGGGCTGAACCCCGGGGTGAGCAGGTCACGTTGCAGTTTGAAACCTGGCCGTGGGGGTAATCGTGCAGTTAAAGCGATTAGGGAGGGTTGTAGTCGAGGACAGTTAAACCTCCCCTCAGTGGTGAATGCAGTGTGCTGATGTTACTTGGACATAACGGCACGGCTTCGTGGAAACCTAGCGACCGCTGGAGCGAGCAGTGCCGATAGTTTTACAGGCGTCGCCTTCTGCTGCAATGATATGTTCACTGGCATTTTTGAATCTTTGCGCATCTCTGTGAAGCCCCGGCGCCTCCTCTACAGCATCCCGCTTCCTTCTGCGCTTCCAGTATTACATCTGCTACTCATCTTTTCGCACTTCTTAACTAAGCGTTCTTCATTGATTAAATTTTCGCTTTTAAATCCATAATTATTTTATCTCACCGTCCTTCATTCCTATTCTGCAACCGCCTTGATTAAACAAAACTACTTTAGCTCCCGGTGTTTACGGAATCCATTTTAAGGATTTAGTTTTACCTGCATCTAAATCGTGTAAAATGGTCACCGTCCAAAGCTTGTCCCAACTATCCCGGCCCAAGTAATTACTGTGGTCGTATCATAGACATTGAGAGCCCACCTATGATGAATCTGCATTGGAAGACTGCCCTCCGTGCTGACGATGTTACACTATTTTACATGTATTCGAGAAACGTCGACTACCTGACGGCTTGTGGTAGAAATGCAGTGTCAGTGCCTTTTTGGTCATTGTACCTTACGCTCCGAATCTCCCCTTTTATTGATACTGTAAAATCGACGGGAAACTAAGTTCTTTGAAGACCGAATAAGATATGGGCTGAGTAAATGAATGGCTAAAATGTCAGGTAGAATATTATTTGAGGTTATTTGTTGAGGTGAAAAGAAAGAATTTTTTTTGGGATGACCAGAGTATGTTGGCAGTAAATGAAGATATTGCAGCGACACAAATTTGAACTAAAACAAGTAAAGCTTGATCATTAATATTCAAGAACTTGGGCGGAATACTTGGAGACTGAAACAGGAATTAATGTTTCAACTCAGTGACCTCTCATTAGAAAATCGTAAATCTTAGTGTTTAGGGGATCTGGGATGCACAAGTTAAAGTGCAGGTATTAAACGTGATCAGCAAGATATTTAAAAACGCAAACACGAGGAAATCTGCAGATGCTGGAATTTCAAGCAACACACTTAAAAGTTGCTGGTGAATGCAGCAGGCCAGGCAGCATCTCTAGGAAGAGGTGCAGTCGACGTTTCGGGCCGAGACCCTTCATCAGGACTAACTGAAAGAAGAGCTAGTAAGAGATTTGAAAGTGGGAGGGGGAGGGGGAGATCCAAAATGATAGGAGAAGACAGGAGGGGGAGGGATGGAGCCAAGAGCTGGAAAGTTGATTGGCAAAAGGGATATGAAAAGATCATGGGACGGGAGGCCTAGGGAGAAAGAAAGGGGGAGGGGGGACCTCCCCCTCCCCCTCCCACTTTCAAATCTCTTACTATCTCTTCCTTCAGTTAGTCCTGAGGAAGGGTCTCGGCCCAAAACGTCGACTGTACCTCTTTCTAGAGATGCTGCCTGGCCTGCTGTGTTCACCAGCAACTTTTAAGTGTGTTGCTAGCAAGGTGTTTGGTATGTTTGCTTTTATTGTAAGGAAAAAAGAGAAAGAAAGTCTTGCCACAGTTGTGGATTTTGATGAGATTGCATGTCTTGCATGGACTTCTGGTCTTACTTAAGAAAGATTCACAATTTGCAAATCTTATTTAATGCAGATTTGCTAAAATGAACAAGCCACCATTTCTAGGAATTAACGACAATATAGTTGAATGAGATGGTGCTGTATACTCACGGATGCAGAGTGAAATGAAAGTACTAGTGATGAAAAGTGGCCTTGTTGAAGTGATTAAGATTCTGTGGAAAAACTTACAGGGCCTTTCCTAAAAGGATATTTTCTGTAGCTGGATGACCAGGAAATGGGGACCATAGCCTCAATGTGAATTGAAATAATAAACAACTTCATTGAAGGAGTTGTGAATCTTTGGAACTTTCTACCTCCAGAGAGATGTTAATGCTCAAGCATTAATTTTTATCCAGCTCTCAGATCACAAAAGATCGGAGAAGTCTTCTTGCTATTTAAACAATAGCAATGAGAATAAATATCATGTGTGGGACTTTACTATTTGAAAATTAGTTGTTGTATTTGCCTACTCAAGCTTCAATAGTATTCATTAATTTCTAAATACTCTGACAGTAAGAGCATTATTTTCACCATGTATGCTTTTTTAAAAACCATTGTTTTGAGGGTACATGTAGAGTATTGATATCGAATGACCCTGATCATTTCGCTGAGTCTAGCTTGGGTTGAGTAACATCAGAGATTTATGTACAACAGCCATAGATGGGGAACAAATTTAACAAATTTCACGTCACTTGCCGGTGATAATAAACCTGATTCTGACTCTGAAAATGAACCAACTGTGGCAAATGGTTTGGGTCCCACATTGACCTCAACAGCCACCTCAGAACTGGAAGTATGTCACATCCTTGACCACAAGAGCTGGAAGAGTATAAGGCAAAAAAGATTGGATGAGGGTTTCCCTCTTTCATATTTACAAAGACTAATTTGGAAGTTTCATTGTCATACAGCACAGAATCAGGCTCTACATCCTATTGAGTCTGCATTCCATCACGCCCTAATTTTCACTGGTCTTTCCACATTCCCATAAACTCTCTTCATTTAGCTACACAGTAGGAACAATTTATAACAAAGTTCAAAGTAAGTTTTATTGTCAAACTACATATATGTCACCATATACAACCCTGAGATTCATCTTCTTATGGGCATACTCAATCTATAGAATAATAACCATAACAAAAACAATGAAAGCCTGCACAAGTCAGCCAGAGTGCAGAAGACAGCAAACTGTGCAAGTACAAAAAGAAGAAACAACAATAGTAAACAAGCAATAAGTATAGAGAACATGAGATGACGAGTACTTGAAAGTGAGTTGACAGGTTGTGGGAACATCCCCTTTGGTTGAAGAACCTATTGGTTGAGGGGTAGTAACTGTTCCTGAACTTGGTGGTGTGAGTCTTGGGGCTCTTGTACCGTCATCCTGATGGTAGCTCCGAGGAGAAAGCATGTCCTGGGTGGTGGGGGCCATGATGATGGATGCTGCTTTCCTGCAACAATGTTTCATGTAGATCTGTTCAATGGTTGGGAGGGCTTTACTCATGATGGATTGAGCGGTATCTGCTGTTTTTTGTACGATTTTCCGTTCAAGGACATTGGTGTTTCCGTACCTGGGTGTAATACAGCCAATCAATATACTCTCCACTACACATCTATAGAAATTTGTCAGAGTTTTAGAAGTCATGCTGAATCTCCACAAACTCCTAAGGAAGTAGAGGCACTGCCATGCTTTCTTAGTAATTCCACTTAATTGTTGGGTCTAGGACAGGTCTTCCGAAATAATATCACCTAGGAATTTGAAGTTGCTAACCCTCTCCACCTCTGATGAGGACTGACTCATGGACCTCTGGTTTCCTTCTCCTTAAGTCTATAATCAGCTCCTTAGTCTTGCTGACATTGAGTAACTGGTTGGTATGACACCACTCAGGCATATTTTTAATCTCCCTCCTACGTGCTGAGGTATCAGTGCCTTGATTCGGCCTACAACAGTGGTGCCATCAGCAAACTTGAATTTTGGCATTGGAACTGTGCTTAGCCACACTGTCATAAGTATAAAGCGAGTAGAGCAGGGGTCTAAGCACACAGCCTTGTGACGCACCTGTGCTGATAAAGATTGTGGAGGAGATCTGAACTGACTGGGGTCTAACAGAGGATATCCAGTCTAAGGTGTGAAAAGAAACCAGATAACCAAGTAGAGTCCATGCAGTCACAGGGAGAACATTTAAACCTCTTATTGACATCACCTGAGTCCCTGGCATTGCAAGAGGACAGAACTACTAGTTGTCACTGTGCCACCCATAATTATGTTACTGAAAGATATTGAGGGTTGGTTGAACAGCGTTTACAGTTCTACTCCAAGTGAACTCCAGTATAAATGGGAAGTTAGTATCCCAATAAAGGGATTACCAACTTCTGTTCAAATACTTTAGTGTTCTTTACCAGAGGTATATAAATGAAATTGAGGTATGAAAATAAAACATTTTTTTTGCACCATCTGCCTGACAAAACTAACAATGAAAAAATTTTAAGTGCCAACATGCTCTTATCACATTTATTGGTCAAAAAAGTGTTTTTTGAAAACAGAATTGGACTTTTTCTGTCACTTTAAATTGGCTAGCTTTCTGTTAATCTGTTCTATACTTAGTTACGCTGTGGATTTAATTAAAAAAATGGAAGAGGGGACAGTGGAAGTTTCATCCTGGAGGCAATTCAGATTAGCCATTAATGAATTGGCTGCCCCATTTAAACTCTGCCCTTGCCTCAGTGAGCAATCACTGACTTCTACCCTTAATAAAAGATTCTTTGTTACATGATGTCCTTAGCTAAAAAGATGGCATGAAATACTAAGTTATAGTGTGGAACATTGGGAAATTCAGACATGGAAATTATATCCATCTTACTGAAGCTTAAACTAGCATCTATTACTATATGGTCAGGGACCTTAATTTAGTTGTACAACCTAATGGTGCAGTTAAATAAGAAATTTGCATGGGTAATAGCATAAAGAAAAGAATTTATTTGTGGTAGAATCTGCAGTATAAAACAAATATTAGAGTTATAAGACCACAAGACATAGGAGCAGTATTTGGCCATTTGACCAATTGAGTCTGTCATTGGATCATGGCTGATTTATTTTCTCTCTCAACCTCATTCTCCTGCCTTACCCCTTCTCTTTGACACCCTCAGTAATCAAGAACCTATCAGCTTCAACTTTAAAAATATCCAATGACTTGGCCTCCACAGGCACCTGTGGCAATGAATTCCACAGATTCACCACCTCTGGCTAAAGAAATTCATCCTCATCTCTGTTCTAAAGGGATATCCTTCTGTTCTGGAGATATGCCCTTTGGTCCTAGACTCTCTTACTATAGGAAACATCCTCTCCATGTCCACTCGGTCTAGGTCTTTCAATATTTGGTAGGTTTTAAGGAGAACCTCCCTTCTTTCTTCCAGTAAGATACAGCTCCAGATCCATCAAATATTCCTCTACATTAATTCTTTCATCCATGATATGAATATACCTGGAGGGGCAGGTAGTTCTGAGGACGTAGAGAGGCTACAGTAGGACTTAGATTAGGAGAATGGACAAAGAAGTAGCAAATAGAATACAGTGTCAAGAAGTGTATGGCCATGCACTTTGGTAGAAGAAATAAAAAGATAGACTATTTACTTAATGGAGAGAAAATTCAAAATCTAACGTGCAAGAGAACTTGAGAGTTCTTGTGCAGGATTCCCCAAAGGTTACTTTGCAGGTTGAGTCAGTGCTGAGGAAGGCAAATGTGATGTTAGTATTAATTACAAGAGGACCAGACTATGAAAGCAAGGATGTAATGTTGAGGCTTTATAAAGCACTGGTGGGGCCTCAGAGAATTGTGAGCAGTTTTGGGCCCCTTATCAAAGAAAGAATGTGCTGACATTGGAGAGGGTTCAAAAGAGGTTCACAGAAATATTCTGGGATTGAAAGCCTTGTCATATGAAGAGTGTTTGATGGCTCTGGGCTTGTACTCACTGGAATTTAGAAGAATGAAGTGTGACCTCATTGAAGCCTATCGAATATTGAAATGCCTGATAAGAGTGGATGTGGAGAGGATGTTTTCTGTGGTAGGGGAGTCTAAGACAAGTGGACGTAGCCTCAGAATAGAGAGGCATCCTTTTAAAACAGAGATGAGGTGGAATTTTTTTAGCCAGAGAGTGGTAAATCTGTGGAATTCAATGCCACAAGTCATTGGGTGTATAAAAGGCAGATAAATTCTTTATTAGTCAAGGCATTAAGGGATACAGGGAGAAGGCAGAAGATTGAGACTCATACGGAAAATGGATCAGCCATGATGAAATGATAGAGCAGACTTGATGGTCCAAATGTCCTAATTCTGCTCCTATACCTTTGTTATAGTATACTTCCCTACACTATCCTATCGGCCTCAGCTTTGCTCATTATCTAAACTGTCCAGGTCCTTCTGCAGACTCCCTGCTTCTTCAACATTGTCCTACCCTCCACATATTTTTGTTTCTTCTGCGAACCTGGCCACAAGGCCATCAATTCCGTTATCCAGATCATTGACATACTGTTTAATGTGAAAAGTAGCAGACCCAACAGTGACAAAATGGTGGAACACCATTTGTCACTGACAGCCAACCAGAAAAGGCCTCCTCTGTTCCCACTCTTTTCTATTGCCTGTCAATCTTTTATCCTTGGTAGTATTTTCCCTGTAAAGCCATGGGCCTTTATTGTGTTTAGCAGCTTCATGCGCAGCACCTCGTCAAAGGCCTTCTGAAAATCCAAGTATCAACATCCACTGACTTTCCTTTGCAACATGGTAGTGTTGCGGTGAGCACAACGCTTTACAGTACAGGTGACCCAGTTTCAATACCTGCTGCTGCCTGTAAGGAGTTTGTATATTCTCCCTGTGACTGTGTGTGCTTCCTCGGGTTGCTCTGGTTTCCTCCCACAGTCCACAGATTTGCCAGTTGGTAGGTTAATTGGTTGGTGTAAATTGTCCCGTGATTAAGCTAGAATTAAGTTGGGGGTGTGCTGGGCGGAGTGGCTTGAAGATCCGATTCTGCACGGTATCTTAATAAAAATAAATAAACAAACATAGGGCAATAATTAATCAATCCTGTCTGTTATTTCCTCAAAGAATTCCAACAGATTTCTCAGGCAAGATTCCCCCTTAGGGACACCATGCTGATGTTTCATCATGTGCCTCCTCATAACCCTAAATCTCATCCTTAAATAACCGTCTTGCCAACCACTGAAGTCAAGCTAACTGGCCTATAATTCCCTGGTTTTTGCTTCCCTTCCTTCCTGAAGAGTGAAGTGACATTTGCGATTTTCCAGTCCTCTGGAGCCCTTCCACAATCTAGTCATTCTTGAACGATCACTACGAATGCTCCTCAGTACCTTAAGATACATATTTCAGAGCTGTGGTTGTATTACATCCAGGCTTGGTGACTTCTTTCAGACAGTTCAGCTTCTCAATCACCTTCTCCTTAGTAATAACAACTTCACTCAATTCTACAGGTGTTCAGTAGGGTTTATCCTGGCAAGCTGCATCACTGCCCGGTTCGGAAACCACACTGCAGCGGATAGGAGGGCTTTACAACGGGTAGTCAAAACTGCCCAACGCATCACTGGCACCAGCCTACCTGCCATCAAGGACATGTATGTTTACTGAAAGGTGCAGGCCAGCAAAGTCATGAAGCAACCCACCCACCCTGCTCATGGACTGTTTGTCCCACTCCATCAGGGAGGAGGGTAAGTGGCAGACCATCAGACTCAAAAACAGCGAACAGTAAGGCTGATCAACAACTCCACAGGCTAACCCATTCCTCCTCCACCACCACCATCTTATCATTTCCTGTCAGGGTTCCGGCCCGAAACATCGACCGATCTTTTCCACGGATGCTGCCCGACCTGCTGAGTTCCTCCAGCATGTTGTGAGTGTTGCTTTGACCCCAGCATCTGCAGATTATTTTGTGTTTACGATTTCCTGTCAGTCACCTTATGTGCCGACACTCCTGTATGTGACATCACCTTATATACACATGATCAATCTGTGTATATAAGTTATCTTAGGTATTTATATTTATTGTGTGTTTGTATTATTGTGTTCTGTATCTTAGTGTGCTTTTATATGCTGCAATGGATACAGAGTAACAAGTATTTTTTTCTCCTTCACACTTGTGTTTTGGAAATGACATTAATCAATCTTGAATTATAGTGCCAGTGACCCTGGTTCAATTCCCGTCGCTCTCTGTAAGGAATTGGCATGCTCTTCCCGTGATGAGGGTTCCCTCCAGTGCTCTGGTTTCCACCTGCATTTCAAAGATGTACCAATTAGTAGGTTAATTGATCATGGCTGTAATTGGGCAGTACGGGCTTGTTAAGGCCTGTTACTCTGGTGTATCTCCAATACGATAAAATAAAAAGTACTTGAAAAGTTTGTCCGGCATTTCTTTGCCCCTTAATACAACCTGATGATTTTCCAGTGGTCCTATGTCCACACTCTTTAACTCATTATATATCTGATAATGAGTGTGTGGGTACGTGGCCAAGTGATTAAGGCTTTGGACTAGCTACCTGAAGGTCATGAGATCAAGCCCCAGCCAAGGGAACGTGTTGTGTCCTTGAGCAAGTCACTTAATCACACATTGCTCTGCCACGACACTGGTGCCAAGCTGTATGGGTCCTAATGCCCTTCCCTTGGACAACATTGGTGTCGTGGAGAGGGGAGACTTGCAGCATGGGCAACTGCTGGTCTTCCATACAACCTTGCCCAGGCCTGAGCCCTGGAGAGTGAAGACTTTCCAGCCGCAGATCCATGGTCTCATAAGACTAACGGATGCCTTTAATATCTGAAAGGTTTGGGTATCCTCTTTTATATCGTTAGCTAACTTACCTGCATATTTCATTGTTTCTCTCCTTGCTGTTTTTACATGCCTTCTGTTGATTTTTAAAAGATCCCCAAACCTCTAGCTTCCCACTAATTTTTGTGATATTATATGCCCTTTAGAATGCTTGGTCTTTGGAATGAACTAATCCTGCATCTTCTGAACGTGCTCCCAGAAACTCCAGACATTGCTTCTCTGCTGTTATCCCTGCTGGTCTCCCCCTTCCAATCAACATTTGGCCAGCTCCTCTCTCCTGCCTCTGTGGTTAACTTTACTCAGCTGTGATACGGATACAGTGCCTATTAAAAGTATTCACCCCCATTGGAAGTTTTTATGTTTTATTGTTTTACACCATTGAATCACAATGGATTTAATTTGGCTTTCTTGGCACTGATCAACAGAAAAAGACTCTTTTGTGTCAAACTGATCTAAATTAATTATAAATATAAAACACAAAATAATTGTTTGCATAAGTATTCACCCCTTTTAATATGGCATACAACATCATCACCGGTGCAGCCAGTTTGTTTTAGAAGTCGCATAATTAGTTCAATGGAGATCTGTTTTGGGAGACGTGCAGTCAATTGATTGTGGTAAAAATACACCTGTATCTGGAAGATCCAACTGCTGGTGAGTCAGTATCCTGGCAAAACCTACACCATGAAGACAAAAGAACATGAAGCAACTCCACAAAGTTGTTATTGAAAAACATAAAGAGATGCATACAAGAAAATTTCCGAGTCACTGAATATCCCTTGGAATACAGCTAAGTCAATCATCAAGAAATGGAAAGAATATGGCGCAGCTGTAGATCTGCAAAGAGCAGGCTGTCCTCGAAAACTGAGTGACTGCACAAGAAGGGGACTAATGAGGTATGCCACCAAGAGACCTATGACAACTCTAGAGGGGTTACAAGCTTCAGTGGCTGAGATGGGAGAGACTGTGCATACAACTATTGCCTGGTTGCTTCACCAGTTGTAGCTTTATGGGAGAGTGGTAAAGAGAATGCCACTGTTGAAAAAAACTCACATGAAATCTGGCTGGAGTTTGCAAGAGGGCATGTGGGGGACTGTGAAGTCAGCTGGAAGAAGATTCTATGGTCTGATGATACCAAAATTGAGATTTTTGGCCATCGGACTCAACATTATGTTTGGTATAAGCCAAACAGTGCACATCAGCAAAAACACACCATCCCTACTGTGAAGCATGCTGGTGGCTGCATCATGCTGTGGAGATCCTTCACTGTAGCAGGCCCTGGAAAGCTTGTGAAGGTAGAGGGTAAAATGAATGCAGCAAAATACAGGGAAATTCTGGAGGAAAACCTGGTACAGTCTTCAAAAGAACTGCGCTCGGGAGAAGATTTGTTTTCCAACCAGACCATGATCCCAAGCGTAAAGCTAAACCTACACAGGAATAGCTTAAAAACAAAGTTAATGTCCTGCAGTGGTCAAGTCAGAGTCCAGACTTCAATCCAATTGGGGATTTGTGGCTGGACTTGAAAAGGGCTGTCCCCTCATTATCCCCATGCAATCTGACAGAGCTTGAGCGGTGTTGTAAAGAAGAATGGGGAAAATTTGCAGTGTCCAGATGTGCAAAGCTGATACAGACCTATCCACATAGACTCAGGGCTGGAACTGCTGCCAAAGGTGCATCTACTAAATACTGATGTACGGGGTCTTTCTTTTGTTACATTTAAAATGGCGATTTTGTTATGTTAATCTGGGGAATGCGGCTTTGATGTGTTTTAACGCTGCAGAGAGTTTGCGCTAACAGTTTGTTTTAATTTAAAATGAGATAACAAGGTCCTATTAGCCAATGGGTAGTTATGTATCGTTTTGTTTTCGGATGCCATGCTGTATGATATGACTGTGGACTGGGTTTTGGCGGGGAGTCGGAGGAGAGACAAGGAGGATGGCGGATGTGCGGAGAGGCTCTGGTCGATCACTCAGGGTGGTCCCGAGCCGTGAGTTGACGGAATTCAGGTGGTTGTCTGACGTCGAACTGAGCTCCAACGGTAGCGCGCGAAGAACTTGGACTTTGATAAGTGTTGGCGCCTTTTTTTCCATTACTTTCCTCTCTGTATCAAATGCATATTAATGTCATAGAATTAGTAATATCTATAAAGTGTATTTGTTAAAATTTACTGGGTGTGCTGGCTGATGATTGATGTTTGTGATTGATTCAGGCGGCGACTGACCCTGCGGGGAGTGTTGAAGCAGGTACTGGGCGGGATTTCCCCTAGACATACACGAGCCAATATAACGGAACGTTACACTGACTTGAAGGGGCTGAATACTTATGCAATCAATTATTTTGTATTTTATATTTATAATTAATTTAAATCACTTTGTAGAGATCTGTTTTCACTTTGACATGGAAGAGTATTTTTCTGTTGATCAGTGTCAAGAAAGCCAGATTAAATCCACTGTGATTCAATATTGTAAAACAATAAAACATGAAAACCTCCAAGGGGGGGGGTGAATAGTTCTTATAGGCACTGTACATTGGAATTTAGCTTCTCCCTCGATCTGAAGGGTGAATTCCATCATATTAAGATCATTGCTTCCTAAGGGTTCCTCTACCTTAAGTTCCCTAATCAGTACACAACATTCAAACCAGAATTGTCTTTCACCTGGTAGACTTGACCACAAACTGCTCAAAAAAGCCATCTTGTATGTATTTCTAAGACTAATAGAAGCAGAATTAGGTCATTCAGCCCATTGAGTCTACTTTGCCATTTGATCAGAGCTCATTTATTTTCCTTCTCAACCCATTCTCCTTCCTTCTTCCTGTAACTTTTGATGCCGATACTAATCTACAAATTCCTTCTCTTTGGATTTAGCACCAAACTACTTCCATATGAATTTTCCCTGTTGAGCATTGTAACATTGCCATTTTATCCATCTTTTCTATTTCCCTTTGTAATTTGTACCCCAAATCCTGGGCATCTGTTTGGAAACTTGTATGTAACTCCTATCAGAATCTTTTTACCCTTAAAATTTTTTAACTCTACCTAAAAGGATTCTACATCTTCTGATCCTATCTCACTTCTTTCTAAGGATTTGATTAAATTTTTAACAAAAATCCAGTCACCCCATTCTGCCCACCTGCCTGTCCTTTCAATATGATGTGTATCCTTCGGTGTTAAGCTCCCAGCCGGTTATAGTGTTATCTTTCTTCTTTTAGCCCTTAACTCCGAGTGGAGTCATCGGGACGCTGTCATGGGTTTCTTATTTTTACGAGGCCAAGTTGCTAGTTTGATGCTCAACCCCGCCCAGATGGAAAGCATGCAAGGGAGCCGGCTGGATTTGAACTCGGGAGCTTTCGCTCCAAAGTCGAGCGCTGATGCCACTATGCCACCAGCCGGCAGTTATAGTGTTATAAGGCATTGAAAGGAACCTTTTTACCCAACTGGTTCACACCAAGCAAGATTCTCATCTAAGCTTGTCACATTCGCCCATATTTGGCCCATATCTGTAAACCTTTCCTATCTAGGTACCCTTTCATTGTTGATGTACCTGCCTTGATCACTTTCTCTGTCAGCTTATACCATATACTGACTACCCTTTGGATGGAAAACTTGCCCATCAGATTTCTACTAAATCTCTCACCTAAACCTATGTCTACTAGTTCTTAATTTTACAACCCTGGCGAAACAACAATGCAGATTGACTGCAGGCCCCTCATAATTTTGGAGTCATCCCTCATTCTCCAATACCTTATTTTAAAAAAAGTCCCAAACTACTCAGTCTTTCTCCGTGATTTAGTCCCTGAGGCCCCAGCAACTCTCATAAATCTCAATTGCATTCTTTCCAGTGTAATGGCATCTTTCCTGTAGCAGGGTGAGCAAAGATGATACAGTATTCCAAATGTGGCTTCACAAACATATTATTACAACACAACATCCCTACTTCTGTACTCAGTGTCCTGAATGATGAAGACCAGTATGCCAAAAGCCTTTTTCATTTGTCTACCTGCACAACTACCTGCAGAGAACCATGTACTTGTTCCCTCTGTTCTGCAACACTTCCCAGGGCTTATGTTTGCTGTGAATGTCCTCCCCAAATTTGTCTCACCTTGCACATTTATGAATTAAACTCTATTTGCCATAGCTTGGCCCACTTACCCTGCCATCAAGGTTCCTCTTTAAAACCATGATAACCATCTTCACTGTCAATGACATCACCTATTTTCAAGTTATATGCAAACTTAGTAACCATGCCTTGTATGTTCTTATCCAAATTACTAATATAATGACAAATAGTCATGAGCTTAGCTCTGTTCCCTGTGGAACACCACTAATTACAGACCTTAAGTTCAAAAAACAACCTTTCACCATCACCCTCTGATTCCTACCAATATTATACCAATAATTATACAATTCCCTACCAGTAATTATATAATTAACTCATTTTTCATGGATCCCACATGATCTAGCTTTTCAAAGCAGTCTACCACACAGAACCTTATCAAAGGCCTTACTGAAGTCCATATAGAGTATGTCTACTGCCCTGCCCTCATTGATCTTCTTGGTTTCTTCTTCAAACATCTTGATCAAAGTCATGAGAACATAATCTCCCACACACAGAGTCATGCTAACTATTCCTAATCAACCCTGTCTTTCCAAATGCTTGTGTATCTTATCCCTCAAAATCCCCTCTGGTAATTTACCAACCAGGGATGTTAAGCTTACTGGTCCATAATTCCTAGCTTTTTTTATATATATAAATCTTAAATAAAGTATATTAGGCACTTTGCAGTCTTCTGACACTTACCAGACACAAGAGATGATGCATATACTGTATCTCAGCCAGGGCTTTGCAATTTCTTCTCTAGCTTCCCAATATAAATGCATTCTAGGGATAGGAAAAGACAATATTGACTAATGTAGAAATTCTTTTAACATAGCCAAGCAGCAGTGATACGATACAATGCCTACTTGTTGCTTTTACTGATTGTAGCAATCTTACACCCAGAAATTAGAAGAAAGCAAAACCATTGCAGGTGACTTCCAGGTTTTAAATGAATGGTTCCAATAGAACATCATTTCTCCCAAGTGCAGAGATGTTGATGGAATGAGGTATGCTTCACTCCATTGAGAATGGGAGATTGTCAAGGGTCAGTTGTCATCATCATACAATTTGCCCTTTGTGACATTCAATTCAAACTATTCAGATATTGTAGTGTAACCAAAAACTTGCTGGTGGTAGTATAGACAGAGATTCCAGGGAATATTGCCGAATTGGAAAGTATTAAACGTTTAATAATTTTGGAGAGGAAAGAAATTAGAAATGCTAATTCGCAAAGACAGTGTTTTTATTCCAATGACAATAGATCAGAAAGAGATGGAGGAAAGGGAACCACTAATCTTGACTAACATGAAAATGAAGAAGAAATACTGGTTTAAATAGATCAGAGCTGAGGAAGCAGACTTAGTGTCACTGAGAAGGTGACTGAATGAGGAGTAAGGGGATGTAAGACAAACCAGAGAAGTATGCAAGTTCATGTCTAAAGCAACAAGGATATTTGGCCTATTGACAAAAGGGTAGATAACAAGAGAATGGATCATACTAATCTTAATGACCTATCTTAATGAGCTCTTTACACTTGCTTCAGATGACGTGCACTTAAGGGATGAAATGAGGAGCTGGTGTTATGATGATCATGGAATTGTGCACACTTGGAGATTCAAAGAGCACAGAACGCCCTTCAGCCCACTGTGCTTATGCTAGCAATCAAGTACCTAACTTTGCTGATCTTATTTTGCAGCACTTGGTCCATAGCCAAAAGCTTTATTTAAGAGTAGACTACATTGTGTATGATCTGCATCATAAGAAAACTGTACTATTTTTGATTAATCCCTGCCTTTCTAAGCGTAGAATAATCCTGTCCCTCAGAATTTTTCCAATGGATTTGTTACCACTGACATCAGACCTGAAATCTGATATTCATTGATTTATTCCTGCTGCCCTTTTTTTAAAAAATGGAAGTACCTATTATAGCTGTTTGTCTATGGAGGTTCTCAGTCATCTAGGTCATCCCATATCAAGCAGCCGTAGATCAAAGCAACTGGACTTGCTGTGTTGTCTACAAACTGTAGAAGACATTTTGCTACTCATCCGAGAGGCTTCTTCAGTTCTGATCCATACTGGGCAGTTTTCCAGCTGAAAAACTCTGTGAGATGTTTAAAGGTATAGCAATCACATGAGGGTCCTTAAGAGTCATAGAGGTAATGAGGGGGTCATTAATTTTATCTTTGCATGAATGGAGATGTGAACTGTTGTGAAGACACTGGAGTAGAGATGATAGGAGCTGATAGGTGGTGTCGTACCCCAACCCTTCTGTTCAGTGATGAGTTTTCCAGTTTGACAAAGATGACTTCTTTAACCCTTCTTTCTCAGGGGTTCTGTCTGAGTGTGTTTGTTTTAAGCAACTCACAGAGTTTATAAGCTGGAAAACTACCCACCATGGATTGGAACTGAAGAAGCCTCTCGGACAAGTGGTGAAACATCTTCTAAACAAAACAGCAAGTCCAGTTGCCTTGATTTCCTACTGTTTGATGTTACAGCTGTTCTCCTGTCATCTGGCTGGGCAGGCTATAGAAGAGATTGTTCTCATTAGTCTCTGCAGTTGCAACCATCTTAAAACTGCTAAAACATCTAATACATTTTCACTGCCCCCCCACCGAATGATTCAATTACAGCATCTTTCTCCTTAGTAAATACAGATACGAAGAATTAATTTGAAAACCTCAGCATGATCTCTGCCTACTTGAGCAGTTTCTCCCTTTGGTCCAGAATGCAACATATCCTCTCCCAGTCAAGAGAAAATCTGCAGATGCTGGAAATCCGAGCAACACACACAAAATGCTAGAGAAACTCAGCAGGCCAGGCAGCATCTGTGGGGGGAAAGAAAAGTACAGTTGATGTTTGGGGCCAATACCCTTCGGGGGTCACCTTTTCCTTAATGTGCATATAAAATATTCTGCGATTTTGTTTAATCTTGTCTGTCAGTGATATGGCACCTCTCTTTTTTAAGTGCCCCCAGACTTTCTATGCTTCTAAAGGGCTTTTCCATTTTCACTTCCTATACGTATAATAAGCTGTCATGTTTTTTTTCTATCCAGTACTCTTTGCGTTCTTCAGACTTGCTGGCCTCACTTTTCATTCCCATGAGAACCCATTATTCGTAACAGTTGTGACAAAGAACTTTATGGTACTTTAGTACTGAATAACAAAATCAAATATTATTTATTCAAATGAAATGGAACGAAGATGAATTGGAACATCCAGGAAGAGAAAGACAAATTGACCCAATGAGATTCAACCATCAAAGATTAAGTTGAGGGTGTTGTTGGGAAGATTGGTAGCTGCAAAAATATGTTAGTGAATGAAATTAGAAAAATGGAATTTTGAAAGTATTGTTGAAAATTTTGAATTGGGAGCTGAAGGTGGATGTGTGATGCACTGACCAATGTGTAAGGCTGATAGTGAAATTGTTAGGGTATGATACGTGAAAAAAATCTTTACCACACATGTACACACACATGTGCACGCACACATTGAATTACAGACCATACCCGGGCAATGAATGTGCTCTGTATTTACAGACTGGCAAAATTGATTTATGGGTGTGAGTCAGAAAATACACAAAAATCATTCAATATGATAAACGCACCTCCATGCTATTACTGTGAATGGCCTCAAAAGGGAATAAAACTGAAAAAAAGAATTACCAAGTGGAAAGAGAGCGAGAGAGAGAGAGAAAAAATGAGTTTTGCTGTTCAGAGGAATGAATTTACATATGAAGGACTTTTGAATTTAATAATATGGGAGTTCATTTGTATGTGGGGATGTTCAAAGTAAATTTATGATCCAAGTACATATATGTCACTATAGACAACACTGGGATTCGTTTTCTTGTGGGCATACTCAAAAAATCTATAAAATAATAACCATAACAGAATCAATGTTCAACTAGAGTGCAGAAGACAACAAACTGCAAATAGAAAAGAAGAAATAATGATAAATAAAGATGAAGAGTCCTTGAAAGTGAGTCCATTGGTTGTGGGAACATTTCAATAATGGGGCAAGTGAAGTTATCCCCTTTGATTTAAGAGCCTAATCGTTGGGGGGCATTAACTGTTCCTGAATCAGTTGAGGTGAGTCCTGAAGCTCTTGTACCTTTATCCTGATGGCAGCAGCGAGAAGACAGATGTCCTGGATCGTGGGGATCCCTGATGATGGATGTTGCTTTCTGGTGACAGCATTTCATGTAGATGTGCTCAATAGTTGGGAGGGCTTTAGTCGTGATGGACTGGGCTGTATCCACCACTTTTTATAGGATTTTCTGTTCAAGGGCATCTATACCAGGCTGTGATGCAGCCAGTCAATATACTCCCCACTACACATGTATAGAAGTTTGTCAATGTCTTAGATGTCATGCCAAATCTCCACAAACTCCCAAGGAAGTAGAGGTGCTGCCATACTTGCTTTGTAATTGCACTTTCCTGCTGGGCCCAGGACAGGTCTTATGAAATAATAACACTGAGAAATTTAAAGATGCTATCCCTCACCACCTCTGATGAGGACTGGCTCATGGATCAGCTCTTTGGTCTTGCTGACATTGAGTGAGAGGTTTTTGTTATAGATGTTCTTAAGTTGAGTATTCGTAAGCTGGGCATGACCTGTCTTTCTTTACTGCATCAAAGGTTTTCTGGCTACCTTACACCTTCATTTTTCATGCATACCTGGAGGAAAGAACAGTACATGACTCACCCTGTCAGTCATTTCCACCAATGACCAGTGCAACATCCAAAGACCAGGAAGCCCACTTCCCGTCACTTTGTGCCATGTATTTTCTAGCAATTTTCATTCTGGTTCATGATCACTACAGCTAGTGAAGCCACAGTGCACGCTCCTTGATGTGTAGAATAGTTTTTTTATGTCTTGCAGATTGGCTTTAATTGTTGCCAGCCATTCATGAAATTGGAAATCTCTGAGGCATTAACCTGCTCAACAGCACGTTTAGTGCTGGCTGGACACTGAAATCTGTATAATAAAATGGAAGCATGGATTTTATAAATCGCCTAAATTACCTTAAGCAGTTGATACCTTCATCTTTAGGGACTGTCAGTATTCTTTCTTGGGTCTACACTGTGAGTAACTGAAATGGCTTGGTATATTGAAACCAGTGGCATCAAATTCAGTTGAGCTTTGAGCTTAGTAAAGGATGTTGCCTCTGTACTTGCTGATCTTACAGCTGCCTGAAACAAATTATTCTTATAGGAAGTGGCTTAAATTTCCATTCAACTACTGACTACAATCTAAAATCACCTTCTGTAGATACTGATAAAAGCAAAGTGAATTGACAAACAAATGAACAGATGCAATTACTTGTCACACATTAATTTCTACCGATTATAGTGTGAACTTGGAGCATGTAAAAATGTATATAAAGTGATGAATGAGCTACTGATTTGATTTGGGTATGATTTTCAATTTCAGACACCGGTAAATTTAGCATGATATGAATCAGAAGCATATACATTTACAAAGCAGCTGGTGGGATCCCACTGTAGTGTAAATAATTGCTCTCCAGTCCCACCTGGCACTATTTGGATGGATCTGGTCTTGACTTGCTGGAGCTCAGTACCTGTTGACACTGAACAAAACACAAAATGCCTTCAGCTGCATTAACATTAAACAAATTTACTAAGCAACACAGCCTTATCAGCATGTTTGCCTCTGACACATAACAAGTCTGACAGACACTGGTTGAGGGCTGGCAGTGGCATTCAATCTTAGTCATAAAACTGCTGGTACTTTGGGGTGCTCTTACTTCCCGCTCAATTTAGTATATTTATTACATTGCCCTTGAGGTTTCTTCCTTCAACAATTATCCACAAATAATATTTTTTTTGCTGGTCGGGGGGGGGGTGTTCGGGGGTGTTGCCTTGCTACTGCTTGTGTGTGGTGGGGGGAGCTGGGGAGGGGCTTTGGAGTTAATAATGTTTAACTGTCATTCATTCTTTGGGGCTCGCCTCTGTTTTTGTGGATGTTTGCAAAGAAATGCATTTCAGGATGTATATTGTATACATTTTTCTGACATTAAATGCACCTATTATTTAAGAATAATAATAGTCACATCATTTCAGTTATTAATTTATCCTGGCTACTGTTCGGAGATCTGTATGTAATACCCATTACGGTCTTTTTACCCTTGCAGTTTCTAGGTGAGATGTAGGGAATCTGATATGAAGGCTTGCTGATGGGGATGTTGGACAGCCTTACTGCAACTTGAGGGCCTGGATGAGAATCACACAAAAGGGTGAATGTGATGTGGATACACAACAAGGTAGTTGCTGCATTGTCAGGCCTGCTGACTCAATACACAAGATATTCTAATACAGGGCATTAATGTCTTCATGGTCACACAGGCGGATACGCAGAGCCAAGAGACTATGATGACCGCTCTAGAGGTCGTACACACTCTTTGCAAAGCTTCGACAACAATCTTGCCACCTGCTTCAGGGTGAGGGCTGTCTTGGAGGAACAGGTGGAGACAAGGTGTCTTGCTGCATCTGCATCATTGAGCAGAGTGATGCTATTCACGCCAGAGAAACAGGTTTACAAATCATATGTAACAGGTTTTCCAGGAGCAAATGGACGACACACATGAACAGCTTGCTACTAAGTATGAACAGAAAGTATAGCATATGAGTAACTAACTCTCTTCAGTGAGCAGCAGGATACTATGTGTGAGCAGATCACTTGATTATATGAGCAGAAGAAGGGTAGACATGAAATCAATTCTCTTCTGCAGAAGGAGGAAAATATTCCCTCTCTCCTACATCCCTTCACAGAGATGAAATCTGCTCAGATTATGCAGATGGCTGACTGAGTGAAAACAGGCTAGACCTGATAATGCAAACAACAGGAATTCTGCAGATGCTGGAAATTCAAGCAACACACATCAAAGTTGCTGGTGAACGCAGCAGGCCAAGCAGCATCTATAGGAAGAGGCGCAGTCGACGTTTCAGGCCGAGACCCTTCGTCAGGACTAACTGAAGGAAGAGTGAGTAAGGGATTTGAAAGCTGGAGGGGGAGGGGGAGATGCAAAATGATAGGAGAAGACAGGAGGGGGAGGGATAGAGCCGAGAGCTGGACAGGTGATAGGCAAAAGGGGATACGAGAGGATCATGGGACAGGAGGTCCGGGAAGAATCCCCCCCCCCCCGTCTTTCTCCCTAGGCCTCCTGTCCCATGATCCTCTCATATCCCCTTTTGCCTATCACCTGTCCAGCTCTCGGCTCTATCCCTCCCCCTCCTGTCTTCTCCTATCATTTTGCATCTCCCCCTCCCCCTCCAGCTTTCAAATCCCTTACTCACTCTTCCTTCAGTTAGTCCTGACGAAGGGTCTCGGCCTGAAACGTCGACTGCGCCTCTTCCTATAGATGCTGCCTGGCCTGCTGCGTTCACCAGCAACTTTGATGTGTGTTGCTAGACCTGATAACTGTCATTTGGGTAGGCTTTAGGTCTAGAGGCTGAAACAATGCCACTGCACTTCAGATGTGAACAGATCATTGTACATTGCCTCCCCTTTCCTGACCTTGAGCTTCCAAAGTCATTTGATGCTTTGGTTAAGTAAGGTGATGCCTCCTTCAAAGGTTCAAAGCGTGACCTCTTAGGCAGTATATGGCCTATATGGTCCCTGTAATCTTGCTATCTACCCTGTGGTACCTCATTTGGACAAGTTTCTGATGATGATGGTGCTGGCTGGTTCTTCACTTGCGAAGATCAAGAGGGAAGAAGAGTCCTCAAGGGTGATTGCATGATCGTTGGTGATTGTTGAGTCCACGTATCTCACATGGACAACTCCAGGTTACTGAAAGCAATACTCTATGAGGAAATCTCTCAGGGCAAAAGAGACTGTGGTGCCCCATGCAAGAGGTACAAAGACCAACTTAAGCAGCAGCTCTCTTAGGCAAATATCAAAATTAACGAGTGGCAGCAGCAGGCCTGTGACAGGGGCCGCTAAAGAACGTTGATCTGCAGAGCAGCCAAGAATTTAGAGGAGAGTGACCCAGAAGAGTGACTATTGAAGAGAAGACGCAAGAAGGTTCCTACTACCCAAGTGCCCACATCCCAGCTCTTTCCGTATCCCTACTACTTCAAAGTCTGCAGATCCAGAATTGGTCTCTACAAGTTTCTACTGTCATGTATTTCAAACAGAAAGGCAATTGCTCTTGATACTGAAGAATGATTTTCCATTGGATATGATTGCCTCCCTGAAGCAGGGCTCAATCTGTGAAATCATTTGACTGATGCCATGGCCCCAGTGTCATTTTGGTAATGAATGGGACTAAGTGTGATCTCAAAACATGAAGTTAGTTCCTATGTCAAGGTTATTCTCTCCTGCTACCTCTGGTCTCCCAACATTTACAATGGGAAGTTATGTGTGTTAACAATTATTCTGGCCATATGGAAATAATGGGTAGTATAATTATGGATTAACTAAATTGACAACCAATCTTCAGGAAATAAAATCTGTGCACCGTTTAACTTCTAACTGATACTTTGTGGCTAGTGAATCATTGTGGCGAGCTATACTGATTCTGTCTCACTGCAACTACAGAGGGAAAAGATGATAGATGAATATTCCTGCTATTAGTACGTTGTTAAATGGGTATCCTTGCCACTTAGGACAGGACAGATCTGTATTGTCACTTACCTTCTGGTAAGTTTATATTCATGGAGCCAATCCTCATCCTGGTAACAAATGGGTAAATTTTGGGTGTCTGCAGTTTGTACTCGGAGGCTGTTGGAACAGATATGAGTATTGAATACTCAAAGGTGTTCTGTTGTTTGGGATGTGCTACCATTGTAAATAGGTAATTCAGTAAATTTACCAGACTGTATTCAAAATGTTAAAGTTAAGTATATGATTATAGCAATTGAAACTGTCTTTAATCTTTTGTTGTTATCTTTATGCTGAAGAAGTATGAAACATGTGAGGAGAGTGAGATTCTCATAGATTACCCTGGAGTCTGTGCTGGAGGTTTGCTGTGTAAATAAGAGAAAATCTGCAGATGCTGGCCAGCTAAGCAACACACACAAAATACTGGAGGAACTCAGCAGGCCAGGTAGTATCTATGGAAAAGAGCAAACAGTTCACATTTCTGGCTGAGGCCCTTCATTAGTCCTGTTGAAAGGGTCTCATCCTGAAACGTTAACTGTTTATGCTTTTCCATAGACGCTGCCTGACCTGCTGAGTTCCTCCAGCATTTTGTGTGCATGTTGCTGTGTAAATAAATACATTAGTGTTTCCCAGTTGCAGCTTCAATGGGGCTCAATTTTAATCAGTACAACAATGCAGAGAGCTGATCCTGAGTGAAAATGGTTGAATCAGATACCTGTGCTTTGTGTGTGCTCCTTGTCTGGAGGAAACTTCTGTGGAATGGAGGAATATGACTAAAATAGCAAAGGCTCTGCTTTCCATTTTCTCAGAGCCCGTCTTTAAGAGTGATGTTGAAAAAAAAACTGGAATAAATGTGGAACTGCTAACCAAAACAGCGAACTCTATTTTATGGGATAAAGCATTACATTTGTGTATTTTTTTTGTCTGTAATGCAATGTTGCATGTGTTAAGAAAAATAGGTTGATAAAAGAAATTTTGTTTTTCCACATGAACTTTGCAAGGCCTTATTTACTGGTTTCCAAATAAATGGGTGTTGCGGCAGGGGCGGGGGTGGTCATGGAGATGGGGGAGTAATCACCCATATGTGCTCATGAAAGTGTGATGCTGCTGTAAATTCATCCTGTTCTGATCAGCTAAGTGGAATGTGGTGCTTGTACCAATAAAACATCATCAGTTCTTCACTGTCTTCAAAATGGCTGATTGGTACAAAACATATAATGAACCTCAACTATAGTTTCAAGAGGGATTTCTCATCTCTAAAGTGTGTCAACTTCTTATCCTTGAAGTATGAGCTCCTTAATTCATCTACTTGCCGGCTTTCTGGCAATCTGATCAATGCATTGCAATGTGGATTTCTTTCAAGTGCAGAGGCTACATCAGTGAATCATCATCATCATGGATGCGGAGCAGCTGTCAAATGTGTTCAAGCATTGTTTTTTCTACAGAATATATTTCCTGCTAGGAAGATACAGTGTCTGTAAAAAGTATTCACCCCCCCCACCAGAAATTTATATGTTTTATTGTTTTACAACATTGAATTGCAATGGATTTAATTTGTTTTTTTTTGACACTGATCAACAGCAAAGACTCTTTGATGTCAAAGTGAAACAAATTTATACAAATTGATCTAAATTTCTTATAATTATTAAACACAAAATAATTGATTGCATTATTACTGACATGCTTCAAGTCAGTATTTAGTAGATGCACCTTTGGCAGCAATTACAGCCACAAGTCTGTGTGGCTAGACCTCTATTAACTTTGCACATCTGGACACTACAATTTTTCCCCATTCTTCTTTACAAAACTACTCAAGCTCTGTCATAATTGCATGGGGATCATGAGGGGAGAGCCCTTTTCAAGTCCAGTCACAAATTCTCAGTTAGATTGAGGTCCAGACTCTGACTTGACCACTCCAGAACAACAACTTTGTTGTTTTTAAGCCATTCCTATGTAGCTTTGGCTCTATGCTTGGGGTCATTGTCTTGCTGGAACACAAATCTTCTCCTAAGTCGCAGCTCTCTTGCGGACTGCATCAGGTTTTTCTCCTAGATTTCCCTGTATTTTGCTGCATTCATTTTACTCTCTAACTTCACAAGCCTCCCAGGGTCTGCTGCAGTGAAGCATCCCCACAGCATGATGTAGCCATGACCATGCTTCACAGTAGGGATGGTGTCTTTTTGATGATGTGTGAAGTTGGGCTTATGCCAAACATAAGAGTTAAGCTGATGGGCAGAAATCTCAATTTTGGTTTCATCAGACCATAGAAGCTCCTTCCAGCTGACTTCAGAGTCTCACACGTGCCTTCTAGAAAACTCCAGCTGAGATTTCATAGAAACATAGCAAACCTACAGCACAATACAGACCCTTTGGCTCACAATGCTGTGCTAAACATGTACTTACTTTAGAAAATACCCAAGGTTACCATAGCCCTTTATTTTTCTAGGCTTCATGTACTTATCCAGGAGTTTCTTAAAAGACGCTATCATATCTGCCTCCAGCACCATCGCCAGCAGCCTATTCCATACACTCACCACTCTGCGTAAAAACTTACCCAACATCCCTTCCGTACCTACTTAAAATTGTGCCCTCTCGTTGTTATGCATTTCATATGAGGTTCTTCAACAGTAGCTTTTCTTTACCACTCTTCCATAAAGCTGTGACTGGTGAAGCACCCAGACAACAGTTGTTGTCTGCAGTCTCTTCCATCTCAGCCACTAAAGCTTGTAACTTCGCCAGAATTGTCCTAGTTCTCTTGGTGGCCTCCCTCACTAGTCCCTTTCTTGCATGGTCACTTAACTTTTGGGGATAACCTACTCTAGGCAGATTTACAGCTGTGCCATATTCTTTCCATTTATTGATGATTGACTTAACTGTACTCCAAGGGATATTCAGTGACTTGGAAATGATCTTGTATCCATCTCCTGACTTGTGCTTTTCAATAACCTTTTTTTGCAGAGTTGTTTGGAGTGTTCTTTTTGTCTTCATGGTGTAGTTTTTGCCAGGACACTGACTCACCAGCAGTTAGCCCTTACAGAATCAGGTGTATTTTTACTACTATCAATTGAAACACCTTAACTGCATACAGGTGATCTCCATTTAAATAATTATGTGACTTCTGAAATCAATTGGCTGCACCAATAACAATTTGGTGTGTCATATTACAAGGGGTGAATACTTATGCAATCAATTATTTTGTGTTTTATATTTGTAATTAATTTAGGTAGTGATCTCTTTTCACTTTGACACAAGAGTATTTTTCTGTTGATCAGTGTCAAAAAAGCGAAATTAAATCCACTGTGATTCAATGTAGTAAAACAATAAAACATGAAGACTTCCAAGGGAAGTGAATACTTTCCTCAGGCACTATATATTTCACATCAGTCAGAGCTTATGCAAACTGATATGTATTTATCAGGATGTTGTTGCAAGACATTGGAGTAACTTGAACAGAGATTCAATCATACTTTATAAGCAGTGTTGGTGCAGTTGCCAAACAGGATACGGGGGAAAATTCTGCATAATCTGGGTTCTCCTGGTTAATTACTATATTACATTGGTAATAATGATTAGATCATGCCTTCATTTGCGTTTGTGACTATTAGTCTGTGTGCAGCTCAGAAGTGTCTCTCTTCCTAGGAATCTATGGTCAGAGCATCATGTTTAATTCAGCTGATAAAAAGTAGATGTGATCATCCAATTTGTCTGGCAGTTTCATGGTGTATTGAACAAGTAATCATTGTACACTGGATGACGTTTCCTCCTCCAATCAGCTGGGAGATAAGCTGGCTTGTCCCCTTGGTAACTTCCTCCTTGGATGGTGTTGGTATTCATTCTCTAGGGCTGCTGCTGTGCACACTTTCCCCGGCACTGACTGATGTCCGCAGTTCGCAAGCTTGTGTAGCATCCAACACAGGGCTGTCTGCCCTTGCCATTTGCCAATTGCCAATAAACCAATAAATTGGACTTGCAACATTCCACACCACCAGTGTCCAGCAGGGTCCTACGATCAGAAGAAAAGAGACCCAGACAATCATTTGCTGTTAGACTATATTACCACCTTCACCAATGCCGCTCTGATGCTGGTGGCATCACGGCCTGCACCCAGTCCAGCTCCTTTAGTTTTTCTGTTAATACGCAACTCAGCGATGGGGTAGACCTGCAGGATTTTAAATTCTTGATGTCTAGCAAGGTCTTGTGGTCATAAAAAAAAAGTTTAAAAAAGACAATAACACCTTTGGTTGACTCCATAGAAGCCAGTGCATCTGAGCGCACTGCTATCTTACTGAGTGGAAGGCAGTGGAGTCTCATCAGGAGGAGAACAGTGTATTATCCTGATGCTTTGTGGGCTCTCAGTTTATCTCTGATCAGTTAATGTGGTTACAATACAATCTGGAGTGAGGTGCCTCAGAAATAGAGGGCAGCTTATTTCCCCTCAAGTCCATTCCTTGGGGCATTCCCGGCCAAAGAAAGTGTCTATTAATGTAGACTCACTCAGGATGAAGAGATTTTGGGAATCACCAGAAAATATGCTATTCACTAATATTAAATTATTCTCATGATCCACAATGACTTGAACATTAAGAGAGTGGAAGACCTTTTGATCAATTAAAATTTATTCATTGATGAAGCTCCAGTTTATTTTGGGCTGATATTTTTGTTGCATTATGAGTTACATCATTTGTTGTGTGCCTGATGAAAGGTCAGTGTTGGTGCATCAATGTGGATTGATTACTTTTGTAATGGGTATAATTTCATTCAGATATAATTAAAACACTATCATCCAGTAGCAATTTGAAGTTAAAGTTACAAGTATTTCATAATAGATCTATTTAATATTTTCTTTGGAGGGGTGGAATTTAACTTTTAATAGCAATTCGGAGCAGATGAAGTTGAATATGTAAATATATTCAATATATTCAGTCCAGGTACTACATTGTGTTTACCATGTTTTAATATTGTTTTGCTCATGATGGTTGGAAAGTTTCTCTGTGAAGAACATTGTGAGTCTCCTGCATCTCTGAGAAGAAAACTTACAGACTGGAAAACTCTACATATTTCATAGTTGGACAACTAAGGTAGAAAAAGGAAACCAAAGAACAATAGTAACCCTATCACTGATATTAGGCTACTACTACATTTTTAAATAAAGCAGCTGAACATTGTACTTTTTAGCAGATTAGAAATAATCATAAGTGGTAAGTCATCAGGTGGAAAACTGATTTAATTATTTTTGGCCAATACAATCAATGGGAAAAGTTTATGTGAGCTTTCATTAAAATTGATTATGAGCTAAAGGTTAATCCTCTAGAAATAAACACAAGTTATTGACCTAATTTGGAAATTAGCTGAAAGGCAAGTAACAAGAGTATAAGGATAATGAGCAAGCACTCAAATTGGTAGTATGCCAAAGGGTTTCGGGCCAAAACATCGACTGTACCTTTTTTCCATAGATGCTGCCTGGCTTGCTGAGTTTCTCCGGCACTCTATGTGTGTTACTTGGATTTCCAGCATCTGCGGACCTTCTCTTGTATGTGTCTAATAGCATGCTGCAAGAGCCTGTATCAATGTCTGAGCTATTCAACATATTTAGTGACAATTTGAGAATGTGCAGAAAGCCATCTATCCAAGTCTGCTGGACCCACTGTGAGGGGTACTGAGACAGTATAGTGAGAAGAATATTAAAAAATGACATTAAAAGATGAGATAAGCAGGTTCTTGATGTAGAAAATTGAGGTCCTCCACTTAGAACTTGGTATTCTTTTCAATCCTTTTTTTTGATCAGTGTAAATCCAGACACAATGGAGGGACATCAATGTACATGGATCATCAAAATGTGATGAACAGTGGAGTTGGTCCATCTACTCATCAGAATCAAAAGTGCTGATTACACTGTGAACAATTGGGCAACTTTTCTGAAGCCGCCATGAATTATTGTGTTTTTACTAACTTCAGGCCTTCAAGAGTTAACTGTTTGTCCAATTGTTTGATACTTCATTATATGTGTTTTGTGTCATGTTGCCTAGGCAGGCTTTTCCTATTCCTCAGCAATTCAATCTTTCCTCTTTTCTTCTGCAGATGGATACCGGGAAGATTCAGGAAAAGAACAACACAGGGACCTGCCTAGCTGCATCCAAAGCACACGCTTGTCTCAGGCACCAGATCAATCTTCTTTCTGGAGACTGTGGTGACACCATGACTGACCTGGATGTACCTAAGCTTATAAAGAAAATTTTAAAAATGTGAGCAAGTCAAGGGCAACTCTTCTCTTTATTTAAGGTAATTTTTAAAAATCTGCCAGTAGTGGTGCTGGATTCAGACATCCCACCCTGCAAAAACTCATTTCAGGGAGGTAGCACCATCAATTTGCAGGAGACTCCTGGAACTTCTGGGAGAGGTGGGATGTCTGTTATTTGAAGCAAAGGAGTGGGGCATGACTTTGTAAAACTTCTTTGAAGACTTCATTCCTTGAAATGTTGGAGACTGGGGGTGGGGACCATCATAGAGTAGCTCCTTAGCAGCTAGCCAGCTAGTTTAAATAATGTTAGCTATGCTAATGAACAAATGACACCTGGTTAACTCACCTCAACATGTCTTTTATAGTCTTAACTCACCATGAGCAATAGAAAAGTCACTGTTGCAAACAGTGCAGCGAGCAACACTGTCATTATTTTTGACCCCTATTAGGCAGGGGTACACTTTAGGGTAGTCTGGGGTGATGTACGTTTTATATTTTCTTTGTTTGGAACACTCTGCCATGGTGCGCTCTCACTCGCTCTCTGTCTCTCTCTCTCTCTCCTCTTGTGGTCACTCTCGTGCTCTCTCTCTCTCTCTCTCGTTGCTCTCGTGGTCGCTGTCACGCTCGCTCGCGCTCTCTCTCTCATGGTCACTCTCGCGCTCTCTCTCTCTCTTGTGGTTGCTCTCACACTCTCTCTCTCTCTCTCTTTCTCTCGTGGTCGCACTCGCGCTCTCGCTCTCTCGTGGTCGCTCTCATCCTTGCTCCCTCTCTCTCTCACTCTCAAAAAAATTGATTTCCAGGATATTGTATATAATTTGTGGGGTCAGGGAGCCACTATTAATATGCGGGAGACTCCTGGAACTTCCAGGAGAGGTGGGATGTCTGTGGATTCGTATGCTGAGGTAGCACATAATACCTGAATAAAGTACTGAGCATGTAGTAACAATACTAGAGCCTTTCTGGTTTAAAGGGTGCTGAAAGTATAGAATGCCTTAAAATGGAGGCTGAGTGTATTCTCCATAAAGGAGAAATAACTTGCATTTTACTTCAGTACTGGTCGCAAACAGTGTCGGGAAGAGAATTACTTTTCACTGGGTGAATGTGTTGTCCTGTTCTTATAGCCTGTGAGATCCTGGACTTATTTCAGACTGTCGTTTTAGGGTACTGCCATACTGGTGCAGTTGTTCTTGAAAGAAGTAGATGAAATGCTGTTTGTGGCAGGCAATGCAATTGTATGCAGCTGATTGGCTAAAGTGGCAGCCTGGAATAGCAGTTATGACTTTTATATCCACTGGCAATTTAGAGCCACGGTGGATTAGAATAACTCATTAATGACTTGCTTGCTGAAATGCTTCTCCTGGGATGACTGTGTGTTCCTGGTGAGGGGCACTGGTGAATGGTATCTTTCTGCAATTTGACTTACTTGGCATCCTGCTTTTTTGATCTTTGTCTTTCTCCAACTTGACATTTAGAGAGATTCCCACTGGGAAATGCATTGATAACAGTAATATTGCTGGGAGAGAAACGAAATTAGTTTCCAATTGATGAAAAGGCTCAAAAGAACTTAAGTGGCAAAAAGGAAGAAAATCTACAAAGTGATTAGAAAATGGCAAATGTATACACAATTATAATTGCTGACTCCTTTCCATGACCTCGGACTGAGACAACTGCCTGGACACCAATTTCATAGGTGTATTATGTCCTGCACATCTGACCAACAGGAAATTGTGTGTAAGACTGAAGTGAAAAACACACACAGAATTGTATAGCATTGGAGACAATTCTGACTGTTATGCCTATATCCCAATTCTTTGAAAAGCTTTACAGTTTTTCATCACCCTTAGTAACTTTATTTCTTTATTTTAACTATTTTCCTTTCAATATACATCCAATTTTAAGCTTCTGAATGTGTTTTTTTTTTACACCCTTTCTATTTATTCATTGCAATTTGCAACACTCACCACCTAGAAACATTCTTCATGTCCCTTTTGATTTTTGGTTATTCATCACATCCCAGGGAATATAGATCTTCCATTCCTTGGTCAAAATCTTTGTTTTCAAATACTTTCAATACATTTCTCTTCAAGGTTTACTTGTTCAGTGAACAATTCTAGCTATAGAACTAAAAGGTCTTGTCCTCTATTTGAGTGAATCTTTTGGCTCCTCTTCCAAAGCCTTAGCCCGTTTACCTTTGTACTCTGTCTCTTTTTGTAAATCCAAGGATTCCACCTGCTTTTTTAAGGTTTTATCAACTTGTCCTGCTGGCATTAAAGATCTGTGTATGTGAACCACCTGGTCTATTTAATCCTGTATTCCCTTTAAAAATGCATTAACATCCATCTGCCATGCATCTGTCCAACTGAAGCCTGCTCCTGTTCTAGTCATAATTGATATAAACATCTATAAATGAACAAATAAAATACTTAAGGTGGACACTCCTGGTCCTGTCCACTGGAAAGTAGATTACGACATTCACTGGATTTATGCATATATTTCAAAACTATTTGTGGGCTACTGTTGTGCAATATTTCTGTATATGTAAATGAGTGCTTTTTGCTTTTTAATGAACAATACCAAAAAAATTACACTAGATTCTAAATGTAAGCAAATAAAATAATTAAGTTAATTCTCCAAATTACAACTGTGTACTGATTTTAACAGATACCAGTGTGAACCAAATGCAAATTCTGTGCAAGAATAGGTTTTCTAGGCAACTTGGAGGCCAGAAAATCTCACCTCATTCACCTACTGCCCCCCAGAGATAAGAAATAGTCTAAATGGAACTCTTAAAAATATTCACTATTGAAAGAAAAAGAATATCTTTCAGCAAGATTGCAGTTGGAGAGGCAGCACGGAAGGTCCTGCTGCTTTGTTTATCTGATTTTTTTTTCGGGGGTTTGTTGTTGGTGGAAGTGAGGGCAAGGGATTCTGCACATATGTAAGAAAGGGATCAACAACCTTGGGTGCTCAAGGTAAGTCAAGGATGTGGTGCAAATACATTTCCTCAACACAAGCACCTTCAAGTGTCCTCCTTATCTGCTTTCTCAGCAACTAGGTCTGCAGAAACTCTTTTCTGACTAAGTCAATCCAATATTCAGACACTTCAATGCATTTTATCTGATACTCAGGAATGTCAGGAACACTTCAACAACAAGAACTCGGTTCCCTCCCGCGGCCCAGGAAGAGCTTGCCCTTCACGTCTTTGTAAAGGCGCTGACACTGGAGTGCCTTCGGCAGCACATACGCCTGACATCATTGCTGGCAGAGGTGGAGAAGGAACAGATATTTCACCCCCCCATCCCGCCCAAAGTGCCTCCTGAGACTGCCTGCAGAATCCCTCAATTGTCGCCTGCATGGATGAACTGTTTGGGTGAAGAGCAAGGCTAATATGTGGACTGTGTGGTGGAAGGTATCAGATGTTCATTGGTGGATACTGGGTCAACCATCACCATCATCCCTTCGGATGACTGCCCCAACACAAACCAGCCATCCCCACCTCGGTGGACAACGACAGCGGTCCAGCTGTCTACGGTCACCAACGGGTGGGGAGGGAGCTACAGACACCCCCACCCCCAGTGCCCCAGGCAGTGCATCAACCACCACCAGGATGTTTGGACTTTGTTGTGGACTCTGGGGTTCCCAGGGATGACTGACCCCTCTGGTGGGGGCAATGTGACGCTCTGGGACTGCAGTTGACGCTGGCTGCTGCATTCAGATTCAGAATCAGGTTTATTATCACCGGCATGTGACGTGAAATTTGTTAACTTAGCAGCAGCAGTTCAATGCAATACATAATCTCGCAGAAAAGATTTAAACAAATAAATAAACAAGTAAATCAATTACTTATTTTGAATTGATTTTAAAAACATGCAAAATAGAAATACCGTATATTAAAAAAAAGTGAGGTAGTATCCAAAGATTCAATATCCATTTAGGAATCGGATGGCAGAGGGGAAGAAGCTGTTCCTGAATCACTGAGTGTGTGCCTTCAGGCTTTTGTACCTCCTACCCAATGGTAACAATAAGAAAAGGGCATGCCCTGGGTGTCCTCATGGCCAGTGCAGCTTATTGTTCTTCTTTTATAATACATTCGTGGAATTATTGTTCATTTATCATTACAATTTATTTCGGGTTATACAGTATAGTTGTTCGCTTGTGTGTTTGTGGGTCACACTGACTGCAACCGGAGTGTGTAATAATCACCATCCCTGGCTGTATTTGACTGAGTAGTTCTCACCGTGCTCATCGCAATAAAAACAGCGGTTGAGTTTAACGAGCTCCTCTCGTCTGTCATCATGGACCAAATGCTTGCTACAATACCCAATGACTTGGCCTCCACAGCCATGTATGGCAATGAATTCCAGACTCACCATCCTCTAAGTAAACAAATTGCTCCTCACCTCTGTTCCAAAGTGATGTACTTTTATTCTGAGGCTGTGCCCTCTGGTCTTAGATGCGCCCAGTAATGGAAACATTCCTTCCACATCCACTCTAACTGGGCCTTTCAGTATTCCGTAGGTTTCAATGAGATCCTCTATCATCCTTCTGAAGTCTAGTGACTATGAGCCGAGAACCATCACATGCTCCTCATACACAAGATAATTTTTGTAAACCTCCCTTCTGCAATATCAATAATTTCCCACTTGGGATCAATAAAGTACTTACTATTATTAATTATTATCATCATCATCATCATCCTTTCTTAGGAGGTCCAAAATCCTCCTAATGTTTTTTTTAAATTCAACTCAGCCTCTTTTGTATTATTCTAGTCCTCTGTACTATTGAGATTCTCACAATACCCCAAGTGTGGTCTGACTAATGGCTTACAAAGCCTCAGCATCACATCCTTGCCTTTACATTCTTATCCTCTTGAAATGAATGCTAGCATTGCATTTGCCTTCCTTATCCTGTCCCTAGAATACCTCCAGTAATTTACCCATGACTGACATCGGGCTCACTGGCCTATAATTTGCTGGCTTATTCTTAGAACCTTTCTTGAACAATAGAACAGCATTAGCTATCCTCCAGTCTTCAGGCATTTCACCTGTGGCTGAGGATGTTTTAAATATCCCTGAAATTTATGAATTAGCCTCCCACAAAATCTGAGGAGACACCTTGTCAAAGCCTAAGGATTTATCCACCCTAATTGGCCTCAGGAGACTTGGGAGTTCTTGTGCAGGACTCCTTAAAGATATCATAGAACACTACAGCACAGAAGCAGACCATTTGGCCCATCTAGTCTTTTCTGCCTCATCCCATTGACTTGCACTTGGTCCATAGCCCCCTATACCCATTCCATCCCATTTACTTATCCAAATTTCTCTTAGATGCTGAAATCAAACTCCAATCTATCACCTGCACTGGCAGCTCATTCCACACTCTCACCACCCTCTGAGTGATGAAGTTTCCCATCATGTTCCCCTTAAACTTTTCACTTTTCACCCCTAACCCATGACTTCTAGTTGCAGTCTCATCCAACCTCCGTGAAAAAAGCCTGTTTATATTTACCCGATCTATACCCCTCATAATTTTGTATACCTCTATCAATCTCCCTCCCCCCCAATCTTCTATGTTCAAGGAATAAAGTCCTAACCTATTCAGTCTTTCTTTGTAAACTGGGTGCTCAAGTCCTGGCAACATTCTTGTAAATAAGATTGAAAGAATGCAGAGAAAATTTACATCTTTCCTATAGTTAGATACCAAAACTGGACACAATACTCCAAATTAGGCCTCACAAACCTCTTGTACAACATCAGCATAACAACCCAACTGCTGTACTTTATGACCCTAGCCACCTGTGATGCCACTTTCTTGGAATTATGGATCTGTATTCCCAGATCCCTCTGTTCTACCACACCTCTCAGTGCCCTTCTGCATACCATGTAGGACCTTCCCTGTGTGGTCCTCCCAAAAGTGACATCCTTTACTATTGTCGGCATTAAATTCCATAAGACCATAAGACAAAGGAGCAGAAGTAGGCCATTCGGCCCATCGAGTCTGCTCTGCCATTTTATCATGAGCTGATCCATTTTATCCTATTTAGTCCCACTGCCCCGCCTTCTCACCATAACCTTTGATGCCCTGGCTACTCAGATACCTATCAATCTCTGCCTTAAATACACCCAATGACTTGGCCTCCACTGCTGCCCGTGGCAACAAATTCCATAGATTCACCACCCTCCGACTAAAAAAATTTTTTCACATTTCTGTTCTGAAAGGGCGCCCTTCAATCCTGAAGTCATGCCCTCTCGTACTAGACTCCCCCACCATGGGAAACAACTTTGCCACATCCACTCTGTCCATGCCTTTTAACATTCGAAATGTTTCTATGAGGTCTCCCCTCATTCTTCTAAACTCCAAGGAATACAGTCCAAGAGCGGACAAAGGTTCCTCATATGTTAACCCTCTCATTCCCGGAATCATTCTAGTGAATCTTCTCTGTACCCTCTCCAACGTCAGCACATCCTTTCTTAAATAAGGAGACCAAAACTGCCCACAGTACCCCAAGTGAGGTCTCACCAGCGCCTTATAGAGCCTCAACATCACATCCCTGCTCCTATTCCTTCTGTCATTTTCAAGCCCTTTTTTCCAGCTAGTCCAAATCCCACTGCAAGCTTTGATAGTCTTCCTCACTGCCCACTACACCCCAGTCTTGGTGTCATCCGCATGCTTGTTCATCCAGTTGACCACATTATCATCCAGATAGTTGATATAGATGACAAACAACGATGGACACAGCACCGATCCCTGTGGCACAGGTCTCCAGTCAGAGAGGCAACCATCTACTCCCACTTTTTGGCTTCTCACGTGAAGCCAATGTCTAATCCAATTTACTACCTCATCTTGAATAACAAGCAACTAAACCTTCTTGAACAACCTCCCATGTGGGATCTTGTCAAAGTTCTTGCTAAAATCCATATTAACTATATCCACTGCCTTCCCTTCATCAACTTTCCTAGTAACTTCCCTGAAAAACTCGATAAGGTTGGTTGGAGATGACATACCACGCACAAAGCCATGTTGACTATCATTAATCATTCCCTGTCTATCCAAATACTTTTATACCCGGTCCCTTAGAACACCTTCCAATAACTTTCCCATTAATGGTATCTGGCTGACTGGCCTATATTTTCCTTTCTTAAACACTGAACAACATTAGCTATCCTCTAATTTTCCAGCACCTCACTCATGACTAAGGATTTTTAAAAATCTCTGCCCACACCCCTGCAATTTCTGCACTCGCCCCCCCCCCCCACATTGGATTCAAGGAAACACCTTGTCAATCCCTGGGGATTTATCCACAACAAACACCTCCTCTTCTGTAATCTATAGTGTATAGGGTCCATGACCTCAGTGCTGCTTTGCCTCACTTCCATGGACTCTGTGTCTGTCCCCCAAGTAAATGCAGATGCAAAAACTCCATTTAATATCTTCCCCATATCTATCGGCTCCACGCATAGTTTACCACTCTAATCTTCCGGAGAACCAATTCTGTCCCTTGGTATACTTTTGCTCTTAACGTTTATCTGCAGAAGCCCTTAGGATACTCCTTCAGCTTGTCTGCTAGAGCAACCTCATGCCTTTTTTTTTAACCTTCCTGATTTCCTTCTTAAATATTCTCTTGCATTTCTATAGTCCTTAAGTAGCTCATTTGTTCCTACTTGCCTATACCTGCTATGCACTTTCTTTTTCTTAATCAGGGCCTCAGTGTCTCTCAGATAAGGTTCCCTAAACCTGTTACCTTTGCCTTTTCTTCTGACAGGAACATACAAACTCCATACCCTCAAAATTTCACTTTTAAAGTACACCTTTGCCAGAAAACCATCTGCCCCAATCCAGGTGTGCCAGATCCTTCCTGATTCCATCAAAGTTGGCCTTTCTCCAATTTAGAATCTCACCCAGAGGACCCGACCTATCCTTTTCCATAATTACCTTGAAACTGATAGCATTATGATCACTAGATGCAAAGTGTTCCCCTGCACTCCCCGTCCCATTTCCTGATAGGAGATCCAGTATTGCACTCCCTCTCACTGGAATTTCTTCATACTGATTAAAGAAAGCTTCTTGAACACATATGACAAATTCTTTCCCATCCAACCTTTTTACAGTGTGGGACCCCCAGTCAATACGTGGAAAGTTAAAATCACCTAATATCACAACCTCATGTTTCTTGCAACAGTCTGTGATCTCACTACCAATTTGTTCCTCTAAATCCTGCAGTCTGTTGAGTGGTGTATAGTATAATCCCACTAACATGGTCATATCCTTCTTATTCATCTGTTCTACCCATAAACCTCAGAAAATGAGCTTTCCAGTCTGCCCCATCCTGTCTGACATTTTCCCAGACGGGTAATGCCGCCCCTCCCCCTTTAATCCCTCCCATTCTATCATGTCCAAAACAATGACAACCCAGAACATTGAGCTGCTGGCCCTGCCCTCCTGCAACCAAGTCTCACCAATGGCTATAAAGTCATAATTTCATGTGCCGATCCAAGCCCAAAGCTCATCTGCCTTCCTTACAATACTCCTTGCACTGAACTCAGAATATTAGTCCAACTATGCTCAGCCTTTTGATTCCTGACTTTGTTTGTCGGCTTAACAACAATCTCCACAGAGTCCAAAAGTCTGGAAGTACAAGGGTGGATGGGTGAAATAGCTTCTGTCACAATCACATAGGTTGTCATTAAACCTGGTTCATTGAAATGATTGTAAGGACTCAAACAAAAAATCTTGGAAAAGTTAGGGTTGAGTTTAGATTACAATATTATCCCTTTGAAGGAATAGTCACAACATGATTAACATGACTTTACATGACAGATGTCTCCATGTCGTATCCATACATGGAGATGAATGGATACCATTTTCTCTTGTCTAAGACAAGCCCATACCCCTCCCCCCCCCCACACACACACACACACACACAGAGCAGAATTAAAAACATGCTGAAAAACCTTCAGCTATTATTTTGTTTTCCTGTTCTTTTATGCATCAACACTGTTATTCCTTTATTTTTCCGGAAATGCTTTGTGATATTTTAACTATAAATAGAAATGTTATAGATCTCCACCATTTTAATTGAAGATACTGCCAGAACGTCAAATTCATGAGCAGGTAGTGGTGATTACAGAATGTTCTGCAGATATTGGTTCAGTTGGAGGTGTGCAGTAATTGTCATCAATTTTACATGTGGTATAATGATAGGTGTGTACAAATGGAGAGGATACAAGCTGGAAAGTATTTTGAAGACATCATAATTGAGTTAGATCTGGCATAGTCATGGAACAGGATTAACTTTTAAAAATAGCTTTTTTTTCGTGGCTGAATGCAATTTTGCAGAAGCAAAATGTAAAGCAGCTATTTGGAAGGAAATGATCAAAGTGGGTCATTCAATGAGATGACTGTGGGCTCACATCAAATATGTTATTAATAAAAGAAAAGGCTGGTTCTCAGTCTTGACCCCCCCAAGACATTGGGTAAAATAAGAGAAAACTGGGATGTGCTCAATGGTACAGAGGACGAGAGAAACATAGAGGAAGCTGAACTGAATTTAAAAAAAAATTAGAAAGCCAAAGAGGATCCTTAAACTATATTATAGTTAAAAATCAAGGAAAACTCTAAACTGTTTGACAAATATGAAGGTAAAAGGGATAATAAAGATGAGTAGGTCCTCTTTTAAAGGCATATTAAGAAATTAAAGATAATTAAAAATAGGTAAGTTGCAAAGCCAAATTGAAAAGTAAGCTGTGTACGTACATCTATTGATGCTTCTGGACACATCTTCAGTGATGTTCCTGGAATCATCAGGTGTTTCGGGTCTTTCAACATCATATAACCTCCTCCAGGTGACCCAGCCGGGGCTGACCAGACCCCAGCTTGTGTCTAGATGGCTAGCTACTTATGACTCCATGGCTCCCCTCTCTTGAGCCACAGCCATCTTGAGGCCCTCTCTGCCGCATCGGTGGTACTGCGGATGACTCTCCTCTTCCTCTCTCCCTCGATGCCCAAAATGCTGAAGGCCCTAACTAAAGAATGGGCTACGAATCCCCTACAACCAACCTCCACTGGGAGACACCTCGCTCTCCATCCAGCCTGCTGACAGTTGCTGACCAGTCCTGCGTACTTGGAGAGCTTCTTTTCAAAGGCCTCTTCCAAGCTATCTTCCCATGGGACTGTCAGCTCCAGCAGCACCACTTGCTTAGTAGACTCAGACATTAGGACAATGTCTGGTCGCAGGGTGGTGGCTGCGATATGGTTGGGGAACTTCAGCTGCCCTTCGAGGTCCACCAACAGCTGCCAGTCCCTTGCAGAGATCAGAATGCCTGCAGATGTTCTTTTGGCAGGTATTGGCTGCTCCCCAGCTCTGACAAAGGCAATGGTCTGCTTGGAGGGTCGGGACCGCTTCGCCCACTCAACTCCTGCGCTGACGGCTTCAGTGATGGTCTTCAGGACCTGATCATGCCTCCACAAAGTACCTTAGTAAATTAGATGCATCTCTGGATTCTGGCAACTTAAACTAGATGAACCGAGTTCAAAGTTGTGTACCTTTAACACTCCTTTAGGCAGATACTGTTTTCTTCGGCTTCCATTTGGAATTGCATCAGCTCCTGAAGTGTACCATAAAACCATTCACATGCTACATGAGCACACTGAGCGTGTGGATACATCCATGGACGATATTATTGTTTGGGGATCATCTAAACAGGAGCATGACGCCAGACTCAGACAAGTCTTAGAGGAAACACGCAAGGCAAACCTGAAGTTGCATAAAGACAAATGTCAGCTAGGAGTGACTGAACTTACCTCTGTGGGTGATATCATCAGCAAAGAAGGTGTGTGTCCTGATCCATTGAAGGTTTCTGCTATTGAGAACATTCCAAGACCGCAATTTAAAAAGGATGTTCCAAGGTTTATGGGATTGGTCAACTACATGGGAAAATTCATACCCAATCTTTCAGAACAGCTTGCTCCATTGAGCAGCTAACAGAAAAGAAAAACGAATGGAGCCGGATTCATGAACAGGAGAAGGCATGGCAAAATCTCAAGAAAGTGCTCACCAAAGAACCTGTGTTGAAATTCTATGATGCTGAGAGACCCATCAAAATCCCATGTGATGCATCTCAAGCAGGCTTAGGGGCAGTATTACTCCTAAAACGTGATCAGGAATGGCTATCAGTGACATATGCACCTCGTTCATTATCTGATCCAGAAACAAGGTATGTCCAAATTGAAAAAGAATTGCTCAGCATTATGTTTGCTTGTGAGAGATTTCATCAGTTTGTGTCAGGGCAATCTATTGATGTTGAAACTGATCATAAGCCTCTGATTGAATTGTTTCGCAAACCTTTAAGTGACTGTCCTTTGCGAATTCAGCGAATGATGATCAAATTGCAAAGATATGCATTGAATGTGTCATACACACCTGGAAAATTCATGTACGCGGCTGACACACTTTCCAGAGCTGTGGATCCAACAACAAAAGACAGTCACAGGGACGCTGTTGATGTTTGGGCATTTGTTGATATGCTCATAGAGACTGTACCTGTTGCTCCCGAAAAGTTGGAACTACCGCATCTTGAGACAGAGAAGGACAAAATTCTCAGTCAGGTAATACAAGTGGTGATGGATGGATGGCCAGATAATAGGCATGACTGTACCTCAGTAGTGCAAGATTATTGGAACCACAGATCAGAACTGTCTGTTCTGGATGGGATATTGTACAAAGGTAGTAGAATTGTGATACCTAAAAGTCTCTAAAAAGAAATCCTTGGGAAAATTCATGAAGGCCACCTAGGTATTGAAAAGTGTAAGAGAAGGGCACGGGAAGAGATGTTTTGGCCCAGGACGAATCAAGAAATTGCAGAGTTGGTGTCTTCCAGTCAAATATGCTTTAAATACCAACCTAGCAACTCTAAGGAGCCACTGCATCCGCATCCTAGTCTTCAGAGACCTTATCAGAAGGTAAGCGTTGGATCTTTTTGTAACTGACAACAAAGGTTATCTATTAATAACAGATTAATAGATCTGGAGGAGGAGAAGATGGCGGCACGACGCAGCGCGCGTGGCCATTCCGAATGATATCGTATGTGTTAACTGGGGGCCGTGCACAATCTTGATTTGATGGAGACAGCCGTGAGAAGCATGTAGGAACACCCAGAGAAACTTCTGAAATGCCCGCTTCGCTGCCGCTGCTACTGTGCGATCGAGAATCTCCGGAGGGAAAGGCCCCGAATCCTCGGCTTTGCCTATTGCCTGTTGCCGGGGCCGGGTTCGAAGCGCTCGGCAGAGATGGTGCTTGGTGCTCGGTGTCGGAGAGCTGGTCAGAGGCTCGAAGTTTTCAGACGGACTCGGAGTCGGACTGTGGTTGGATGCTTCCAGGATGCTGCATCGGCAAGTTTGCGGCGCTGGAGGTTCACCGTCTGCGTGAGATGATGGGACTTTCGAGAGACTTTGAGACTTTTCACCGTGTGCCCATGGTCTGTTCTTTATCAAATTACGGTATTGCTTTTCACTGTTGTAACTGTATGTTATAATTATGTGGTTTTTGTCAGTTTTTCAGTCGGTTTGTCATGTGCTTCTGTGATATCATTCTGGAGAAACATTGTATCATTTCTTAATGCATGCATAATTAAATGACAATAAAAGGGGACTGCGTGTCCTCATAATCTAATCTAATCTGATCTAATCTAATTACTACTCATTGTATCCTGAAGTGTGTGGTTTGAGCAGAACAACAGCAGAGAACGTAATTACATGCATGAAATCAGTTTTTCCAGACATGGTGTACCTGATGAAGTTTTCACAGACAATGGTCCACAATCCAATGGTGAATGTATGAGACGTTTTTCTCATGAATGGGGCTTTGTTCATACAACATCCAGTCCATTTCTTCCTCAGTCCAATGGATTAGTTGAGAAGTCGGTAGGAATTATCAAGAAACTGATGCACAAAGCAAAAGATAGTGGAGGTGATTTCTATAAAGCTTTGTTAGCCTACCGTAGTACTCCACTTGAATGTGGATTTTCATATGCTCAGCTCTTGATGGGACACCGTTTGAGATCCAATCTGTCAATAGATGAGAGCCTTCTGAGAACCGAGGGAGGTGAACAAGTGAAAAGATGGAAAGATGAACACAAAGCAAAGCAGAAAACATACTTTGACAGATGTTCTTGTCCATTACCTGAACTGCACCAAGGAGATGAAGTGAGGATACAAGACAAAATGAACACGTGGACACAGAAAGCTACAGTACTTGAAGAAGTACAGCCCAGATCATACATGGTCCAAACAGACGAAGGAACAGTGTTAAGAAGAAATTGCAAAGACCTCAAGAAAGAGTTCAGTTAACTGATTCAGACCAGACAACACATGTAAATAACAACGAAACACAAGAACCGTGTTCACTTAGAAGGTCTACTCGTGTTTGTAAACCCCCAGAGAGACTGATAGAGACATGTTAAATTATGCGTTTGTTTTGATTAATGTTGCTAATTGTTTTTCTTTTTAAGGAAAGGAAGATGTGGTGATATCACGTGTCACTTGTAAGAACGTGATTGGACAGAGTTCGGAGCATGCGCGGAAATGATAGAATGATCTAGAAACTGTATGTTAAAAACGTGGTTGCTGTTTGCTGTTGTAAATAAAAGTTCTAGTTTTAATTCTTCCAGAATATGACTTGTCCTTAGTAACCCACGGTACATATAAAGAACACAACAGTCCTTCTCTGTCATTTGCAAAAGGTGAAAAGGATAGATCAAGTAACTGCAGACCAGTAAGTCTAACATCAATGGTGGGAAAGCTTTGGAAAAGAATTGCTGTGGAACAGTGTTAATCAACATCTAACAGATTGTTGGATTGTTGCAGACTGGTCATTGATAGTCAACTTGTAAATGGAAATTCTGAAGATTGTCTGAAATTTTGAGGAGATAACAAAGTAAGGTTACTGATATGAGGCAGCTGATGGAGTCCACGTGCATTTTTGCAAGGTTTTTGATGAATTCCCATATGGCAAATTGGACAGAAAAGAAAGCATATGGAATCTGAGGGAAGTGGAAAGATGGAGTAAAAGATATGTTAATAAGTAAAAGGCACAAAAGGTCTTTAGGAATTTTAATGATTGGCACAACTAAAATTATAACAGAAACTAAATTGGCTGCTTCAGATAGAGAGGCAGACAGGTGAATAGAAAGTGTGCAGTGAACACAGCCAGGCAGCAGTTTTGGTGCCGCTGTGAAGCCAGGTGCAGCACATTAAGTTAAATAAATATGTTTAACTTGCTATCGGTGGCCTCCAGTGGCTCCTTAAAGGACTGCTGTCTCAGCTGTTGTAGGTACTGAAATACTTGTCAAACTTGTTCAGTTCTTGACCACTTTAAACACTGTGCCCACATTTAGACATTAGACCATTTAGACATGTGAGCTTGTGATCTCTTGAACAACTGATTACAGTCTGAGCCAAATTGGTTGAGGAGATATTCAAGTATTTGTGTAAAATGATACACTGATTTATGCCAAGAAATCCAAGGTGAATTCCTTGGGTTTCTATCTCAATAGAAGATATTGTGTTCTTTCTTAAACTTACCTGGATTATATGTTCTGCATGGCGGGGTGCAGATATGTCTCTATCAAAGGAGGTGTAAAGCACTCCTTCCCTCCACTAGCCTGCAGGTCACCCTTGGGAAAGGTGTAGCACCTGCTTAGAATAACAGTTTGTAATTTCAGAGGTATTTCATTGTCCATAATATTGTCCCAGCTGTATAGATGTATATTTTGAAATCAGTGATTGTTGGAAATCGGTTCGTAGAGATACAGCATAAGAACAGGCCTTTACAGCCCAACAATTGCATGCTGCTCATTTACACCCATGTGACCAAACTACCGACTAACCTGTACATCTTTGGAATGTGGAAGGAAACCGGAGCACCTGGAGGAAACCCATGCAGTCACAGGGTGAAAGCACAAACTCCTTATATACAGCGGCGGGAATCAAATCCATGTCACTGGCTCAGTAATGGCATTACGCTAAACGCATACCCTGTCTTTTGCACTTAGAAAATTTTAATATGGAATTATATGGAAGCATTTGTAATTGTTCTCCACAACATCATTTATCCGGGGATCTTGACTTCCTTCATTAAGCAACACACACAAAACTCAGCAAAGTAAATTAGCACAATACATAAAAACAGATGGCAACTATAGATGCTGCCTAACCTGATGGTTCCTCCAGCTTTTTGTATGTGTTGCTCTGCATTTCTAGCATCTGCAAAATCTCTTGTGTTCCTTCATTAAATATAGTTATTGTTATCTTTTGTGAAAGGCTCATTAAGGAGGTTATTTTTCATTAAATTTGTCCAGTGAATCGATAAGCCAACCAAGTGCAAAAGTATTCTGAATTTGGTAACCTCATAAGATGCACGTGCAGCTAGCCTTACAAATGGTTTCAAAGGTCAGGAATAATGCCATATTTTATACTCTTTCCAGGAATTCATGAAAAGCGACTGCACTTAATTTATAGAGCAAAATCAACATCAAATGAAGTTATTAATGTGGTGGGAAGTGCGTGCCTTTTGGAACAAAGAAAGAAGATTTAACGAGACCTGCCTGAGACCATTATCTTTAAGTCTGACTAATGCCGTGCAAGATAACAAATCATCACTGCCTGCCTGAGGCTTCCAACAACAAGCTCTCAGTAATTTGGTCTGCTATTGCTCATGAGCATAGGGTTCATGAAACTGTTTACTATCAATTCTTTTAACTCCTGTAATCACTGTATTTTAGCACTATCTAACTAGAAAAATCCCCTGTAAATTCATAATTTACTAGAACAGTTAATGTTAACATTTCTTTCTTGCTTTTCTTTAACGTTAACTATCAGCACTTGTCCTTTACTACAAATGGACAATGAAGGTGGCAGGAGGGACATTCAGTGGGCTGGCAGGGTAGTGGTGAGTGCATGGAATTCAAATCTTAAAATGGTTGTTGTGATGCGTCTAGTGTGGTAGTGTATGGGTAGTGCTTGTCACTCCCACTTTCAGCTTTCACTGCTGGCTAGCAGCCTTGCAAAAAGGAGAGTCTCTCCCTGCCAGTACATAGCCTCTACAACAGCTGGCCTCATGTAGTGCTTCCTCGCTGGCGACATGCAGAAACTGAACTCCTTTCAGACTCGGGCTGAACTACAGATGACAGGGAGGTGGTCTGGCCCCTACACAGGTAGCACACAGGCCCACTGGTGTGTGGACACTCCCTCGTGCTCATGAACCAGATCCCCAGCTATGGGTAAATAGCCCCACTGTCTTATGGGCAGCCTCGGGAGAGACGAAGGTTACGGGAGTAAATCCAGACAGCAAATCCGGGGTGAACCCCTAAGGTGGCTGGACGTCATTGAACATCCTTCTTCAGCCAAGCTGGTGTCATCATAAGCTTTCATTTGGACTGCACTGGTGAGGCCGAGAGGTGGATCTTGACGACTGGGTATCTCAGGATCTCCATACCTTCCGCCCATGCTTGTGATGATGATGATTGTCACCCATTGTCCTTCAAGACAGACGATTGCCAACCACTAATTCAAATCTTCAAAAGAAAAGAATATTGCCCTAAGTGTCAGCTTTCTATCAAACTGATTTTCTTCCATCCAGTGTCCCAAATCATTCAGCAACACTGGTAATATTGTTTTACAGTGCAGATAAAATTTAAGAAATTCTGTTTTTAAATTCCAGCAAACAGAATGTGTTCTCAAAAAATGGGATTTTAAAAGCCTATTTTGTTAGTCATAGAGTTATAGAGCATGGATATGAGCTCTTCAGCCCAACTCACCCAAACTGACCCGGATTCCTATCCATGCTAATCTCATTTGGCTGAGATCTTCTAAACATTTCCTGTCTAAATGTCTTAAACTACTTTTCTCTTTCTGGTCAAGATGGCGCCAGTGTTCAATGCTCCCTTGGTGAACATCTTCCAGACAGCCCACAAAAATGTCCTTTTTTACTTCTCTTACATCTGTTTCTCACCTCAGATGTGTTTCTGGGACTGTTAAAGCCTGTGATTTACAGTTTGGAGATTGCTTGAGTGATCCAGTGCTTTGCTATCTCCAGAAAGATTCAGGGAAGCGAGCATGTATTTGAACAGCCCTGATGCTAAGAAGCTTCAAGACGGGGTGTGAGCCAATGTTCGACTCCATTTCGCCGATTAAAGTGTTGAGGAAGATTGAGACATCGAACTGAATGCAGAAGGTGAGCAGGAGTTTCAGCGCCATCTGCCTGCCATTTAACTGCTGCTGGAGACGGAGTCTGCGAGCAGCCTATCACTGTGTGGGTTGCTGTCTTTCGATGAATCTTGGTGATATTGTAGGATGGTATCATGGTTCTGCATTTATGGATTGGACTATTGCACTTATGGACTCTGAATTTTTTGTATTCAGAGCTTTTTTATTGTTCGTTCCTTTTCAGTTTTGTTGTGTGAGGGGAGGGTGTTTGGGGGTTGATGTTCTGTTAGTTTTTTGTGCAGGGGAGGGGTTGTTTTTTGGGGGTTGATGTTCCTGTTCCATTTTGTGCGAGGACAAGGGGCATTTTGCAGCGGGGTGTTGATGATCAGGACGCCGTTCTTTTTTGTGTTGGGGGGGGAGGTGGTGGGTTTGATGTTTCTCTCTGAATGACTTTCATGTTCTTTCTTTGTTTTGTGGCTATCTGGAGAAGACGAATTTCAGAGTTGTATGTGGATACATGCTTTGATAATAAATGAACCTTTGAACCCTTTTAGCATTGTAATTTTAGCTGTTTCTTCTACTTCCTCTGGCAGCTTAATCCATATATCCAATGTTGTGTGATATCCTGCTTCATTATCAGGTTCCCACCTGCTATAAAAGAGCCACTACCATCCCCATACCTAAGAAAAACGAGGTAATGTGTCTTAATAACTACATGTACCATTATAAAGAGCTTCAAGAGGTTGGTCATGGCACGCATTAATTCCTGTTTCTCAGATAACCATGGCTCACTGCAATTTGCCTTTGCCGAAATTGATCTATGGCAGCCGCAATGTCCCTGGACTTCTAGAGCAGGGGTTCCCAGCCTGGGATCCACAGACCCCTCGGTTAATGAGGAGGAGGAGAAGATGGCGGCGCGATGCAGCGCACACGGCCTCTCTGGTGAATGATATCGGTAATCTGTCAAGTAGGGTACCGTGCACAATTCTGATTTGATAGAGACAGACGTGAGAGCACGGAGGAACATCTGGAGAAACTCTTGAAATGCCCACTTCGCTGCCGCTGTTACTGTGTGGTAACTGGAATCTCCGGAGCAGAAGGCCCCGAATCCTCAGCTTTGCTTGTTTCAGTGGCCGGAGTTAGGTCGAAGGCGCTCGGCAGAGGATGGTGCTCGAGAGGCTGTATCGGAGGGGCTGGTCGGAGGCTGGAAGTTTTCGGATGGACGGACTCGTCGTTGGCTGCTTCCAATGCATTGGCAGTTGTCGGTGCCTGGAGGTTTATGGCAGGGAGTTTCTCCCTTTTGCCGCCTGCTATCAGGGACTCGGGAGCCAATCAAGACTTGAGACTTTTTTTTACTGTGCTCATGGTCTGTTCTTTATCAAATTATGGCATTGTTTTGCACTGCTGTAACTATATGTTATAATTATGTGGTTCTGTCAGTGTTAGTCTTTGGTTTGTCCTGTTTTTCTGTGATATCACTCTGGAGGAACATTGTATCATTTCTTAATATGTGTATGCATTTCTAAATGACAATAAAAGAGGACTGTGTGTTCTCATAATCTAATGGTAAGGTTCCATGGCATAAAAAAAGTTGGGAACGCCTGCCCTAGAGCATCTGGACAGTAAAGACACCTACATTAGACTATTGAGCAGCACACACAAAATGCTAGAGGAACTTGGCAGGCCACACAGCATCTATGGAGGGGAATAAAGAGTCGACATTTTGGACTGAGACACTTCATCAGGACTCATGATAAGCATCTTGGCCTGAATCACTGATTGTTTGTTCCCCTCCCTGGGTGCTGCCTGACTTGTTGAGCTCCCCCAGTATTTTTCATGTGTTGCTCAAGATTTCCAGCATTTGTAGAATCTCTTGCGTTCGCATTAAGCTATTATTTATTGACTACAGCTCTGCCTTCAATACCATAACTCCAACTAAGCTTATCAACAAATTCTGAAACCTGAGAGTCAACAAGTTCCTCTGCAACTGGATCCATGACTTCCTGACAAACAGACCATAATTAGTAAGGATGGACAGCAATACATCTGCCATGATTATCCCTTTAACACTGGTGCTCCTTGAAGTTGCATCCCCTATCTGTACTTTACTACCTATACACACATGACTACGTGTTCAGATTTGGCACTAACTCCATCTACTAATTTGCTGATGATACCATCATAGTGGACCATATCTCAAATAACGATGTTGGAGTACAGGAAGAAGCTTAATAACATGGTGTCAAGACAGTAAAACGAAAGAGCTGGTCCTAAACTTCAGGAAGGGGGATGGTGCATGTGCTCCTGTCTTCATTAGCAGTGCTGAGTTTCAGAGCTTCAAGTTCCTTTGACTTAATATTACCAATAGCCGGCTGGTGGTGTAGTGGCATCTGCACTGGACTTCAAGATGAGCAGTCCTGGGTTTGAATCTGACTAGCTACTTGCTCACTTTCCATCTGTGCTGGATTGAACATCAAGCTAGCAACTCAGCCTCCTAAAAAACAGACAAATGCTAAAGAAACGGCAAGGTTACACCACAAGGTGCGGAGACAAACAAAAAAAAATCACCAATAGCCTGTCCTTGTCCAATCACGTCGATGTCACAGCCAAGAAAGCTAAGTAATGCCTCCACTTCCTCAGGAGGATTAAGAAATTTGACATGTCCCTGTCAACACTCAGCAATTTTTATCCATGCTCCACAGAAAGCATCCTATTGGGATGCATCTTGGCTTGGCGTGGAAACTGGTCTGCCCATGACCACAAGAAACTGCAGAGAGTTGTGGACACAGCTCAGCACATCACAGTAACCAGCCTCCCCTCTTTGGACTCTCTATTATTTTTGCTGTCCCTGTAAAGCCGCCACCACGGACATTCTCTTCTCCACTCCCTCATCGTGTAGAAGATAAAAAGCCTGAAATCATATCCCACCCAGCTTAAGGACAGTTTCTACCCTGTTGTTATAAGACTATTGAATGGTTCCCCAGTATGACAATAAGGACTCTTGTCCCTGCAATTGACATCATTATGATCTCGCACCTTATTGTCTACTGGCACTGCACTTTCTCTGTAGTTGTTGCACTTTATTCTGCATTCTGTTATTATTTTACCGCGTACTACTCAAGTGCGCTTTGTAATTATTTGATTTCTATGAACAGTATGCAAGACAAGATTTTCACTGTATCTCAGTGCATGCGGCAATAATCGACCAATTTATATTTGAATTCCAAACTTGCCTGTCAAGTCCCCTTTAAATCTTACCCCTCTCATTTTAAATCTTTCTCCTCTGGCTTTTGACTTCCCTATCCTGGGTAAATAACTGTGACTATTCAACTTATATACATCCCAAATGATTGTATAAACCTCTAAGATCATTCCTCAGCCTACTTGGCTTCAGGGAAACAGTTCCAATCTATCCAGTCTCTCCTTATAACTCAAGCCCTCCAATCTGGGAATCTTAAATATATCAAGATTACTGAGGATTAGTATATAGAAATATCGTTTATCTCACACATAGGAGATTATCATAGGTTCCTGTTTAATTAGTAGAGAAAAGACATATATAAAATGATAGCCTCTTATTCAAGGAAAAGAGTGCTGATGTGAAAAGATGCAAGCACGGAACTTGACCTTTAGAACCTGAGTCATATAATTGCACTTAAAAACTTGCTATCTTCTGTCAGCTTTGTATAGTAGATGTCTGTAATTTATGTCAATTTATTTTAGCAAACATTTTTAGTTTTGGTGATAATGAATTGCAAGATGAATTGTCAAAATAATTCGGCATCATTTAGTGGTTATTACTGTGTTGCCCATATCATATTTCATTTTTCTGTAAGTGCAGATTGGTAAAAAGAAGATTGTGGGTAGAAGCTAATTTAAAGATTTGGCAGCTGTACACTTTAGAATTATAGTGTGGAATGTTTTACTTTCTGGCCTCTACAGACACAGGGTAGAATATTATACACCACCCCCACCCCACATCATGTCCAGCTCAGCTTCCTGAGGTAAGGTGGCCATTATCTACTCATGTTAGGCTCATGGCTAGATTTCAGAGAGTGGGTTAGTAAGCATTAGTGGTTTGTGAAGAAATTTAATGCTATTGCTGCAGGCTGAGAAATAATATAACATGCCCTAGAGCCCTAAAAGTAGAAAATATCATCCACTAAGAGTCCTAGTTTTTCTTCCTTTTCAGCTCTCCATTTCTCACAAAGGTAAGATGCATACATCAGGATGCTCTTTATTAATTACAGCTCAGCATTTAATACCATTATTCCCTCAAAACTAATCAATGAGGTCTAAGACCTTGGCGCCAATACCTTCTTGTGCAATTGGATTCTGGATTTCCTCACTTGTAGACCCCAGTCAGTTTGGACTGGCAAAAACATCTCCTCCACGATCTCCATCGGCACAGGTGTATCACAGGGTTGTGTGCTTAGGCCCTGCTCTACTCATAAGAACATAAGAAGTAGGAGCGGGAGTAGGTCATCTGACCTGTCAAGCCTGTTCTGCCATTCAATAAGATCATGGTTGATCTGGCCATGGACTCATCTCCACCTACCTGCCTTTGCCCCATAACCCTTAATTCCCCTACTATGAAAACATATATCCAACATTAAATACATTTACTGGGGTAGCCTCCACTGCTTCATTGGGAAGAGAATTCCACAGAGTCACCACTCTCTGGGAAAAGCAGTTCCTCCTCACACCTGTCCTAAATCTATTTCTCTGAATCTTGAGGCTATGTCCCTAGTTCTTGTCTCACCTACCAGTGGAAACAACTTTCCTGCCTTTATCTTGTCTATCCCTTTCATAATTAGATATGTTTCTATAAGATCTTCCTCTCATTCTTCTGAATTCCAGCAAGTACAGTCCCAGGTGACTCAATCTCTCCTCATAGTCCAACCCCCTCATCTCTGGAACCAACCTGGTGAATTTCCTCTGCACTGCCTCCAAAGCCAGTATATCCTTCCTCAAGTAAGGAGACCAGAACTGCATGCAGTACTCCAGCTGTGGCCTCAACATTACCCTGTACAGTTTCAGCGTAAACTCCTAGCTCTTAAATTCAATCCCTCTAGCAATGAAGGCCAACATTCCATTTGCCTTCTTGATAGCCAGCTGCACCTACAAACCAACCTTTTTGTGTTTCATGCACAAGTACTCCCAAGTCTCTCTGCACAGCAGCATGCTGCAATCTTTTACCATTTAAATAATAATCTGCTCTTTCATTTCTCCTTCCAAAGTGGATGACCTCGCATTTACCAACATTGTACTCCATCTGCCAGACTCTTGCTCAGTCACTTACCCTATCCATATCATTGCAGACTCTCCATGTCTTCTGCACAATTTGCTTTTCCACCCAACTTAGTATCATCAGCAAACTTAGATACATTACACTCGGTCCCCTCTTTCAGATCATTAATGTGTATTGTGAACAGTTGCAGGCCCAGCACTGACCCCAGCAGCACACCACTCACCACTGATTGCCAACCAGACTAGTACCCATGTATCCTAACTCTCTGCTTTCTATGAGTTAATCAATCCTTTATCCATGCTAATACATCATCCCCATCATCCTTATCTTATGGATAAGTTTTTTATGCGACACCTTATCGATGTCCATCTGTTCCCCTCTATCCACTGCGCTCGTTATATCCTCAAAGAACTCTAGTAAGTTTGTCAAACAGGACCTGCCTTTGCTGAATCCATGCTGCATTTGCCTGATGGATCCATTTCTTTCCAGATGCCTCGCTATTTCTTCTTTAATGATAGCTTCAAGCATTTTCCCAGCTACAAATGTTAAACTATCAGGCCTATACCTACCTGCCTTTTGCCTACATAAATTCTTTTGAACAGTGGCGTGACATTCACCTTCTTCCAATCTGCCAGGACCTGCCCAGAATCCGGAGATTTTTGGTAAGTTATTACCAAAGCCTCTACTGTAACTTCTGCCATTTCTTTCAATACTCTAGGATGTATAGGCATCCGTTAGTCTCGTGAGACCATGGATTTGTGCCTTGGAAAGTTTCCAGGGCGCAGGCCTGGGCAAGGTTGTACGGAAGACCGACAGTTGCCCATGCTGCATGTCTCCCCTCTCCGTGTCACAGATGTTGTCCAAGGGAAGGGCACTAGGGCCGATACAGCTTGGCAGTGGTGTCATTGCAGAGCAATGTGTGGTTAAGTGCCTTGTTCAAGGACACAACACATTGCCTCAGCTGAGGCTCGAAATAGCGACCTTCAGATCACTAGATCAACGCTTTAACCACTTGGTCACGCACCAACACTACCCTAGGATGTATACCATCAGAATATGGGGACTTGTCTCTCTTCAGGCCCACAAGTTTGCTCAGCACTACCTCTTTAGTGATAGCTATTGTATCAAGGTCCTCAACCCCCATCGTATCCATAGCATCTCCCTATATCTCGCCTTACGTCTATGACTGTGTGGCTAACCGCAGCTCCACTATCATATTTAAGTTTGTTGATGACACCACTGTTGTGGGCCATATCAAAGGTGGTGATGAATCAGCATACAGGAGGGAGATTGAAAATTTGGCTGAGTGGTGTCAAAACAATAGTCTCTCACTCAATGTCAGCAAGACTAAGGAACTGATTGTTGACTTCAGGAGAGGGAAACCAGAGGTCCATGAGCCAGTCCTCATCAGAGGTGGAGAGGCTTAGCAACTTTAAATTCCTGGGTGTTACTATTTCAGAGGACCTGTCCTGGACCCAGCATGTAAATGCAATTGTGAAGAAAGCATGGCAATACCTCTACTTCCTTTAGAGTTTGCGGAGATTGGGCATGACATCAAAAACTCTGATAAACTTCTATAGATGTACAGTGGATTGGCTGCATTATGGCCTGATATAGATACACCAATGCTTTTGAATGGAAAATCCTGCAAAAGTTAGTGGATTTGGCCCAGTACACCACATGTAAAGCCCTCCCAACCATTGAGCACATCTACTTGAAACACTTTCAAAGGAAAGCAGAATCCATCATCAGAGATCCTCACCACCCAGGGCAAGCTCTTTTCTCGCTGCTGCCATCAGGTAGAAGGTACAAGAGCCTCAGGACTTGCAGCACCAGATTCAAGACTCTTAACAAAAAGGGATAACTACATTCACTTGCCCCTCCATTGAGCTGTTCCGGTAACCAAGGATCTCTCTTTAAGGACTCTTTATCTTGTTGTTTCATGTTCTTGTTATTTGTTGCTATTTATTTATATTTGTATTTAAACAGTTTGTTGTCTTCTGCACTCTACTTGATCTTTCATTGATCTTGTTATAGTTAGTATTCTATAGATTTGCTGAGTATGCCCACGGGAAGATAAATCTTCAGGTTTTTTGTGGTAACATATATGAACTCTGATAATAAAATTAACTTTGATTTTGTCACATCCTTACCACATGAGAGTGTATGAGTGTGGGTTTGTCCAGTGTCTATTTCACCTCTTATGTCAAATTACTCTGGGCTCCATGCCTCACAAATGATGGCCTAAAATTTCTCCAAAACTAATGGCACAGAGATATGAATGTGGTGTTATTTTTGTTTTCTTTTATATCTTGTTATAGTTTTGAAAGCTTTTAAAATTTTAAATATTAGCTTTTTTGAAGTCTATTCCAATTACAGTAGATGCTGGTTAATCGGTCAATTGGCTAATTGGGGCAGCTGCTTATTTTGGCAAGCTCCTAAAGAATAAAAACTAATCAAGAAAATAGCTGTGATTCCCTTAGTTTATTTGCGACACTGTGCTGCTTAGTTGGGGCAGGAGCCTGTTGCTGAATAGTTTCTAATTCGTGTCAGTCAGATGCTCTTGTGTGGCCTTTAACACTATACCATGCTTAGAGTGAGCAGTTTTTTAATGGCATCAGTTGCATGTGTTTGTGTTCAAAAAGCAGTGATTTTTGTTACTGATAGTTAGCGAGAAATAAGCAGTAAGACAATTCAGAAACCACTCACTAAGGTTTCAAGCATTCAGGCTTAGAGATGCCAGAAACAGCCAGGAGTGAAAATGAAACGATTCCACTCCTTCAACAAGTTAGGAGGTTACAAAGAATTTAAAGGCATCGAAAATCATTTTGAATGTTACTGAAAATGAAGATTTGGAGGATGTAATTGCTGATGCCATTGTATGAAGACCGCTCATTATCTGCACTAGGTATCTAATTGCTGAACACCAGGAATCAATTGCTGATTCTGTTCATTTACAGTCAAACTAAAGAACATGGCAGCATATACTGGGTGAATTCCTCTGTCGATAACTGTTAGGAACTAATACACAGTTTTATAATGCTGTCGTAGTATTGAGTGTTCTAATTTGTTCTGTATTTCATTTAAATACATAGTTTGTTACTCATTTAAACAGTAGTTTTTCTTTTTATACCTTTTAAACTATTTCCATGAAACTTCGGCTAATTGGGTCAGCTGCTTAATTGGCCCAAAATGTACAGGTCCCAATGTGTCCCAATTAACCAGAATCCACTTTATTTTGAATCATTTTTTATTTTTAACTTTTTTCATGTTCATTGTTGCACTGTGAGATTTTCTACTCATTACATTCTGGTTTGACTATCCTCCTGAATGAGACCACTGTGTAGAACTTCGATGGATCTGCATTTTATCTTTTATTTACCTGCCTTTTCATACCCTTAGCTAGAAAATATCTGATTTTATTCTTACAGTTGATCGAAAATTCTCATACTCCTTTAGAAGCAAATTTCAGACTGCCCTTTACCATTTTGGAAAAAAAATTGCTGTCCTGATTTCTCAGCCAAATAGTCTACTCTACTTTTTTTCCTGATATTTTGGATGGCCCCAACAGGGAAAATAGTTAGCCCATCTCTAGCCTATTGAATTCCTTTCTCATTGTAAAGAATATATTCAGATAATCCCTCAACTTTTTAAACAAAGCTAAAATTCCATATTAATTTATGTTTTGATTCCTGATATAATTCTGGTGAACGTGCATGGTAACTCACTCCCTCAATCTCCTTCCAAAGGCAATAATACCTTTGCAGAGATTCAGAGGCCAAAATAAAACATAATATTCCAAATGATGCTTGACCTTAGCATTCACAGCTGAAGTAATGGTTACAACACGCTGGAGGAACTCAGCAGGTCGGGCAGCATCCGTGGAAAAGATCGGTCGACGTTTCGGGCCGGAACCCTTTGTCAGGACTGTAGAGGGAAGGGGCAGAGGCCCTATAAAGAAGGTGGAAAGGAGAAGGCTGGTAGGTTCTAGGTGAAAAACCAGTAAGGGGAAAGATAAAGGGGTGGGGGAGGGGAAGCAGGGAGGTGATAGGCAGGAAAGGTGAAGAAGGAATAGGGGAAAACACAATGGATAGTAGAAGGAGGTGGAACCATGAGGGAGGTGATAGGCAGCTGGGGGAAGGGGCAGAGTGACATAGAGATAGAGGAAGGGAGGGGGAGGGAATTACCGAAAGTTGGAGAATTCTATGTTCATACCAAGGGGTTGGAGACTACCTAGACGGTATATGAGGTGTGTTCCTCCAACCTGAATTTCGCCTCATCATGGCAGTAGAGGAGGCCATGCATGGACATTTCTGAATGGGAGTGGGAAGCAGAGTTGAAGTGGCCCCTTAATGCAAAACTTAAAATCCTTTAAAAATATGGGTGAATTAACTATTTTGATCAAGTTTTATATCTCTGCTCTGGCATTGTGCACATGGTTATTTTAATCTCCTTGCTTCACCACAGCTCCTATACCTCAAGTTTTTGTACATAGTTTTTTTAACATTTTATTACGTAACCAAAATAGTTAATGTAATTTATTTTAATTCTGTTCTTTTTGCAGATGTTGGTGATTTGCTCATGCTTATTTTATATTTGTAATTATTCCTCAACAATTCCTAATCAATTGATATTTGCAAGATAGGGTGATAATGATGGTTAAGAAAACACGTGCAGTTTTCACTGATTCATCTAACCTGAGAGAGCCTTTTGAACTTTACTATAACACACAATTTGATTCCTAAATAGTGGTAATGGTTTTTTTCCTTAACTTTACTTGGATGTTTATTTTAAATCTTGACTTCCAGTGAAGAAGGTGTATATTCTCTCATATATGACTCTGTTTTGTCTTGTTAAAATCCATAGTTTATTTTATTCTATTCTAAATTCACATTTTATGCTTCTATAAATTATATCTTTATTGGATGTGCTAGTTGTTCAACAGACTGTGCTTTCAGAAATTTCAGGGTAGCACGGTATTGTAGCAGTTAGCTAGAAGCTGTTACAATAACGGTGACCTGGGTTCAATTGCTACTGCTGACTATAAGGAGTTGGTATGTTCTGCCTATGATTGCGTGGATTTTCTCCAGGTGCTCTGGTTTCCTCCCACATTACAAGGATGTAGATGTTTGTAGGTTTATTGGTCACATGGTTGTAATGGGACAGTGTGAGCTCATAGGCCGGGAGGACCTATTATTGTGCTGTACCTTTAAATAAAAGTTTTAAAATTATGTTGTAGCCCTCAGCACTTTCATGAACTGCTTCTGCATGGAGGTCATTGGTCATGTGCAGTGATGTCATTTGGCAAGCAATGCGGGATTGACAAACTGACAAATGATTATCCTATCCGTGAACAGTGTGGATTTAGATTAGACCAATCTCTCATCACGGGAGGAATTGTCCTTCTCTGGACCAATAGCAGAGTTTGAAAATGAAGACATAACTTTATTCTCTTTGAATACTCCAAAGATTACAATAGGGCTTCTGGGTGCCTCCTCTGATGGCATGATCTCCTTTTATATGTGGAGGCATGTGTGTCTCTCTTCATTATGCAATATCCATTTGAGTGAAATTGTGACAGAACTTTTTGGGAATTGACAATTTGTATATTGTGATGACAGGAAGAGACAGTGGCACTGATGTCACAGCTTTGGGCCAAATATGCATTTCATGCACCAAATTTATATTTCTAATATATTTGATTCATTGCACATAACGTGCATTAGAATATCACCCCACCACCACCATATCTTTGACAAAAATGTGTGTAGTTTCTTGTATAGTAAATGGCAGGTTTTCACTTATTTATGAATTTCTAACACTGTTTCTTGAGCCTATCTTTTCACTGAGGATCCTAACTCAAAGCAATAATTTGGTGAATCAAACTGTCTGCTGAACTTGACTAGAGTTAGGCTGATTCAATGTTCAAGAAGTAGATTGTCTGGATCTTGGATTACTAAATTATATTTTAAATCAATCTAAATTTGATTTTGATTTACAGTATATTATAGTGTTTAATTAAATATTTTAGATATTTCAACATTCCATTGAGTTTACACACCTGATATTTTCTATGTATTTGTAGCTCCTTACATGTCCATTAAAGTTCATCAACCAGATGAACTTTAATGCAACTTGTACTGTAATTTCTGAACTGCTTATTCTTTTCTTCTGCTTTGGGATTTAGGTTTTTTATGAAAGTTAGAATTCATTGTTGTCCTGAAATGGGGCAAAAAAACCTGTATTCCTTTTCATTCTGATGTATTTACACTAATCTCAAAATTCTCAGCTTTATCGTCAGCATTTTATGTGATGGTCTATTTGGAATTCAAAATACATTTGTGTAGAAATTGCATCTCATTGTTTTTTACTGCACTAAATTTGCAAAAAAAAAATCCAAATTGTCCAATAGTACTATCTACAGAATCATTAATACTATTACTATGCATTAAAATGAGATTGCACTGCTCCCAAATGTACTTCACCCAATTTAGTTTCGTCGCAGAGATTGTTCTATGTAATTTCTTCAGAGACATCAGCTCTTAAGGGTCCACAGTCAGACAAGAGCAGGGCACATGATGGAGATGGAGACTGACGGACTGTGCAGGTGGAGGATAGAGTTCTTGCAGAGGGCACCGAGGTACATGTGGTTCTGATAGATGCAAGGGGGAGGTTCCATATGCTGGGAAGTAGCATGATAAGGAACAAAGAACATAAGAAATAGGAGCAGGAGTAGGTCATCTGTACTGCTGAGGCTGCTCCACCATTCAATAAGATCATGGCTGATCTGATCATGGACTCATCTCCACCCACCTGTCTTTTCCCCATAAGCCATAAATCCCCTATTATGCAAAAATCTATCCAACTTTGTCTTAAATATGTTTACTGAGGTCACCTTCACTGCTTCATTGGGCAGAGAATTCCACAGATTGATCACTCTTTGGGAAAAGCAGTTCCTCCGCATCTCTGCCCTAAGTTTACTCTCCCAAATCTTGAGGCTATGTCCCCGAGTTCTAGTCTCATCTACCAAAGTGGAAACAACTTTCCTGCCTCCATCCTATCTATCCCTTTCAAAATTTTATATGTTTCTATATGAACTCCTCTCATCCTTCTGAATTCCAGTGACTACAGTCCCAGGTGACTCAATCTCTCCCCATAGCCTAACCCCCTCATCTCTGGAATCAACCTAGTGAACCTCCTCTGCACCGCCTCCAAAGCCAGTATATCCTTCCTCAAGTAAAGAGAGGGTCTCCATTCAAAAAACATAGCAGGAGGCAGCTAACATACTGTTTACTTGCAGTGAGAATGGCCAAACCATGGAGAAATGCCAAAAAACTGATTCATGTGAACCTCTTTTCGAAGAAGCTCTCTCAACTTTGAATCAAGGTTAAGATTTTAGTCCCATTCAAAAGGCATGCTGAAAAATATCTAGGCTGACATTTAAATGAAGTTCTGAGGAAATGCTGCTTTGTGAGAAGTATCATCTGTTTGATGAGACATAATATCCTCATCCCATTCCTTCTCTCAGATGAAAGTTTCCTTGCAGTTATTTAAAAGTAGGATTGGGAAATTACTTATAATATCCTAGCCACAGTTTATGTCTTTATTAACAACCTTGAATAAGTTTATTTGTCTGTTAACATCTTGCAGTTTGCAGGAGCTTGCTGCATGTAAATTGGCTACTGTGTTTCTTATACAGAGGCTAAACTTTAAAAAGTACATTTTCAAGCTAGGAAAGGAAGTGGAGTGGTGCAGCAGTGGGAAAGTTTAAATGAACACAGTATGCACATGTGTTTTCAAGCTAGAAGGCAGAGAAGAACAGCAGCACAGAAAGCCTAATCTACTATAAAACTAGGACCGAGGAAGCATTTCTGATTGGGTTCTTGCAAGGGTACACTAGCCAATAAATGCAAGACAAGTACAGTGGGGTGGCCATTTTGCAAGATTCTGTTGTTGAGGTTCCAGAGCAGTGATTGACAAAGAGTGCAGGATTATCCAGTGGCCAATCCCCTTGAAAACCTTTATACCATTTTGAATCCTGTACACGATTGTTTGGGGGTGGGAGGTGACTATTCAGGAGGAAGTAGCAACAGAGGCACCAAAACCCTATAAATTCAGTCTCTCTGCCTGATGTCTGGGCATCCTTTAAGAGAGTAAACTTGCTGGAATAATTACAGAAATACTTGAAGCAGTTGATTCTGCAGTTTGAGGTTCCACCTGCTTTAAAAAGCCATCTATTTTACCACTGCCTCAATGATCGCACTTACATTAACTGAAATGAAGTGCTTCGAAGGGTGATTATGACATGAATCGACTCTTTCCTCAGAGTTTACCTGGATTTACTTCATTTTGTCTACTTTCATAACTGGTCAACAGCAGATGCAATTTCTCTGGCTCTTCACTCTGTTCTAGACTATCTGAACAACAGGAACACGTAGGTCAGGGTTCAGTTCATCGCTTACATTTTGGCGTTCAGCACAATTATCCCATCCAAACTCCTCATCAAGCTTTAAGACCTGGGTTGTTTTACCTCCCTCTGCATTTGGATACTTCACTTCCTTCTGCAGATGTCAATTAATGAACATTGGTAACAACATCTTCTCCTCTTTTTCACCCTTAAAGGCCGTGTGCTCAACTCTATATACACGTTTTACTGAATGGCTATGAAGAACCTCTGTAGCAGGATGGCTTATAGGTGGTGATTGGTCGGTGTACCAGGAGCACGATGGGACACCTGGTTGAATGGTGCTGCAACAACAACCTCTTCCTCACTGTCAATAAAACTAAAGAACTGTTGACTTATGGAAGAGAAAGGGGTGAACATGTGGCAGTCTACATCGGTGGATCGGTTGTGGAGAGGTCAGCAGCTTTAAATTCCTGGGTGTTAACCTGTCAGGTGACCTGCCTGTCCTGGGTTCAGCACATGGATGCAACTGCAAGGAAGGTGCATCAGCATCTTTAATTCCTTAGCCAGTTAAGGAGGTTTGATTTGTGACCAATCACTCTGACAAACTTCTACAGATGTACTGTTGAAAGAATCCTGGGCTGGCGTGGAAATTCAAATGCACAAGAATATAAGACACTGCAGGGAGTGGTGGACTCAGCCCATTACATCAGTGGCACATTCCTTCCTACAATTGGTTACATCTACGTGAGGTGCTGCCTCAAGAAGGTAACATCGGTCATCAAAGGCCCAGGACATGCCACTTCTTGCAGCTACTCTCGGGCAGCGGGTACAACAGCCTGACATCCCACACCACCAGTTCATCCAGTTCTTGAATCAACCTGCTCAACTCTAATCACTAATTTGGTAGAGCAACTCTGTAATCATTTTGACCACTTTGCATTACAATGGGCATTGTTTCTTTTTATTCTAATTCTGTTCTTTCTTGTAAACATTGTGTATAATTTATGTGAATGCTGCTTACATGATGCTAGGTGCCTGTGATACTGCTGCAAGTATGTTTTTCATTGCACTGTGCACATATCTACTTATGCATATGACAATAAACGACCTTGACTTTGAAGTCAGACAGGGCTGTAGTAATATGAGAATTAATAGAAGGGCAAACAGGATACTGTGTAGCTGCAAATGGGATTCCAGGATGGTGTGTAGCCTCCCTGGTGCCAGGGTTGAATATGTCTCCAAACAGCTGCAGAACATTCTCAAGGAGGATGAGCAGCTAGAAGTCACTATGCACGGTGGCACAAATGACAAAGGGATAAAATCCTATGGAGAGAATGTAGGGAGTTAGGCAAAACACTTAAAAAATGGGCCTCGCAGGTAGTAATCTCTGGATTACTCCTGGAGTCATGTGCTAGTAAGGGCAGAAGGAGGAGCATCCAGATGAATGGTTGAAGAGTTGGTGAAGGGAGCAGAAACTTCCTATTTTTGGACCATTTGGATCTTTTGGGGTGGGAGTAACCTGTATAAATTGGAGGGGGGCCAATTTCCTGGTTGGTAGATTTGCTTATGCTACTAGGGAGGATTTAAATTAGGTTTGTGCAAAGGTTGGATCCAAAGCAATAGTAAGGCAAATCAGAGGTTGGAAGCTGATGCAGAGGTCAACAACAGCAAGTTCAGCAGGCACAACAGGCAGGAACATGGCAGGGAATGAGGAAATGCAGTTGGATTAAACTGTATTTATTTTAATACAAGAGGCCTGACAGGTAAAATGGATTAACTCGGGGCAACAGGGAACTGGGAGCTGTCACAGAAACGTGGCTAAGGGAAGGATGAGGCTGGCAGCTTTATATTTGTGGTATAGGTGAAGGTTCTTTGGAGGTGAAGGAAAGGAAGGAGGGCAAGTTGCATTTTTGATTGTGTAAAACGTTACGGCAGTAGTCATAGATAAAATTATTGAATGATCATCTAGTAAGGTTTTATGGCTGGAGTTTGAGAAGTAAGAAGAGGATGATCATCATGTTGGGATAGCATGATAGGTTCCCAACTGGTCAATGGGAATTAAAGTAACAAATATGCAGGGATGTTGTGGAGAGATGCAAGAAAAACAGAGTTGTCATAGTAGAGGATTTTAACTTTCCTATTGTAGTTTGGGACTGCTGTCGTGCTAAAGGTTTAGATATGGTGAAATTTGTTCAGTGAGTTCTGGAAAGTTTCCTCAGGCTTGCCTTGGTCTTGCCAGACAAACTACGGAGAAAGACATGGGAATGGAAAATTCAATAGGGATGTCTTGAGGATAGTCTACATAACAGTAAAAGGAGGTACTGGGTGTATTAAATCTTATGAAGGTACATAAATACTAAGGCCTAATGATGTATGTCCCAGAATTATGTGATAAACTAGAGAAGAAATTCTCATTTACTGGAGCTTAAGAGACCGAGTGGTGACTACATGGAGATGTATAAAATCATGGGGCATAGATAAGGTGAACACTCACAGTCTTTTCCCCAGGGCTGGGGATGTAGGTTTAAAGGGAGAGGAGAAAGATTTAATTGGAACCTGAAGGAACTTTTGCCACACAATAATTGGTATGTATATGTAACAAGCTGTCAGAGAACGTGGTTGAAGCAGGTACAATAACAACATTTAACTGAAATTTAGACAAGTACATGGATAGGAAAAAAATAGAGGGTTATGGGTCCAGCTTAGATAACCTCTTGATCATATCATGGATGGGTTGGTCTGAAGGCCTGTTTCTGTGGTGCATGACATGTGGTTGTAAAATACCTCAGAATATTCAGAGTTGTGAATGGCGCTGTAAGTTTGCTTTACTCCACTCCTTAATACTCCTCACCATTTTTAATTTTACCTTATTTCTAATTAAAAATATATAGGATCACATTTGTTTGATTTGTTTGCTGATTTTTAGGAATGTACTTATTCTTGCGATTGGCATGATACTATGAAAGGATATTACCATTTGCCTTCATCTGAAATGTTAATCAGCAGCAGTCATGTTATTTGCTTTGGATATTCCATTTTATTACATTTCGGTTTATTTTAAAATAAGTAGATTATTTCTGGTCTTGTTGATTTTTAAGATCCTATTAAATGTTATTCTGTGGTTTCCTGACTGCAAGAAGGCAATGATTTCTAATAAACCCTATGTCAGGATGTTGTTCTTCGACTATAACTCAGCATTTAATACCATCATTCCCACAAATCCTGATTGGGAAGTTGCAGAACTTGGGCCTCTGTACTTCCATCTGCAACTGGATCCTCAGCTTCCTAACGGAAGACCACAATCTGTGTGGATTGGTGATAACATCTCCTCCTTGCTGACGATCAACACTGGTGCACCTCAAGGGTGCGTGCTTAGCCCACTGCTCTACTCTCTATATACCCATGACTGTGTGGCTAGGCATAACTCAAGTACCATCTACGAATTTGCTGACGATACAACCATTGTTGGTAGAATCTCAGGTGGTGATGAGAGGGCGTACAGGAGTGAGCTGTGCTGACTAATGGAGTGGTGCTGTAGCAACAACCTGGCACTCGACATCAGTAAGATGAAAGAGCTGATTGTGGACTTCAGGGAAGGGTAAGATGAAGGAACAGATACCAATCCTCTTAGAGGGATCAGAAGTGGAGAGAGTGAGCAGTTTTAAGGTCCTGAGTGTCAAGATCTCTGAGGATCTAACCTGGTCCCAACATATTGATGTAGTTGTAAAGAAGGCAAGACAGCAGCTATATTTTATTAGGAATTTGAAGAGATTTGGCATGTCAACAATAGTCAAAAACTTCTATAGATGTACCATGGAGAGCATTCTGACAGGCTGCATCGCTGTCTGGTATGGAGGGGCTACTGCACAGGATAAAAAGAACCTGCAGAGGTTTGTAAATCTAGTCAGCTCCATCTTGTGTACTAGCCTACAAAGTACCAGGACATCTTTAGGGAGCGGTGTCTCAGAAAGGTAGCGTCCATTATTAAGGACCTCCAGCACCCAGGGCATGCCCTTTTCTCACTGTTACCATCAGGTAGGAGATACAGAAGCCTGAAAGCACACATTCAGCTATTCAGGAACAGCTTCCTCCCCTCTGCCATCTGATTCCCAAATGGACATTGCACCCTTGGACACTACCTCACTTTTTTAAATATATGGTATTTCTGTTGTTTTAATCTATTCAATATGCGTATGCTGTAATTGATTTACTTATTTATTAATATTTTTATTTTATTTTATTTTTTTCTCTCTGCTAGATTATGTAGTATATTGAACCGCTGTGGTTAAGTTAACAAATTTCACGTCACATGCTGGTGATAATAAATCTGATTCTTCTAAATCCAGAATAACACATCAAAGTTCTGGAGGAACTCAGCACATCAGGCAGCATCCATTGAAAGGAATAAATAGTTAACATTTTGGGCAAGGCTGGAAAGGAAGGGGGAAGAAGACAGAATAAGAGAATGTCTCTCTTTGAAATAGGTTGATCCTTGGCTTGAGTGACATATGTGGCCCATGTGATTATACATCATGATGGTGTACATTTCTGCAAATATGAATGGAGCAACATAATTAAGACCAAACTTTGAACTTCTAAATTAAAACTGAGTTTATCATATTTAGCATAAGTGTAGTTCCTGTAACACATAGAAAGTGTCCATAAAATGAAGATGGGACTTTGTTTCACAAAATCTGTGTGACTTTCTCTTCTACCAATGTTATGGGTAGATGGAGTTGCCACAGAAAGATTAGTGAGGGCCAGATCAAGTACATTCTTTTGTTCATTCAGCTACTGCAGACCTAATCTGGAAACCAGCCTCCCTCAGGATTCAACTGGAAGAGATACTGCCAGGCCACTATAGATGATGTTGAATCCTACCCTGATCACATTCTGTGTCCTTACAACTTCTGATGCTGCAAGCAAATGTTGTTCATTGTGGAGGAATCTGCATCAGCTAAGGGAAGATTAATAGGTGGGAATAAGGGGGATGCTGCTTTGGCCATGTCCCAGGCAATAAGAATTATGGGATCAAGGGTCAATGTTGAGAGCTCCCAGGGCTCCTCCCTCTGTTAGTATACCTTTATACAGTGTGCTTGTCATAGAGTCAAAGAATAATGCAGTATCTAAGTAGGCCTCCTGACCCAACTCATCCATGTCACCCTAGATGCACTTCGAAGCCAATCCTATTTGTCCCCACTTGCCTCTTTCTAAACCTTTCCTATCCACATACCTGTCTATGTATCTTTGAAATGCTGTTATGGTCCTGCCAGTGAGACAAGATGTTCCTAGGGATGATGATGGAGGAGTCTTGTTTACAAGGTATAATCTGGTGAGTACTATTGGGTTTGGCTATTACTTGACTAGTCTCTGGGAAAACTCCCTTCATTTAGTCAGCGATGTCCAGATGTTCATGAAGAGGACTTTGCAAGTTTATTAGGCTCGGAATGACCTTGCTATGTCTGAATTCATTGTCCAGGTCAATGGTAGGTAGTCTGTCTGATTTTATGCTGTATCTGTCGCGAAATAGCAATAATGATCCAAGTAGGTGGCTTCCATTCTACTTGGCCAGTTAGCTATTGGCCAGAACAGTTAAGGAATCTTAGGTTTTCTCCCTTGGAAAGGACATCAGTGAAATAGATGGATTTCTACAACAACTGTTCTTTTCATGTTCTTCATTCTAATTTTCTAGTTTAAACCACAGATAATTAAACTATTTTAAATTCCATGGCTGCCAAAATGGGGTCTGAAACTGAGTGTCTTGATTTTCAGCCCAGAGCACAAGATTACTAGTTCAGAAACTGCTGTGTGAGCACCATACCTTTGGAAAACAAAAAAATATATATTCCCTCCACTATCATTTAGAGTCTAAGTGATAATTCAAGGGCTTCCAACCTTTTTATGCCATGGACCTATATCGTTAAGCAAGGGGCCGTGGATCCCCAGGGTGGTGACCGATGATCTAGACCATACTTCTTAGTCAACGTTTATCTGAAGTGTAGTCTCCTGGTGGTGTGTCTAATCACCATGTTTTATATTGGCAATAAGTATAGTGGCCCTCTTCTGCACCCTGTCCAAAGCTCCTTCATTTGTCATGTGTGGTGACCAAAACCAGACCCATCATGCCCTGTTGTACAAGCAGTTGCCCTCAGTTGCCACTCATTTGATGACATTACTTTATTAGTCTCTCAGGTTGCATCCAGTTGTGCACTCCTTCACTTTTATGCATTTTCCTTAAGGCTAGGTTTGTTCAATGTTTGGACAAATAGGGCTCACCGAGGAGGTTAGTAGCTCATCGAGGAGAAAGAAAACTTTTGTCTCAAACCCCTGCAGCCTTCTGGCTATACCCACTCATGGGGAAGGTTTTGGGAGTAAACCCCAAAGAAAAATCCAGAGCTGAAGTCCCTAAGGAAGTCAAACGTTGAGTTCAATGCTGACTGGCAAGTCCTGTAATGCTGCTAGTGCCAAACTGTATCAATTTCTGCCATTCTTTTTGATTCATCAGCTGCATGGATAGGGGGCAGCTGATGCAAAGACAATAGCTTGCTTTCTATATCGTACTGCCCTGGGTTACCTATCACATAGATAGCTGGATGCAATATCCATGGTTGACCCTGACAAATGGAGGACCTCATGTTTGTTGAACATCTGTTTAGTCTACATGAAAAGTACAATAATTTTGCAAATTAAAACACAATCTTCTGTAAGGTTAGGATAACTATTGCCTGCCATTATTTCTCTCAGTTTAAGAAGCATGATAGACTCCATTTAAACTTTGAAATTTGCATTTATTTGATCAATGATTCACACAATGATAATTTCCCCGTTCTTGCATACCATGGACAAAGTGCATATTATTTACATAAACCTCGACTGTCCTCTCTTGTTGTTTCCAGGGTGCAGATTAGGCGAATGTGTATCCTAAAGTTTTCTCTGCCTGACATTGAATGGAGTTCCATTTCAGGACATTTACTTGGATGCTCTCCAGGCACCTTTTTAAACCCACCTTTTGGCAGAGATCTGTGCCCAAAGTTCAGAATGTGAATCCAGCTGCTCCTCATAACCTGCAGAACAGCAGTGAAAGCGACTGGCTATGGGACCTCCTGGATGCTGTCCAAAAAAGAAATCGCATTTTCACCCCTAAAGATCAATTAGTGCTGTTTAAATAAAGAGTTGGTGTTTGTTTTGAGGACTATTAGTCTTGTTAGCTGTCACAAACTCATCTGAGGTCAGGGAGGGGCTTGAATGCCCACCTGTACTCTGTGTAATGCCCACTCACTGTGTAAGAGAGCCAATTTGGGTGACCAAATAACAAAATTCACATTTGCTTCTGCAGAGACCATTCAAAATAGATGCTAATAGTGCACATCTCCACAAAACAAAGAAATAAATCCATATTCAGTTATCTGGGGTTGCTGCTTATCTACAAAGCTGCACCCTAATTTTTGCCTCCCCCCCCACACACACACCATGTCTTCGTCCCCCAAATTTGTTTTTATTCCAGATCCAAACATTTGTCACCTGTAGATCTCAAAGTAAACATTTGGCAATTAAAAGAAGGCCAAACCTATTTTGAGAGTAGAATGGGTGAGCTGGGGGTGATCACAATGCCAAGAGGTGAAGAAACCAATGGTTAGAATGTTAGGAAAGCTGAGGTGAAGTGGAAAGGAATTGTTGTGGAGTGCAGGGAGGGAGGGTGTGGGAGAATGTCCGAAGGCAGGGGTGATAGTGAGGAAAGATGGAGGGTGGGAGGAGGGGAGTAAGAGGGAATATGGTTGAGAGAGTTAGAGGCTACTGGAGAGAGCTGTGGGAGATAAGAGACTGAAGCAAGAACTACATTGGGAGAAGATAGATTATGGGAGGGATGTACAAAAGTTTGAATGTTTTGCATCCATCTCTGTGTGTAAGAAAGGACAATATGATTCACGGAGTACACATGGACATTCATGCCCCTCATGCAAAGTAATCTAGTCTTCAGTTGCCTTGGATTTCCTTGGCATTAATCTAAGTCCATTTGGGAGGTGATGTGCAATGACCATTGCACAAGGGAAGAAACCATGCACAGATACTTATTTAATCTGCAGAAGCAACCTCAAAGCAGTAAAGAAAAACTTTAAAAAGGTATCACCAAAAAAAGTCCATTAGCTAAATAAACAGAACCAAAGACCATGCCCTCTCCCAGAATGAAATCTACAACATCAAAACAGTGCTCACCCTCATTCAATTATAGTTGTGGCTACATGGTTTGCATGCTTGACAACAGACTGCCAAAGGAACCAAAAATAAAATTTTAAATATCAAGAAAACTGAGGCATCCAGAAAGTTAAAATAACCCCCCCCGCAAAGAATCACTCTATCCTCAACTTTGCATTGAAAGATCATGAAAAGTAGTGAGAAACATTATTGAAATCTTCATGAAAAGCTGTAACCAACCCACTAAGAGTCTCGGCTCGAAACGTCGACTGCACCTCTTCCTGGAGATGCTGCCTGGCCAGCTTCGTTCACCAGCAACTTTGATGTGTGTTGCACTAATTTATCGGAATTATTGGTCCGTGACCATTCAAAAGTGAGACGGATCGTTGAAGGCAATCAACATTTGTAATCTTTGTGATGAGTTGAAGCAGAGATTGGGGCAAACATGGAAAGACCACAGCACTCCGGATAATTCACCCTGGTCAAACACCATCAATAGCCAAATTCACCGAACCCAGATTGTTCATATATAAGTTATTTCAAAACCCGAGACGAGCTGGCATCAAATCACCTTCTTCAACGGCAAGCATTTGCCTCAGAAAAAGAACTCTGAAACGCGAAATTGACCGATTAGTCTGGATATCTAATATTTTGAGACCGAGACCTATGTTTGCAGTATTCTTACTGAGTGTTTTGATTATTTAATGTGAAGTACAGAAAATTGAATTAAATGGAAACATAATTAAATGCTAATATTTTCGTGATATAAGATTATTTTGTTTATCGTTTTCTTTTTTGTCGTAATATCATGACAATTATTGTTTCTTTTGAAAATGCACAATGTGCGGATTCACCTGTATCAGCTGTTGAATGTGCAGTGCTGTCACAGTGCAGAAGGCATGCGTGTTGCACTGTATTCCTAAATGGGACAGCTGTACGTGACATCATTGATTGGCCGTCGCCAGAGAAACTTTTGTTCCGCTGTCCAATGGTGAAGCTCGAAACAAAAAGGGAAGCGCTCGTGGAGCAGGGAAACCCGGCGTTCGCGCTCCGTCGGTGGCAGCTCGGGGGGCCGAGAGAGAGAGGGCGAGAGAGAGAGAGAGTGGGAGAGTGGGAGAGAGAGAGAGAAAGAGCGAGCGAGAGGGAGGGAGGGAGGGAGGAAGAGAGAGAGAGAGGGGGAGGGAGGGAACGAGCGAGCGAGCGCAAGGGAGCGAGGGGAGAGAGAGCGAGAGAGAGAGAGAGAGAGAGAGAGAGCGCGGCGCGTGATCCGCTCGCCTCCTCTGCACGGCGAGAGACAGGAGCACGGTCCCACAGGCGGCACCGATCCGGGCAAGGGCGGCAGTGCTGCTAACGGTACCAACGGGGTAAGAACAAAAAACTACCAGAGCTGGGTCCGGCAGCATCGCCCTCTTTACAGACGGACACTTTGCCGATGTGCCGTGCTCGATATTTTATATCGATCATTTATTTATTATTTTAAAATATAAATAATGATTTAATAAATTAGTATCTCTATTCGGACTTGTCGTTTAACATCCTTTTCGGTGTATTATTGGATCCATTTGGGCTATCCAGGTGTAAAGTCCACATATTAGCCACACTCGAGTCCCAGGCTCCTGGGCTATTATGGAGAACAAAGCGGCCGCACGGGACAGCAGCGACCGGGACCTGTACCGTCAGTTCCAGGAGTGGTGTCTGAAGACCTATGGGGACTCCGGCAAAACCAAGACGGTCACCCGTAAGAAATACGATCGCATCGTCCAATTTCTGAGCGGAGTGGAGCCCAGTTCTGCAGATAACGCCAAATTTAAATTCTGGGTGAAATCGAAAGGGTTCCAGCTGGGATCGTCGGAGGAGCTGAAGGCTGGAGGTGGTAAACTGGTCCTTTACGTACCGGTCAAAACAACGGTTAGTGTTCACTTATATTAAAGTTGATGTTTATTTGTTTCCAAGTCTGGACGTATAGAAATCAAGGGGTGCCACAGTTGGCTGTCTGATGATGGGGTGTTCTTCGTGCATCAGGCGGTCATGTTGCCTGGGCTGGTACGTCCAGACTATACACTCAGCTTATAATTTTCTCTTATTTAATTACATTGAAAATGACGTTTGGGTTAATTGGTTATTTCGCTTACAGCTAGAATGCTTACCTTGAGCAGCGTTTTTTATTTATTAAAAAGTAGCACTAATTCCCAAAATGTAGAATTTTAAAGCTTAATTTGAGGTAAGAGTCCTTGATGCATCCCGGATAATATTACATAGTGTCGGGACAGAATGTTTGGTTGGAAGCCAAATGCAGCGCTGGTGGGTGTGTATAACCCCCTCCCCCCCGCCGCCCCGTCTCAGTTTTTCCAATTTATTTTCTAAACGGAACTGTTTTCTCCTCTACGTCTGGTGTTACGATACTGTTAATAAAATAGGGTAACGTGGTATTTCAAAAATAGTTTGCCTTCTACCTATGGTTTAATTCTATAAACGGTCTGTTATATAGCTTCTGTAAGGCATTTTAAGCAGCACTTCCAAATTCCCAGATTTCGATAGCATCAGACGGGTAATTGTGATAGCTGTTCGGAAACATTTTTTTTTAACAATCCAAATCTCCTCGTCCACCCACGCGATTATCCCAGTGAAACAGGGACTGATCACAATGAGGGTGCGTATGCCGGGGCTCTGTTTTCCGAACATTTCTGACAACCTGGATCGTGCTGGGTCTAAAGGGACTGGTTTTTTTTTGGACAGTTCATTTCTGTCTGCCCGACAAATCTTACTAGTAGATCTGTGGTTGCTGTCTAATAATTGGGCTTCAAGATGACTATCTTTTAAAAGACGTCGTAACTGAAGCAATACCGTCTGTTCTCGGGCTAATTAACCACGGTGCCCGATTGCCTGAAGAGACTGAATTACAAATGCCATCAGCAGGGCAGGCAATTGCAAATAAAATGGGAGCTTTCTTTGCACCGTTTAGTATCCATTTTATGTATTACATAAAAAAAACACAAACTGTATTATTCCCGTTAAAAGTATGGGCAATCTCGTGGCTTCCAGAGCCGACATCGACGGTGCATTTTGATATTTTGGAGCTCAATGAACAACATCGCAGAGAAATTAGAAATTATTGGCATTTCTACATTCACGTCCTCCTGTGGTCTGGGATGTGCACTTTTGTCACCAGGCAACAGAACCCTCGCAACCTGGCATTTCTTGCATCACGATGGGACGAAGGTACCAGCTGCTGACGAATGGAGGCAGAAATCTTGCAATTACTGACCATCTCGCTGTTTGTTTCCTCTGACCATGGCCTTGATTCTCATGTGGACCAAGTAAATAAAGGACTTTTTAATATCGTCGTGAATGCCAAATTGGAGCTGATGCCTCCTCAGACAAAATAACGTTAATAGTAATTTTCTGTCGCAAATAAAATAACCCTGTTATAGGCAGTGGATTTTACAACTGGAGATGGACTTGCAAGTGTAAATCAAGATACGTAGTATCCTTGCAACAAGAATATGTTGGCGAAGAGGGAGTTTTTGCCTTTGATGGACATGCTATTAGCAAAACGCGCAAATATCTCAGAAGTTCATATACATCAAGGAAAATATTCTGTACATTTTTTCTTAAAATTAACAAGCCACGTAGGTATCCCAAAGTCCGATAATACCATAGTCTCCACTAATTTTGTGTTTTGGCATACATGAATAATAAGTCAGAGGACAGCTTAAAAATACCAAGCACCCCAGTTATCAGTTTTACTGTCCGTGCATACAGCGTTACTGGCGACCATATTGCTATCTGGTAGGCCAGTCACCAACCTTCCAGAATATTTATTTTTATTAGCAAGTTGGATCGGTCGTAGACTCCTGTTTTGCAGTCAATATTCCTGTAATTTTTAAATGTGGGAGGAAAAATAATCCTCATTTGCTAATGTTGAGTTGTGTGGTTCTCCTGCTGTATATTTTAAGGTTGAAAATTCGATGACGAGGCCCGGAATGGCGTGCCATCTCGCCCCTCCCCTCCCCCTCCGGGAGCTGGTGGTGTTGCCTGGCCGGTCGGATGTCGACAATCTGGCGTAATGCATCTGTGCTGCGAAAGGCACTAGTCCCGCCTGGGCGCGAGCCCGCGCTGACCGAGACAGCGCCGCGCGTGCCCTCGCGCGCGGTTCAACTCACTGGGATTCCTGGGCTGAGCCATGGTAGCGCGCTCCAGGATCCGCTCACCTCGCGCTGTTCTCGGGTTCCCATGGAGACGGTTACTACCTGTCTGCGCTCCGGCCCGCGACGCATAATCAACCTGTTGGCTCCCCGGTGGACAATGGGAGTCGCTTTCAAGGCGGCTGGGCCAGGAAGCGCAGGCAGCTGCTAGGCCAGGAAGCGCACCTGGTTTCTTCTTTTGAAACCCAGGACTGGCAGGGAGCAAGATTTCCCTGCAATACTTGCCTGAGTCAAAAATGCCTCTCTCTTCTGCTTCATTTCTGTTAATGGCAGGGAGGTCTTGGGTCAGGCCGAGAGAGGATTCTGAAATATATTTGCAGCAACTCCGTGGTGGTTCTGTACCCTTTTGGAAAATATATAATCCCATCTTCTTTTCGCTTCCTTCTCATCATTTTAGAGAGATGATTTAGTTGTGAAAGCGAACGGATTGGGTTGCGACTGTGCAATTGCTGCGCGGACGAGCTCTATATCGATTGAAAAACACTTCTTTCTATATCCCGATTATTGTCAGAGGCTACTTATTGTTATAATATTACGAAATTGAAATTACCTCCATCTCTTGTAATTTTATCTTAAACTAAACAATTGGTGATGCCATTCGAACCACTTTAAGTTGACATACCAGAAAAATAAAATGCAATATTTTCCAGATACAGTGCTAATTGCCACAGGTGTGAATGGTACCAGGTTAACGAGCTTACATTCCCATCTGTTTTTCAGGGTGAAGAATTTGAGCTCTGGAGGATAGTTACGCGTGCTCTTAATTTGTCCCTTGATGGGTGCTTCATTCCGTGTTGCTTTTACAGTTTGGGGGTGTTAGAAAGGATAGAAAAACTATATCCCATGAGGCTTTCTGTTGGTCAGGGTCAACCGTGGATGCTGTATCCCAGCTGTCTACGTGATTTGCAAGCCAGGGCAGTACGATATGGAGAGCAAGCTGTTGGCCATGTAGCAGCCCCCCCCCCCCCCCCAATACAGCTGATGAATCCAAAGTAACGGCAGAGATACAGTTTGGCACCAGCAGTGTCACAGGAGCTTCCAGTCAGCGCTGAACTCAACGTAGGAACAGCTTAGGGACTCCAGCTCTAGGTTTTTACTCTGGATTTATTCCTGCAGCCTTCCCCATGGGTGGGTATATCTGCAAGGAGGTGCAGGTTTGAGATCAAGAGTTTTCTTTCTCCCAGATGAGCTGCCAACCACAGCTGAGGAGCCTCATCTGCCTGAAGTGACTAGTTTTAAGGTGCCAGTAACCTGCTTTTGCCCCTTCTGTCGATGGACGTGGTTTTGCCAGGCTTAGTAGCTAAGCCACATGTGAAGGCCAGGAGCTGGTTGAAAGAAGCTATTTGAGATGGACCATTTAATAGTTAGTGGGAGCTTATCCCACCACCACCCCTGGCTATGACAACCTTAAGGGACTGATATCCCAAACAAATACATTATTTGTTTGAATTTATTGATTTTCTTTTTTTTGATACTGAAGACTTGTGTTTTGAAAGGATTAGTTAGGGTATTCCATATATCAAAGGAAATTATCTCTAAAATAGGACCTCAATCCATAAAAAAAACTATTCACTGTTGCTATCAAATTTAAATAAAAAGCGTATTCTGATGCACAGGGTTTAATCGAATTATCTATTAATGTTCTTTTGATTTTCTTCCATCCCACTTCAGTTCTGGATTGAGGGAGCAATTGTATCTCATTTACTGAAAATGAAGATATTTAAGCAGCATTATAAAACAAAGAAAAGGTTGTAATATATTTCATTAGATAACACACATTGATGAGTCTTTGAAGAGGCTGTTATAAACAAGTTTATTTTTGTTATTTTTGAATACAAATGTTGTGCTCAATGATATATCACTCAATCTGGAATTCTGGAGTACCAAACAACATATCTGGACCAGCTTGATGTTAGTTTGCTCCATTGCAGGTTGATTACGCTAAGGTTGACATGGGGAGAAGCTCATCATTTTGTTCATATTAAAATGTTATCATTGTACTGTACTCTTATTTGTATGATAGCTAATAATACAAAAATTAACAAATTTAGTGAATAGTAGTCTTGAATTAACTTCTTTTCATCTTCCTAATGTGTTTACTGTTCCCTCATATCATGCTCCTGAAGGGTGCCTTTCCTGCACGCTGACTATAAGTACATTTATCAGAATTTATGCTGACAGACTCCTGCCCATATGTTTGATCAGCTTGTATGCTTTGCAAGATAAAGTTTTTGTAATCTTTCATATGTTGTTGGAATGGAAAGTCCTGTTGGATTGTACTTGTAATGGGCTGGACATGAATTGTGAATTTGTTAAAGTAACTAATTCATTTGCTTTTATACATCCTAAATTTGCCATGCATCTATAAAATAATTTATTTCTCAATAATAAGATGTTTCCCACAGATTGTGTTTGGGTTATGTGTTTGGGTAATCCCTGTGTTAGGAGATTTTGCAAAATAAGAAACCTATAAAACTTCGGGAAGGCAAGTCTAGATGACCAGATTGCTGTCAATAGAACACTGACCATTATAGCAAAGTACAGGCCCTTCAGACTTCAACCTTTTGACCTACTCTAAGATTAATCTAACCCTTCCATCCCACATAGCCCTCTATTTTTCTATAATCCATAGGCCTATCTAAGAGTCTCCTAAATGTCGCTAATATATCCATCTCACCCACTACCCCGGCAGTGAGTTCCTTGCACCCACCACTCTGGGGGGAGGAGGGGGGATCTTGCCTCTAACATCTCCACACTGTACTTTTCTCTAATCACCTTAATATTATGTCTCCTCATATTAGCCATTTCCACACTGGGAAAAATATCTGTCTGTCCACTCGATCTATGCCTCATGATCTTGTACACCTCTATCAATTTGCCTCTCATCCTCCTTTGCTCCAAAGATAAAAGCCCTAGCTTGCTCAACCTATTCTCATAAGACACGCTTTCCAGTCCAGGCAATATTCTGGCATATCTTCTCTGCACTGTCTCTCAAACTTCCACATCCTTGATCCATAGGGTGTCCAGAATGAATGCCAATATTCCAAGTCTGGTCTAACAAGGCTTTTAGAGAACTGCAACATTATGGTTGTTAATGTTTGAATAGGAAGAGAAAGGGATATTTGCAGTAAAACAACATAATTTTTGTGTAGCTCTATCCAACGTTTTACAAAATAACAAATTTTTTGAATGATTATCATTGTAGAATGGAAGTCAACTTGCACCCAACCAAAGGTTACGCTTTTAGTTAGATAGATAGATAGATATACTTTATTGATCCCGAGGGAAATTGGGTTTCGTTACAGCTGCACCAACCAAGAATAGAGCATAAATGTAACAATACAAAAACCGCAAACAATCAAACAACAAAATGCAAACTATGTCAGATGGAAAATAAGTTCAGGACCAGTCTATTGGCTCAGGGTGTCTGACCCTTCACGGGAGGAGCTGCAAGTTCGATGGCCACGTCGTTGGGGAAGTTTGGATATTGAGGAGTTCTTCACGTTGCATAAATTGCAACAGTTAGTCTGTAAATTGTAATTTTTTTCAGCAAAGCTCTGATCATTGATAGAGTAAACAGTTAGACCATAAGACATAGGAGCATAAGTAGGCCATTCGGCCCATCAAGTCTGCTTTGTCATTTAATCATGGGCTGATCCAATTCTTCCAGTCATCCCCACTCCCCTGCCTTCTCCCCATGCCCTTTGATGCCCTGGCTAATCGTAAAGTAAAACAGAACTTTAGATATTAGAAGGATCAAAGGAGAGTACAGAAGAACAGAGCTGATGTAAAAGATGCACCATGACATCACAGACAATGGGTTCAACCTACTTCTGTTTCTTACGTTAAGTTTTTATATTAGAAATTATGAGATAATGCTGATCTTTTGCTGGATTGTCATTTTTGCGCTGTTTATTTTCGCACTATAAATGTACAAACCTTGAGCAAGACTTTTTTTGTGGGTTTACAGGATGGAATCAGTACCACAGAGAAGCAGTCTTTAAAACGAGTTGCAGTAGTTGAGGATTTTTTTGATATTATTTACTCCATGCACGTTGAAATAGGAATAAACGGAGAAAAATCCCGGAAACACGCTGGCCAGAAAAGAACCTACAAGGCAGTAAGTGATTGATCTTCAATTTGTTTATATATATATATATATATATATTATTTTTTATATAACTATAATATGTCAAACAGAGACACCAGAAGTATATTTTGATTTATAAGAATATCTTCAAAAGCCAATAGGAGTAACTGAAGAAAAATCCCAAAAACACAGTGACATGTTTTCAGGATTTTTCCCAGAAAAGCATGATGGAATACGAAAGATAATTATAAATGGCAGCATTAGGAGATTTTGTAATTCATTGGTGGCTACAACAGGTAGTCAAAACTACCCAATGTGTCATCAGCACCAGCTTATCTGCCATCAAAACATACATATAGAAAAGTACTGGAAAAAGTCATGAAGGATCCCATCCACCCTCCTCATGGACTGTTTTCCCACTCCCATCAGGAAGGGTGCTAAGTAGCATCCATGCCAGGACCACCAAACTCAAGAACAGCTACTTTCCCCAAGCAATAAGGCTGATCAACGCCTCCACACACTAAACCACCCCTCCTCACCCCTCCAACCATGACTTTATCATTTGCAGTCAATCACCATATGTACAGACACTGCTGTGCCTAGCATCACTTTAAATACACACAATAAAGCTATCTTTATTGTGATTTGTTTTTAATAATTGCATTCTTTATCTTACTGTGTACTTTTTTGTGCTGCATCAGATTTGGAGTAACAAGTATTTTGTTCTCCTTTACACTTGAGTACTGGAAATAACATTAAACAATCTTGAATCATATGCTTATTTACCATTTTGCCCCTTTTCAAATTCACTTTTTAGACATTGTCATAGAATTAGAGTAATAGAAACAGTCCTTTTGGCCCTTCAACAATTGACCAACAATTGGCCATTTTATTGCAAGTCTCCATAAATACCATTTTTTTCCTTCACTCTATATTGTTTTCAATTTCTACAATTAATCTACACTATAGGGGCAATTTATAATAGTTATCAGCCTACATGTCTATGGGATGTGTGAGGAAACCAGAGCACCCAGAGGAAACCCATTTTAATGTCATGTAATGATGCAGGTTTAACTTTGTCAAAATATGCTAAAACTAAAGTTGATTTTAGACAAATATGGAAAAAATTCCAGAGATTAGCTTGCTATTAAAATAAGTGATCGTCCTGAACACAAGATGTATCTCAATAAATAAATAATAAAAATCAAGAGACTTCATTTGGATTCATGACTCTCTAAAATAGCACATGCAGTGAGCAGTGTTCTGTTCACAGCATGTACTGAATATACTTTGCACCACTTTCTTTGTATTAATGTGGGAAAAGAGTTGCAATATGACACAAAAATAAATGAAACGTATTATTTTAAATTCAACTTCTTATTTTATTCCTCAGAATTTTATGTTCCCGCTTTGGTGCTTAATATCAACTGGCATTTTATCTTGATTTGTATGTCTTTAACAGAGTAGGGTATGAAGGAAAAATATACTGAGACCTCTTTTATAAATATTCTTCTGCTTTCAATTCTTTCTCAGGTAGGGTGGCACCAGTTGCTTCATATTGTACATGATACTAGCAATGATCAATATTTATTTGTATGATAGTAAGTTTGTAGAATCAAGGGATTTGATGAAGAGAAATGGTCCAGTATTTGATCAAATACATATATTCATGTGTGTAAGTCTTTTCAACTTTTCACAGGCAATACGGGAAATAGTCTGCTTTAATCTGACAGAATCTTCAAAAGTGCCTTGGATTTTTTTAAAATTAAAATGCAGGTGCTACATAAATGAAAATTAGTGATGAAACTGATGTAAATTATCTAGGTAATTTATTTAACATGTGTACATTTGGACAATTAAGTAATAACTGATTAAATTAAGTAAAGTTGCTTTTGCGCAATAATGGTTTGCCAGTAGTAGTCTATGTTGCTTGACCTGTATCAAGTAATTCTTAAATTTGTTTTTCTTGGTTTAATAAAGGCTCACCCATATTTTTGATTTTATAAAATCTAACTGTAGCTGTCATTAGCATCATGCTCACAATCCAAAAATAAGGCCCCTTACAGGCAGCATTGTTGAATTCTTGAGAAACGCAACCTATTAAACAGGACGAGAAAATCTGCAAATGCTGGAAATTCAAGCAACACACACACAAAATGCTGGTGGAACACAGCAGGCCAGGCAACATCTATAGGAAGAAGTACAGTCGACGTTTCGGGTCGAGATCCTTCGTCAGGACTAACGGAAAAAAGAGATAGTAAGAGATTTGAAAGTGGGGGGGGAGGGGAGATCCAAAATGATAGGAGAAGACAGGAGGGGGAGGGATGGAGCCAAGAGCTAGGAAGTTGATTGGCAAAAGGGAT